>NC_079335.1:44183401-44804234 GCF_029582105.1 Oenanthe melanoleuca
TTTAATACAACAAAATTTGGTTCTACACAACCATCTCAGTATTCTATTGTTTTAGGGACATGGAGGAACAATTTCTAGTATTTTCATCTTCAGGGAAAATTCTGGAGTTTTTATGTTCCAGAGTTTTGAATTCCAGAAATATGCAGAGAGGAGGAGTTCTGGAGCTCTGGATGGCAGATGCTGAGAACCTGAACACACCACAGAAGAATTGTATTAGTCACTTTGGAGGAGTATCTGAGCACTGATGTACATCCATCTCCTGAGGAGTTACCTCAGACTTTCTGACATCAGTGGCACATCGTGAATCCAGGTGCAGATCAGGGAAGAAAATACCACTCATTTTTTGCAGTTTTTGAGAAATATTTTGCCACAATATATCAGAATTTCGTTGGCTTCTAGACAGGCCATATAAAGAGAATAAGAGAGTAAAGTTCTTTTACCTTGCTGTCAAATGTACATGTCTACAAAAGCAAAGAATATTGACCACAGTTATCCAGCCAGAGTTCTGTAAGTGCTTCCAGAGGACAAGTGGGTCTGATTCAAAAGAACACAGATTCACTCCTGCAAATAAATAGACATCTGTGTTACTGTACAATACATGAAAATCTAATAAATTATTTTACACAATCAAGGGAATTTTTAGCATCAGACTTTTTAGCATTTTTGCAGTTGTTCTTTCTTCTTACTAAAAACCGTGGATGAGTGCATTCAGTTTTGCATCCTTTGGAACATTGTACACTTAAATCTTAACATTATTTTCATTCTGCTTAAAAACAAGTAATACAAAAAGAAAAGAGAAGGGCAGACAGAGGGAAAAAAAAGTAATTCCTAAATACTCTGAGTCAGAGGCTGTCTATTTAGAATATGTTTATTCAAAACCTAGCACAATGGAGTTCTGTTCGCATGACTGGCCTCCTCTATCCTACTGTGATACTAATAATAAATTGTTATAACCACAAAAAATAAAAATTTTTATGCATCCAAATTACAAGGAAACTTTGACCCCGTTTTCTAAAGCACCTAAATTGCCTGCAGAGTCTGAATGCCATTTACTTGCTTACATACAATGGCACTTTTCAAAATGTTACCTAAGATGTAAAAATGGATCAGTAACTGAGCCAAGACTGAGATACTGTGAATAAAGAAGCTCAAAGAAGGCAAGAGGAAAATCCAATTTAAATGTATAATACCTACACATAAACACATGTAGACTTACAATCATACATGCACACACATGTCAATTGAATTTTCTGTGCTTAAACAGCATGACATTCTCTTTACCTAGGAAGATTTTGTATTAGCTCAAACATCTTTCCAAGTGGCAAGCAAGCTTACACTACAGGAAAAACAGTACTTCTGGGCACTAACTGCCTTTATGAACTTTATGAACTCATAAACTACTTTGTGAGGTGTGTAAAACTTCAAACCACAGGCGCAATAAAGTAATTGAGGAAAAAAAAAATATTCTGGAGTGCTTTTTTTGCAAGTCTTTCTAGTTCCCCTGCTGTCCTGCTTTTAGCTTTTCTTGCCTGACAGCTACATGTGATATACCACATATACTGCTATGTCTCTGCTGAGAAAAATCAAAGATGCCATAGGGTAAACCAGGCAAATCATACATATTATTTATGGTGGTCCAGATGGCTTTGGGAGACTTCCTAAATTTCCTCCCTAATATTTAAAACAAATTTTAAAATGTGAAAACAACGAAAATTACTCATTCTTTGCAGGCAGCATGTAAACAATTTTTACTATTGGAAAATATTGAGAAATGCATTAGAAGGTTTTGTCAAACTTGTTTTGTTTTGGTTCACAATTTTGGTTTCTAATGAGAACTTCTCAGATTTAAAGAATGGGATGACCCAAATTTTTCGACATCATATCAAAACTCTACAAAGTAAATGTTTGCTCTGTCAGAAAATATTAATAAGCCTCTCAGTGAAAGTGAACTTCAAACCAGTAAGGTTTTGCACCACCAGACCCTCTCAGACTTGGACAGGATTACTCAGGGGCTGGCCAGCTTCTTGCTGTCAGGATTTTCCCAGGAATAACATCAGGAAATTTTTTATTCCCACAATGGTCATAAGGCTCTTTGGAACCTCACGTTCCCAACACACTGTCAAGAACAATGGATAAGCTTAGCCAAGCAGTGATAAAGGTGATGATATCACAACTCTCATGAAGGCAGTTCTGAATTACTCCTCCAGAAGGTCTTTGTCTTAATATTGTCCTGAAATGGAGCCTTGGATAAAAACATACTGGATGAGTCAAGATCAAGGTAAGACAGAAATAAAACTAGTTTACTAGAGATATTTTTTAAAGACCTTGGCATAGAATAATTTGAGAAATAATGTTTGCAGCATAGTTTATTTTAATTTATAATGATATTCTTGATTGCTCTCTATTCCTAAGAGGCTTTCTTGCCTTGTAGTGTTTTTCCTTCTTAATTTTATGCTCAACAGAACTGTTTCAGCAATGTCTTTTAGGTGGGGAGCTGATCCTAGTTACTGGTACCCCTGTGACCTACAAAACAGATGAGTAAAATGCACCTCCATAACTTTGTCTCCAAGGAAGAAGCTTGGTCTAGAGGGGACTATCATGGACAGTCAGCTTCATCACAGAGACCACAGGGACCTCATTAGGGCTTAAAATCCACTTTCAGGAGTTGTTCAAGGACCAAAGCCATTCTTTAAATCTCCCAGTTCTACTGACTACTGTGCACCCAGGAGGCTACATCCTTCCCTGTGGCAGTCCAGTCCAGCTATTGCACACTTGCCAACAGTGTCTGCAGAAAGTCAGTGATGACAAACTCTGATTTTCAGACAGCCTTAACTCTTCCTCCTTTCAGCTACTTGATGCTGGAATAGCAGGCCATCAAGGAAGATTGCAGGACCCAGCCACACTCATAGGCTTCTGCCCAATGACATTCTTTTCAAGCTCTCAACTACTTAGTTCCATATTCTTTTGACATAAACTTGGGGGCTAATTTTTTTTTTTTTTTTTTAATTAAAAATAGTAGGACAAGACCACAATTGCCTCACAACTATACTCTTCCATGATGAATACATCTTTCCATGGATATGTTTTCCAAATTTTCGAAAAGGACAAATGTCCACTTCATAAACTGTTTGTACTGATTGTATTAATTAACAGCCTTTTTTAATACTCGTAGATTGGATTAGGATTAATAGATTATGAAGACCACTAGGACCTGTCATTCTCTAAGGCATGGGCAGAAAAATCCAGCTGAGTCCTGGCTGACAAGTATGAAAGGTCATCCAAACTACACTGAGAAATAAAGTGAATATAGGTCATTGCTAGTTAATGGGCCTTTTGAACCAAAATAGAGTTTCACTGTTCATGCGTGTTATTTTTATGATGTATTCAGAGACAACAAGGCCTGTCTGCTGTCCTTATTGACTTCAATTTACAATTGAGCTATTTCACCGTCCCACTCTGTCTTTAATTCAGTCACAAAAGGCCATGCACTGGAAAGTTATTATTATTTATATACACCATGGCACAGCCTAGGCACGTAATCAAGGATCGATTGTACTGTGTAGTGTACAGACATATAACAAAGAAAACAGTCCCTGCCTCAGGCACTGGCAGTCTGTGCAGAAAGTACAGCAGGTAAACACAAGTGATAAATAGCACAGGGCTGGATAAGTGAAAAATAAAATGCATAACATTTATCAGAAAACAGATGTCCTGACTTCCTACCTAGGTTTTATATTTGTCCTGTCTTTGGCACCTCGCTCTAGCAGTTTGTTTTTTTAAGCTCTTTCAGTATGAAACTTGCTACTTTATGCTTAGATACACATAAATTCCATGATTAAAAATATCATAATAATTTTACATATGCTTAGAAACCACATGCATTAAACAAAAAGTTAAAAATTAGTGAGGAAGACTAGTGGCAATCACAAAGCTTTGCATGTATATCAGAATGCATGCAATTATGAGTGCATGTAGGTGTTTTTACTGCACACCTCAGTTCATTGCATGTGTAGAGCTAATACATATTGATATATTTCAACATCATTATTCTGTTTTATACTTGTAAGGACAGGAAAGTCACTAGGAGAAAAAGCTGGATAAATGGGTTGCAAAAAAGTAGCTTAGACAGCTTTGAGTGACAAAGTCAGTCTTGAATCAGTGTCCATATATGTACTCACTAGAAAACTCTCCTTAATTTTCATATAATTGTTGTTTATGGTGCACATTTCATCAACATAGTTACACTGATCCCAGGGAGAGATGCCATTTTATAGTTGGTGGATGACATTAGGCAAACAAGTGCAGTCTGACGTTCAGGTCTAGCAATCACAGAAGGCCCAGTAGCAAAGTGAGTCGGTGTAAAATTCAACTACCCTACTGTAAAATTCTCTAGAATTTCAAACAGATTTGTCTCATTGAATTCAATGAGCTGACCCTTCAAATCAGGCTGTGCACATCTGAGGTGAAAACAAGATCTGTGGTCTCTGCTCATGCAATGCTTGGGCTGCTTACCAACATCTTCATCTGCTGCACCTGTCACCTTTCTCTCCCCATTCTACCTACAGCAAATACTTTAAGTATTTTGTTAATTACTGATCTCTAGCTCCAACTTTTTACACGTGGTGAAATGTCCATGAACAGATCCAAAAAGGAAATGGAAGCAGAAATGAAGGCTTGCTGACACTCCATCTACTGCTGCACTTAGGCAGAGATGACATCTCTTTCCAGATGTTTCTTTTGTAGACAGGTCTCTAGGAAGAGCCCACATAAATGGAGAGTAAGTGAGGAATGATTTAGCCTACACTATCCTACTTCACAAAATAAGGCCAGGGCACAGTCAGAAGTACAGTACAGTGCTGTACTTTTATTATTTTCACACTCCTTAACATAGTTTTGGCACACGCCAGATGATGCCTGGACGTGGTTTGTGGGACAGCACTTGTCAGGAGCTATTTCCATTAGCCAGCCTGAGCACCTGAGCACTGTGACACTGCATTCTGAGAGCTGCAGACACAAAATCCAGATCAATAAATTCGCTTGGTTGAAAATGTTTTTCGCCAGGAAAATATTAGTCACAAGGATCACATTCATACTGCACCTACTCTAAGCATCTGCTCATGGCCACTACTGGTAGGAGAATCATGGAATAGACCTGATTAGGTCCCTAAGTTAAGCTTTAAAACATATTGTACATGTGTGTATATACACACAGACATAAGCAGGCACATACATACCCCCAAAAATGCAAAGGAACACTTTGAGTAGGCATTCTAAGATCATAAATTTGGAAGGCCAACAACTAATAGTAGAATTTTCTAGAGGTCAAAAATATTCCATACAGAGTTCAAATTAAAAACTGAAACAGGTCAATGACTACAAACTAACAGCCTCAGAAAACTAAGTCCTCAGTCCTGATCTATTATTGGCCAGAAGAAAAGAGTAGACCAATGCATTCATATTATATTTTTATCCCTGTCCCCCACTGAGTAAATTATAGTTAAGCACACTTAAACATAATATCTGAAAAGAAAATGAGCATTTTTTTGCTGGTTAATTTGAAGTGTAGCTTTCTGATTAATTTTAAAGCAGTTATTTCCCAAGAAACTAGTTTATTAGGAGAGGCTGTAAGTGCTACATTGCTTCCCTAGATGTTGTCTTTTATACATTTTCAGATATTTTCTGTTGCTGTTTTTCAGAAAAAGAATAAAGCACTCTTATCACCAAATCTATGTACTTTGGGATCTGCACCTCAGAGATTTTTCACAGACTTAAAAAAAGATATTAATTTCGCAGAGCTGAGCCAAGAAAACAGACACAAGGCATTGATATTAAATTACATTGAAAAAGACATAAATCATTTTTACCTCTCTGCTTACACTGATTTTTTTTTTATGTTTCAACACAGTCTGTGTGTTCCTTTTTGTGGAAGGGGCCTTAGAGCTGGAATTCTGAGCAGAGGCTGAGGATATTCAGCGGTGAAATGCTTTATCTTTCTTGTGTAAGAAGAAAGCAGCCATTCTGCCTTAGTTAAATCTAAATATCAGTGATCACGACTGATTGTGCCCAGATTTTCTGTCATCCCTGTTAACTGTGAGCAGAGGGATCAGCATTTGGCACCCAAATTAGCAGATATGGCCAGCAACACTTTGCGAGGATGTCAGGAGCTCTTTAGGTGACTGTTCTTGCCGCTCGATAATGACTGTAAGCAGGAAAGCAAAGCAGCCATGGAATTCACAGATTCGAGCCACAAGTTTCAAAACCTGCCAAGATTTTATTCCCCTATGACCACTTTTAATTTTTTTTTTTTTTTTTTTTGGTCCTCTCCTCCCCCTTAAAAAACCTAGAGAGATTCTTTGACTGTTCTGAAAACCTGACACTTCTTTGTCTGCTCTTCCAAGGGGAGGGTTCTTTTACACTGTATTCATCTTCAAGCTGGGACTGCCAATTATAGCTCCACCTGGGCTCAGGAATAAAAGATGTCAGACTGCAGCCTTTGTCCTTTTTTGACTGCTTTATACTGCTATTACATTGATTGCTCTTTGTTTCCCTGCAAATGGGGTTTTACAATTGCAGTCCACCTCCTTCCCTCCTTCTACTACACTCCCTACTCCTTGTTACAAGCATTTTTTTCTTTCCTTTTCTTCGTTTTTTTTTTTCCCCCCACTTCTACTATTAATTTTTGGTAGATGTTGAGTTTTGATAAGAATCACTCACCTAGCTCTGAACCACTTCTTTATGAGATTTTAAACCACACTTAGAGACAAGAAAAGGTAAGTCAGCAGAGGGTTCAACTCAGACATATCTCTATCCAGGAATAATTCAGCACCCTATGTCTCATCTACACCTTCTGATTATGACTGCTTTAATATGATTTTTCTCTCCATTTTAGAGACCTGATGTGCATTCTTCTGAATTAAAAGTGGATCCCTGCCCTTCTGTGGTTTGTTCGCATCTGTCCAGGGAGCAGAGCAGGAAAGCTTTAGCCAACAATGCCAATACAACACTATAAAGATTAATAGGGTACCTGAAAAGCAACAAGGACTTTGAGTGATTTCAAGGATTCCAAAGACTCAAGAAATCAATTTCAGTGAAAATGTCCTTGCTAATTTAGTACCTGATAGTATTTGACACCTCTGTGCTCCAGTAAAAACACTGAGCAATATAAGGATTTCTGTGCATGCCTTTTGCAATCGAGATTGTAAATGAAAATTAATGTTAGCTAAATCCATACAGGCAGAAAGACAAAGAATACCCTTCTAATACCTATCTATTCAAAATAAAGTTTAGCTCTATTACAATCTTCACATACAGCAAAAAGAAATAAATCAGTAAAGGAAAATAAATTGTGGACACTGGCTAAGTAAGAGTGGAACATTGTTGAAACTATTAAATCTCACATATTGTGTCAGAACTGCTGCAGCATTGCCTTAGCACTGAAGAACCCTGTGAGGCTGCTGGGGGAAAAAGCCCACAACTCCTCCTGACATGAGCTAGTTGACTTGATCTTGTCATTGTTCCATTGCACATTAACAAAAAACACCAGCTCATGCTAGATGCTCAAAATAGGATAAAAGCAATCCATAAAATAAAATCTCTCCTCTGATGATGTCGTAGGTATTAAAATTCTGTTTATAGTGGAGGTTTTTATATGTCCTAATTGCATGCTGGAACTAACTATTGTCAGTTCTGCCATGCTGAAAGAGCCTTAATGATGACATTATAGTTTGAATAGAATTTTTAAGCAGATCTAAAGTAAAAAGAGATGTAATTAATCAAATTTTAAGTTTACTTTATCTAGGAATAAAGGCCTGCTATATCTTTCCCTAAGACTATTGCAACCTTTTTGATGTAAACAAGGTCTAGATCTATGAACTTTCAAAAACAAAATAGGAAAGTAACTTACAGACATCTCAGAGGGCTGCAGAAAGCACAAAATACCTAATAAGGGGCACATTCCTTCTTCCAATATCTATAAAAGATCTTATAGCCTCTTAATTTTTTAGGAAATATATTTTATCAGCACTAGCAAGATCATTATCCCCATCACATTCCTAGCCTACCAAACAATTTGCACAGAGAGGAATAACACAAAAGCAAGCAGATGAAGAGGGTTGAAGGGAGAGTGATGTGATACACACTGTTGGATGCTGGATGACATAAACCAGATGTGTAAAGGTTTTTCATCAACCAGTTCCATTCTTCACATTGCATTATTTCATCTGGGGAAAAAAAGGATATCATATTGGACTTTTCTTTTTTTGATTCCAGGTTAGTAGACATAAAAGATAAGTATTTCACAGAGCTTCACAGAAACCTGATGGATTTGCATGGACTGTATGCACACACATTTTGTGTGTAAGTACATATGTTCTCCTTAAACACACACACACTCCCCACAGAATATACATACAAATTATGTATAAAGATACATGTACAGGCACATGTGACCAGCAGCACAGACCAGTTTAAAATGTAGCAAACATCACTCTGCAAGGAAAAACTGCTGACCCTCCAAGCTTACAAACACTGTGATCCTTAGCTGCATGCCTAAATAAATGTTTTATGTTTAAAGGCTGGCTATGCATAGTTCAAGTTAAAGCTTTAGGTCTTATGTTTGGATCATGCCTACCTTTCTCCATGTGTCTTGTGTGAATAATGCAGGTTGATCACCGAGGCACACAGCAGTGTGAGGACAAGGCAAAGCAGAAAGCAGCCCCAGCTCCCCTCTCTTATCACTGCTGGCTGTGCTCTTCACTTGTGTGCATTGCCTGGCTGGGCACTGTGGCAAGTTGCACCCACATTTAAATAAAGTGTGTCTAATGAGTGAGTCTCACAGGTCTATTTTATGTTTGTTATGTTCACTGGCCTCGTCTGTGCTGATAAAAGCTTGTGAAAAACTTGTTAAAGGGAAGAGAAAAAGGAAATCAAGGCAGTCAGAATTAATTGCTGCTGTGCTACCATGAATGGTGCCAGAAGCAGCCCTTAAAGTACAATTACAAGCTAAAACTCAGAAAGAAAATTCTCCGGCAGATGCAACAAAGGTAGAGGGAGGTCATTTGTGCTATTCAAATAACCATCACTTCAAAATGTTACTGCCAGAAAGGTGGCATTTCCAACAAAAACATCTGCTCCCTATGAGTTGTCTGAGTAACATCCGTGGAGCACACCAAGAAAATGTATTTGAAGCAGAAGTGGGAGTTAAAATCCCTGTGTTCATTATTGAATTTGTTCACTGTGTTCATACAGGACCTTGAGCACATTGCTAAATGTTGCTAGGCTAGTGGGTCTTCATCAGCTAAATAAACACACTGAAAGGTAGTAGAGTTAAAATAGAGTTGATCTCACTGAATACATCAGGAGTCTGTTCTGGATTAGAAATATCAACCCACCTTCTGCTAGCTAATTTACAGGCATTAATGCTCATGATGTATTTCACAGTTCTTAGATAAATAGGCAGACATGGAAAAAGGGCCACTCAAAGACCATGTTTTACTGTGCTTTGTGCTGATGACTCATTATTTTTCTGGGAAAGAAGGTCACTGCCTCTTGAATCATCAGCAAAATGGCAGTAAATTCTGATTTCAGACTGTGTGCAGTGCTGGGGGGAAGAAAGGAGAGAAAGTAGAGAGTGTTTTGCAGATGATTCCTGAGAATTTTTTCCATCAGACTTTTCTCCACATTTTTATTGAGCACAGGCAGGAGGAGGATCTGTTCTGTCTGTGAAAAAGGCCAAAGACATAGCCCTTGCACCTTGTCACTTAAATTTTATTGGAAGAGATCTTCCAGAGGCCATAAACTTCTCTCCAGAAAACCTCAGCTTCAGCACTTCTTGCCATGTGATTTTTTTTTTCCAGGTGTCCATGTGGTCTGGGAAGACCAACTCTCCATGAAGGAACCACACTGGTCACTATGACTCTGTAAGTGGGAGAGGCTGTGAAAAGTAACAGGCTGAGGACTAAGATCCATCACTCCATTGATAGGCTAGGTATAAAAAAAAAGTCTCAATCTATTCTAGGTCTTATACTTGGCCTTGAAAAATTGGCCTGTTCTATGGTTCCATTTCTTTTTATTTTTCCATTTTACTGGAATTTTTGACCATCCGAATTTACTTTAAAAAGTATTAAATATTCCAAGTAAAGTCAAACTTGAACCCTTAGTTGTTAAAAAAAATAGTACATTTTGATTTATAATATTATTTTATAATCTTCAAAACGATCACATTTTAAAGTTCCCTGCATCAAAGTATCAGGTATCAAGAGCTGTAGTTATCCATAGGTTGAAGTAAGTTCAGAAACCTGCATTTCTTCCATTTGGGAACCCTCTTGAAAAAAAAGTGTATATGTCATTGGACTTTTAATAGATCAATTGTGCCCATACTCTTTCTTCATTTTTTTTTTCCTTTAACTAAAAAAAAAAAAAAAAAAAAAAAGCTTTCTCATCTGCTGCTTTCATGTTAACTAAATTCTTCACATATCCAAAGCAGGAATTTGGGCACTTCAAAAACCTGATAGCTTTATCTGAAGAAAGAATTGTCATTAGTGCTCCTTAGTGCTTAGTTGTCATTAGTTCTTACAGTTTGTTTCTGGGCTTTGAGCTTTAGCAGTTAAACTAGTCTTTTAAGTCCAGTAGATTCACAATGCTGAACCAGAATCTGACCTAATGATTCCCCCCTCAAGTATTTGCTAAGCAGTGGGTAAGTTTATTAGTCTTCTCTTTTCTGTGTATTTTTGCAGGCAGATGCCTCTGGAATTAGACCAACACATTCATCCAGAAAACAAACTAATGTCAGGCCAGCATAAATTATTAGACAGCAGTACCCAATTTATTACAAAGGGCAGTTACATCAAAAAAAAAAAAAAAAAAATTATGTTTGCTTTTTTTGGGTTTTTTTTGATTTAGAGGGTAGGTTACTAATTCCACTTCACCCCCTGCTTAGCAACTGTGAAAACAAAATATGTCATAGAATGGCATACTTAGCCTCAACATTGCTAAATTGTAAACTGAACATAAGTGGCACATTCATCACGTTTCTGAAGGCACTCACTGCTCTCCCTTTCACCCTATGTTTTCCCACCTTTCAGCACTCCTCAGGGCAGAGGCCAGACCACTGTGAAAGACAAGAGTGGGAAATAAACACTGTGGAGATGGAGCCCTGAGGAAGGGAGATGACAGCCTGCATAGCACAGCCACAATAGTAATAGGATGGAGGTGGAGCCACATGTTAAGCCCATAGCTCTTTATCCACTCTTGTAAGAATCAGAACAGTGCTGAAAACTCTGCCTGTTTGTGCTCTCTTTGCCTGTAAACTCTGATTGGAGTTTACATGCAAATTGTGTTCTGCTCTTAGCTAAGGTTTTTAGTAGCAACAGAAACAAGTCAAAAGTTTATACCTTTGCACAAGAAATCTGCTAGATTAAAAGGTAAGCTTTTTCAAAACTCAATCCAAAAAATCTAAAAAAAATAGATTTACACAACAGCTGTTTGTTTTTTCCATGCTGGTGAAGTTCAGACCTACTAATTGAAAGAATTTTGTAGGGAGGTGCTTTCCAATTATTAATGTTGCTATTACACAGAAGTAGGAATTAGCTTAATTCCTGTTCAGTATTGTAATTTCAAACTGTTTAATGTAAAGCAGGATTGGGGAACTACTGACTAGAGCTTGATTAAACCAATAATACTCTTGGCTGATAATCAGACTGAAAATGCAAACCAGAGAGGAGGTAAAATTTTGCTTTCTAGGAAAAAAAGTTTCACCAACTTTCTTGTATCATCACCAGAGACTGGACATCATCAAAAAGGAGCAGGAGAGCAGCACTTCAACACCTGGCTGCAAGCAGTGCCAGGTCAGGTCTGTGTGCTCATGAAAGAAGCAGACCTGCTGCTGTACATCTGTCTGCCATAAATGTGTCTTCAACATCAGCACCATCATAGTTTACCTCAAATCCAGTACCCCAAGGTCTTGTTAGAAGTTTTTAGGAATTTGGGGCATTTGTATAAAGACTGATTGAGAAGAAATGAACACAAGGAAAAGGATTGGTTTTGTGGAATGAGGAAATCATAGAAGAAAGGCATGTCAAGGATAAAATGACAGCATGGAAGGCTGTTTTAGAGCTGGCACTTTACCCTGGAAGTCTGGAGAGAACCATATCTTGTGTATTCTTGTCCACACTACCTGCTAGGAATGACATAGCCATGGCCTGAACCATGTCTGATTTTTCTACTGGAAATGCTGACTAGCAGGGAACACGCTGACTATTAGGAATCTAGACAATTAGTAATCTGTGCTTGAGCTCACTCTCTGGTTTGGTTTTACATTGCATTATGATTTATAATTTATAGTCTTGCAAAACACACAGCCCAGAGTAATGCTCATTACTCCTAGAGATTTCCCTTCCAACTTTAAAAGTGCACATGAGGCACTGATTCTGTGCCTTGTTTCTTTCACAGTCTGGCAATGCTGTAACACTAAATATTATTAGCTGTTGTAGTAAGTCAAGAAAACTTGGTGATAATACAATACTCCTAAGAAATGCTATTAATTTTACATTCTCATATGTTTTTTTTTTTCCTATATAGAGAAAGGTTTCTATTCATTTACGTGTGAGGTTTCTCTGAGTAAAAATTCTGTTCAAATCAAGGCTTGGTGCTGGTCCTCTGGTGTTTCCTATGCAAATCTGTCAAAATGTAAGGGAATGAGGAGCTAGCATTAGTACAAAACTTGAGTGGGCAGAATATACTCTCAGTGCCATGCAGCAGGATTTGACCTGCAGGAATGTTGGAGAAAATCTCACTTCTTACTCATCTCAAATGATCTCAGCTAAGGCTTCTGAAATTGTGTGTGTGAACATGTACATGTCTGTGTACATGGAAATGTGACCCTCTGTTTATATACTTTTAAATAATCTGTCAGAATCAGATGCTGCAAAAAGTATTTTAACTTATTTTTCAATATGGAAAGACATGAAAAATGTTCATGGCTGTCCTTTTCTTGGACACCTTTCAAGATGCTACCCCTAAAACACTTTCTTTTTATGAACTGGAACCAAAGTGGGTCATTTGGCTTGTAAGAGACATCATTATATTGAGCTGTGTGCTAATTAGTTCACTTTCACTGATTATCATTAATACCTATGGCTGTATGATTCGCAAAGGGCAATAATATGCACATAAAACCAAGAGAATGCAGATAAGAAACTTAGAGTGACTTAAAAAAGATTAAACACAAGCTGCAAATATGGAAACATAAGAGACCTGAAATGAAAAACCGACGTATTAAACATCAAATTTAAATCTGCTTTACGGAGGGATTAAATGCTCACTGTGGACTGTGAGAGAATCCATTTCTAATGGTGAATTTGTATCAGTCCACAGGGAACCCTATCAAGGCATAGCTGACTAATGAATATCATTTTCACTTGATTTCATTAGTATTTAAGTTATAGCATGAAGTACATTCCCTTCGGTGCCCTGGAAGTTAGTGATTTACATACATTTTCTGTGAAGCTTTTGCTTTGACTAATATAAAAATGATTTGCTAGTAGAGAGTGTATTCTTTCTCATGCCTACCCAAGTCCACTCATTCAAAAACAAATGTTAACTTTTCAAATTATTAGTCACAACACATTTCAGAGGCATGTTATAATAAAAAATAAAATAATGCTGTCAGCCTGAAATCATTCTGTCTTTCTGGATATAACACTCTTTCTTTGTCACCCTATAGATGTTTGTTACCAGATTTTTCTGTTCAGTGTGTGCATGCAATGTGTATTTTTCCTCTGTAGTGTCCAAATCCATAGTTAGAGCAAAATATCATAGACAAGCTTCAATTTATAGACAACAGATCATGTGTGTCTTTGTGACAATGCCTGTAAAAGAAATTCTGAATACCTGGTCAAGCTTTTCAAAAAAGGATAGAAGAAAATGGAAAGTAAATGACACTGCCTGAGTGTCCCTTGCTGACACCTTTCTCCTGGATTCCTCATCCAATTAAAAAGAAAACCACTCATCCTCACCTCCAGTTTTTCCCACCTATTCTCTCACCTCCCATTATTCAGACAATACAACCCACCAAACTAGCTGCTCCTCATGCATTTTTTCAGACTTTTCCACCTTTTTAGCTTTACTCATAGCTCTCTCTTTTCCCTGCTGCTCTTCATCTCCAGCTGCATTTTCAACTTCCTCCCATAAAATGACAAATAAAACAGGTACAAGCAGCACTACTTCAGTACTTTGCAGATAGCTCCATTCACACGAACTTTCTTCAGAATATCCTTTCTTTCTGAGGCTTTCTGTCCAAACTAGGCACAGATACAGCACACAGTCACTGCTAAGTAAATAATATTCTCTATTATTCTTAATAGCTAAGCTCAAACCCACTATGTACATGACACTAGCCTAATTATATGTTGTTCCTTTTTTAAAATTTCATTTAATGAGGCTACAGGAAAGCTTTAAATATTATGCTTAGATAAGGAGATATATCTGTTAAACATTGGTTCTACATACATAAAAATTCCAGGAAACCCTGAGCCTATAGTTATGTTCAGAAGCACAAAAGGATTAAATCAAAATACAGCTAAAAAGGGATGCTTAAAAGTGCTTGGTAAGAGAGTTCAGCAAATGAACAGAAACAGGAAACAAAGGTTTTGTGTAGAGGGAGTGAGGGGCTAACACACTGTGTTTGACATGTATAATCACTTGTAAATCCTGGCCACATAGGAAAGGTCCATGCAAAAGGCTTCTGATTTGTGTTAGTGACATCAATTATGAGTGTCAGCCAGACATCCCCATCAAAACTGGAATGCTGTAAACAGACACTGAGGTGAGCCCATGTGTCAGACAGCTTACAGGCTAAATAGACAGGCTGGAAAGGGGAAACAGGGGCAGGATTGCTATTCCTGTGTTGTACCTGGCCTACTAAAATACTGAAATCTTATAGAACATATTCAAATCACTAAAACATACCAAAGAAACAAGTTGCAAACCCACATCTGCTTATATCCTTTTGTCCCAGCTCACCAGATTTGTCCATCCTGTTCTTTAGTTTCCTCCTGTATTTTGATTTTATGGTATTTTGGTTAGTGGAGCTACTCCAGGTTCAATTATTCCAGTAATGGAGTATGCATGAATCAAGAGTATGGTGGATGAAGGTCTTCCTTGATTTTTTGGGGGGGTTGAAAGCATCAAATTGAAATGGTCCCTTTTCCAGATCAGCTACTGCTTCTATCCACTCTATATAACACTCCTCTGCTTCAATGCTCTTGACAGAATATTGCTGCTTCAGCAAAAAGCTTTGAAGGTGAAAAGGTTTGTTTCAAGAATGTGGTATGTATGATCATGTAGCCTCTAAGTGGAGATGTAATGCTGAACTGGAGAGCTCCTGAGGCTGTTCTTCTCTACCACTAGAGTGAGAATCTCCTGTTAATCCTTCTAAGTTTATAGAAACCATGATGCAGAATTATTTTGGTTTATGAAGGGGGTGGATCACAGGAAAATAATCAAAACATGTTTTCAGTACTGGAAAGGTAAAAACTTAGTGAAAACTTTCAGTATATAGATAGCATACACTCTAGGGAAATCATGCTAGACCTCCCAAAGTCCATGAAGAAATAATTATTTTGCCCACTTGATATTGGCTTCTGAGAATACTGGGAGTCCACCAGTTCCTTGTTTTCTTAAACACTCAAATCTTAATATATTATTTTAGTAGGAGGTCTTTAATTTCTAAATCCCAGTATTGGCAAAACATTATTGTGCTGCAGAGTTCATCTGAGACAGAAGTTCTGTCCATGTTTCTGTCTGCTAGCAAATGCCCTTTAGGAAATGATACTGCTTTCAAACACTGCATTTCCCTTTGAATTATTTGCAATACCACTGAGTGGTCTGCAGTTTGTTGCCCATTCTAGCAATTCAGTTCCAAAACTAAAGTGCAATATTTTAGATTAAAAGGGAAGTCCCTGAAAATCATGATTGCCAATATGTCATGCATGCCTAAATCCTTTTGTAAATTCTGACAAAAAAACCAAGCACTATTAGTTAAGCACAAAGAAATTTATTATTTTAGTCTATTGTTATTTTGCCAACCTTTAGAAATAGATTTAAAACAACTGAAATCAAAGGAGTATGTGAAAAAGATAATGGTTTTAGTGACTCTGTTCACAGTAGTTGTAGATTGCTCTTTGCATTTCAACTTCATCTATTGATAAGATAATTTGTGAGCAAGACATTAGCTATCCTTGAGGGTAAAAATGTTGCTAGAGTGGAATACTGGCAGGATATTATGAAAATTTAGCTGAAGGTTAACTGAAAGTATTTATCTTATTTCAATAGCCATGATTAGCTAAAACTTCCACATCTCCATTACATTTAATCATTTTGCTTTCTGTCTGCATGAAAGATCAGATTCAGGTTGAAAGTTGAAATAGAAAATATTTTCCCCATTATCTGCAAATCAGAACTTTATTGAAAGTGGCAATGTATAAGAATAAGCACTGCCTGAAAGTGCCACTAGGGAGGATGATAAACCAGCAAATTGAAAAGCTTTTTACACCTTAGAAGTCAAAACAGAAATTGAGCTTTTTCAGTGCCTGGTTTTGTTTAGTTTGCTTTGTTTTCCTATGCAGAATCACAGGAAGAATTTAATTCATTTGTAAAGGATGTTGAACAGCACGGCATGCTCTAAATGGTTGAAAATGCTACCTATTTATTTAAACTGTGATTAAAACTCTGTAGAACTCAGGCTATCCAAATCCTAATGACTAATTGAACCTCATGTAATTTTCTTATGGTATTTGCAATAAACCAGACTCTAAAATCTTACAGTAAAGTACTTAATCATTCTTACCCATATCTCAGCAAGTCTGTGGTTCTTTGTAAGGTGATGCTGTAGCTCATCTAGGCCAGGCCCAGAGAGGAAAGTATCCCTGGCTAAGAAAGTTTAGAAAACGTAGCAGAATTTGAAAGTCTTGTTTTTTTCATGAGATCTGGAGTCATCTTTGCTACTGGTATGATATGTAGACAGATTCTGTTAGGTTTCCTGGGATTCATTTGAGTGGACCTCCCTGAAAACAAATCTATCTTTTGAATACTCTGCTGTTCCTACTGCTTGTGAACTTTATACTACTTTGGTCCAAGAATTCGTAGCCAGTTGTCTTGGGTTGTAATATAGGATGTGACCAGAAATGTGTATTCTATCACCATCTGTTGAAGCTGGGTGGGGCAGTGATTCCTTATCTCCGTGGCACACCTTATCTGCTAATGGGCCATCTTTAAAACCAGATGGGGCAATCATCTATCTTTTCCATAGCCCATCCTCCCTCCAGGAAGATATCATCTGCTGCTGGGCCATTCAGTCCCACTGTGTGACTGATAAAATTACATCATCCCACTGGGAGATGCTCCAGCCAGGGGGAGGAGCCAAGCCTTTCCTACCCAGATAAAAACTGAGATTTTGGACAGCAAGTTACCCTTCTTTCCACTGGATTTCAGAGGAAAACTGGACCTTTTCACATCATCCCTGGACCTTCAGTGGAAAACTGCACCTTCTACAGGAGCACTGCTCCAGCTGAATCACATCTGCCACTGCAGGAGGATGCAGCCACCATTTAATGGGACTGCTACCAACATCCTGACTGACTGACAGGGTGTCAGGTTGTATTCTGACTCTGTCAGTGTTTTGGGATTGTTCTTTGTAATACTGTATTTCTATTTTAATTTTCCTAGTAAAGAACTGTTACTCCTAATTCCCATATCTTTGCCTGAAAGCCCCTTAATTTCAAAATTATAATAATTCAGAGGGAGGGGGTTTACATTCTCCATTTCAAAGAGAAGCTTCTGCCTTTATTGGCAGACAACCAGGACACCAGTCTATTTTAGGGTTGTTTAGAGCCAATTATTGGGTGAAGGTTCACCACTGTCAATGGGAAAGTGACATACAAATGTATTTGAAGCTTTGGGCACCCATGGACACCAGTCGTGTTAATTTAAAATAGAGGAGTCACCATAACGTTAGAAAACCATGGCAGACTTAACCTTAACTGAGAGGTACTTTGATAACAGGATAAACTGATTCCTCAGAGTAGTATCAGCCCCTTAGAAGTATCCATTTCCTATTCTCTGATAAACACACTTCCAAAAGTTTTGGTGTGTTGCCACTGACAGTGCTCATGTGAATGACATCTGTGGACCTTTGGCTGCAGTGACAATGGCATGAAGTATACAAAATCAAGTGGTGCTTTATTCTACCAGACTGTAATAAGCACGTAATTATATTGTAATTAAAAAGCAATTATTTACTGGCAACTATTGAAGACGTCTTTAATGGTAATTCTGAGTGTGACTACCATGTAATTTGTAGAGAGAAATAAGTGTGCAATTACCCTGTTAGTAACACAGTAATTAGCAAATACATCCATGCATCTTTCTGTTTTCTGACATGGAGTTATAGACACCTGCAAAGTATAAATTACATGGCAACTACATATGCAGCTGCCAGGTGATGTACAGTAGAATGAAAAGATGGCAGATACCATTTCAGAATTAGGGTTTGATTCATTGATGCAAAACTGGTGTAACAGATGACAAAACACTGATCAAATCTGAAATAAGACCAAGTCACTGGAATCCACAGAGATGAGAGAGTTATAAATGTGCTGCAAATCAACCTCAAATCTTTGTGTAGAATTATGGGTACAATAAAATTTACAGTCACAGGTCTGGAATCAGTAGCTTATCCCTTTCACATGAACTGATTCTACTCTATTCAAAAGAGAGTTTCTGTTGTTTCTATCACAGGTTCCTATTACAGATGAGCAACAGTCTTGCTGTATGTGGAGCCTCATATGTCAGTTTCTCACCTTCCTCTTATGTCATTATCCTAGTGACATTTCCAAATAATGGGTTTGACAGAAGGTGGGCCTTGAGCACAGGAACTTACCAAGTGAGTGGGAAAGCAGAAGCAAAAACCCCAAGGCAAGATATGTCATAAACATTTCACAGAAAACACTAAATACATGATTTTGAAGCAAATGATGTGTCATTTTGTGACTGGTGTAGGCTACATTCATTCTTGTGACATGGAGTCCCATTCTAACAAAGTCCTTGTTTATTCCACATAAATACAGCCTTAGTCTTAGGCACGAGACTTGAAAATAGATTGACTACTTAGGTGTTCAAAGCTAGACTTATCTACACTAGCACACACATCATCTCAGTCTTTAAACCTGTGCATCTAAATCACATCCTGAACACCAAAAGATTCCTGTCAAATATTACACTAAAGCACATGCAGAGCTTCCTTTTAAAAAGTCTTGGCAACTAGAAATTAGTATGAGGCCTAAGTGGTCAGAATACTTGAATATAAGTCAAATTTTATACAATATCCTACAATAAAGATGTGTGTTTGAGGTTTATTTATAAGTAATTTATCTAAAATGAAAATAGTCTTTCTTTTCCTTAAAGAAAGGATAAAATAAAAAGAAACAAAGGACTGCAAAACCGTTCTGAATCACAAATTCTAAACCCCAAAGAATAAAGAAATTTATTGCAACTAATCCAGTGTGATGTGAGACAACACACTGCCATGCTGGAAAGATTTCTCTCTAACTGTACTCCCCTTCCTTGGTCTGGGAAACTAAAGTTCAGCAGCAAAACTAAGTATGGCTATTATTTACTTAGCCCTCAGATTTCATTTATTATTATCATATTACTTAGACTTTGCCATCTCATTTTATATGCAGCTGAATTTCTTCAGCAGTGCCAGAATACAGCCACTTAATATTTACAGCAATTCATTTGATGTTCTGTCATCCATCAAGATTTACAGCAATACTGTCCCAAGATGCCTGAATCTATATAACACAAAGCTGTTGATTACAAAATAGGATGATGAAAGGGGGGCTGGGGTGTCTTTCTAGAAAGTGTGGAGGAAAATGTGAGTCATCTTAAAGCACTTATTTTGAAGAGAAACAGGATAAGCCCTTTCTTTCACATCCCAGATAATTTAGAATAATATAGATAATTAAAGTTTTCTCCAACAGCTATACTGTGGGAATGCTGTAATCCTTCTTTGTCCACACTGGATGCTTCAGGGTGATTAATTGTTAATTGACAAATGTCAATATACCCTGGAGCATATTTTGCTGGAAACATACAGCCAGTGATGGCCATTAATTTTTAGTTCTTCTTGTTTGCAAAATCTCACTGAGAGGCATTCATGTCTTATAATTTATCCAAAGGTTTCGAGGGAACAGTAGCTTGTATTCTAGATGCTGGCACTCTATTAAAACCTTGAATTACGTATAAAGAAGGGTGAGTGTTTTGTCTGAAAGACTGGATTCCACTAAGACAGAGCCTACCCATAAATAAATGACTGTTCATTTGTTCAGTTAGAAATGTGCCTAAATGCAAGGGAACTGAGACCAGAGATGCATTTTGTGCCTGCTACTGATATAAAACAAAATAACAGAAAAAAGAAGAAGGAATAAAAAATAAAGAAATAAAACCCTAACAAGCAAAAGAAACTAAAAAAAAAAAAAAAAAAAAAAAAAAAGAAAAAAAAAAAAAAAAAGAAAAAAAAAACCCAACGACAAAACAAAACAAAACAAAACAAAAACAAAAACCAGTCTTGCTTATTGAACTGACTTCCTGCTGTTCTGTTACCAAAACAGCTAGAAAGACTATTAAGCCATGGCGTGGGCTTTTAGTGACAATACAGCTATTGCCCAGTTCCTGTTGCTTTGTTGTATCAGTGTTACAGTCCAGTGGTTGTATTTCAGCTCTGCAGTGCTTCTGGAGTTGGTGTGGAGGTTGCTGCTTCTGCTAACACTTACAAAAGAGAAAACCTCTTTTACCACTCCACTAATGGATATTGTTGTGGCAGTGTAAATCTAGAGGTCAAAGGCTATGAACATGAAAACAGGTAGTAGGATAAAAAAAAAAAAAAACAAAAAAAAACAAAAACCAAGTAAAAAAAAAATACAAAAAAAAACCCAAAAAAAGATAATATCCTTTTTAGTTCTCCGTGACTATTTTATGTGGGTTCATTTTTTTTTTTTTTAATTAGTCAAAACAGATATGAATGCACATAACTAGATTTGCATGCAGGGTGTATTTAGCATTTGTGATTATTTGGACTGACAGTGTCTGTATGGTTTCTTTAGGTTGTTGAATAAAGGCCAAAATACATTATTGTGCTCCCAGTCCTAGAAGTTTCCTCCCAGAACTGTGCTGAGCAAACTCACTCCTCAGTTGTCTGCTTTTTTGCCTGCTACAGAGATAAGCAGAAACCTTCATTTTCTGGAGCTGTCATTCTCATATCTTTCATGTGTGCTAAACTCACTCGAAAAAATATTTCAGAGGGAAACAATAGAAGTGCTTCATAACTCATACACAGTAATTGGTGTCCTGATGAAATCTGGGGCCTCATCTTGAATTCCTAGCACATCTTATGCTTGCCAGGATGTCTCAAAAGGAATGTGGCACAACTGTTTGTTGCTGATATAAATTTCAATCCAGATGTACAATCTTCTTATTGCTTACTTTCGAAACATTTATAGATATATTTAAATATATATATATATGTATGAAAATTTTAGTCTAGACAAGGAATGAATAAAGACTTTCTGAATCTTTTGAGGGTATTTTTTCCACTCTTTTTAGATAAGAGACCTTATTTTCTTTTCTATTGTAAGTAACAAGACCTTCTACAAAACCTTAAATGGCATTATTTAATCTTAAAATAGTCTGTATCTTTTAATAGGTATAGATAAATAGCTTTATTTTAATGTTTATTTTAATGTTTTAAGAGTTTAAAAACTCTTTAAAAAATTATGGACAACTACCATATGGGCTTTTGATATTTCTCCTACATGAAACAAAAAAAAAAAATCAACCCTTTTTTGGATGCAAACTACACCCTACTGTGTTACCAAAAAGCACAGCAGAAATTTCAGAGGTAGCCCAAATTGTGATTGTGCTTGGAAAATGATTCCTGTAGGATATATCTGTATAATCTTTACCATGAAAAGAATAAAAGGTAACAAGTTCAGGAAAGTTGCATGTGCCTATCTTGGAATCCAGAAATAATCCAATGGTGTGATTTTTGGATACAGGTTCCTTGCATTTCTGTGGTAGCCAGAAGGTGGATGAAGAGTGTGAAGTGGGCTTGGAAGGTGCCCATGGTCCACACACAGGGAATCCTGCATCCACAGTGTAAAGGTGACAGAAAACTGGAGCACAGTAATCTTCCACTTGATTTGTATATGTTCTGCTTGGTGGCTTTCCAGCAGGGAACTCACCTTGTGTCCAAATACTAGATTTTGTCACTGGCAGAAAAAACAAAAAAGCAAAATGGCCATTTTAGAAGTCTCAGCTTCTCTGGTAGAAACGAACAGTTATTCACATTATCTGAAAATGTCTCTGCGGGTGGAGAAGGGAAAAACAATGACAAAAACACAGCTCCATTTCCATTCCTCAATCAGCCCAAAATTTAATGCAGGAATCATCAAGCCTAACTCAAGCTTCTCCTTAAGCACCTGCAGTTTTATGCCTCTGGGATCAACTCTGTTAGGAAGCCCAGTCATCAATGCAAACCTGTGTCTTCTCAAAGATGACATTTTTCTTCTAAAGTCTCTATCATTTCTGGAAGTGAAACCTTGTTCTTCCCAAGAGTGCTGTTATTATTATTATTATTATTATTACTATTATTACCATTATTATTATTATTAATTATCTGTTGTTGTTGTTGTTGTCATCTTTACTATCACTATAAATAGGTTAATCAGATAAAATAATCTGCTAAAATAAGAGCAGACCTGAATTCCCACTGAGCCTTTTTTGAGTTTTAAAACAAGTTAGCATTTTTGTTTACATTTTTGTCCTCCATATTTCCAACATACAAGTCAGGAATTGTCTGTTATGCTACCAAACATTAGTATTGCTGGAACACAGAGAAAATACCTGTGTCCTTACACTTCCTAAAGGAAAGATAAGCTATATCACAGGTTACATTACTCAGCTGTGTATTTTGCCAAGTGTTTGTATATAAATTTAACCACAAATGAAAAGTTTGTGACCGTATCTTTGTCTGAAATGTGTCCACGTATAGTTCACTATACTTTTTCAAATCTGTATGTGTCATTTCATTATTTCTAGCCTATTCAGACTCAATTTCTTATCCTTTCCATTATCTCCCTGGAAAAAGTGGATGAAATTGGGTCACTATTGTGCTCATGCCATCCCCTGGGCTGCTGGACACCTGGGTTTTTAGGACACTGTAATATGACAAATTTAGCAAACTTTTATTGCTTTTTATGTCCAAATTCAATATCTTCAAGATATTTCCCAATATAACATCCACACTAGGATGAAGTGAGAGGTATTTAGAGTTCTTTTTCAGCTGATACATCCCAGCTGCTTCTGTGGAGCAGCAATTTGATGCCTTCCAACAGCTCAAAGGGAGCAGGGTCACATCTAAGCCCACTACACAGACAATAATACTCATCCATGTCTCTACATTTGAACAAAACTGGTGCAATCATAAATCTCACATAACACAACAATTCCATATCCCATTGCATCACTATAGGAGGGAAGAGTTTGGTTGGATTTGGTTTGGTTTGTTTTTCTTCCTTTTTAGCTTGCTTTTAAGTGTGATGGGAAGCTTACAGTAAACTGGCTTTAGGTACAGTTTAACTCTTCAGAAGGGTGGTCTCATGGCAGGGTTTTAATTTTACCAACGTGCAAAGAAAATTCTTGCGTCCTTCAATATTTTCCAAGGTTATTTAGACCTTCTTTAGCTATATTTGGAAATACTTAAAATAAAATTCAGTGTATTGCTAATATTAATCAAATTCATCAAACATTCAGTGACTTTTAAACTAAAGAATTTTATTATACTACAAAACAAACCAAATTAAGTTTCATGAAGTCATTGCTTTACAGACATTTGGATTGGCACAAACCCATGTGGGGTCCTGGTTTGCTGGAGGTTACATTTATATATGCAAGTACTTAAAATAAGTGAGACAGGACAACTCATAGGTGTGGGTTTTTTTGTGTGTGCACTTACATTTAGCATGCTCTTGTTTTGGATGTTTATAACTGGTGGAAGATGGTACATTTCCTTTACAGCTAGAGCACCTGAATATGTGACATTCAGAAATCTCCCTTTCAGTCACAATTCCACTTCATTTCAGGTTAAATTACATCAGTGCTTCAGTTCTAGAAACTTTTGAATCAACAAAAGTAGGAACAGTGGGCATTAGTTTACTTTATAATGTTTATTCAATGATACAGGCATTTCTGCATAAACCAATATATATTATTTGAATAACTTATAACAGATGGTTTGTATTTCTCTGAAATAAAAGACCAATAAGAATAAGCCTACAAACTCAAACTTTATGAGCAGATTTGCTAAAAAGGAAAAGCATGCTGTCCTCAAGACCCAAGCATTCAGGGGCATGGAAAACCTGCAATCAGAAGGTTGGAGTATACACAGGTCTGTCATGCCCTATGCACTACAGAGCCAAAATGGGCTCTGCTGCAATTAGGGAAGCACAAGGCTCAGGCTGGACCTGGCACTGCTGACCTCTGGCATTGTCACTACCCCATGGTGCCTAAATGATGGTAACAGGGGTGGACAAGGCACATTCTGAGCACCAGCAGCTTGTCTCAGCAGCTCACAGCAAACACCCAGGCCACCACCAGCTCCACACCAACACTTCCACCCCTTCATTCCAACTGCTTCAGCTCCATTGATAATAATTACAGCAGGAGGTACTTGGGGAAAAAAAACACACACTGCTGTAGGAGCTGAAAAAGAAATTCCTCTCCCCTCAACCATGTGGTTAATGTCTAAAATTAGAATGCAAAAACTATGCTACTGAGCACAAAATGACTTAAAAGGCCCCTGCACAAGAGAGTGAGATCCCTGTCATTATTTGAATATGGCTCCAAATTGATGAGTAGATTTCATGTGGGTTTTTTGCTCTGGGTAATAATACAGTGAGAGGTAGCCAGTGAATCAGACTCTGATATTACCAATTACTATGGTCACTTACAGCTAACCTTGCAATCACTAAAGGCTAAAAGACACAAGGTTTAAGTTTGAATGGAACAATGGGAGAACATAAATGACACAGTTTATTAACAGACTATACAAAATAAAGCAGTGTATTGACATGAACACACACAAGATTAGGTAAGAAGGACTAATTTACACCTTATCTGAGAGAGGTAGCATGTTAGTAGGATTTAGAAAGGAGAAACTTGTGCTGTGACAGATAATGTCTAAATATTAGGGAAAATTAAGAAGCTGTTAATTCATTTAGTGATATCTTCACCATGTAAGTTTTCAAAAAGTACTTTTCCTTTTATCTTTTTTTTAGACACTTGGTAGAATAAAAGCTTTTTGGCTGTAACTGAAACTTCTGAAAGCTGATTGCTTTGGGAAAACAATGAGATTTGTGGTTTTATCAGTGAGGACAGAAGAAATGGAGAAAGAGAACAGGTATTTTTCAAGGAGAAAACAGTGTTAATACAACTTGCATAGGAAAAATCTGCATCTTATCAAGTAATAGAAACACATTCCTCCACATAAACCTCACACTATAGTTTAATTTTGTGACAGCATTCGTTTGCTGTAATAGCTTATCAGCCTCCAGCTGCTCTACTGGGATATTGAGATTTCAGCTTTGGTAAGAATGGCAAGACACACAAAAAAACAACAAAGAAGAACTGTTAAATGTCTGTCAAAGCAGGTCTCAGAAATGCATCTGTCCTTTTTAAGGTAGGAGTGAAAGGAAGTGTGGGAAGTGAGTTCAAATTGGAAAGTTATTGATGTGGTCACCATAGGGATTCCTAAGATTTTCTAGGCTCTTGTAATGCAGTGGTCCAGTGCAATTCTAGGCCTGAAAAAGAGAGGAAGTAATCCTGAGATTGCAATGTCCTGCCACACCATTTATTGTTTTTAACAAAAGAGGGAAAGAGAGACCTACAATGAGGTATTTTCCAAAATCGTGGATCAACAAACCACTCACAAAACTTTCCAAGCCCATTGTTTAACCTGATGACCCTGGATTTCCTAGGACAGTAATGAAATGACCCAAATCCAAGGACTGTTGGTTTCTTCCCGAATAAGATGTAAGGTTTACATTTTTCCCAGCCTGGTTTCCACTTGAAGTCTTAATTTTAACAACTCTTACCCTGTATTGATCATCCATGCCTTTACAGTTCTATTAAAGTATTGTATATGGCCATTGTTCTCAAAGAATAGTGTCCACAACTGCTGTCCACATCTTTTTATTCACAGGAACAATATTCATCAACAATACACTGAAATTGTAAATTTTTTTCTCAGTTCTTGTCATTGGTAAGATAAATGAAGCCTCTCTAGTCTTCAGCCTTCCTTTGATTGATAACAGGCTACTTAAAAAGAAAATATTAAACCTTGTTTGAAAGGTCTTCTGATTCAGATTAAAGAAGCATTTAATAGCTTACCTTGCCTATAGCAAACACCTCCAAAGAAAAGGAAGAAAAGAGAGCAACAAGACAAAAACTAGTTTTTATTGACTTTTAAGCTGCTGAGTGTAACAAGGCGCTGTAGCACTTTCATCAGCCATCAACATCTTGGCTCTGGGGTAACAGACCTTTGATAAAGAGAGAATTCTCCCCAGCCAAATATTATCAGAAAAAAATATGCAGGGAAATTCACTTCAAAGAAATCTGCTGGTGCTGAATTTTAAGGAAACTGTCTTATAACTTGTCACTGTTTCACAGAGCTTTTACTCATCGTGGTAGAGGGGTCGATAGATAATCCATCAATGGCTTCACAAGAGATCATGGGCCATGTTTGATAGGAAAAAGCATTTCAAAAACATATGCTAAGATACTAGAAGAGTCTCTAGTTACGTTTTACTGGCATCTCAGTCCACTGTACTATGAAATCTACACTTGTGAAAAATAGTGTAATAAATCTCAATTATTCTCTTTTCCTAATGGGAAGACATGGTGATAGGCTGTCTTTCCTAAAGCTACAGAGCTAGATTTATGATTAATTCACTTTAGTATTACAGATTTATTTTTCCCTGAATATATACAGAAGGGTAATATACATATATAAAAGTTTGCATAATTAACAATTTAGATCAATATAGTTTAAACAAAAGCCACAACAACAGTAACTTCTCACAAATTAATGATAAAAAATACAAGACTCCAATTCATAGATCAACTCTAATCCACGTCAGTACTATCCAGAAGCATCACCAGCTGATGGCTCTACTGTTTTTCTGACAGCTATATCCCCAGGACAGGCTGAACGTCACTGTTTCCATCTGGTGGAAGCAACACTGGATGAACAAACACTAATTTAGTTCTCACACGCACTGACACTAGCATGAACTAGGATGAAAACTACATTTTAAAAATTTAGCAAATCAAAGGCAAGATCAAAAATACATTGCTAGCCTCCAGGGCTACCAGCAGAAGTACTCACTAATTCTGTGTGTTTCCAGAATCAGGCTTCTGTGAGACTCCCTGATTATACCTAGCAAAAAAGGAGGTGTGTAACCCAAATCAATGGTGCAACTTATATGCTTCAATTTTGTTGTATTCAACAAACCACTGATGCAGACTCATGGCTTAAGAATTCATATTAGTTCATTTTTCTGACATCCTTCTAAATAAGAACTTCCTTCTCTTTTAAATCCAGCCCTCTTTGTTAAGAGAGATTCTGCATTGAAAAGTACCTCTATTTATCCTTTATTTCTGTAAATAGATATGGTGACTCACCACCATAATTTAACAGGAATCTATTGTAAACCACACTTGTCAAACATTCTTTCACTTGACCCATCACCCAAGGAACAAAAAAACTTCCTAGAAGAAAATATCTATTCCCTCTTCTTGAAGTTGCCCAAGGGCTCACAGCTCAGGCTGAAGTTCATGGTATTTATGGGTGCATACTAAGCCCTGTTCTCTATTTGGATACCCATTTCAACCAGTTCCAAATTGTGGCCTGAAACACCAAGGCGAGTAGCAACTCCTGAGCTCTCACTGGATATGAATACACACAGTCCAGTTTATAAATAAAGAAACAGAAAGATAAGGTGCCCTTAAATGGCATATAAATCAATGCATTGTGTGTTAAATCTCCCTGGGTTGCATATTTGCATAATGTAGTATTAGCTATATAATCAGCCTCTTTTAATTATTTATTTCCCCCTCTCCCAGAGAGCCAAAGTGATTCTTTCTCACAGCAAGCCTTATTAAATGTACAGAGATTCCCAAAGCTGTGCCACAAAGTGATTTCTGCATTCAAAGCAATACTTTGTTTTTCTATAACATTCTATGCACTTCAAAGAAGAAAATGATTCCACAATAAGCATACATATCATTCCACATGCTTGTGCTCTCTGGAGACATAAAGCATACAACAGACATGCCTTTTCTGTTATGTGTATCCAAATTCTCCTACTAATCCTATCTCAATGTTTAAAATTACACTTTTGCCCAAATCTATCTCTGCTCTAGATAGTGGTAAACAAAGCCATGCTTTGGATATAGAAACCATCATGTCTTTTTGTGGGGCACCTCATGGCCACCATTTTAGGACAAAGTAGAAGCACCTTGACTGCACAGCTTTGAATTTCTAGTCTTCCTATTCCTCATAGATGCATGAGAACATTTACTACCAGCTGTAAAAATCAGATGACTGTCTATTGCTCTCTGCTGTAATTAGCACTGAATATACCAGATTGCCCTGATCACTCAGAGCCTGGCAATGTCCGTGTTACTCAATTTATCATGTTTGAGGGATATTCCCCAGCTAGGTCCTCATTAAAGGAGTTTAAAAGCTACAAACAAAGATCACAATGCTCCTTTTAGTTTGTTTGAGGGTTGCTTTCACACCTTCCAACATCTTCGAAGTTTCTCAGATTTAACAGGTGATGAAATTTCCACTTGAAGATTGATCACCAATGTTATGCTAAACAAGGAGTCTTAGTAAATTTTATATTGGTAATCAGACCAGGAAACATGTAGATCCATATCCAGTATCTTCTAGAAAACATCATAGATTCAATCAATAATAAAAACTCTTTGTCAAAGTGCCTTTTTTTTTTTGTAATGCATCCTCAGGCTTGGCAAGCATAATGTGCTTTTAACATTTCAATATCCACAAAATTCTGGGGAAGGGAATTAGTCTTTCATAGAAAATAAAAGAATGCTCCCCCTTTATCACAGGTAAAACCTATTGTATTTTCCACCTTCACTAAGTTATGACACCAAGCTATCAAAACAGAAATCGACTCTTGCCCATTAACACAGTGTGTTGTACCATCACTGCCATGCTATTCTCTTTTGCAGTACTCCTTTCTTTCTCATTATATCCAACTTTTTTTTTGTGTCGAGAGTGAAGAGAGAGGAAAGAATTAACCACATGAATATGCACTATTGTATAACATCCTGTTAACTTTGCTTAGCAAAAACCTCTGCTGGAAGTTTTGCTGGAGAAAGGAATGCAGAACTCAACCCTCAGCAATGACACTTCCTACTAAAATGAAGTGTTGGACTCAGCAGATGATCTTCAGAACATGATTAACAGCTTGACATGTCTTGGCAATTCCAGGAAACTGAATGTGTATGAATCTGATTGCACAGCCTAATGTATTTGTTTTTCATCAGAAGTATGTGTCCCAGGAGATGAAGTTTCTATTTCAGTATTTTGCTGTATTACTCAAGTGAATACACCTCTCTAAGAAGTACCTTCAGCTGTCTCATTGTCCTTTGGAAGTCAGACAAATTTCCCACATAAATGAGTCAGTACTTACCTTAGAGATGCCTGTAAAGAAAAAGAAAGGTATGTTTCTGACTGATGTGGTAGCTCAGGACATACAGGTTTCAGATCTGAAAATAGGAAGATGGAATGCATTTTTATTTTCAGCTGAGAGTGACCTTTCAAGATACCAGTTATTTCTACCTGAAGAAATGTGGCTTCAAAATGTGACTTCTCTATTGAATAAGTTCCCTTCAATAATGCACTGATTCTCAATGGCTCTTCTTTTGGGGGAGGAAGGAAACAAAATTCTTTGAAAACATCAAATAAAAATGACAATAAAGTCTTGTGCCAAATATTTTTAAAATTTATCTAATACATTTCAACATCAAATTTCAACATCAAATATTTCTAACCATATCCATATGCTTGGCTATGTACTGAAAACCAAAACACAGGCCACCAGATTATAATAATGGTATTGTTACTTTTTAAAGAATTTGGTGTGATGTAGGCAAAGATGAGTTCTTGTTTGTATGAACTCTTCTTTTCTAAACCCAGTGTTTAATAAAGACAGAGAGGAGTGCAATTATTTCATCTCCAAAAATAAACAGACAGCTATTAAATAGAGCAAATATTTGGTTTTTAAAAAGAAAATGTTTTAAAATATTGCATATATTTGCAAATGTTGTACCAATTTACTTATCCTTGTTTATCTAAATTATGACCAAATTTAAGATTGCCCACATTCAATTTAATTTCTTGTTTTGGATTCAGATAAGCAACATTGAATTTTTCTAATTTGTTTACTTCTGCTGCTTTGCTTAACTGACAAAATATAGTAACTGGCTCATAACAATCTCTGCACCACAAAGGTATTAATGAGCTGAGGATGACAGTGAAAATCTGGATGAAAAGTGTATCTTATTTTCTTTGCCTTCAAGTCATATTAAAATCAGGAAGATCAAGCTCTAGTAGTTCCCTTTTCTCGCCCCATACACTGATTTTTCTGAAATTTTTCTCAGTGTTATATTGAAGTTGTTCTATTGCACTTTTTCCAGTGCAAGACTAAGCTGATAGAAATGCATCAAGGTTGATCTATTTATAGTAGAAAAATTTTTATGCTTTTTGTTAGCATATTCAGAATAGTTGGGGTTTGTTATCAGGTAGTATTTGTATTACCATAACAGTGAACCTATTTAGGGTCTTGCCAGAAAAAGAAGGAAAAAAGTGTTTCTTCAGACATACTAACTCTTACACAGAAAGTTTGACAATGAGTGGAGAAGAGGAAAGAACACAAAGTCTCAGAGCAAACTATTTCCCAAATAAAAGCTAAAAATAGAAGAATAAAAATGCAAAAGCATGTCAATAATATTTAGTGTATTGGTTATGCTGTAGTCAAGCATTAGCACTATAATCATAGCTGAGATGAGCAAAAGAATATTTTCTAACTCACTGGAGTTAGTCAAGTCAACAAAATGGAAGCATCAATAACTTTGCAAACAAAACCAAACCAAAAATTGTGAGACAAGAGGGAAATAAACTTCACTTATTATGTACATCACTGTACTGTACTTGCATTGTCTGTGGCATCAGTTACGGACAAGTATCTGAATTCCTTAAATCATTTAGCTTTTTAATTCTGGTTTTTCATTCGACATCCCAGAAACTTTTATAAATGGGAAGTTAATACCAAGGGGGAATCAGGATACAGACATGATAAGGTAAAATCCACCTTCCTACCCCAGAAATTTCAGCACTGAAATGGCTAAACCTGAGAGACAGAAATGCAAGGGGGAAGAAAAAGAGAAAAGATGAACAGAACTGGTTGGTAAGGCAACTCATCAATGGAAAAAAGCAGTTTCAGGTCTGTTGAGGCAGACTATAAGGAAATCTAAGGCTAAACATCTTCTCTAAGAGAAAGTTATCTTCAAATTATCTGTTCTTTCTGAAACATTATCATAAAATTATTTTCTAAGTTTTTCAGCAACATTCTCCTAAATGTCACCTCTTATTGTTTAGCAATTCATCATTATCTACCTGATACAGACACTGAGACTGTCAAGTATTATCACATATCAATGAAGATTTTTTCTTCCAACTAATAACAATTAAAGTAGATATGTTTAACAGCATTGCTTCAGTAGAAGAAGCAAGAATGCAACTTTGAGGTAAATTATAAACTAATGAAGATCTTCAGAAATATTTTAGCCAGTTATTTCTCTTTGTTTCTTCAGAAGCCATCACTGGAAAACAAAGCCCTAGATTGCAGGATTGTGTAGCAGATGGTGTCTGTTAATATAATCAATATAATCAGTAAATTCCAATGCATTTATATTTTTCTGATCAGAAAGTATTGACTATTCCTCAAATAAGTGAGCTGAACTCCTACTTAACCTTAATACAGTTCACTTTTTTCTAATTACTTTATTGATTTCTTTGTTGGAGTGTAGAGGATGGGGTGGGAATTTTTCTCCTTTTTTCTTAAAGGAACGGAATCTTAAAAGAACCAGTTCAATATTTCTATGCTTAGTCAAAATTGATTAAGTTTTCTTGCCTGTTTCATGTCCTTTAAATATTTGTGTCATAAGCTTCCAACTAGGGATTATTGGCACATTTCTTTCAAATCAAAGAGATAGAGCTAGTACTAACCTGGATGCAAATCCATGTAGTGGATCTGGATTAAGTTGACTTGTCTCTACAGCTCATATCATTTAATACGCATCAAATTAATTGCAATGTGTCAGGGAACAGAAGAGGAATTGCTGGGGGTAGCTCAGTGATATTTTCCTCTCATCATAAGAACCATAAGAGGACCCAAAATTATTGTTGAAATTGTAAATATTAAAAATCAAAAGAGAAAATTTACACAAAAAGAGGGGGAAATATTTAATGTATTTTAATATATGCAAAACATATATATTCCACATTTACATGTACATAATGTAAGATTTATTTTAATATCAGATTTATAACATTTTCTCTTCTTCCTCTCGTTTACAGGATTTAATTCTTTTTCTTTAAGTAGCATTGCAACTAGGCAGTTTCTGAAAACAGAAAACAAGGATGCTAGCAGCCATGAAAAAATCACCAGAGATGTTCTCTGAAAAGCCTTATTTGAAAAGAAAATTAAAGAAAGATCATGATAAATATACTAATGCAGGCTGTAGTATAGGAAAAACTCTTTTAGTATTCCTTTTTCATAAAGGGGTCTGCTGAACCAGCAATGAAGCATCCAGTGAAAATGGAAAGAGAGCATTTTTTTAAAATGTTGAAAGGAGATCCAGAGCATTTTTTTTAAAATGTTGAAAGAAAATCCTCCATGTACACAAAATTCACCTGTAAAATCTTTGCCATAAGGGTGACAGCTCAGCACAGCACTGAGCATTACCAAGAGGAAAATGAATACCTGCATTTCCAATCAATGGAGACTGCCATAACTACCTTGGTGTTTCTTATTAATCCTCAGGTTTCTAAGAACTAGTTGTGACATGACTGGTTAGGATAAAAAAAAGAAAGCTTCCCTATGAGAAGGTTATTCACCATTGAAAGTTCTTGGAGTTTGTCTTTAAAACACATGGCAAGATTCAATTTGTAGTATGCACAAATTTGAACAATTAGGGAACGTCCAACATTATTATATTTGGAAGTAGGATATATACTTAATTTGAAATTACTACTTTGATTATTAAATTGTGGAAGAAACTTGTGTGTTTCATTTTCAAAACCCATTCCAAAATTCTAGGTCCTTTTACTTACAGGATTTACAATATCAGGCTTCTTAATAGAAAGACTTTGTATGACATTACTTTCTTCTCTCCTAGTATTATTATATTTTCTGCTCAAATTTCCTTTTATATTTACCCATCTGAACTAATGTAGAGTTTATGTCTATACAAAATGGAGGAGGAGAAGTTGGAGGAGAAGTAAATGTAAGCAACTTGTTTATTACACATGTATTTCTTAGACTACCCTCTTGGTCAGGACAGCTTCCATTAGTATTTTCAAGGGACAAATAAATAAAAATCAAAAGATGTTTCCGGGATGTTTTTCCAAAAATGCAAACTTAATGAGAAAGTACTGATTTCTGTAACAATTACTATACAAATTCCCCATTTAACAATTGCAGTAATGGAACTTGGGCTGACTAACATTTAACTTCTCCTAGATTAACTTTGACCCTGATGGTAATTTCCTCTTCTTACACACACTCGTGTGGCACCACTTCCCCTATTTTGTTCAGCTCAATCAGTATATTTATTTAAGTTCAACAGGCACTGGCCACTTATAGTTGCAACCTCTCTGTGGCTGTGGTTACTGACAGCCTCTGGTCCCAAGCCATGATTAAATCTTTACCACCAAACCCACAAAACCATCTCTTACCAGCTGAATTAAGGAATATTGTAAGAGATAAGAAAGAGGAAGATTTTTTTTCACAGTTATTGTGAAAAGCAAGTCACGGTCACATAAACAAGGTCAGTGTATCTCCCATTTCACATGATTTAGTGCATTCTGAGGCACATCCTAACATTCTCCTGGCCTTTAAGAGCTCGTGTCATTTCCTGAGACCAGCCTTATTATGAATGCAGCTATATTTCTTGAAAAGTGTGGGATGGTGATAGCCACTAGTGGAGAATGGCATTGCCATCTTCTGACCCATGCTTTTGCTCCTTTCTTTCATTTACTGCATGGTCTCAAGTCACAGAAAAGTTTCATTCTTCTGGTAGCCTATACTGTGTAGGAAAGATGGGGATTTACTCCCTAGTGACTATGTTTTTCTGAAAGTTGACAGCTTCATCACAAACTCCTCCATGCTTTGGAGCTGGTCCCCACAGTGGAACATATTCCAGGCTCTTTTTTCCCCCAGACAATGTGAATTCCAAGAGATTCTTCAGGGATTGCTCTAATGGCCCTGCAGTCCACTGTGAGATGGTTTTAAATGAAATAGCATTTCTTTGGCAACTCTATAGTGAAAGCAAGAAAAGAATGAAGTACTGGATGAAAATAATATTTTCTGGATGCACCCTGTGGAAAACATTGCTGGGGAACACACAGCACAGAAAACTCACCTACCAGGTGCTGAAATATTAACTTGGACATGCAGCATGCTATGAGCCAGTGCTTTGCTTAGAATCTTGTCAAAGCAGCGTGACACTGTCTGAAGGCAAAAACCACTCACACAGTTTGCTTTAAAGATCACCTATGCTAACAGACACTTGGGTCTTTTGGAATGCTCTCAGAATTTTAGGGTTACAAGTGGGTTAACTAAGCTAATTAATTTCTTTGGACCACATCATTCCTAAAGAAAAATGACATTCCTTGTCAAACAGCTTTTGTAATTTTTTTTTTTTAAAGTCCCTCAGATTTGCAGCAAGAATACATTTCTTTTTTATGAGCCTTCTGGCTTTCCCCATAATACTGTTATAATGTTCTTTGACAACTGACATTACTAGCATTACTTGCATGCCCAGCTCATTGTTCTTAACTTAGAAGTTTTCCAAATAACATTACCCAACTAGCTGGCCAGAGTGCACAGTGCAATTAATTGAAATCTCTATGAAGAAACACTGTGAATCATGGTGCCATAAATATTTATAGTCACCTCTCCTTGAATACCTTTGGCACTTAGACATAATCACAATGGATAGCCCAGTTAAATGACCCTGAAAAATAGCTATCATACTTACAGAAATAGCTGATAGACATCCACAATTTCCTTCCTTCCAGTTCATTTGTAACAGTGGCAAGGTGCCTGCTCAGGGGCTTCTCAGATCCTATCCCTAACATAAAATGTACTGGATTTGCATAAATAGCTTGCCAAAAAAAAGAAAAATGTCTTTTTGATAATGTCCTATAGTGTGCCAACCCCGCCACATTGAAGCCACATGTCTCTTTCCAAAGGATTATATCAGTCCATATTTAATTGCAGAAAATAGCTTACATATTTCTTGTAAACAGCATATTTTCAAACCAGAAGTGTTGTGTATAACTGGTTAACACATAATAAGAAGAATGTTAATTCCTAAATAAACAGCATATGAGTTTTTACCCTCTGCCCCAAAAAGAAACAAATAGGACTTTAAAAAACATAGGTGCCTTAAATAAGTCTAATACAGAATTAAAGCCTATGTCAGTAATTGTAAAGAACATTACTATCCCACAACTTGTGGCTCACTTGCAGCTTCATTTAACTGCAGTTTTGATACCATATCTAAATATATTTTCATTCATGACTGTTTTATCCAGAACTGTCTCTCGTTGTGCAAGGTACATTCTTCAGCCCTTTTTCATATTCTTGCATCAAAAAATAAAAAATTACCAGCACCTGCACTAATGAGGGAAGTGCGTGTGAATGTGCATGAGAAAGGAACATTCTATAATTAAAAAATTAAAAACAAAATAGCAACTGCTTGCAATCTGCTCTTGGGAAGAGAATAAGAAAAACAATTTTACCTGTAGCACAAAGTTGTCACCCAGGTTAATGAACAGCTCAGTAGTACACAAATATTTGAAGAGATTTGAGTGATTGTAGAACTTGCGTAATGGGAATGGAGCAGATCTCCTCCACACCTAGAGAAAAGGAGTTGACCAGATGTATGCTGGTATATATATATATATATATATATATATATTGCTGGTATAGCAAAGCACCAGACTTAATGTCAAGGGTTATCTGCACGTTATTGGAACAAACATTCTTGAGACAGATGAATGAATATTTGAATGGAAGAATAGGTTATACAAAACATTCACATTCAAAATCCAAACTTTCCACCTAAAAGGCTGTGTTTGAAACTGGACTTTGAGAAGAATCCTGTCTACTTTAATGTAGCATGAATTTTGACTGGGCTCAGGAAAAAGATTGTTGTATTGAAGCCTACAATAAATTTATGTTGGTTGGGTAGAAGTAATATCAGATGCTTCCAAGTAGAAAGGAAGTAGTTTTTCCCCAAATAGCTCAATGTTTAACCAATTCATCCAATATCACTCTAATGATATAAAATCCTTAAATCCTTTATATCATTACAGCTGTAACTGCAAGCAGATAAAATTCTTATTTCCTGTATAGCCATGTAAATGCTGACTCCTGCCTTATGGCTTTAGTCTTCTGATTCCCTCTTTGGCAGATTCCAGAATATCCCATACAGTATCACACAAAAGGTCACCTGGTACAAAACAAATTTCAGGTGTCTATGTCCTCTTCAGAACCCAAACTATTTGTCCAGAAGAGATTTCTCACAAACTACTAAGTGCTCTAAGAGTTAAAAATCAAGTCTTTAAAAGGTGCCACTATTTTTAGATGCTGCAAACTCCTATTACACAGTTTCAAAAGTATTAACCTTATCAGCTGTTCTTTAATGGAAGCAGCACTTATACAATTATGTTTACCTTCTCCTAAAAGCTCACAATCTATACAGTAAGGGAAAAAATAAAACATTCTGAAATACTTGCTTTTCTTTTCTTGTCCAACATCCTTATTTCAGTAAAACTGTGTTGTATACTAGATGGCAACAATTACCTCATCCCAGGGAAAGGCCAGACTGTAACCATCATTTTTTTCCAGCTTGCATTAAAATTTTAGTGCAGGAACCTGAGCAAAACATAGGTTTGCAACTGTCACAGCAGGTGTACTGTATGCAGTGGTCTATTAAAGGAATAAAGAATAGTGAAGTAAGTGCTGCATAGTATAATGCTGTAGGGTTAGTAAAATGTCTTTTAAGAGTATAGCACTTATGATGCTGTCAGTCTATCGACTGGTGTGACATAATAACTACTTTTCCTAAGAGCTGAAAGTACTCAGCTTCTCACAAGTCCCAGCCCCATCTATTGGTGAGAGAAATTACAAACATCTGGAGTTAGGAGCAAGTCTACTCCCTGAGCATCTGCCACTTTAGTGTAGGGAGTACAGAAAATGGAGAAAGGAATGTTGGGTTTTGGTTTCCTTTTCCCCACAGAGAAAGGCACATGTCAGGCATGGCTGAAAGCAAGTCATATTAAAATAATGAGCATGTTTGCTCTGCTTAAGGCTAAGTAGGAAACTCAGAAGATATATTCCTGGTGTAGAAGACTGTAGACATAGTGTAAAACTTTTATCACTACTTCCTACTGCAAATAATCTCACCACTAACTAGTGTTATTTTCTTATAATGTGCATTGCTGTTTAAAAGTGTAATGATATTTTTAACTGTGAGATGACTTAAATTATGTTAGTTTGTCTTAAACTTTGTTTAGGAGGGAGCCACTATTTTTTGTGGCTATTTATCTTACTAAGCTGTGTTGGCTCAGTAAATCTACTCCAATTCCATCATACCTGGTAACTAACCTCTCCAAAAACGGTAATTTTAAGTGGTAGCCCCTCATTATTACAGTTATATTTGGATGCTATCAGGAGAAAAGAGCAGGCATAAACAGACAAATGTAGGAAATAAAAGCCTTTTACTAGGGATTGGGTGATCAGAGGATCCAAGCAAGCGCAGCAACACCCATGACACGTAATCACCTCCAGCACAGGTTGTGGGAGATGCTCACCTTATATTCTCCCTGCTCTTTTGGAGCAACCATCACATCATCACCCTAAGGCCAGTAAAGCCAGAGGTCCTGGCTATGTCATTCCTTATTATTACACCTATTCAGTCTGACACTGCAATCATAGTTGAGTTAGGAACAAGGTGTAGGTGCCTCTTAAAAAGGCAAACCAGTAGAGCTTCAGAAAGCTGACAATACTCTCACTTCACTTGAGTTCAGTGCTGAACTGGGGCTTTTTTTCAAACCATCTGTGATTCATCTCTGCAGTCTCCTAGTTTCAAAGTGCTTGCTTCTGCATTTATACCAGCAGTGCCAGAGCACCACACCTGTGAGACACCTGTGGGCTATTCTGCCACCGTGCTACCACCTGTTTCTGTGCTGAGCCATATATCCCAAAACAGGCCAGTCACTAAATTTCATAGTCCTCTTCATGCTCCATGTAAATGGAGTAACAAAAATTTGACTAAAGGAAGCACTAGAAATAATAAAAGAAAGTAAATGCAAATTAAAATTGTGTCCTGCATTAACTTAGTAGCGTGCTCAGTTACTTGCTATGTGTAACATGGATATACTTGTGTATAGGGACACAGCCCAAATTTCAGTGGGAAAGCTGACATGAAGCAATATCCTAATGTTCAGTCTATCATTCATGAAGCAGAACTCTGTGCATTAAAAGCACCTTTCACCATTAAGGAAAGCAATAGCAAATTGGCTGATTAGCATAAATGTACAATGGTGTTGTCTCTCAAGAGCTATTATCATGTTTTCCCAATGTAGTTGTTTCAGTTATCAAATTTATGAATTCTCCCAGTTTTTTAATATATAAATCTTGGAACCTCTATCACACATGTTATGATTCCCAGTAGGTAGTAAAGCCCTGAGAAATTATAAATGAACTTTTTAAAAAAATATGTGAAGCTGGGGAAAAAAAAATACAGCAATTCAGAAAAGCAATTAATGTTGGTAACAGTCTCAAATAAACTTTGGATTGGGAAATTTACAGAATTTAGTCCAGTGAGATTTTGTTAAGCCTTGATATAAACTGCATAAAGCAAATAATAAATTAGTCTCTTCGATCTTTCATTTCTAAAATAAAATAGTGTCCCACTTCTGGTATAGAATGACACATACACACACACACAAAAAAAAAAGTATGTTGATATTCTTAAGACTATTCCCCTTCTGAGGAAAAAAAAAATAATCAGACCATTATCCCTGAAATCCAAATGTGCTAATCAGCTGAATTCAAGAGGTCCTTTCCCATGAAAAGGCAAAGAAACCCTGGCACTAGTCATTCCATTGACTTAAATAGAACCACTTGAATAAGTGAGAATCTCCCAACTGGGACAGAGCTTTTTTAGCAGTACATTGTAAATTATAAAAAGATATACTGTACTGTATCTCTTCCATTAGGCATAGTTCAGCTGTCGAAAATTGTACTGTTGGTACCTCTTTTATCATCTAGTGAGAATATATCTAAGATAATGAAATCATACATTACCCTTTGAGATTTACAAATCCGACACCACATGTAATGTCTGCTCTCCCGTCTTTAAATTAATATATAGGGAGACATCTCTTTGTATGTTGAAAATCATTTCTTTCAGTTCTCCATAATTTCAGAGGTCATTTAATGAGCAGAATGACAATTTGATAGAATCTTTCCCTCATTGTAACTAATCTAATAAGTATCTAACATTTTAGGTAGTACTGTGCTATCTGTATTGCTGCTCAATGAGGCTGCCACTTGTTTCAAAGACAAAAACCAGACTGGCAGGGAAGCAGCAGCTTGGCTTAACTTCACATACTCGCTTGTCGGAGAATTTCAAATCACTCTTCATATCTTTAGTGAGCTCATTCACTCAGGAGAAACAGCTTGGGCTTGGCAACTGATTTTGGGAGTACATCTTTCTCTGATGTTCTAGGGAGTACTAATTTGTGCCTTATAAATTATACAAAGTACCTATCAAGCAGTAAATAGGTAAATGGAAGCGAAGGTCAGCAGTGTTTGAATGAATCTGCTGCTGAAGATTTGTCCTCTGATATTTTAATTGCTCCCCTCTGATGCATTCAAAAGGCATGATTATCTTTAAATAATGGTGAAAATATAGAGCCTTTTTAACTCCCTCTGCCTGATCAACCAAACCAAGCTCAAATTTTATGTATTCACCTATAAGGCACCTCGTAGCTCTGTCTGCAGTACTGGCTTATTTCTTCTTTCTCCTCTCCTTGCCCCTTCAGACCTGTCAAGCTGCAGGTTTCTTCCTTGATCTTTTCCTATTTTATATAATCATCCCTGCACCACTTTTCAGTTTGCTCAATAGTATCTGTAGAGGTATTCTGACTAGTCTTATTAATTTGCCTGTTTATTTACATGATACACACAGGGAAAACGCTGTATTGGATATGCATTGCCCAGCAGACTAATGCTGCCTGTTGTTTCCAGTGCTTGCAGAAATCCTTTTTCAAGTCTTGATCCTATTTTCAGGGCAAAACAGCATGTTTCTAATGACAGGAAAGATGAAAGGAACAGGTTAGTGGCTGTGTCCATATTGTAGCTCTGTAAATCCACTTATACAGCAGAAGATTGGAGGGTTTGAATCAATGGTTTGAAACACATCTCATGACTCTGGGATTTTATAAGAAGTTTTGAGGAAGAGACAATAATTCTTTTTTTTCCTGTGAAATGTTCACAGCCACCTTCATATGGTGATCAATCCTAGGTCAGAGTGAATTTTTCTTAGACTCACAGTTGTCATACACTTTAAACAGTTTATTAAGCCCTAGGCAAAGACCCAGAACTCCACAGGTCACTTTACTACTGCTGCAGAGAGTAGTGACTGTATCTCCTTCCCTTAAAACCTCAAAGACATTTGTCTTGAAATTTCTGATTTTCAGAGTTTTTAAGAGGTTACTAGTTGAGTAGTGGCAGTGAGTTTTGTCCTTCAGCCTATTTTATAGATACAGGCTTCCTGTCAGTAGGTTACAAATTAAATTCCCCAACACACAGACTATTCAGTAATTCACCGCAGCTTTTTAATCATAACTCACAGTATGTGAAGTAGTTCTCCACAGGAATGAAGGATTGTCAGAAAAAAAAAATACAGATACATTTTATTCTATCATTGAGCAAAGGCTGGACATGATAGGCTCTTGAAGGTCTTTTTTAGGATTTGTTTAAAATATTTACTCCCTTTTTTTCTGTATATTTTGCAAATACATGACTTCAAAGACTACAATTCCCCAATAATAGAAGTATTCTTCAGGCAGCTTTCTATCAAACTGGAAGATGTTCCCCAGCTATCCCACTCATCAGGACTTGTTAACCAGAGGTTTGAAGCCTACAATAAAGATACTGTGCAAGACAAACCCTCATGCATTCACCACTCACTGTAGATGGCTTCTGCTGTGAGCCACTTCTAATTCTTTTGATGAGAAACTTCCCTAGGAGACGAAATAACAGGCATGCCTGCGTGCATGCTGATTGTCTACATCAATTCACCAAAACCTGTGGGAGAGATGCTGCACAACAAAACTGCTTACAAAAAACAGCTTGTTAAAGTCTAGAAAACTTCCCTCTTATTTCTCACCCACTTCCCCACACACTCCCCTCTGGTATGTAAGTAGAACCCCCAGATTATAGGGAAGGAGGCCAGGGAAAGTTGCACAAAACCCAGAATGTTAGACCTCTGGATTTCTAAATTGTCTGTTTCTGAAGCTTCAATGCAGGCAGCAGCCAGCTCACACTGGCTTCATCCACCCACAGATGTGATTATCAGCACACAAACTGAAAGGAAACACAGAGATGACCTGCTTCAGGTAGGCAGCAGAATGAGTAGCAGAGGAGAAGAAACAAAGCACACCTCAGGCTCAATAAATGCCCACTAGTGGCAACCACCTTCCCTGTGCCTTCCCAAACCAATTTAAAAAATAGCATAAATCCAAGGATGAAAAACAGCACCGAAATTTGAAAGAGAGGGGAAGGAAAGCATTTTATTATCCAGACTGGACTGCTATAATTCAGTCAAATCAAGGCATTCCAGATGGTTTGGTACTGAGGGCAGGATTTCTGGTTTGTTTAAAGAAGGGAGTTAGTTCTCAGCATTTATTATTTACCTTGTACTTTATTTATACTTCCATGTACAAATTATTACATGAAAATCTTATACCTGCAGTGCTGAAAATCATTTTGCCTGGGATGGTTAAAAATAAAGGTAAACTGAAATAGCTTTTGCTCTTATTAATCTTAAAACACAAATTGGCTAAAAGAGTCTGTGTATGCCTTAAGATAATGCTGTGTAAAGAATATTTAAAATGACATAGGCATTCTTTCCTGGGGACCTCCTGATGGCTCCTGACATTTCAACCTCGTAAATGTACCAGGCCGATTTTATTTTGTTTGTGCAATTAGTCATGTTACTTAGCAATACAAAAAGTGCTTTTTACACTAAACTCCAGGGAATAAAATATGCAGAATTCATGAGATACAAAACACATCAAAATTCATTTCCTGAGCAGAAGCACTGAAACATTGTGCAGCAAAAACTATTACTTTTTTCATTGTGTTTGTAATAAAGAACTCAAGCAACCATGCCCTTCAGGGCTGGGCTCCTCACTACTTCACTTGAACTCAGCCTCAGCATTGAGCCAAGGCATGTGAAGTTAATTACTCTGGGCATTGGGGCTCTGAACAGAAGAATGACCCTATTTGCAGCTCTGTGTACCGTGCACCACGCTACAGTGGATTCTTTCAGTACCTACACGCCGCACGCCCGGTGGCTCCCAGTGGAGTAATAATTCTCACACTCTGGAGGAAAGCTCAGCTGTCATCTCGTTTTCCCAGGGACACTCGTCTTCCCCAATAACCATTTAATGGGGGCTGACATCCAGTCACTGTCACCCTCCCAGTGCAAGCAGCATGAAAATCCAAGGGTTACAGCTTTCAGAAGCTGTCATGCAAGAGGGCAGGCTTGAAGCGGTTTCCGAGCCTGGATCTTGTGATCCCGACGCCTTTCCATCAGCTTTTGTGATCAGGACATCAGAATTATGTAGATTCAGAAATCTGTGAGTGACTCCCCATCCAGAGAACCAACACTGTCTGCAGGAGACCTGGTTTACATAATTTGGCAAGATGGTTGACTCACCAAGGAGCTGAATATTTTCATAGGAACTGCATAGCTGGGGAAAAATAATTTAACAAAAAAGCCCCTTAGACATGATTGCTCATCAGATAACTAACTACTTTCAGTTACTGTTCAAGTGAGAACTTTCAGCACCCTTAGCAAATGAAAAAAATACCCAGCCCTTCAACATGTGCTGAAATGTCTGGCTATACCTGACATAGTCAAGAATTATGTCAGATGGTGTGTTGTATATCTGGTACACAGTAACATTAACCTGGAAGAGGAATAAAATAAATGGGGAAAGATTTACGCCTGGTAAAAATCAGTGGTAAATCTAATTCAAATAATAGAGGCATTTGGTTTCTTTAGCAGGATCTCTACTATTTTGTTTATTTACATTACGATACATCTTCAACTTGAAATAAAATTCTTAACAGAATTTTGAACAGTAGTTGCAGGAAATGGAATAGTTATTTGGAGGCAAAAGAGAAGACAAGACCTGGACAGTAATTTATTGAGATATTCCTTCATTTTTCACCAATATAAGGCAGTAAGTCTACAGATTTTTATTTTGTTTTTAATCCTTCTTGGCTTTTTTTTTTTTTTTTTAATTTCCTGATGTTGGTCAATTATTTGATTTGTTCATTCATTTATTTATGTCTAACCTAGAACTAGGTTATTTTGCAACTTCTGATTTTAATGCATCAGATACAGAGCTGGCATGATCATGTAGGGAGAAGAGAGCACAGAGAAGAACTATGAAATTGCTCTTGAATATTGCCTTAATTCTATATAAGATAGAAAAAAAATTATAGATTGAACCTTTAACTTGTTAGGTCTGGACTAGTCATCCACGTAGTTTTTAATCCTGGCTACCATTTACGAATATTCTTTTGCCAATAATAATTCACAGGCTTTAATAATCTGTTTTCCAGCTCTAACAGAAGCAATGGTGTTAGAATCCCTTCCTGATACATTCATATGCTGGGATGGGTTGCATTCAAAGAAGGATTAGATGACCCAAAAAGGAAGAACTTTACATGTTCCACCCTTTGGAGACTGTTCCCACTTTTGTGACTGTGACTGTGACATATTAAATGACTGTCTGTGACTTCCAGCACCACAAGGACATTCTTGATATGCTTGATAAGCCAACAATGTGTTCTCAGTAGCTGTAGAGAACTGGATTTGCTAGTTTCAATTAAATGGCATTTATTTTCTGATTGTTAATTCAGTAATATCACCATTTTTTTTTATCAGATCTTTTCAGGCCCAATGACATTGTAGTTTGTTCATTTGTTTCTTTTTTTTTTCCTTTAAGGAAAATATGAGGAGGCATGTTCCTATCAACAAAATTTTTGTCTGAAACTTTCAAAATTCTAAAAATAATTTCCCATATCTCCTGAAATATCATCAGAAACAGAACTCTCCAGTCTGTTCCTTTTGTTCTTTCATTTTGTCTTCTATTCTCAAGCTATGAGCCTTTTTATTTTTCCAGAGCTAAATATGAAGTTTCAAAACAGACAGCAATGAAGGTGACATTTTAAGAAAGCTAGAATAGGTTAGGTCTGAAATGGTTTTGCCTAAACTGACACTTTAATGTGCAGAGCTTTCAGGTGACCCGGCAGAAAAGAAAACATCAGGTTCTTCCTGACAGACTCAGTGAAGTTGCTACAAGGCATAACTTGATTATTGAGACACATGGACTTCCATAAAACTTACTCAGTTGGCTTGATATTAAAAGAATAAACTGGGGGTTTGTCCCACTTATTTTCTTTCTTTTTTTTTTTTTTTTTTTCTCCAAAATATAAGCCTCCTGTCATTTGTTTTCTACTTTACTAAGGAACTGTTACAACAATCCAGATTATGAAGTTTCAGATTAAGCAATGTGATTTAACATGCTGCTTAGTCATAAATTGTCATAGTCAGCTTTGATCTCAATAAGTACACTTCTCAGGTAAACAGTACTTGACATAGCATCTCTCTCTCTTTTATATTATTTAGTAGCTGTTATAGTCAGTGGCTTGGTTGCATGATGACACACCTTCTTCTTGCACTTGGATAGCTAAAAAAATTAAGCCAGACAATTCAGACCAGAGGGTTGTGATTTACAGCATATGATACTTCCAGGGGAATTTTTAAGATTAATATTGATTTTTGAATACACTTCTCAAAGTTTTGTACCTTTGCACATTTTCAAAACTGTCAGACAGTCGTCTGAATAATCATCAATAATATTGAACTAGTTGTATAATCTGACTGATTTAATCTTTCCTTATTTCTGGGGAAAATTGACCTTTAATTTAATGTGTTTGGAATCATCCTAGTTTACATCCAAGAAGCCAAGATATTTTTTCTCATTAAATTAAATCTGATCATATAAAAAAGTATCATAGTCTGTCAAGCATAAAACATGCTACTCATGAATTAATATTAATATTTGAACCATTCCAAAGGTTTTAAATTATCCAATTAAAATATACAATCAGTGGTGGATTTAGAATATGTTTAGGATATTTAAACTAATGAATTTGCTGTGTCACCACCAAATTTTCAGGAAAAATTGGCTTATGGGATCTAATCACAAAGAAAATCACTCTAAGAACATAGAGAGGAATTGTTGGAAAAATGATCCATAACTTCCAAAATTCAATTCAGGTTATGTCATGCTTTGTGTTACAAGCTCTCTGGATCTTGAACTCTGCACGTTTTTGAAACAACATTGAAAGGTTAACTTTAAAGGAAACACATCAGCAAGCCTCTAAGATTACAGGAGAAAATCAAATTCCATAATCTCCAGAACATCTATTGCATCCAAATGAAAGGCAAATTTACTGATTTAAGGAACAGCTGATTTGTGTGTTCTGCAGCAGGGCAACAATTGCTGATGGAAAGACCCTTTGCAGTTTTGCTTCTCTGAAATGGAAGCAATTAATCTGCTTAATATTTTACAATTTCATCATTTTCTCTAAAAGAAAACTTAATTCTTAAAACATAATAAAAAAAAAAGTGTAGCAAAAGAAGGAACTCACATTGATAAAAGCCTTTTAGAGCTCAGAACCAGGGACATGGAATTCCTTTCAGAGCAGCAGACTAACGTCTCCCATTCTCAAAATTCTATGGACTGTTTTTCTATGTGTTTTTCCCTTCTGTTCTCATTAACTTTACTGACAAAAACCAAAGCAAAAGCATTTTTCTGAGAACTTTCCATTTTAATAAACCATCACACTAAACAACTGTAACTTCCCAGGTACAGGAGAAGCTTGTCATTTGAGCCACATCCTCTAATACTTATTAAATATGTGTTAAGCCTGTTAATGACTCTCCTATCCCATCCAGTCAGAATCCTGGACACATGGGATCAGTTCCTAGGAGAGTGGTGGAGGCACATTCTTAGATTGGCTCTGCAAAATTTGTTCCCTCAGTTTCAATATTTTAATATCCACTCAGAGTATAAATATGGTAGCAGTAAAAGATGTATTATGAGAAGTCTTTATTGGAGTATACAGAATCCACCACTGATTCATGGAATGTTCTATTTCTGCAAGGAATGCAAATGATATGCTGATTTCAATTGAAATATTTTTACTTCCACCAACTGAAAATCAGGTTCAGGACATGCAAATTGTTATTATTAGACACAGTGTTTGCATAGGACTTGTTTTCATTACTGTTCATCACTGATGTATATACCCTCTCCTCTTCTACTGCCACAGTATTTAGAAAGATGAAAAATTAAAGGAAGTAGCCATCTACCTTCCATGCTATTCCTTTTTTCTTTTCTTAAGAATACTGAGCTATGTTTTTTTCCTACAGATGTTTCAACTCTACTATCTGTAGAGCATCAAGTAATATTCAAAGAAAATGTATTAAAAGACAGAAATAAAGTCACTAGATTTCAACATCTTGATCTGTTTTGTAAAAAAAAAAAAAAAAAAAATTTAAAAAAAAAGAAAACAAAATCAGTGTATATCAGAACAAAAACAAAAAAAAAAAATTTACAAAAAGTAAGAAAGGAAAAATATGCTGTTGACAGGTGTCCAGAGAAAATAACCTGTAGGAAGGTTTTAAGCCCTGAGGATTTATTTTTACCTGCTGGGTTAGAGATGGCCAAGAGCAGAAATAATGATCAGACAGACAAATACACAACCACAAATAAGCCTCTGCCATTGCTCCTGGCAACTGTTCATTATTTAAAACAGTGCTACTTTGAAGAGAAAAGCAAAATGCTTGAGATCTGCTCTTTGTATAAAGGTAATGGAAGGCTCTGTTTAAAGATTGAGCATCCTGAAAGAACTTTGAAGGCAAAAGGCAGTCTTCCAGATACATTTCTTGTGATAGGTATTTAGAAACAGGATGTGATTTGTGTGAAGTAAATCAAGTGTTCCAAAATCTGCAGGTCTGTATCTATAGCAGTTCACAGGGGGTTGTAGATGTCCATGTTGTTTTGTTGCCTTTTACTAAACAAATTGATTCAATTTAATTTTTGTTATGATTTACATAGTCAGCATGTATTCAAAGGATGCAAATAAACTAGTAAATGGTAGAATGGAGGGGGGACATGGCATACATGAAAGCTTTTCATCATACACACCACAGAATGAATCAGAAGCCCCAGGAGCAGCCTTGGTTCTGAGGGATGGCATGTGACCCTTCATGTATTCAGAAAAGTGCTTTGAGTATCCCACAGGCACAAATATAACTCTCTGGTTCACTTGGGGATTAAATAGTTTTTATAATGTCACTTGGACTGACTCCTGGGATGGTGCTGGGCAGGGCCAGGAGTTGGACCCAGTGATCCTTGTGGGTCTTTTCCAACTCAGCATATTCTGTGATTCTGTGAACTGCTAGTCACCTACACCATGAAAAAATCTACTGGGAGCTATTAGATTCATTTATCCTTTCTATTCTGGCTACTCTGCACTTGTGTTAATTCAACACACTTGCTTGAAGAAAAACAAACTGCCCCAATACAAGAAGGGAGCTTGATGCAAGGAGATGGGCCAACATTGGCTTCCTTTCTTTCTACTTTTACCTTTTGAAGAACTACATTGTACCCAGCAGTTTATCAGACTGACATATCTAGTCGTGCTACTGCCTGATGTGATGTGGCACAGCCCATCAGGTACTTGAGACTCTGATTCTACTTCTCTGTCTGACAGCAGCCACTCAGTCCCAGCACAGGTTGCTTTTGCTTCCTTTGTTTGCTCTGCTGGGTTAGTATCACACTAACACATATTTGGGTGTAAAATAACAGAAGCAGAGCTAAAGTCACAACCTTGTGATGACACTTTCCACACCTATGCTCCGCTCTCAGTCCGTCATGACCACACTGGTGTCTGTATGGTTTATCTAGATCTTTCATTCTAAGGAATAACAGTAAAACTGTGTTTGTTCTTTCCCAGTTTCCATATCAAGCTTAATAGTGCATGTCAATTGCACCGTCATGTCCAGGCAAGTGAATATACAGAGTTTAGGTTAACAGAACCAGCAGGACTGCAACTCCCACAAGAAAATTCCCTTCCAATTTCTTTGTTCAGCATAAGTCACCATAGTGTTCTTCCACCCCTGACTTATTACTGGGGTGCTTCACAACATTACAGTGGTCTCTCTACACACAGCTTCTGGAACATTTCCAATAAAATGAACCTGAATTTTTTTTTAGAAGACAAGGAATTTACATACAAAAAATCTCATGCAGTTGGAGAGCTGATACTCCTCTCTCCTGTTGTTTTTCAGTTTCAGTTTTAAGTGAATAAAAGGAAATCTGTGTAGTTTGAAGTCCCTAGGAATCCTCTCAACTACAAAGAAAGCAGCTCATGTTGCTGAGGTGACAGCAGACAGATAAAACCAATACCCAGGAGAGAAAATACCGGCAGATGTATGGCTCAATTTGGAGCATTATTTTTATTATTTGCACCTAAATCAATTATACCTGGTATTTTTAGCTGTAGATCAGATCTGTTCCTACTTTTATATGAATGTTGATGAAAGCATCACTTTTAGCACACATTCTTAAGGTTTCTTTGTTGTGAATAAAAAAATATATTCAAGTGGTATTATTCCCATTGAAACAAATATTTACAGAATTTTGACCTTCTCTTTAATTATGTATAACCATGTCCACTTTCATCCTCAGACAAGCCCCATACTCGAAGCAGATCAGCTTTGTCCAAGGTCTGCAGGCAATTCTAAACAAGTGTTTGAAGACCCCTGAAAATGAGCCTAATGATACTTGCCTCCAGGGTGGTTATCCCAGTCACACCCCCATATAGTACTTATGCTAAAAATTAACCTTATTATCATCCAAGAATGACTTCTGAGTGGCTGCAGCTGAATTAAATAATAAAGGGAGCTGAACATTTTAAATTTCATAAAGGCTTTTAGTGGGTCAAATGAGGCAGGGGGACTGATGGAATAGCACAGATCACTTGTGTAAATATGTGAGTATAGCAGTTACTTGTTTCCAAATTTAATTGCCTCTCTCTGGGAAAAGAAGTTAGGGTAATGTTTGCAACGGAAGAGTTTTTGCTGAAATTTCTTTCCATCCATCAATCTTCTCCTCAGTAATGTGGGAAGTTTGTTTTTATGAGCTCAGAAATCTATTTTATAGTTGCAATACATAGAAGCAAAGATTACTCAGGGTCTGCTTTCATTTGGTTTGATGTGTGGGGTTTTTTAGCAGAAATTAACAGTTTAGCTTTCCTTTGCCTTGTGATTGCCTAACTGAACCAAGGTTACAAGGGTAAGTTGAGATTTAGAAGGGAAATGTACATAGTTCTGGGAATCTGGGCTCTGCTGTGCAGTTGCATGATCTCATCATCCACAAACTTATCCTTTCCCACAGATCTCCACTCACTCTGCCACTGTCTCCTCCTGTCCTCATCAAGCAGGATGTAAGAAGAGGACAGGCTCTCACTCATCCCACACTCATCCCACAAAGCACAGCCAGCAGGATCACAGAACAAGAAAGATTATTCTTTTCTCTTCCTCTCTTCTGCCATTAGGCTGTTAACTGAGGGGAATGCATCAAGCAGCAAGTACAACAGGAGTGTCTGGAACCAGGTCTTTAGTGCTCACTCAGCAAACTTCATAGGTATAAGAGGAAGGAAAGCAGAAGCATGTAACTTGTATTGTGGGGCCAGATGTGGCTCTACTGCAATTTCATAGACTTTTGTGAGATTACCCCTCAGTAAATATGGTCTGTAGAGAGATTAGTCCTCTAGAAGAAAGTGACACCTCATCAGCCCATATTTTGCTTTCTGGAAAACTGGTTATGTCTTGATAGCACAGAGTAGGGCATGAAACAAAAGAAAAAAAAGAGCAATTACCAGTCAAGGTGAATATAAATAAGCCTAAGTCAGTGTGATAGAAATTAAATGACTTGTTTTTATAAGCTAGGAAGCTGTGCAGGACATAAACAAATTACAGAATTTTCTTTCTTTATACAGTAATAGAGGATCCTTGGAAAGTAAACAAACAGCAAGCACTAGGAAGGTTTATGTCATAGGACTAGTTAAAATCCCAGGCAAGAAAGGGAAAAATACCTTGGATTTAGCTATAGCAATAAAAATATTTTTAAAAGAACATATGGACAAGCCTTGTGATAAAATGCTTAGATTATTGCAGGAAAAAAAATGGAATAAAATGTGTGTGCAGAAGAAGGAAAATACAGGGTATATGAGAGCCCAGAATTAAAGAAAAAGGTTGTCAGGACCCGGTTTTAGGCTCTTTAAGCATTTGACTGCCTTGCAGTCAAAGTCTTAGAAACAATCTCATGGGTCCAGTATAGCCCATTAATAGGCAGGATTCTTCACCCTCACTAACTGCATCTGGAGCTGTCAGCCTCTGACTTCTCCAGGGGACAGAGAAGGAAAAAACATCACAAATCTCAGTAGAGCTAGAACAATAGAAGCCTTCAATGTACATTTGTTAGCTAAACTGGAGCAAGGGAGGTGGATGGATGTTCCCCTCTGCAGCTGTGTAAGAGGGGTGCTGCTCTCAGCAGGATGGCAGTAACAGCCAGCTGACAAGGTGTGAGGCATGTGAACCCCTTTCACCATCTCACTGGGTTGCAAGGATTAACTTCTAGAACTGAAGCCCATAAAATCATTAAACACTCACCAGTACTGTGGGTCGGTTAACCCAGGATACTGAAGAATAAAAGAAGATCCAGAATGTAGATCAAGCTGCTAAGGTTGAAGTGGTTCAGGTGGATCTGGGCTGGCAAAATAAAGATGAATTATTCATAGTTCAGTTGTGGTTTAATGCTAGACACACTAAGTACCATGTAGCTGCTCATTCACTTCTCTTATCTCCACAATCCTGGTGGGATGGAGAGAGGAGGAGAAGATAAAAGTAAAAACCTGTGTGTTCAGATAACAATTAATAATGGAAATAAAATATACTACTACTGCTACTACTACTAATGATAATAATAATAATAATAATAATTTTTAAAAGAAAGAGAGGAATAAAACAAAAAAATCCAAAGTAATTGGTTGCTACCCACTGAACTGATGCCCAGCCTGTCCCCTAGCAGTGATTGTTATACCACCACTGATATCTCATTTTTCTCCATCCCTTTGGTAGAGGAGTGCAGATCACAATTTACTTTCACTTGGAAAGGTGTCCAGAGCACCTGGAATCAGCTGCCTCAGGGATGGAAACACAGCATTACCATCTGCCACAGGCTGATCCAGCCTGCACTGGAACAGAGTGGAGCTCCAGAAATCTGAGATACATTGATGATATTATTGTGCCATGCTACATAGCAGAAAAGGGTTTTGAGAAGGGGAAGAAAATGATCTGAATCCTTTTGAAACTATTTTGCCATAGAACAAAGTAAAGTCATGGAACCTCCATGGGAGAATCAGTTTTTAGACAACAAATGGAAGATGGACATGGTCAGATGCCAGCTGATCAATGGATGTGACCAATAAAATAACAAGTATGCTTTCTTAGGGATTGTGGGCTTTGTAGAATGTATATTCCAAAATACAGTCTGACTGTCAGTCCTCTCCATCAAGTGACCCAGAAGAAGGATGATTTCAAATAGGGCCCTGAGCAATGACAAGCTTTTGAAAAAAATCAAACAGGAGTTAGCTCATGCAGAAGACCTTGGGTCACTTTGGACAGAGCAAGACATAAAAAATCTGCTCTGCAACACTGCCAAGGGAATGTCTCTACCTGTAACCTCTGGCAGAAAGCACCAGGTGAGACTCTGGGTCAACCCTTTAGGTTTTTGAGTCTGTGAAATAGAGGATCTGAGGCCTCTATACTCCAAATGAAAAAAAAAAAAAAAAAACAGTGGTTTGGGCTGCTTCAGAAATGATTTGTGCTGAAGCACAGCTCCTGCTAGCACACTATCTGCCAGTGCTGGGCTGGATATTTGAAAGAAAGTGTCCCCTCTACTCATCATGCAGCTGATTCTACATGGAGTAAGTGGGTCACACCGATCACACAACTAGCTTGAATAGAAAACCCCAGTCATTCAGGAATTTTGGAAGTGGTCATGGACTACCCAGAAGGCAAAGATTTCATAATATCACTAAAAAAAGAGGTGACAAGTGCTGAAGAAGTCCCATGTTGGGTACCAGAAAAGGACCATTGTGGTTTAACCAAGCAGGTCCTTAAATACCACACAGCCATTCACTCACTCATAGTCCCGTGGGGATAGGGCAGAGAAATGGGGGGAAAGAGTAAAATTCATGGCTTGAGATAAAAACAGTATGGCAGGACAGAGAGGAAGCAATAATAATAATAATAATAATAATAATAATAATAATAATAATAATAACAGCAGAAATCCTATATACAAAACAAGTGATGCATGACTGAGTTGCTCATGGCCTGTGGACCAATGCCCAGCCAGTTCCAAAACATCTCCCCAAAACTACTTTTCCTCTGGGTTTATACACTGAGAATGATGCCATATGGCATGGAATTCACCTTTGGCCAGTTTGTGTCATCTGTCCCAGCTGTGTCCCTTACCAGCTTTTTGTGCTCCCCCAGCCTCCTCACTGGTCAGTTGGTATGAGAAAAGGAAAAGTCCTTGACTTAGTGTAAACACTGCTTAACAATAACTAAAATATCCTTTTTTTTGGTCAATATTCTGGTCCTGAATCCAGCATTATACCCACTGCTAGGAAGAAAATTAACTCTATGCCAGCCAAAACTAGAAAATAATTTTTATCAATCACAACATAATATATAATTGTAATATAGTAACTATTATCAGTTTAATATAATTGGAAAGATAAGTTGATCTGATTTATTGTAGTTGAGTTTGAGAGAAGAAACAAGAAAGAGTAATGAAAGCAAACAACAGAAGGACTGGGTTTCCAGAAAGTTGTTAAAAGTTTTTTCTTCTCCTAAAATACTTGCTTCTTAATGAAGACTTGCAGCTATTACAAAGGTTTCTGGATTCTGTTTTTGCATTTCCTTTTGGAAGGGAATTTGCTGCACTGTTGTAATTCAACCACAAAAACTTCCACACCATGAATAGGCCAGAGGCAAAGTTGCTCTGATTTTTACATTGTCCCAGAACTGTGTTTTATTACTGCATCCCCTCAGGTCCCTAAGTTACAATACATATCAAAGTCAGCTTTCCAAATCTATTTTTACAATAATTCAAGCTGATTTCATGCCCCCAACTTTTTTTTTTTCTTTTTTTTACATTTTCCATCTGTACAGTGTTTAATATATGAAGCCAATTATATGTGAAATGTAAAATGGTCTGATTTAATGAAAAAAATAAAGACCATATGTACACTTGAGGAGAATGAACTCTGTGTTGTTCCTTGCATTTGTCCTGTGCAGCAGAATATAAATACAGGTTTTTTGTATCTTGTTCAGAAATGTGGTTGGTATTATTTTTTGCATTCCCATGTCTCAACTTTATTCAAACTGGATGTAAACAATAAATAAAATTATTGCCAAGCTTACTTTTCCTAAAAGTGGCTGTTACAATCAGAAAAAGGATGCCATAAAAATGGTATCTAATATTTCATGTTTATTCTCCCTCAGTGGCTTTTTTATCAATTGTGCTCATTTTGCAAGTCAAAACAAGATCCTTCTGACTGCCAGTACTGCAGTTCCACATGTTACTTGGAAAGCAGACAATATTCCTCTCTCTTTTTCAATGATAAAGATTTTAGAATAAAAACCATACCCACCCATCTGGATGATGATGCAAGAGGTAAACATAAGGCTTTGCAATTCTATTTTGTGGTTCAGAGAGTGGAAAACATATTTATAGTTAAATGTATAAAAATGTCAAAAACCTGAGGCTGGTTCTTGGGCTGCCAGTTTGTGATTGTCCTTCTGATGCCAAAGTTTTTTGACTCTAACAGCAGGCCTTGAGGTATGGCAAGCACAGACATAATGCAGCAGTGATTTTGAGTAAGCAGTGCAAGGTTTAAATAACTGAAATTATACAGAACTGTTGTCTTAGTCAGCATCTCCAGTGAGCTGATTGAGAGCTCAAGTCTGGATCGGAGTCACAGAACAGTTTCTAACAAACTGGCAGACCCTTAGCACCTTATCTAGCCCTGAATGGTGTAGTAACAGAAAAAACTCTAAATGCAAAAGTAGTCAAGACTGTGGAAACTCTGTGTCATCTTAGTTTCCAAGTTTTCTGGTGGACTTTTGGCATATGTGTAAAAGAATCAAGGGAATCCATAATCAATGTAATAGATAGTCATCCACCTTGAATTTCCTTCTGCCTTGACAACAAGCCCATGTTTTTTCTGATTCTTTACTAGTTATCAAAGATAAAGGAATGAGTACTCCATTGTTACTCCTGAAAAAGAACTTTTTTTTTATAGCAGATTCAGTGCACAGAGAATGACTGCTGGAACAGAGACAGAATTAAGGCTGCCATGCTCTGTTTTTTTTATAGTGTTAGTGTTTTGGGGATTTTAGGGATGCTCGTTTCAAAAGTACACCTATGATATTGTGTGTTTCTTAATAACGAATTATGTCCTCCTATTTTTCACTAACAGAACCAGAAACAGCTTCTGGTATGAATCTGAAGATTTCTGTTAAAACAGTGAAGGGGAAAAAAGGGAAAAGAAAAAATCTTAAGTCTTTACTTTGGGAATGATGTTTTGCTTTTTTTTCCCCCCCTCACAAATTTAACAATCAATAGACTTTTTTTGCTGCAGGTGTAGAAAATGTAAATTTTTAAATACTTCCAAATTACTGGTATATATAATTAAAAAAAAAATTATTTGCTCTAATTTGCTTCCTTTGATTTACTTGGAGTCTTTAAAAAAATATTCTTTCTGCTAACTATTGGCAATGTAACCTATTGTTTGTTAAGCGGCCAAGATCAATTTACAAACCTTTTGTTTAAGAAACCATTAAACAGACAAAATTAATGGTATATTGTGTGCTGCTTCTGATAATCCAGCTAAGAAAACAGCAATACATATGAAATAAATGTTTTCAAAGTTTCACTGAACTGTCATTGGAGCAACTGCTATATTGATCATTCTCTCTTTTCTTCTGCTGTAAAGGGCTACATTTATACAGCTCAGATGTCTATCAAAAGAATAATCTTTCCTTCAGTAACCTTTATTTTGTCTGAGCTTTTAACACATTTGATGTGCTGCTGCTCTTTAGAGTCTAGAATTTATAAACAGCATTTTGAATGGCATACAATGGTTCAGTGTGAGCTACTTGAACATATGCACTTATTTAACTGTGGAAATTGTCACAGTGTCTTTCACAGCTCTACCTGTAACTGTGAAATTGTCTGCTCTCCAATACTTTGTTGAATGCAAGACTTAGAGAGAGATTCTAAAGCCTTTAGCAGTGTCAAACTCTAATTATCGCCAAAGATCTTCTGGGTGTGTGTTTACACATATATCACCCCAGCAAACTTCTCAGGACTTAACATCTCATTTATTTTCTCCCATCCTATTGTCTGTACTCAGCTCTAAACCAGCTTCCTCTTTAAATTTAAGTGAAGTAAACACATTGCCCTCAAGTTGCTCACCAGACATTGGTGCAATTGACATGATTTGCACCAGAATAAGCAACAACCTAAGTGTGTTTACAGTGAATGCATTTTATTTTAGATGTTCAGCCTTGGGCACTGTCAGGTTACTCTCAGAATCTCCTCTAGCTTGACCTTTCCTTGATTATTTTTTTCCCCTGGCAGAAAACTCTGAATAAGCTTTTCCCTCTACTATTGTTTTTTCTTTCTTTGCAGCTGCTTCTCTTCCTAACATACAGTTCCCCCACCACAAATAGTTGTCATTTTTGTAAATAAGGCAGACAGACACAGACTCGTAGCCAGATATAGACCACCCAAATTATATGTAGATCCCATCACATTTCACCTTTCTTGTCTGAAATGAACAACCAAAACTGCCTGCTATTAAAGTTCTGCAAAGCATATTGAAGACAAACTCACCAATAAATTTTAACCATGTTTTTCTGAGCCATATTTATCTGGTTCATATTATTGGGATTTATGATGTCTGTGTAGTGCTGGATCTTTGCCCCCTACTTTCATTTATTTTCCCTTTAACTGAAAATAAAGTCTAGGTTAAACAAAAGCCACAAAAGCTATAATCAGTGAAAAGAGAAAATCAGATGCAGTGTGAGATATTTCAGTCAAGCAGCACAGCTAGAAACCCACCTGAGAGGTGCTGTTGATTCAGTTTATGTGTGATGCTGAATAAGCTGGAAGCTATTCTCAAGACTCTTTCTTTAAAAACTGAGTACCAAAGAAAGAATTTCTGTCAAGCACTGTCCCATAGCAAATGTAAAAGTCATTTCATTCCTTTTTAATTTCCTCAGATTACAGACAGTCAAGAATCATACAAAGACAGAAAATCTATTCTTAGCTTCACTGGAATGGGTGAATCAGTTCAGATTAAAGAAGAAACAGCACAAATCTTTGACTGTAACTTCAGCCAAACAATTTCAAATGTTCTAGGATAAAAAGGGGTTAGTGTTATTATTTCTAGCCCATCACTTCATCTTTTCTAGTGAAATCAAAATACTAAAATAACAGAAAAAATATTCTTGTGTTTTCTCAAAAAAAATAGAGGCTCTTTTTAGACATATACCTAACAGTATGCAGGATATTTTTTCATGTCTGGCTGAGTTTGAAAGCAAACAAATGCACAATAGGAAATGATAAGAAATATTTTTTAAAAATATATTAAATTGTATGCTGGGGCAAGTATGAAATGAAATCAGCAATTTGCAAACAAACTTCTTGATAGAGTACTGGCAGCTGGATCCAGATCTCTTTCCTTGTTAGAACTGATGGGCAGCACATGTGTCATATTTAAATCCCACTATCTATAAACTATTGTTTGAGTGTACACAATTGGTTTATTTAGCTTTGAATAGAACATACTATACAAGAAAATCTATTAAATTATGAAAGCCAGACAAAGCAGAGCAGTGCACATTCTAGGACTCCCTATTTGCAAAAGGACCTTTCTGAGCTTGTGCTACTAATGATGTTACTGTGTGCTACTGGAAGATTTTTTTCAAAAGCTTCAGGATTAATTGGCTATCAGAATGGATGACAAGCATTCACACAGAAAATAATGATATTTTTAATTCATAATTTATCATGTCATGTGATGTAATAAATTAAATAAATCTATATTAATTCTAAGTGAAAACATCCTTTCAGGAGTAGTATTCAGTTCCCACGTGACTGTGTTTTTCAGACAAAGTGGGAGGATGTGTGAAATAGTTCTCCCTTAAAAAAAAGTATTTTCAAAACCTGGTGGGGAAGTTTACAGGAAGAAATGTCTGGAATGTTAAACTGAATACAGTCATTGTTTGAACTAAAAAGAGCACAGCAGATTAAAATATTTTTTTTAAATGTAGAAATGACTTTGATATCACTTTTCAGTCTCTCTCATTCAAATAAGATTATGTTTGTTGCCAGTAAGATTAGTTCCAGTGTGGATAGGATGAAACTGAGGGCCAGACTGAACAACCCTTTCTCTAGTGGAAAACCTGTGGATGAAATAATGACAAAATTTGATATCAAAACATGACAGAAAGAAATATTTCAAAAACACATGTTATTCTCTCTAGTTCTTTCACTAAACTTTGTAGGAGAAGAAGCAGCATAAGCTAAAAATATTCAGAAAAAAATTGGTCAGGTAACCTTCCTCCCAGAAATAATGATAGGGAGCAGAGCACACTGCATTTAAGTAGGAAACTGAACAAAAACCCAAACAATTCTAACAACTCCCATGCTTCTGCTGCACTGTGAATATCAGAGTGCCTTGGAGACAAGGCTGCACTGTTGGCTGGAGGAGTCCTTGGGGAGGTGGGAGCTCTGGCTCAGATGACTCTCAGTCTGCTTTCCCTCCCCTTGCTGGCTGTCCTCCTTCTCCTGAGGACTCATACTGCGTCAGAGAGAGCATAAAGCATTATCTGCCTTCTTCCAGGAGATAGCTGGGAAGCTGGAACTGAGCTGCTTGACTCTAGTTGGATTTGGCTCATTATGAGCATACCCAAAAAAATCACACATGGAAAAACTGCAAGCAGAATTTAAGGTGTGCCTAGATATTTAGGGGTGAATGGAGATGTAAATGCCAGTCAAACACATGAGAACAATTAGGCATCTTGGAATTCATCTAGACTGTGCAAGGGCCAGGCACAAGCTCATCAAGCTAATAGTGGGTGTATTTCTACATCCACACATTTTGGGTCATCATGACACAAAGATGCAAACTAGATATGGAAAGCAAATGCTGTCCTGCTAATGCAGAGCCCTAACTATAAATAGTACATGTTAAGGCAGACACTAATTTTACAAAAAATGGAAATATAATCTTGCAGTCACAAATCCAGTGCAGCCTTCTCCAGTTTAAGACTTCTAATCCTGCTCCTGGGAAGTGCATGCTCACTATATGTGAATACAGCTTTGGATTAGATCTCCAGGCCTCTTAAAGCAGAGAACTGTAAATGTGCAGGTCATTACAGATGGAGACAGATCAATGCATCACATTTTTACAGGTAGAGTGAAGTAAAATTGTTCCCTCCACTTGAAATTGACATTAAATTTATAACTTCTTTTCAAGTTGCAAATAGCAATGATACAAATATAATTAGGAATTTTCTGATAATACAATGATTTTTAACTTAGCAGGAAAAGGCATAACATGATCTGAAGGCTGGAACTCTAATGAGGTGCAGAGAACTGTATTCTGCACATGAAGAGGGGTGGTACAGTTCACAATGAAAGGTCCCCAGGAACATTTGTACTAAAACTTGGTATATTTGTACCAAAAAGAAAAGAAAAAAGAACCAAACTTTGTGCTGTTTGGCCCTTCAGCCCAAAGAACTGAATTTCATTTCTGATTTTATCAACAAACTTGTTTCAAATAAGTGAAGTCATTCATATTAAGCTTTTCATAAATGGCTCTCTTAATTTCTAATTTTCTGAGAAACCATCTTAAAAACATAGAGTTTGTTTTTCAGAGGTCCTGAATAGTTACATCTGTAATTAAAGCCATGGGAAAGGCACATTAAAAATGCTTTAAATATGCTAAAGTCTTTGAAAAAGCAACATTTTGTGGTACAATATTTGAAAGTTTAAGCTGCAGCTATTTTGGTACACACCCTGCTCATACAAAAATGGAGATTATCTTCTTACATTACCTAATGGGCATTTTGATAATAAGTTCATTACACGTATAAGTCAAAATTTCTGCAATACCTTAGCTACCTAAGAAAGTCCATGGAAGGCTAGTAATATTTTTTTTAACACATCACATATCCCTGAGGCTGCATGTGGATTCTGCACCTGGAATCTCTTGTATGTCTCCTTCACACACCAATGATATGAGGGAACAAGTTTCAGACCTATACCATCCCTATTCTATTTTTTTTTTTTTTTTCATTTTTTTCCTTGTGCACTGGTTTTCATGGAAAATTAGTTGAGCTGGTCACTCATTATAAACATTAAACATCATACTGTTTAATAGCTTTACATAAGTATAGTGGTGCTTAGAAATTCAGGAAAGCATAGGGCTCTCCAGTTTCATCAGATGTGTTCTGGGCAGACAACAGTGGGTAGTTAAAAAAAATATGATACTGAAACAAAGAAAATTACATTCTGTCCATATTTCACTTGAAACAACAGCCAAACACATTGCTTATAGCAGTCAATTTGGACATTTCTAGGGCCCTGAAGAGAGATGGGAAAGCTGTTGGGCAGAGCCATCAGGTGTACTAATGAGATAAGGGAGCTGGAGAGATCCTTTGAAAATAGCTGTTGGAGAGGTTAGGAGGAGGGAGTTTGGAGGTTTGGGTTTTTCATTTTGGGGCCACATATGCTCCAGGAAAGATTCATATTTCCTATCTCAAAGGAACATACATAGTATACCAGTAGGAAATACCAAACAATCATAAACAGTACCCAGCAACTTCTGCTCTCAGTGGATATAAGTACAGAGATGATGAAAAGGCAGCTAAGCACCAAATTGAATAACACTGACTCTAAAATAAATCATAGTACTCAGTTCAAGTGTAACCAATATTATCCACATTCTTTTGCCAAAACAATACGAAATTATTGTCAATTCTGCACAGGCTTTTTAAGACAACATTGCTTTTCCTTCACTTCTAGAGGAGAAAATTGTTGTGTGGAGAATGTTTAAGAATATATCTTTTTTCCTTATCAGACATTCCATAACTGGCTGACCTGCTTATTCTCTTGGAAAAAAAAAATCAATAAAAACAATTAGTTGAATGGAAATTATATGTTTCAGTTCAACAAAGTTCTATTTTTCTCAAATGTGTGTATACTAAACTCTGTTCATGAGTTCAAGTATTCTTGATTATTCATGTAAAATAGAAATTATTCAGGAAAATAGACATTTTATTTAGACAATTATTTAAAATATTTTTTTCACTTAAATATGATCTCTACTTGCTTAAAACATTAAAAGACAGATTGTCCCAAAATCATACATGACCCAGAAAATAGAGATCTGAAGGATTTTCAGTATTTCTTTTTAGATTGCAACCTTTCTCTTAGCAGTCAGTTCATGCCCATTAAATTTTATATGTATTTTCTTCCACTAAAGATGACAGAAAACTGATTCAGAAAAGTCATTGTGCTGAATTTCTTCAGTTTAAGAGAACACTTCCACTTTTTATATGTAAAAAAAGGATTATCAATAAAAGATTCACATGTGCTTATGTTCATTCAAAGTTAATGCTCTTTGGATCTTTTGTTTCATAAACCTTTGGGGTTTTCTGGAAAAATATTCATGCAAATAAATGCTTTGTATATTTTAAAAAATAAAAATAACTCATTTTTTATGAACATGAGATAATCATATCTCTTTTGAAACACCTCTATGCAAGTGTAAACTACAAAATGCTCTCAGATCTTTAGGAGATCAAAAAGCTCTTAGCTTTGAAAGTCAGTCTCAGTTAACTGCAGAAACTTCTACACATTTGGATATTTTATGATTGTTAAAATTTTGAATATTTAAAGACAGGACTAAGATTGACAGAAAGTGGGGTAAGGTACTTCTTGCATGCATTTGTGGACATATGAGTCCAAAGGAGACTAGTGTATAAATCTGCTTGTAGAAAAATTAATTTGGATGGCTTAGCCAGCAAGAACATTAACCTTTTCAGACACTTTTATATAGATTTATTCAGAAATTTTTTCCTAATGATCTCACCCAGGCTTTGCTTTGACGTAACTGGGGCTTGTGTATCGAGCTGCTGAAGATGACTAGATTTGCCCTCATTCTATCTGAGGCAGAATATTTCCTCTTTCCATCCAAATGAGGTCCTCCCAGACCAGTCTATTAGGCAATGAAAGGAAGAATGGGGTCAGCTAAAGATGACAGAACACCATGGAAAACAATGTCTTTTGAGAATAATGCATTACAAAATCTTCTGATGAAGGAAAGAATGGATGAACCCTTCTCTTCTCTTCTCTTCTCTTCTCTTCTCTTCTCTTCTCTTCTCTTCTCTTCTCTTCTCTTCTCTTCTCTTCTCTTCTCTTCTCTTCTCTTCTCTTCTCTTCTCTTCTCTTCTCTTCTCTTCTCTTCCTTCTCTTCTCTTCTCTTCTCTTCTCTTCTCTTCTCTTCTCTTCTCTTCTCTTCTCTTCTCTTCTCTTCTCTTCTCTTCTCTTCTCTTCTCTTCTCTTCTCTTCTCTTCTCTTCTCTTCTCTTCTCTTCTCTTCTCTTTTTTTTCATTCCTTATAGAAGATAAAGATTTAAGAATTATGTATTTGAAAAGCAAAGGAAAATTCATGTCTGTCATATTATATCATTCATAAATTTTATAATGTCTGAAAATTATGTAGTGTATATTTTTGTCAAAACTTGAATCAACTCTAAGGGTTGGGGGCATTCTAATTCACTAACCCAGCAATGAACTTATCTATTTGTACTTTTTCCAGATGTTATCCCCTAAGAAAAAAATAAAACCTTATATAAAAGGAATACAGAATGAGAATGTGGCAGTGGGATGAAGCCAACATAAAACAAATCAAGGATCAACACAATATCTTAGAGCTATATTTAGTCAGATTCAGCTGGGACATGGGAAATGAGACTAATTACAGAGGTTAGATGGGTCAGAAGTTAGGAAATTAACCTTAGATTTAGAAGACTTACATTCTATTCCCTACTGTGCCACAGACTTCCTAGGTGAAACTGGTCAATTCCTTTGCCTTCTGTCTTGATTTCAACTCCTCCTATGCAAAACTGAGGATAATAGTACTTCCCCCACACATTCTGCTGATGATTTTCATTATTTGAGTGTTACAGTGGTTTAGACAGTATAGATTTGGATAAGGGCAGAGAAGGACAAAAAGAAACAGCATTTTTCTGAGAAGCTGAATTGCCTACAGAGAAAAAGTCTCCAAAATAATTATAACCATTAAGGCAAACTCTGCCTTCAATGGGTTGCAATTCAGATAGCTGAAATTTATACTGCAATGTCACTGTGGGTATTTATTTCCTTAAATCTCCTCTGTTTAAATCAGAGCCCTACTATTACTATGGCCCAATTTTTCTGCTGAAATAGAATGGTATTTTATTAATAGGTTGCTCTTTTAGTTTAAGTCTATAATTTAAAGTAACTATGAAAGTCAAGATAAAACCAGTGTCCAGAAGTTCACAGAAGCTCTGGAAAGGGTGGCACCTTTTTCAAAGTGTTCCTAAATTATATCATTGCACAGTTTGTGGTATTGTATATACTTAACAGTTTTCAAAAAACTAGTTGATGATTGAATCAGTTTCTGTACATTCATTTAATTAAAAAATTATATTTTCTTGGTCTTACGTTTATTATTTTCAATATAGATGATAAACTGCTGAGGCTGAAACATACAAAGCCACTCTGAATCCACTATAGTCAGGACAGACATCAAATCTTGAGATTCTTCCTTTAAAAAGTCAGGCCACGAAAAGACATTTCATAAGGAAAGTTAATAGCAGGAAAAAAAAAAAAAAAAAAAAAAAAAGGAGAGAAGACCAGCCAATAGATTAATTTAATTTAAATGCACACTCACAGTCTCTTTTTTCCTATGGCAAATAGACAGACAGATCAGCTGTCTACAGCTCTCTCTCACCTTTTCAGCACCTCTGTATACCACTTATCCACATGGGTATTCCAAGGGGTAAATGGGAGTAAGAGCAATTAACTGGGCAGTGCAGTCTGATGGAGCTGTGGCCCTCGTTATCTTCCCCTTATTTGCGTCACCTGCTCCAGCTCTTCTCCTTAAGAGGCACCTGCCAAACTGCACAGTACTCTTCCCTGCCTGTGCAGGTAATGCTCTTCATGTGGCCTCTTAAATGGAACCATTTATCCTCAGGGAAGTGAGTCACACTTCAGTTAATGATGATGCTGAAGCTAGCAGGGGACAATGTAAAGGTTAACATGAGTATTTTGCAGCTGATCCATTAACAGTGTCATCATCCAGTTTTCCTGGGAAGAGAACAGTGGTTAGCTTGGTCCTGGTCACTGTAAATGTCTGTAAAATGAAGAAGATCCAAAGAATAAATTTAATTCTGGCAAGAACTTACTAAACAGCATCCAAAGATAGGGGGAAATATTTCCAAATTTTTAAAATTGATTTCATCAGGTATAAACGTTGATCTCAATTTGTCAAAACAACCCCTTCAATCCACCCCCCACCAGTAAATCAACTATGATTTACAGCTCGTGCATGACTTTATACCCCTCTGATAGAGTTACAGACAATTGAAATCAATTAAACCACTTATCTAGTGATAGCCTTTAGAGTAGGCTATAAGGACAATACAAAAGTTCTGAGATTAAGTTGTTCATTAAAAGCAAGAACCATCAAGAATTGATAGGTATTTTTTTTCCAATATTATGAAAGTGTCTACATACATAACAATTACAGTGGTATAATAGGTCCTGTCAAAATAGCATGAAAAATATTAGAGGTTAAAAACATCTAATCAAAGATTTGTAGCATATTATTTTATAATAGAGGTCTAGTAAATTTCCATTAGCCTATAAAGAAAACTCTAAGTAGGATTTATAAAATAAATTCAATTTTTTTTTCTGAATTCACGAGTCTCAATATATAAAAGACTTTTCACCTTAAATGAAAATAAAACACAGAAATTCAACCACACAATAAATATTGCAGAAACAAGACTTTATTTTAATACCCGTGAAACCATACAAATTAGGAGTTTAATGTAATATTCTGCATACTATTTCATAGCTAATGGTATTTTCATTATTCTTATTATATATGACAGAACATTCATTCATTTAGGGTTTTGTTCTTTTTTTTTTTCCTCTCTTTGGGCAGCACTCTTGCATGCTGCTCTGAGGAAGGTTTGAGAGGGTGTGAGTCTTGGGTTTTTCATTGAAAATTTGAAAACAAACAGAGTAGCAAATTTGCAGACAGATTAGCTCAAAATATCTTTTACAAAGCATAAGAAAAGATGGTTTTCCTTGGTTTTTACTCCAAACTCCCAATCAATAGAGGATCCAGCATATCCTGAAGACAACACAGGACCCAAGTGGAAGTACAGCCAATATACCAACGACAAAAGTTGTAGTTCAGAAAAATAAAGATGAAATAGCACTCCTCTGCTCCTACACACCTAAAAAACAATTTCAACTCAGTTTGCCATCTCAAAATACTTTCCTTCCCTAAATGCTTTTTCTATTACTCTTTATCTCATACAGTTTTAAAATAACAACAAAGACAGCAAGGCATTCTCTAAGTTGGATTCCATTGTTTCCAGGATTCACTTGGTGTTTGTCAGATCTCAAGACCCTGAGTCACAGCAAACATACCACCCAACATAGCTAATGTAATAAGACCTGACCAGGACCTAAATCATTTCTCTAGTCAATCTCATGTTGATTCTGCTGTGCTAAGATTTTGTGTACAGAGCCAAGAGAGCAAGGTACTTAAATACACTTGATGACATGAAACCTAGCCCTAATTTTAACTTAAGGTTCATGATGGAATAACTCAAATGAAACATTGATGATCCCATTATATACTATGTGACTCCCAAAGGACCAAAATCAATGCTACAAATAGCTGTCATTTATTAGGAAGATCTTAAACATGTTGATTCATTTTACTCTTAGCTGTTGGGTTTTTTGTGTGGCTGCTGAAGCAGTACCTTGTCCTGCAGTACTCAAACTGACAGCAGCCATCCATAGCTGTAATTGCATACAGCATTCCCTACAACAGAACCACAGTTGTCCATATTTGACCTTGGAAGCCTCTCACAGACACACAGATCACCGTTTAAACAGCAGATGGATTGGGAGGAGTGGGAAGTTCCCAGCTTTACTCCTGCCAGAACCTGGCTGTGCCACTTGGCTGTTGGGTTTGGCTGCCACCAAAGGGAGAGAGACAGGTTGTGCTGCCCTGTGACTGAGAGTGCTGCAGTGCAGGTCTGGGGAGCCCTCTCCAGAACCAGAATGGTCTCTCCCTGTACCTCTGTGCCACAGTGACTGCCAGGACACTTCCCAGGGAAGGGTTCCCTCTGCCTACCCCAACATAAACTTACCTGTAAAAGCATTCTTGAAGCCAGTTCAGAGTAAAAGCTGTATTCTCTCAACATATCCTTCCCCTTTTCCCTCACCTTTCTGAGTTAAAAGGGAATATATCTTATGGTGTAAATAGAAATCCAGCCTAACATCTCTCTAAAGACACTTATACTCAAATAGCATAAATCATATAGTTAACCTTCTGACACAGTAATTTTAACTAATACATTTTTAATCATACATGACAAGTTGTATCTGCTAATGAGTGATGACACTGAGAAAGAAGTATGGTACTGAGCCTCAGAAATTTTGCATTAGGCATGGCTGTATGGATTTCAACAACAACTTTACATCCCCATTCAAGAAAGCTCCCAAGCTGAAGCTTCAATATGAACCTATGAGTTGCCTTACAGACATTCTAAAAGAAAAACAAAACCCTTTGAATCAGTCTTCACTTCCAGGTAGCTTTTTTTCTCAACATGGACAATAGAGACCACTTAATCTAATTGCACTCTCACAAGAACAGAAGGATAATTTCTAAACTCTTTGGGGCTAAAAGATGTCGCTTACACTTTCATCTTGAGATAGTTTAATTACTAATCTCTACAGATGAGTTTTGCTTCTTAAGAACAGTGGAGGAAGATGGAGCAAAAAGGTTTTATTTGCTTGTAATGTTAGTGATGTGTTTGATGGTCCAGTTCACTAGAAGATCAACAGCATGTGAAGATTTCCCCAGAGACCTTCATCATTAATGGTGTAGATCTCATCACAATTCAACACATTTATTGCTCTGTCTCTTTTCACAGATGGCTGTGACACTAGTTTTCCTCCTTGGCTTTTTATAGCAACTGTACTTTAAAGAAAACAAGCTGGACTAACAAATCTTGCTAAGATTCTAACATAAAGCACTAAAAGGGTAGAAAAAAGTCTCAGTTAAAAGTGAAATGTACCATATGCCCTCGAACAACTATGCATCATGTAGAACTGCCTTTGTGACTGTCTTATTGTCCCCAATTGCACCTGGATGTATGTAGAGATAAAACTTTCACTACAAGCTGTAAATATCTTCCTTTTTTTTTTTTTTTTTTGTCACTTCCAAAAAATGCTTCTTTTTGCCTAGATTTTTTTTCCTGAGAAATTTTATATACAAAAGCTATGTAACTGTTTCATAGATATCCTTTACTATGAACATTTTCAGTTCAAGAATGTAAACCAATTTTAATTAAAGTAGATGAGGTTTTAACCTACTTCCTTTTTACAGGACTTATTAAAAATAAAAGTGATATATGGAGAGTCACTCTCTTGGAGTGTGTGTTAAAACCCTTATTTGCATAATAAAAGAGACTATGCATAAGTTTAAAATAATCATAAATGTATACTGATGAAGACACTTATAGACACAAGAAAATGTATGCACATTGGGAAAAAAATTCTAAGTTATTAATGTTGACAAATTCAATACAGATGATGTTATGTATGTTAATATTGTTATAAGTCCTTATTGTTATTCATAGGCTTATATTAACATTGTCATTATGAATCATATTCTGTCAGTTCCCATGAGAAAATAAAAATACATGATGGCAATACACAGTGGCAAAGTGGCATTGTCATGTTTATATTAATGTCAAGTTCAAATTAAAATTAGTTCTAAAATTAGTGACAAAGACATTGTTTTGCATTTAAAAACAATCAACATTCATGTTAATGCTGCTAATAAATTGATATTGAAATAACCAGCTTCAATAACTATAGATTGAATGTGTTTGTCGTCAAAGTAAATGGAAATATAATCTTGCAAAGTTGTCATTACTGAGCATTGAATAAGGAAAATGATGTGCAGACTCTTTGCTTATGAACACGATGGTCCTGATTCTTTTCCCTGATGACATTTATTTTGCCCTACTGTTGGTTTATGGATGTCACCCTGTTCTGGCTTTTTTCCCCACTTATGGCACAACAGTCAGGTTCAAGACTTGCTGAAGGGCATAGATGGCTCTGAGATCCAAAGAGAGGGAAGTCACTGGGTATCACAGGGATGACTGAGCAGGACTTCACCTTCCTTCACCCCAGCTTCAATTTTGGACCACATGCAGTGTTGAATTACCTTTGGTCCAGCCTGCTGCTAGAAGAATCATGATGCTTGTTTGCTTAGTGACATTTCCATTCTATTTAATAAGAAATATTTAAATGGTAACTTACACTAAATATAGAGAGTTTATTAACATGATGATTGCAATTGTTTCACCTTTCTTCTTCAGCACTGTCTCAGTGCTTAGCTGTTTTGCAGTCAGCAGTCAGCAATTTTGTACTGTTTTCATCAGGCAAAACAAAGTACTCAGGATCTGCTAATAACAGAAGCATAAGCCTTCCACCAGTTTTTTTCTCCTCTATTTTATTTTGCTTAGGCCAAAAAAAATATAGAAAAAAAAATCTATGTACAAATAGGGTTTGGTGTATTATTATTTCCCATACAAAAACAAAAAGAGTTGTAATACACTATAACATATAGTGAGCACCACTTGTGAGAATCAGTGTTTGGATTGAATTACATTGCTAATTTGAAGAGGATTTAAGAAAATCTAATAGCTGATCCTTTGAGAAATATGATATCTATAAAGGGAGAGGTTAATTTTGAAGGAGTTGAGTTGTATACAGATTCTCATGGACACAGTGTATTTTCTACAACTAGCAGTTCCTTGCAAATGAACATCTGTATACACAAAGGACTTTGAAAGTATATGAGAAGCTATCTCTTTATAATTTAATTTTCATGTTTACTTTCCATAGATACTTCACAATGTAGATAGAGATTTTCATATGATTCTACCAATGAAACGCATCCTTATTTTCATAAATATTTGGGCTTAACTAAGGATACAAAAATCTATACAATGAGAAACCATGTACAGGATGTATGCATTAGGAATTTTCTGTCCATCTTTCTATTCCCTGACAGGTTGCCTGTCATTCAACCCATACATTACTGGTGTCATAAGGGCATTGATAAAAACACAAAAAGTCTGCATAGATGGAGCAACCATACCCAGTTGTTATCCCACTTGAGAAAACATATCCCACTGTCTTTCACATTAATGCAAACTCTCTAGATTATTACCTCCTCTGAGCTGAACTGAATTCTGCAGTCACACTGGTTAAAACCTCACTTAATCTATGTGGGAAAAGTTATTTTAAAAAGTATGCTAACTACTAGTCTGTACTAATGTACAGATGCCATAGGGTGCACAGAAACATTTTTGAAAGATGAGGAATTAGAAAAGATATAATTTTAAACTAACCAGATTCAAAGTGAGAAAGAAATGTTGCATCAAATCCACCCAATCAGAACTGATAATTCTGCCTGCAAAGCTCTAATCTTAGTTTCCTGTTCAGGAAAAGATGACCTCAGTAACACATAGAACACTGTTTCAGACAAATGCTTTATTGGCATGATTATTTTTAATAATGGAAATTATCCCACTAAAATCTGTTTACTAAATCAGTGAGTAAGATACCTCAGAGAGCTTAATCCTTCAGTCTCTTTTAGAAAAGCACAGAATTTTGTATCAGTATCTTGGCAAAAAAAAAAAAAAAACAAAACAAAAAACAAACAAAAGAGAACTGTACACTATAAAGAGTTTCAGAGTTGAATTTTCCACCTAATTCTATTTCTGCAGAAATAAAATCAAGGGCTTTTCTTTAGGTGTATTTTTAGGCTGTCTTGATTTGTGTATTGCACAATTTGCTCTCACATTAATCAGTGATGGTGCCACTTTTGTATCATGTCTAAGATACCATCAAAACTGGAGAAGAAGTCGTCATTCCCTCCCCTCTTTTTTCCCTGCCCATCCACCTTTCATTTCTGGGGGATGAGAAACCATGCCTAACCCAGGGAAAGGAATGAAACACAGACAAGCTACATAGCAATCTGCAGCTTAAGTCTGGCAAGAGATCAGCCTCTAAAGTGCTCCCTTTCAGAGAAGCAGCTTACCTACCTTCCATAAGCATGTGAAAGTCTGTTTCTTTTCTACGTTTTGTCAACACTTGTTTATCTCATCCTACCAAATCTCCTTGAATTGAGTTGTGTGTCTGCAAAATTAATCTGGAGCTCAAACAAGCCATTGACATTCTCTGCTCCCACCCAAGAGAAGTTTCATTTTTCTGCTGGCAATAATCCATGACATTTAAATTCTGTCTTCCACAACAGGCTTATAGACAACTAAGGAAAGAACTACAGTGCCAGTGCAGGAAACATAACTTTATCACTCTCATTTAAACCAACTGGCAAAGCCGGTCAGGATAATGTGAATTTTTGTTTACTAGCTTATTTCTTGACTTTTTACATGACTGACTTTCCAACACGCTGCAGTATGTCATTTTCAAGACCCAAGCATGGTCTGCAGAACAGCAATAATCTCCATGATGGTGAAAGAATAACAGCCTTGAGACCATACATGAGTTTGTCAAGGACCAATTTTAAACCCATTTTAGCAAGACTAGCAGCTGCTGTCTAAAACTGAAGTGAAAAGGGCAACAAACTCCCAAATCAACCCAGACTCTCAGCTGGCTTCTGCCTTGCCATGCTCATGCCACCAGTGGTCTGAAGGGACTCCAAAACAGTCTGGCTGTCTGGTGTATTTCTTCTCACTAAATGTTAACTCAAGGCAAAACTTCTCCTTGATGTGTTGCCTTAAGAAAGCAGCATTACCAGAAACCTCGTCTCTGGGGTCTACAGAAATTCAAGCTTGTAGAGAAAATAAGTCCAGACTTCTGGAAAAATAATTTCCTTGAAGAGATGTCCCATTCAATGTCACCTATGATTTCATGGCAGAACTCTGAGCACTCAAGCCTTCTTCCTACTCATCTTTAACTCATGCAGTCCATATTTCTCCTTTTACATCTGACTAAAAAGAAATTATTTCTTGCAATAATTTGTGAATCTGATGAGGAGCATATACCTGCAACTTTTCTTCTTTATTGCAGCTCACTATTCCCCTACCTCTTATATTTTACTGAATATGATTTATAAAATAATAATAATAATAACAATAATGAGAAAGATAAGGATATGCTAAATGCATTCTTATAACTACAAATTCCTGATTGCTCTCTAACATAAGCTCTCCTGGGTTTTCCTCAAACTTGCTGTAAAAATGATGGCATTCCCATAGGGAAAATATTACCGTGAAAAAAATACACTGTTTTCATGTGCAGCCTATACTTACTTAACCATAGTTAAGTTTGGATATTTTTCTCATCCTGTTTCATAATCATATTTGGCTTGTATGAGCTCATCCCTTTCCATATTTGCTATTGGACTGAGTAAAGTAGTAGGAACCTTTTAATTGTCTTTAACTCCCTCTTTCAGTCATAGCAGCTCTGTATTTATTGGTACCTTTCTGTAGGTGGTAGAACTGGAGGCAATAGTGCAGGTGTGGTCTGGCCAGAGAGGCACAACCCCAGTGCTGCTCTGCAGAGTAATTGTTCCACTGGTTTACTGCACAAGATTACATTGCTTTTTATTGCCACTGCAATGCATTACCAGCTCCTTCCTAGCTATTTGCTAGCTGTCAGCCCCAGATCTTTTCCAGCACAAGGCATTTCACATACTTCCTTCTTGAATATCTGGGCTGTGGAAGAATCTTGGTTCTGTTCTATAAACAAAACACGTTTTTCTGCCTGGACATGTGTCGGGTTATTCACTTATGGGAAAAAAAATCTTTTCATCACTACAACTAGGGACATGAAAATAGTAATATTTTCTCTGGCCAGTACTGCTTTGGTGAGATTTACTTGCTTTTCTCATCATTCTGCAGAAGGAGAAAAGTGTTATATTCCATATTTCACAGACTAACAATCCAAAGATGACACATGTGGCCTAGTTAATGCTCATCAGCTCCTTATAAACACATGCATTAATTATCACTGAAAGATACTTGATATCATAGAAGACCTTGTGCAAATTAAGCAACACTGGCTTTGCAGTTACCCTAGTCTTGAGTTCTGTCCACCTTTCAAATCCTTTTTCATTTTCCAAGCTCTGAAGGGTTTTCAAGAGCGGAAGGAAAGGAAGAATTGTACCAAGAAACTTGCTGACCCCTTTCTGAATGTCATGCAAGTGATTCTGAAGACAGAAATTATTTTTTTTTCTCATGGTTCCTATGGAAACGTCCACCTCTACTCTCCTTTATCACCATATAGCAGATTTCTCATGTCTCTAGGTATTTTCTTTCTGCTTCCCAAAATGCTTGAATTGAATATACTCTCCATATTTACTCCTTATGTGATCTGACACTTCCCTTACCATTGATGGAAGCACTCAGCAAGATTTCAAGATAATCTTTCACCCACCCATTGGTAAAAATCTCCATAATTTCACTAGAGGGAAGGATGGACTGTCAGAATTTCTACACAAAACTGTTCTTATTTTAGATGTGCTTCTTCCAAAGAGAATATGGGTGTTCACCACTTTGACTGGTAGGATGAACTGCTGAAGGCCACATGCAGCCTCTCTTCAGCATAAAATCACACGTTGCCTGTGGAATTAACAAAGGTAATAACTGTAAGCACCTAATTCTGTGCATGCAGAAATGTGAAGACAATGTGTTGCCTCTTTTTCTAGTGAGATGTGATACTTGTGATAGGTTCAGTACTTTAATTGTAACTTTAGGGAAAACATAGTATCAGAAGAAAACATTACAGACACTGAATGATATTGCATTCAAATCAGGAATAGATCATTTCAGTACTTCTATATTCCTTATTAAATTAAATTAAGAGGGCACAGGAAGAAGGAAACCCTTTTCTGTATGCCTAAGACCAAAGTCTGAAACAGTGTTATCCTGTATCTAACATGAGAGTTTTTATATCACCTGATGAAGAACAAATTTTATCTGACTTTGAGATAAATAGTTTTTCCCTTTTTTTTTGTTTATAACACCACTTCTACCTTCCTCAAAAGAAACCTGTCTTTAACAAGGATATATCATCAATGAAAATTACAATGTGGTCTCATGAATAACTTTTTCAGCAAAGTCAGGGTGCAACAATACCTGAGTGCAAATAAAATTTACATCTGTGGATAAAGAGAGAGAAATGATTTAAATTATTTCTAATGACAAAACCAATTGCAACATCAAGTCATGAAATTATCACTAAACAGCAGTGATGGAACTGCCTATTGAAGTGTGATAAGAAAGCAGGCTGAAGACCAAGTGCTGGGCATATTTCTAAAATAAGAGGCCCAAGTAACCTTCAACTTCCTTTCTTTTTAGTACTCTTTGCATTCTCACTAGATGATGTGCAAAAATAGCAACATTTATAATTTTAAAGCATGAGAAAATTTCAGATAGGGCTTGTGTTTGGGGGCACATAAGTCTCAAGGTTGTCTTTTTGCCTATGTGCTGTACATTATTGCACTCAGGGTGCACTGCTGACAGTCACTGTTCTGCAAAAATGGCAGAAAATAGGGAACCAGAGTAAGCAGTTTCACTTCTTGCACACAGAATGTCAACTAGGCTGTTATCTTATGGCCTAAGTGATTAGCAGAAATACACAATCATTTCTGAAGCTGTTTACTGTATCTGCCACAGAGGCAGCCAAATTCCCAAGCTATCTGCAATCCTCTGCTTCCAGTTCTCAGGGTTGCTTGCTTATATTAGAGATGATGCTTCAATCTCTCACAGTGATTTTGCTGCCAAATTTTTGTGTGTTGCTGTATTATTTTCTAACTCACTTCCCTTTAAGTCATGTTCTCTTTTACCAGAAGGTTGAAGTGATCAGGCACTTTTCAGTGCAAAGCCACCAAACATTTGTTGCATAATTTAATCATGTGGTAAGGGAGAGACTACCTGTATAATTCCATTGTGTTGTTTATCCAACATACTGAAATAAAGTCCCTAAAGGCACTGTAAGCATAGAAAAAAAACAAAATAAAACAAAAAAAAAATCAGTCTTTCTCATTCTCTTACTCCCTCATTACTTACTGGGCTTTCTTCCAAAATACTGGAGGTCATTCTTAGGGGCTTTTTATAACTTAGTCCTTAGAATCTAAATCTACACTTGTTTTTTCTTCAGCTAAAAAAATATAAAAAATAAAATGCAAAACACTTCTCTCACTTACAGACTTCTTTTCTGAAGAGAAAGTTGGATTCTTAGCTCCAGTGGGAATTATATTTTCTTTTCTCTCTTCTAAATGTGTCTGGTTTTCATAAAGCCTTTAATTATCTGGTATAAAATTGCCTGATTTGTCTTTTCCAATGCCTCATTTAAAGCAGATTGCTTAAATCTACCCCCTCTGACAGACTGTGGCTAAAGTAATATTTTATTTTTTAATTCTGAGATAATTTATTATCATAAATAAATTACTTTATTATGGTAGTGAATTACATTCATAATTGCTGTTATATTGGCTTCAGGGCTCATTAAAAATATATGTGTGTTGTAATAACTATTTTGCACCAATGTATCTTAGTACTGTGCTTTAAAAAAATATATATACTATGATTGTAATAAAAATACTGAATTTATATGCTATTCTTCACCTAGATAGAGACAGGATCATCTATAATATACACTTGTAAGAGACTCGATGGAGAATCTTAGCAGGAAAAAAAGGGTTAACATTCTTTGAGTGCACATGGAACAAACTCCAGTACAAGTCCCCTGATCCCTTATGCTTTATGTGAAATTAGATCCATGTGCCAACTCTCTTCCACTAAAAGACTATTTGGAAATTGTATTATCAAACATTAAAGAGGAGCTTTACCTGGGGACATCACATGTGTATCAGCATTCCATACTCCAGGGATTCTCAAACTGTGGTCTGTGGGAATCACAGGTTAAAAGCATCACCACACCCCTCTTTGGAGGGTACACATTTTTTCACCAGTTCAGACAGGGATATGATGGAACAGGCAATAAAATCAAACTCTAAAAATGGTGTTCTATAGAAAGGGAAGGTATTTGCTGTTTATATTTACATAATGGTAAACTGAGAAAAGTTGTCATCTTGCAGAATTCCTGTCTCATAAATGTGCATCACACTTATGAATTTTGTGCTGAACCAGAAGCAGCTGTGAGAAAAAGGCAAAAAACACTCTTCCAACTTTTGAGCTTTTTTTAAAAAGTCTTTAACAAATAGTGCACTGTGTTTTGCTTTAGTAATAGTAGAAGAAATACCTCCATGCATGTTTACCAGCTGAACAGCCACAGTGGAATTTGCTCCAGACTTAAATGTGCTTCCCACTGACTTTGATTGACAAAGGAAGTCAAAGATACTTAAGCCTTTTGTTCCTTCATGGGGACAACCAAAAAACTTTGATATATCTACGTTAGGCAGAACAATGCCTGTTTTAAAGAATTTGTCCCCAGAAGTATCACCCAAAATCCAGAGCTTTGAGCTGTGCTGCCTATATAATATGAGAGAATAGAGTGGTTTAGATGTATGATCCAAAAGCTCATACCCTTACCTTGGGAAGCAATCAGTCAAAACAAAAATCCAAAGGTGTAAACCCTGGATTTTCTTTCATCATATTGATGCCTGGCAAGCAGGACTGCCCATGACATAAGGGTAGTCACAGCAGCATTGCTTCACCCCTAACACTTTGTCTGGGCATGGGTTTGTGGGGTGAGAAGTGCTTGTGGGCAGTTTTCATGTGGACAGTAACATGACCTCTCCATGACATGCAAAGGAGCAGTTATTCAACTGCCTTAGCCAAACATGGAACCAGATATGATGTGCTTCCATACAGGAATGCTTGGGGATTATAGTGGACCTGAAAGTCCACATATTTTGCAGCATGCAGTGTAAGATCTGGAAAACTTGGAAATAATTTGCTCACCTGCAGGGAGCAGTACTTTGTCAGTCACCTCCTGACCAATGGTTTTAACTGGAGAAGTGGCAGAGTGCATACTTTTAACTTTGAGGAGAGTGCCATTATACAGGTTTGGGAGCTGAGCTGAAGGGCAGCCTAGCTTCATTCTCAAAGTAAAGGCTAAGCAGCAGCAATAATGAGCAGGATACACTTGTCCATCAATGCCAAGCCAACTGCAAGCCTTTTAGCGACCATGTGTAGTGGCCAGGTCATGTTTCCTGTCACCAGAAGGAAAGGAAAAGCACTCTACAAGTCCTGCTCTCTGCTGAACAGTTCTCAAGTAACTCAGGCTGCAGATTGCTGCTTCCTTAGCAATTACATTCAGGAGTGCTCCCCAATTTCTATCTTAAAAGTCAGCTGTCAGTTCCAATTGCCAGTTCTTCCCTTCCCCAACTTTTCAGTTAATAGACTGATTTCTGAACTGACCTGGAGTTTGCTTAACCATAATAAAAAAGTTCATTCAAAATAAAATGTTGGGCCATCTCAGCAGATAAAATCGCTCCCCTTGCAATGACAGAAACATCAATATGTACAGAAAGCAAGGAGAGTTTTTAGTGCTATTGAAGCATTAGCCTTGGGTGCTGGGTTTTGGTAATAAGAAAATGGCTCTCTCCCTAGCAGTGTTAGAACAAAAGGTATTCAACATGATTACATTGCCAGCAAGAAAATTGACATAACATAGTTTTCTGGCTTTGGAACTTGTATTCACTTAAGTAGGTAATCTAGCTGCTAGCCTGCTGAAAATTACCTGTTTAGTGATACTCAGTGGTAACTGATTCCTAATGCAAACGTTTATTGCAGTCCTTAGTGTCAATATCTCTCCTATTTGCTTTTGCTAGTGGCTTTGTTTGTTGAGATCTTTCATTATCCCTTGTTCCAAAACTTGAGTCTCACTAGGCCAGAGAGTCTCAGGTTAAAACAATTTATGACTAGATCTCATCACATCAGAATACCTCTACTTTTCTCATGCTACCAGATTAACATACCTCTCCTAGAAACTGATGGTGTGAAGGAGATTAAATGGATTATTAGGACTCCAGATTTGCACCCCTCCAAAGAGGCCAATTCTTCTAGATCATTTAGGAAGAAGGGACTTTGACTGAATTAGTATTTCCTATGATTTTAATTTATAGAATCAGACCAGTGGAAGAAGACCTATGTTAGCAATGTGGATATAAACAGTTTAATGACCATATAAAATTCCTTTACATCATTTTCTTAAATCATTCCTGGGCTAAAAAGAAACTAATAAATATTTAGAAAGAAATAGAAAAAGAGAAAAATGCAATTTACTAAAGTAATCCCTGAAAGTGAAACTGATATTCCTAAACTGTAATTTTCAAGTAGCCCATTAGCCCTGATCCATTAGCATGCACAGAGTGCTGCTCTCCACCAGGTCTTAAGGGTGATACTCTTACAGGAGATTTTCACTGCAGCCAGTCTTCTGAAGGAAAATTTTAAGTGAATCAGCACCCATTCATTTTTCATTCCTTAGATTCTCTGGTAAGTAGCAGTTTTGTGATATGGATATTTGTCTATTAGGAACTGGTGGAAATTAGCAAGATCTTTCATACATATCACATAGTTCAAGGCAAAGAATTGTTTTCTGGTATTTTTGATAGATGTGCTAAAGTATAAAGTGGAGTTTTAATAAGACAGAGCTCTATTCAAGTGTTGTCAATGAAATACCTTTCTTTTCTTTGCAGTTAATTCAGGTTAAATTTGAAATCTCATCAAGGTCAAGTATTTCTGACCAAATTTGAAAAAGAGATTGACAGACAGTACTAGACTTTTTTTAAAATATTATTCTCTTGTTTTTATATGATTCTAGATTTGGGGATCATTTTTCTGTGGATTACTTTAAACTTTGACAATGGAAAATCAAAAAGTTACACAGATCCTTCTGAAGCTGCTGTTGATATGATTTCCAGCTATATCAAAGACAGCTAAATCATACTTTGTAAAATATTCTAGGTATGAAATAGCTAAAAGATTTTGGTGTAGTGATTCTGAGATGGGGAATGAACTGGCAAAGCAGTTGGTGGCTGATGTGAAAAGCAGCTCCAGCATATAAATGTTAATGTCATTGAAAAATATAAGTATGCAGTTTCTACTTTATAAATACATAAATTTGATTGGCATTGTAAAAAACGTATTGGAACAAATTTGCCCTTTCCAGTAACCCTCCTCTGTCATATATACCTTGATCTGCTACTGTGAAACCAAAAGACCAGGTATTCAAAATGGAAAATTTCCATTTGATGTGACCCTAAATGGCTTAGAAGTTCTTCAAAAACCCTTCTGCAAGCCTCTTCTCATTTTAAATTGAACCCTGTCTGTCTTGTCTGTCTTTTCAGCTGACATGAAGGACATTAGGCATCTCTGGCCTCCAAAATAAACCTTCCTAGAAAAAGAGGTAAGTCTTGTAGTCTGCTATGCCTTATGAAAATTATATATTTTCTTAATTTGGAAAAATAGTGGGCATTCTTCTTTTTAAAAATATTTTAGCAATGCTGAAAATTGCTCCTGTAATCTAAAGTAGAGGCCGGAATCTAAACTAATGTAAAAATATTCTAGTTCCATCAAATTCAAAGTTGCAAGCCAATGCACACCAATTATGAATCCAGTAAAGCTGTATGTTAAGCTTCATTCTATTTGTTGAAGTGAAAGGATGAAGATATGATGCAGCCAGATTGTTCCCTCCTAGCATTGTCAAGATTGTATTGTATGGCAATACAAGTCTGACCAACCATCTTAACAAAGAGAGATTTGTTAAACTAGTGTGAGTGTGCCTTGCAGGCCTGTCTCAGAGAAGATGGCAATTTCCTCTTGCCCTTTTTCAGTACTCTTTATACATAGCTTTATGAAAAGCTACAATATTCCCAGAGACATAGAAAAGATCCAGCTAGTCTTACTCACTCAGAACTGAAAGTTTTAAGGTTAGTCTGGAGGGACATTATTACACTGCAGGTCAATAATGCCTCATAACCTTTGCCATGCCTCCTGAGGGCAAACACACACACTGTGATACCCCATTCTGCTCTCTGCTACAGATGAAAGCCTTTGGAAAGGCTGGCTTAAGGTTAGGAACTGTGTGAAGGAATCCCCCCAAGGATGCTCTGTTAGGGGACCAAGCTCGTGTGGAACAGCAGCAAGTTTGCCTCCCCTGAACCTTGTCTGTGTATCACTTTATCTTTGCAGCAAAGGTACTAAAGGGATTCTTGGCTCTAACAAAATGTTTTAGATCCATGCTTCCCTAGAGCAGGGAAGCATTTGAGACTTCTCTGCTCATAAACACTCCATTTCAAGGCTGAGAAAGAAGACACTGGGTGAGAGTGTAGGTTTGGGGTGGGGAGGCCAGTTTAGGTGGGGGTTTAGGTTGGGGGGATGAGTTCTATTCCATTTAAATTTGACTATGCTCTACTCCATTTTGAAGTTTCTCAGATAAGCATAAAATTGCTCCAGGAATTTTTCAGTGGAGAATCATTTCCATTTTGTAAAGCACTTGTTTCAACAGCCCTGAGGCCCTTATTGTAACCTCCTGAACTAGAATGGCCAAAGTAGATTTTGCTTCAGTATCAGGCTAGTGTGATAAACTCAGTTTTTAAGTTACAGTCTATTAGATTATAGCAGCAAAATTAAAAATAACCATTTGACTTATTGAATCATAGCTAAAAGAAATATTTGAAATCTAAACTACATTTATTGTGCTTTGTGCTTACAGATTCCTTCTTATTTATTGTGCATTTGGGCACATTTCCTTTCCAGTTAAAAATTATTCCATTATACTAAAAATTAGAAACTATTTTTAAATTAAATGGGAGCAGAAAAAAATCTGCCTTCCCTCACAAGTCCATAGAAAATCAAGGTAAATTAACATCCTCTGTCTTCTGCTAATAGCAGAAGACTTGCTGCAAAATTAACCTTCCTATGTAGGCTACATTGCTTAAATGCTAAAGAGCTTGGATCATGGGTCCATTTTCACTGACAGGAACCAGAAAAATTAGCAGAGAAAATCGTATTTTCAGCTGACATAAAGAAATTGCACTGTGCTGAAGTCTGTTGTTCTGTACTGATCTGAACAAATTTCAAATCTGGTCCTTCAGTGTGTAGGAGGAAAAGTTCAATAGTTCAAGAAGTTTATATTGCAACAAACCTTTCTGATTTGGCTGTAAGAAATCTGTTTCAGAACCAGTCTGCTTCCAGATATCTAGTTTGACCCCAAAAGTTAATAACAGTGCATTGCACTCCTGAAGTAGAGGGTTTAAAAATAATTAATCATTTTGAAGGAGCACTGTTGCCATATTTTTTGCGTTTTTTTTCCCCATCTACATTCCTTACCAAAGGATTTGCTTTCAGATTTGGAAGAGATCCAAAATCTAAACTACCTTTTTTATTCTCTGCTGCTGCAATGTCCATTTCTTTCTTGGTTACAGTAAGGTGCAGCTTTAATGTTTTTTGTAGAATCAAGAGAAATCCTTGCCAGCCTCCCAGAAATAAACACAATAAGGATCATAGGGTAGAAAACATGGACAGAAGATGCAAAGACATGCTATGCAAAAACATGTGGTGTTGCATTTTCTTGTCCAACTTTAAAGAAGAGACAACTTGCTGCTAAAAATATGTGTATTTTTTATTAGAATTGATTAGTCTTGTCAAATTGTTTTAGGCTCACTCAGGCACATTCTGATTTTCAGGCTGCTGGGCATTGAATCGGGACTATTACATCTCAAGTGCTGAGTTTTTGTCACCTAATCATTCCTTCTCCACACAGTCCTAGGACTGCACCTCACCCAGCACTTTGGAAAACTTGTCCCACAACCTACACCAGCCCCATCTCCAAACCAGTCCTTCATTCCACAGCTGAAGCCTCTGCAGAGTCTCGCACATCAGAAACTATTAAACTCAATTTCTTTAGTGGCTCAGTGGGACACAAGTAGGCTCAGCACTTCTGAAAAGAAGGCCACTTATTTAATCACCTAAATGTAGATTTGAGTCCCTATTGTTGAGAATCTAGGCTGCAGAATATGAGCCACTTCAACAGGGACACCCTGGCCCCTTTTTCATTGCTCTAGCAAACAAAGCAGCTGTAAATCCAGCTGGGTTTATGGCTCTGTTGTATTACTGGAACAGCAGAAAGCAGCCAAAGAACACTAGTGAACCTGTCCATATATATCAGAAACCTCAACATTGCCATTTTTAACTGTCAGATTTTTCAGATAAATAAATTTGTACCTTTAATGTTGGTTGTATAATGGACAAGGACAGTTAAAGAACAAATTCTTGCTTTTTTTTGCCTTTCCACTACTGAAATCTTGGCTTTTCCAGCAAGAATTTGCTTTCCTGAGACCTGTCTAGAACTTCTAGTTGCAAAGTGATGCCAATATATAAATTATTTCACCTTTCAGTGCATGTTATGAATACATAGCACAATAGACACTTTCATCATCACCAGTCAAAGAGCATGTTGAGAGTTGCACTGTGTACTTTTTCAGCACCAGAAAAGGTGCATGTATGAAGGTATCACAAAGCACTCTGTGATGGAGATGAAAACCCAGCTGAAGGTCTAGTCAGACATACTTAATGTCCTTCCTATGATAAAGGGTGTTTATGCAAACTTATATGTGCTATTTATATGGAGTCACTTTGAGAAATAATCTGTCATTTTGCACTTGCTTCACCATCTCTCCAACGGTTATTTATAACTATTTAACTATTCCTATTTATTCTGCACACTCAGGGAGGCCTGATTGGATGGGTGTACTCAAGACACATACAAAAATTACAGGTGAAAACTTTTAAACTGATCAGGCTTTTGCCTTATCAGACATCACAGCTGGCAGACAGCCCTGCCATTGAACATGTCAATTCCATAGTTAGAAACTGGTTAAGAAGTAAGCCAAATCACAGAGCTATACACTGAATTGCAATAGATATATTCTGACTACATAATTGCTATATTCTGTACTGGGAGCAGTCACTTCACAGTTACTTCATTTTCCACTTTGAGGCAACCCTTCCCTATAGAGCATTTCAGTGCAAATATATTCACAATAGAAAAGAATCATAATAAATAAAAAGTAGAAATAAATCACATATGAAATATAAAAAAGTTATAACAAGCTGTATGATTTTCTGGAAATGTATTCTCAGTGCAATATACTGTCAGAGGCATTAAAGAGCTAAAAATCTATTTATGCTAATTATTTCTGTCACTAGTAGGGAAGCCAGCTGGGAATCATCACAAACAGAGATATGGCTTGTGTTTTCTCCCCTAACAAACCATGCAATGGCCTTCCCAAGGGGCCCAGCACGTCACCACCACTGCTCACAGCACATACCCTGTATGAAAATGTCCATATATCTGCAGCTACTAATCACAACTTTTGTTGTTTTTTCTATTGCAAGCAGGATGTTTCCACTTGCTTTTAAAACCAATCTGATCATTTGAATTTTTACAGCCATCAGAATCAAGCAATTTTTCACTTCAGCAGAAAGAAGTTGGTATGCAACCATGACAGTATAACTTTTTGATAATAGCACTACAGCTTTCTGTCCTACTTTTGCAGTTTTCCTTTAGCTCAGATTTGCTGAAACTCCTTAAGCACACTTCTATTTTCATTCTTATTTAAGCCAAACCATCTCTTTCTTTGCAGATGAAAGAAGGATTGGTGTGAAAATATTTACAACTCCCTCATCTGCTGTGATAGCTTGTGTTAGCTGCCTTTTCATCCATCACTGACCCAAAGAGCTGAAATCAACAGAAAAAAACTTCCTTTTATCCTTCTCCTGGCCATGTCTTCTCTACCAGAGGCAGAGATATTTAGTTCCCTAGTGCAGGAGATGGACATCTACCAAGGGAAGTCAAAAAAGTAGTGTTTACACAATGCAGGCGGTGGGGAATGTGTGAATTTCAGTATCAACACACAGCACCCAAATTTCTGGGTAAGTAGTAAGTGCCAGTATAAATGACTTAGTGCTTTGTGCCAGCCACACCAGACACCAGTGATAGGTACTGTGCCTTGGCCATAAATATCTGTTTAGTGTTCTGTACTGTGAGGTGGCAGGGCTTGGGTCCGAGCTTTGATTGACTGCAAAAACCCTCCTGAGGCAGAGCAAGAACAAAAGGGCATTTATTCATATAAAAGTAGCATTCTTGGGTTGTGCCAGGGTCCCTTCATTTATTCAAAGATTAAAATAGAAAGAGTTCCTTCCCCACAGATACAGCAAGCCATGGTCCTGATTTACAGCATGTCTGCAGTAAGTGGCCATGTGTGTTTTTGTCCCACTGTAAATGTGAAGTTCAAAAGGATGAGAAGGGGGAGATACACCCAAAAATTAGCTATATGTTTCAATATGGGATATAGGATATTTTTCTTCACCTTAAATACTACTTTATTGTTCAAGTAATACTGCTGGAATGCAAATACATTGCTGTAATTTGGAGATAGATAGATAGATAGATAGATAGATAGATAGATAGATAGATAGATAGATAGATGATAGATAGATAGACAGATGATTGATAGATAGATAGATAGATAGATAGATAGATAGATAGATAGATAGATAGATAGATAAATTATATAGACAGACAGACAGACAGATAGATAGATAGGTAGGTATACACAGTGCACACATTAGCAAGTCAGCCCAGTTGGAACACAGGGGAAAAAATTGTGCCAGCTATAATTCCATGAGCTGTATTCAAGATATCCCTGCTATTTTGAAAACTCAGCTATTAATAGCTATATGTATATTTAATAATATGCCCTGTTAGCTAGCATATGTTAAAAAATCCAAGTCTTCTTTTTTGACAGCAAAATTGTCATAAATTTACTTGTTCAACTTAGGGAAGGCTGGGGTCTGAAATAGCAGTGGTGTCACAGGTTAAATCTCCTCCAGTGTGTGCTCTGCTGATCATCAGCTGAAATTCTGGGGACAGGATGAATGGTGAATTGAATTTCTTTGCTGTCTTTCCCTAAAATATGTGTGGCATCACTAGTTATATTCCGGGTAAGGTATTTGGTGCATGGAAAATGCACCAAAAAGATAATACTGATAGAAAAAATGCTCAGAATGACTGGCTGTCTAAGCAAATCTAAACTATTTTGGGGAAATATAAATTTGTACCTTAAATATTTTCAAAATGTTGAAAGATGAATCTATGTAATTTCTTAATTATTTTCACATTATTTTGAAACACAAATAAAGTACACAGTGGGATTAATATGTCTAGATGTAATAAGAATAATGTTGTATAATTCTGTAATATTTTAAAATATTCTATTTATCATTTTATTACTTAAGCACTTACACAGCTCTGATTAGTTTGGTTTTTTGTAATCAAGACATCTTCGGTTTCTTAAAGCTTTGCCTTAAAGTTTGTGATAGCAAATATAATTCGAAATTTAGAAGGAGAATTTTAAGTGTGAGTTGAATTTTCATTAATTATATGGGCACAGTTTATAAAGTACAAAAAATCAGAATATTCAGAATAAATTTGATTAATTTTTTTTCTTTAAAAAATTTTTTAATTCTTTTTTTCCTGCTTAGAATGAGGATTTAACAATAACATAATTATAAATTTTAATATAATGTCTGTTACAATCCCAACCTTGATATAATATGTACATAATAAATATATACACACACAATACTTACCATACTACAGCTCTGATTTTATGGTAAATAGTCTGGCTTTTTCAGCTCTGATATGATGTGCTGACCACTGCTGGGAGAGGTTGCCTAAAGGAAAATCATTGGGAATTAGCCTGATAAAAAATGGTGCATGAAAAGATAGTGTTGGAGAAGAAGTGGTCTTTTCGTGACAAATTCAGCCATTGAAATATCTTGATAAAATGCAGTTTTCAGTGAAGTAATCCACAGCCTTGGCCTTAAAAGCTGTTCTATATCACCTCCTATATATGCATAATGGCTCTATTTTTCCTCAAGAGAAGCTAGCCTGTTCACAGCAATACATGCCCCTGAGTACTTCTAATTTGAAGGGATGTCTATGCTTTTAAAACTCAGTCATCTTTTTCTGCAACATGTGGGAGTTTTCCCAGCCTGGAACATGTGAGTGGTGACATAATAAATGTTAACATTAAATTCAGATATCATTCATTTAAATGTCTGAAAAGCAAAAAGCTATGTCTGGCTCTCTGCTTTACATCTACACATACCAAATGTCTCCTATGTACCAATGTTTATAATAAAAATATTTCCTAATCAGTGATGATAACAACACAGGGCACCTCTCCCATGAAGACAGGTTGAGAGAGCTGGGCTTGTTCAGCCTGGAGGAAAAAAGGCCCTGAGGAACCTTAAAGCTCCTTTCAGTACCTAAAGGGGCCAGAAGATATCTGGAGAGGGACTTTTTACAAGGGCATGTAGTGACAGGACAAGGGGAAACAGCTTTAAGCTGAAATGGGAGTAGGCTTAGGTCAGATATTTGGACATTGTCTAGTGGAAAGTTTCTCTGCCCTTGGCAGAGGGATTGGAATTAGATGGAATTTAAGGTCCCTTCACCCAATCATTCTGTGCTTCCCTGATTGTACGTTTTTGTGGTTTGGGAAGTTCATACAGCTGACTGCCATTATCCATTGAGGTGGTTTTACTGCAGTTGTGATGGACAACTGGCAAGAAACAGAGAAGCTGTGTAGCTTTTATTTGACTACTTGACATTGCAGGCAAGATGTGGAGAACATAAACTTTCTTTAGTTGTTTTTTTTTAATCCAAATTAAGCATTGTATTGACAGCTTGAATGTTTTGAATAGATGTAAGTTAATTAACTCCCATGGCAGTGAGTCAACAAAAACCTGTTTCCTTTAACAAAGAAACTTTCAAACACCCTTAGTGCATCTTATTGCCTAACAGAAACATCTCAAATTTCTAAGCCATCTATCAAACAAGCATCTGAATGCTAGCCACAGTTAAGTGAGCTACATAAAAAATGTCAGACTATGATTATACTCATTCCATGACAGGAAACTTGTTTATTAATATGGGGTTTTAAATGCCACTCCACAAGTTAAAAGCTTTATGCACATTAAAATGCAGCACATATTTCTACACTGGATTTCAACATATATTATTCAGCACTTGTTACCTAATAAAGCTTTACTTGTTTCTTTAGTGAATGTCTTATTCTTTGTAACTACAGATTTTTGGGTTTGGGGGAAAAAAGAAAATAATGACAGATCATAAGATATCTTAATTCTACCTCATGAAACTTTTTAATAATACTTTCCTTGTTATAAGGGCCCTAGTAAAAGAGAAATTCTCTGTTTCACGAGTAAAATCTTGAACAATATTCAGTTTAATATTGAGCCATGTAATTATTTTTTTTTCTTCCTTTCCCTTCTGCTCATTTTCAGTTCTCAAATTTATGATAATCAGCTCTGTTTCTTTCTTTATATTTGAGTTCTATTTTTGTAAGGGATGCAGTCTTGGAGCAGTGATGTTCAAAACTGAAGGGTGCCAGACCCAAATCCCACGCTGTGTGGTAGTCTGAAAGATTATCTGAAAGATTCCACATTACAGTGATTAAATTAGACCAGACAGTACCACAGCCCCTGATGTGCATGCAGTTAATACTTTGAAAGGACAGAAACTGTTCCCAACAGCTTCAAAATTGTCCAGCATGGAGTAGCTGCTGTGTGGGCTTTTATCCTCCTACAGATAACGTCAAGCATATCTACTGCTGTGTGCATTCTGCAGCCTTGATAAGAGGAAGAAGAAAAACTTTTCAGGACCACAAGACATAGCTAAAACTAGAGCTTTCTCCCTGGCATATTTTTGGTATTAAAATAGTATATTTTTTTTAGTTTTATGAGGCCATAAAAGCGTTTGGATTATGTTTTTTTATGGAGTTCATACTAGAAAAATCTGTGCAGCTATGATGCATTTAATAATTACATTAGTCTTAACTAGAAACACAAGCACAGTATACAGTGATCTTAGAGATAGGACAGATAATTACACTGCAGTGACAGAGAAAACTTCAGACAGTAAAGTTGTTGTCTTTACTGTTAGCAGTGATAATGCAGCACATTTAAGTTAAGTAATACATTTATATGTCAAATTAATCTTTTCCTCAGCACAGTCCTGGGGAAGCACCTTTGTTTCTATGTACCCTGTAAAGTGCATCCCTCCGTGAATCATCAGTCCATGTTATTATTAGTCTTCTGGATTTACTCTGTAACATTATGGAAGGTGGCAAAGTGACCTGAAGCAATAGAATAGACTGCAATAGAATTCATGGACTTGAAAACACCACTGGAGGCAGAGGAAGGAACAATCTATTGCAAATGCCCACCTATGTTTTTTTCATTATTGTTTTGTTTTGCTTTGCTTTATTCATTTTGTTTGGGGGTTTTTTAATGTAGTTTTCTTCTAAGTAGATGAAGGCACTTTGATGAAGAACATGAACAGGTTATGCACTTTCAAATTAAGCACATGAAGTGAGTACAGCAGGCAGAGAAAGTTCCACATGAGGAGGCTAAAATCCACAAAGCACCTGCCTTGTGACTAATGCTTTGTCTTAATCCCATGTTTTCTTTGGCAGTGAGGGCAACTTAAGTGCCCATGTTCCCAACAGTCCTCCCAACAATTAGACATATTTGAGGAGGAGATTTGAAAGGTTTGGGAAAACTCTTTGTTGTTATTTTGGGTTGTTTTTTCTTTTAAACAACAAGGCTTCAGGAACCTGCTTAAGAGCCTGGCACCCCAGCCTGCAATAGGACAGCTGAGGCAAAAGTTGAACATAGAAGTGGGAAAGGACAAAAATGGTCAAGGGAAGAAAGCTCAGATGAGTAATATAAACATGCAGTTACACCAGGAATCTATTCCTCATTTTTGACATCCAGGGCTTGGTCCTGAGGGTGGAATCAGGCTCTACAAGTTCCTCTCACCCAGTGGCTCCCTGCCTGCCCTCAAAGCCAGTGCTAACATGGCACAGCCACCCTGGGGCCAGGAACCAGGATACTGTGAAAGGGCTATTCAGGATGAGCTGCTTTGTTTTTGCTCCAGGGCTGCATTTACACTTAGGTCCTTGCCTGAGCTACTTGTCCATGTGTCTGCACTGGCCTTGCTGATCCTGACCTTGATTTATTTCCAGGTTGTCCCTGGAATTATCCCATCCCTACGGACCCACAGAGTGATCTGGGCTGGGACTGACGCTGGTACTACCACTGGACCTGTTCTGCTCATCTTTCTGGGGTCCCACAGGCTGCATCCTGTGTGTGTGAGGGCACTGCCATGCTGGCCACACTGTCACCCACTCACAGCTCTCCACCACTGCTGGTGCATCTGCTCTGCTGTTCCCTGGTATCCCTTTTCCCAACAGCTTCAACAGATGCAACAGGTCCAAGTGATGTCTCCTGAAGTCCTGCTCTTGTCTGTGCAGTCCTCTCCTTTCCCCACAAGCTATGGTACTTTACTAACTCTTATAAAGCCCCTCATCCAGCTATTAAGGCAGCTCCAATAAATCACTGGTTTTATCAGCTTGCTTTGTTTTATTTTGGCTTGGTATGGTTTAACCTTGGTTTTGGTGTGAGGGACAAGATAAAAAGGAGTTATTAAGGTCAGCAAGTCATTCTTAGATTCCCTTAGCTGCAGTGAGAATCTTCATTTAAGGCTGAATGAAAGCTCCTATGCAGGTATGAAAGTTCTTTAGTCCCTAACCCAGCTTAGTCCTTAATCACAGAAATGAACTGAAGGAAGACTGACTGAATTTATCAACTTCTGATTAAGGTCCTTCTGTTCAAATTAGTATTTCATTAGTTATTCAAAATAGATCAGCTACAACAAGAGCTCATGAACTAACTCTGTCATACACCTAGGTAGAAGGTTAGGGAAGAAATACATAAGCAAAGACAGCTGGATTAATAAATGTTTTTGAAGAGAGAGAGCAAAGTCTTTTAAATTAAATGTAAACATTATTTTCTCTTTTTTTTTTCTGCCAAACCTCTAACTAAACTTGATCTAAACTCATAATCTATTCCAGTCAAACTTGAAATTATATTCTGCAGCCAATAAAAAATCACTCATTTTATCCTCTCTATTGTCAAGATTTCAGTCCTGCTGAAACAATCATTCATAGATACACCCCCCATAAGTGAGACTTTCTTCTCCAGCAGTAGCTGCAGGTGGCAGCTGTGTTGAACCATTGGCAAGGACTCTGGTACATGATTCCTTCTCAGGTAAGGTGATGAAGTTATTTCCCCAGTCTCTATTCCCTGCCTCCCCTGCAGAAGATTGTTATGGGGCAGCAGAGCTCATAATCAAGGGAAGCAATTCAGCTTACCACATATTTCTGTTTTAAACTTCAATCACCAAGCAAACTTATCCCTTGATGAACTCAGGCAGTAATTTCAGCTAGAGCTGGTAACCAGGTTTATAATCTTTCCAGTCACTCTTCCCAAGCCCAACACAAGTTCTGTAGATAGAGTAGGATAATTTCACATCATCAAGTAAGCTAGCTAAGAGAAATTAATGCTCTTCATGTGAGACAGACACTGATCATTTGTCTACTAGCTAATTTTCAGTGGTGTTCAAGTTAATTGTTCTTCTTTTGCATGGCAAGGACTTGGGACCTTCCCAGCCCTTGTGGGCAGCCACCAGACTTTCAGCTGAGGTTGTTGAACAGCATAAACCAGAGCAGACAATGATCTTGTAATTTCTGATGTGCCAGCACTGCTTCTTGAATGACTGGAGACTAAGCCAGTTCAGAGAGTCAAAATAGCCCTTTAAAATATATGTTTGGAGAGACGTTTTTCTTTTAACTGTTTCATCCTGAAGTGAATACAAGTGCAAGTGCCAGTGGAAAAAAAAGGAATGGAAACATCTTTCAGGAGCTGCAAATAAATGCAGAACCATGGACATGCTGGCTTAGACTGACAGAAATTGTCACAGGATGGTTCCCTCTGGGGACAGTAATTTCCAGCTGCAGGCACTAGTCTCTTAAAAAAACAATCACTTGTGATTCTGTGACCATAACCTGAGGTTAATGGTTGACATTAACTGAGTCGTGGTTAATGTCATAACATAGCTGGCACTCAGTATAAATGACAGCAATTTTAGGCAAATGTGTGTTTGAGGCAAGTAAACATTTCCAGACCAGGTCTCGATTAAGTTTCTTGTTTAGTAGCCATGACAAAACACTCCCACATATTTATTAATGAGGCTGATGGATATGAGCACTAATGAAAATGGACAGGTAGGTAATGAGGGAGGTACAGTCAGAACACAGGATTAAAGTCAGGTACAATTAAAGTTCAGCTCCCTAGTCAAACACAGGCTCCTTTGGGGCCCTAAGTAAATCATTTATGCGCAGCCTCTCAGTTTAAAAGAGAGGATAATAATATTCATTATCTTCATACATACATCTTGAGAATATGAGCAGTTTTGCTGTATTTTTTTCCTTAATTCTCAGAAGTGCCCAGTAGATTACCAATATCATGATTACAATACCAGGCAGAGCTGGAGACAGACAAAAGCTGCATAAGTTTCTTCCCAGAGCTCTACTAACATATTGCAGACATCTTTAGCCCTTATTAGTTATGCTATTCCACCCTAAGCCTAAGTCAAGCTGCCAGGAAAATACCTGCAACATGTAGGAGTGATGCCACATCATGAGGCAGTCTGTGCCTCTCTAATGCAGAGCTGCCTTTAAGGACCACATCTCTGAGAGGGGCTTGAAAGACTCAGCAGGCAGTGGCAGCACAAATGTCAGATATCCAGTAAAGGAGAAAGCACAATACCTGTCCCAGCAAAGGTTGTAAAACAGAGCCAAACAAAGCAGAGAAATTGCAGGATAAGGAGAGGAGGGAGGGAGTTACTGAGAGGGAGAGAAACCACTACATCAAGCCATCTGGATTAAAACCAGATCCATCATTCTAAATTGGTGCTTGAGTGCTGAGCAAATGAGCTAGAGGAAGAAGAAAATCAGTGTGTTTGTATAGCTGCATCATAGGACATCAAGGAAGTGCTGGTTTACATTCTAGGCAGAGGAAAGTCTGTGCACAATCTATTATCTCTGGCTGATATTATGAAGCTGTTACTAAGAAGTGAAGTGTATTTTGGGATATCCCAATGCGCATGTACTGCTGCTAATGCAAGGTCTGCATTACAACCTATCCAGAACTTAGGCAGCAGTTAGTAATTAAATCTTAATAGTTATCTGCTGAGATGAAAACACCTGGGACAGAAGAAACCAAAGTTTAAGAGGCTCACCACTCCATAGAAAAAGAGTTTGGAGCCAGGAAGGGTTACCACAGGCAAAATAATTATATGGAATGCAGGGGAGGAAAAAAACAAAACAAAAAACAAACAAACAAACAAACAAAAACGCAGGGAGATAGTGAAGGAAGTAAAGAAAGAAGATCCCTGTGGACAAGCCAAACAGGAGTTAACACACGAGCTGCAGAAGCAGCTTAGGTTGTCACAGAATGAAAAGAGACACACTGGGAATATAAAGAGGAGTTGTTATTTTAGGCAGGTTTGAAGATTTTCTTGCTCTATTTAGCAGAGAATAAAGATAATTTGTTTACAGCACCGCATGCACCTGAGAAATGAGTTGCAGCTCAGCATGTTCATGCTAGATAAAAATTGGAAGAGGGTAATCTGAAATAAGGACAAATCTCAAGGACTAAAGTTAATCCTAGGACTATAGAGATTTTGTTCAGATTTCAAGGCTTAAGGCACACACATTCCAGTGTCTGGGCAATGTCTAACAGGCAGCTTAGCCAGATCTAAGATACAGGGGCTATTTATTTATAGTCTTGCCTTAAACAACTGAGCTTGCATCCTGCCTTGGTATAGCACCTAGTGTAACAGAGCTGTCCCTAGACCATGCTTCTTTGTGTACCAAATCTGTCCAGGAAACAGGTGAATTTCTGTGGACAACAATCCATTTCTCTTCTTTCCCTGCATTTTCTCCACTAGTAATCTGGCTTTTGGTGATAAACCTGGTGGTCATCTTCTAAATGCAAAGAGCATCAAATGCATTTCAAAAGCTTTCTTTGCTTTGTTTACATCTGCAGCATTATTCCAACTGGAGTGAAGCTGGTATCAACTCAGGGGCTTAGACTTAACTGTGAGAAGAGGTCCTGCAAAGTCCACAGCTCCAGGAACAACACAGAATCACAGAATCACAGAGTCACCTCTGGAGTTCATCAGGGTCACCTAGAGCAGGCTGCACAGTAATGCATCCAGTAATGTCTCCAGCAAGGGAGACTGAAAATTGAGAGGGAAGGTGCTATTTAAAAGCACCTCATTCATCAACCATGCCAGTCTAAGGCTGGAAAGGGAAGTGGAGAAAGTTTTTTCCCACTAGGATATACCTACCTTTATGAAATAGAATAATTACTGTTATATGCTCTATTATCCTTCAGATTTTTTACTTTACAGTCAAATCTGGTTGAAATTACCAGCAGGTTAGAAAAATTGAGAGAACACTAGTACAGACTGCCGCCATGTAAGCTGTACTGCCTTAGAAATCTGGATACAAGTATCTTGAAATTACCTTCTCAAGGATGTACATAGAATCCTAATTCGTATTCTTTCTTCAGTTAGACCTGTATCAATATAATCTGTTATATGGTAAAGATTGCTGGTTTGACCCTCATTCTAGTTTCTATTTCACTTAACCCACTAAGTTCAAGGAAAGCTCAGTGCACTTACAGCAGAAGTTGAAAAATACCAGGCGTTTCACTACCTTTGCTCAAACTTGCTTAAGGAAGAAATAGTTAATACCATAACCTAGACTAATCCTGCATTCTCAGGAAAACCCTTTGTTTGGTGATTTTCAGAGATGCTAAAAGGAAAAAAAAATACTTAATACTTAAAAAAAAATCCTTTGAGCAAGTTGGTTTTTCACTTAAAAATCCATTACTTCCTTCAGAAAGCAGCTCTTAAAATCAAAAGAAAAATCAGCTTCTGAAATCAAATTGGACACAGGCCCTGCTGCTGAGCCTGTCAGCTTGCAATATCTCAGAACTGTAAATCCTTGCAGCCCCAGAGTCATCATATCATTCTAGCCTGATTCCCTCTGGAAGCAAGGCTTGAACAGTTCCACTGTGTACAAGTGTGTATACACACGTTTGAATCCTGTGGCTCACCTCAACTGTGAAGAAAGGTAGAAAGCACAAAGATAATTCCCTACAAGTTTCTCATAAACTGGCAGCAGAGAGAAACTCTCTGCATGCTCTGGCTGATCCCAGAGACCACTTCCAACATGAAAACTCACTTTATCAGACTTCAAGTAATCCACACTGCAGGATCACTGCAAAAAAAATCCCAATCAGAGCTCCTGCATAATTAGAAGATACAAAATCATTAGCAAGAAGTCCAGCATTCTCAGAATAACTTGTTAAAACTCAAATAGCTCCATAAATATACAAAGAGTTTGAGCATCCTCTGCTTTCTTTCTCATTGCAAGTTGGAGTATTGCCAGGAAAAAAAGAAAAAAAAATATTATGACAAATATACCAATATATAAGAACTTCAAGCAGGTTCCACGTTTGTGTTTCTGTGATTTGAAACAATGTGGTGCTCTCAAATGTAAATAAACAGACTTTTAGCACTATGTTTTATTTCCTTCCTCCCAAAAGGGATATAATAGTAAATGGTCAGAGTCTATAAAGCATGTGAAATGTAAGGAGCCATAGGGAAGAGCATGGGGCTACTGGAAACTGCTGGTCAAATTACTTAGTTCAGAAAAATACATCCCAGACAGATGCATGGCTCATATCCACTGCCATCTGTCAGACGGAAATAAGCCATCTTTGCCTCATTAAGGTAGAAATGATCCTCTTTTGTAGTCAAACATGACCTACTGACCTGGACCCCAACAGCTCAGATCAAGCAGGTTGGGACAGTTGATGGTATTAGGAACATTTCCTTGCCACTCTCAAAATTAGAATTTAACCAAATTTCCATCCCCTCCTTCTGAAATAATTACTCCAGGTCACAGCATTAGGACTCATTACCCTGCCTTCTGTCCTTGGTTGAAGGCAACTAGATGGCAGAAACTGTAGGAGAGCATCCCTAATCATAACAAATCCTCCTCTCTCCCAGAGCCTGGTGAAAATCCCCTGGATATGGGAGCGGTGTGAGGTGGGATTCACAACATCTGTGAGGCCTAAAGACCAACTCTGTGGGTATTTCCAAGGTGTCAGCATCCAGACAGCAGGTGAAACTGTCAGCCCCCATGAGGAACAAAGCCAGAGGATCGCCTGCTCTGCAGATCCCAGCCAAACTAGGGACTTCCAGGCTCTCCCTGCAGCCATGGAGCCACAGAGGTGCTCCTGAAGGGGTCCTGCCAGATGTGTGCCAGCTCTGAGAACCACTGGCCACAGGGAGGCCATGGGCTGACAGCACAGAGATGGCTTTTGCATCCAAGAATTCAAATTCAGATTCCAGTAAAGGCACATTGTGCTTGCAGTTCATATGGGCATGGGCTAATTTTGTGTGTGTGTACACAAACTACAAAGGGCTGTATTTTTTGACCTTCCCAATCCCAGCACTGTGTTATCATTTTGGGGGAAAAAAAAAAAAAGTGGAAAAAAAAACCACACAAGAAGAGTGCTCTTGAATGTACATATCTAACAAAAGAGCTGACAGCAACTGTAAGCAGGTACTACTACAAAACTGTCAAATACATGGAGAAACGTGAAGCTGAGGTTTTTATTCCAGAATTTCCAGTTGTTTTGCAGTCTACTTTCCATTTGTGGACTCCAGTTCTGAGCACAGACTGCAGGCTGAAATACTAGAAAACACAATGGCTGAGCTGGGACTATCTCAAAATTATGGAGTTTTCTATCACCACAGGTACATCATCCAGTTTTCATAACATCAAATGGCTTCAGAAAGGGAATGTACATTCTGTTGCAAATTCTGCCAAGATTACTTCCCCCTGAAGATCAATTTCATCGCCATGGCCACACTACAAAGAAGATTCCTCCTGTCTAATTCCCAAATAAACAATAGAGACATTATAAATAAAAGGTGTCTAATCTTTACAACCTATGACAATTTAAATGCTGAAACATGAATCTTCCTTCTTTTCTCTAAGACTGGTGAATTATGAGATCAAAATGTATCTCTTTTTCCCCAACCTCACCAACCACCATCTCAGGAAAAAATGGTTTATATCTGCATTTTACAAAACACCTGAGCTGTGCTGGAATGTGTCTGACTTGATGCAAACAAGCAAGCACAGCACGATGCCTACTTCCTAGCAGTGTACAGCCTAATTAGATGGAGACCCAAAAGTTCTTGTCACCAGGGGAACTTCTTTCTAGCTCTTCACAAAGCAACAGCATTCCTGCACACCACAAAAGCAATTAATTAGGATCTCCATAAGTATAGGAAGAATGGCTAAAAGGTTTTGAAAGCACAATATTGCATGCAAAGGTATTGAATACAGCAGGAGTCATGATGTGGTTGAGGGTTTTGGGAATGTCACCTTGCCTAGGCTGGAATTTGGAAAAAAAAATGGGATGTGAATATCCCAGAAAAGCATGGGTGTTTTTCAAATTGAAAGCCCTGCAAAAATGTTTGAAGAATTGCCAGGGACAGTTTCACTTTTCCTTTGCTGTCCATCAGACCTCTCCCACTATTTTCTGTCAGAAGGTGAAAAGAAGGGATAGATGAATAAAGAAGCATTGTGGAAAACACATTTATTTGTTTTGCTCTACAAACTTGTAATCTTGTTGTTAGAATTAGCATAATTTTAATTAGGCATAGACAGAAGTCAAAAGCTGGTTTCCAGCTGTGCCTGTGTGCTTGCAGGGACACGCTATACCTGCTAACCATGGGGGATTTGCACGTGTGTGTGTTTAGAAATGATCTGCAACCATTTTGAAGTCTTCTTTCTCAAGTCTGACATCCCTGCAGTGATATCCAAAACAGAGGCTGAGTTAGCCTGAGCCTGGCAGGACATGTCAGTGAGATGGATGAAAGCTCTCTTGGCTTAGATGAAAAATCCATGACTGATATCAGGAGGAGACTTTTATGAACTCCTATGCAGCTTGCTGATTCCAATACTAATACTCTTTTGCACTATTATTTTCCTCATTAGAAAAGCTCTCATTTTCTTCACATCATAGTTTTTTGGGTTCACTGTTCCAGTGCTGAGCTTTTTTCTTCCATGTAGGCATAAATTGTTGCTGGCTGACTGCAGTCACATCTTTAAAGCTCACTCCTGCAACTGCAGAAAGAGCTAACCACTCTGAATACCTGATGTTCACGGCACTTTAGGGCTAAACTGGTTTTCTAGCCCTTTAGGCACAAATATTTGAAAATTTGTTCCTAAGAATGTCTTTCTAGTTGAATAATTTTAATCACAGAGTTAGGAGTAGGTTTCTCTTTTTTCTTCTCTTTTTTTTTTTTTTTTTTTTTTTTTTTTAATAAATTGTATAAACACTTGTGCGTGTGTGTGAAATGTTACTGCTGTAGAAAGTGTGACATACAGTCTAGTGCAACTTATCAAACCCAGGCAGTCTGGCAGTCAATTTCCAGCACATCATGTTTGTCTCATGAGCTGTGACTACGGCCCGTATAGTTTTGATTTGCAGATCTCGTGACTGACCACATACAGCTGCTGTTTACAGACCTGTCATATTTAGGCAGAGGGTGTTAAAGCAAACCTTCTTATGCTGTAAAGATTAGCTTGCAAGAGTTTAATCAGGGAAATAAAGCAGGAGCAGACTAGAAAAAATATCTAGATGCTGCAAAAGCTCTATTTAAAAAAAAAAAGCAATAAGTGCATATACAATACACCTACACACTCGTACAGAGACAGCTGGGTACACTTATATACTTAGGTGTATATTTAGAAGCACACTTCTATGATCATTGAAAAAAAATAACTTTAATACTCATTAACTGTATTCAGTAAATAACATTCCTATTCAGGTTACAATCTGTCAATTAAGAAAGTTGTTGCAATATATTTTGCTGCCAGGGACATACAAATCTCACTTGCAAACAAATCTCTCCTTTATTGAAGGAAATTTTTAAGAGCTGCTTCCTTTACTGAACTCTTTTTGTGCCAACCCTTTTATAATAGAAGGGTACAGTAAGTATCCTAAACTAGGAATTATAGATGACGACATTCTCTTTCATTATCCAGGATAATAAGCAATTTTCATTCCTTGGAAACAAGCAGACTCTACAGCAAGCCTTCAGCAAATAAAAAGATGCATAATAGAGGCTGGGATCATATAATGTTCCTCTTAATTTCAGGGTTTTTTATGGATGACAAAGTTACACTGTGGATTGAAGATTATTTGGAACAGAAAATGAGATATCTTGAAAGTAAGATCTTTAATTTGATTTTGGAAACACTATTATGCTTTCAAAAAATGATACTATCTTGCACGTACTGTCAGAAGAGGTGCTGAAATTTCCTTTTTAGCTGATTATAAAAGCATCTATGACTCAGAGTCCTCACCTGCAGACACAGACATTTTTCCAGCGTGGCCCATGAAATTAAGCAGCATCTTGCAAGCAGATTTGACAGAACAAACAAATATTTTAAAAAATTAGAAATGTCCACTAGAAAATTGCTGATAAACATCCATTAGAATAAAATATAAAATAATTCTCTGGAAAAGGATAGATGAAAGCAGCTAGTGTTGATTATTTTAAAAAGTCTCTTACACCCTGTACAAATTGGCCTTAAATGGCAGCTTAGAGCCAAACTGACAGTCTAAGAACATCAAGATGACAACTCATAGACTGCTACTGCTTTCACAAGAAGACAGTAACTAATTTTAAGGGGGTACATGCTATACAGACTCTGTCTGGTTTGTCTCACAGAGCTGGTTCATTTCTTCTCTTAGCCCATTCCTGATGCAAGCCCAAACTCATGAAAGGATTTACAATTCATTTCAAATAGATGAACAGTGTCCTTTGAAGGACATATCCAGTTTCTTGAAAGGAAGGAGAAGGCTAAAGGACTAGGAATGGATTTAACAGAGATATAAAAATGTCACATCAGTGCTTTCCTCCACCCTCACACCAACCCCAGATAAACACTTTAGTGCCATCTGAAACTTATGCATGACTCCAGCTGTGCCATTCCTCATCTCCATGCATAATGGTGGCCTCTCAGTACTCTTCTGATTTGAGACATTTGTTCTTTTGTCCTCTGTGGTAAAACTGCAGGATGTGCTTCCTCCCTCCAGCTTTACAGCTACAAGTTGACACATAGAAGAACTGAGGCATCAGGTAAATTTCAAGACACATTGTCACCAACAAGAAGAAAAGGGACACAATACAAGACCTTTTCTGCATTTCAGAGAACATCTGCTTAAATTACATTTGTCCATTACCTAAACATCCCAGCAAAAAGTGAAGAAGCCCTATTGCCTTGTTTCCAACTAGGCATGTCCACATTACATGAAGCCTGTCATATGAGTTTTGATATAATTTACAGACATAAATAATAAAAAAGGTAAAAAGAAAAGAACAGCCACTCAAGAACCAAAGGATAGAAGGCATATTTCATTTGGAAACAGGTGTCAAATAAGATAGGGGAGGAGAAAGAATGGATCCAAGAACAGGATCAGCAGAGATGAAAACTCTAGTCAAAAAACCAACAAATACTGTAAAAGCTGTCAGATATACTGCTTCCAGTAGTGACAAAGATAAAATGAGTTGGTAATCATTTCACATGCATCTTATGGTTGCTGCACACTTAAAATCAGTCCCTCTACTCAATCATATCTCTTTTGAAATCCAATTTGTGCAGCAACTGTTTCCTACTTTTTTTCCCCAAATAGATGCAAGTCTAAAATTCATCAGAATACAGGAGCTATACAGACTTCAGTACATAATATGTTCTATTAAAGCACAATGATTTTTTTGGTTTTGACAATTCACTGGGTGTTTAATCATTTTTTGAAACAGATAAAGGGAATCTGAAGGTCTTCTATCAAGAAAAGTTGTTCCTTTGTTGCTGCCAAATGGTAAAGGACAATAATAATGAAGTATTAAAACAACACAACAATTGACAACAACAAAAATACATACACCGATTTTATCCAAACTCAAATGCTGCTTGTCACTTAGCAAGAAAACAAATTGCAGTACTCACAAAATATTTTCTTTACTGGTATGATGAAGAGTCTTCTTTTCAAAGGCATATGACTGGGATAAATATTTATTCTGGTAAGCCTAGTGTAAACTGCCTAGATTCTTAAAAGAAGTATTAAACAACTAAACAGCCTGAGTTTCTTTTGAATTTGAAAAGTTAGAAGACAATTTAGAGTCTGTAGCATAGTAGCTGCAAAGTAGGACTATGTCACATGTAGGTGATAGATTGAAGCCCAAAACAGGAAATCTTGTGTTTGAAGCATTGGCATTTACTTACACAGCAGTGGTTTACACAGCATTCTGCTACATTCTTAGCTTGGGTATTTGGAGGATTTGATAACCCAGAGCTCTGACTGATTTTCTTCTTCACACCTGCAGGGCTGTGACCACAGAGAAGTAGTGGGATGGCTTCCACAGCTGGAGTGCTGGGAGGGAAGGATGCAGGTTCTTTAGGAAGGACAGGCAGGGGAAATGACAAAGGAGTGCCACCCTCTACATCAGTGATCAGCTGGAGTGCACAGATGCCTTGAGAAGACAAGAGAGAACTTGTGGGTCAGGATCAAGGAGTGGGCAGGGGCAGGTGAGCTTATACTGGGTGTCTGCTGCAGGCTGCCAGCCAGGAAGATTGATTGTAGACAGGTAAGAGCAGCCTCACATCTACAGGCTGTGGTCCTAAGGGGGACCTTCTGCTGGAGGGTCAATACAGCAGGTCAGTCAGTCCAGGAGGTTCTTGGAATACAGTGATGGGAACTCCCTTCTCCAAGAGACAGAGGAACAAAGAGGAGAGGTGCTGTTCTGGACCTTGTTCTCACAACCAAGGAGAGGGACTGGTGGGGAAGCTGAAGTTCTAGGGCAGCCTTGGTTGCAGTGACCATGAATTGGTGGCATTTGAGAGACACCCTTACAGCAGTGAGGAGGGCTCACTGCAAGATCCCTGGGCTGGACTTAGGAAAGCAGAAAAAAATTTACAGAGGTTGGAAGCCAGAACAAGTAGCCTGAGAGGAACACAGTGAAATTATCTGAGCTACCAGATATTGTATTAGGAAAGCTAAAGCCATGACAGAATTGCATCTGACCAGGAGTGTCATGGGCAACAATAAAATCTTCTGCAGATATGCCAGTGACAAAAGAAAGATTAGGGCAAATGCTGCTTGTCTCCAGAAGGAAATGGGAGGCCTAGTTACCTGCAATATGCAGAGGTCTGAGATACTCTTATGATTTTTTTTGCCTTAGTCTTCACTGGCAAGTGTTGCAGCTACACTGTTCAAATTGAGAAGACAAAGGCAGGGACTGAGAGAATGAAGAACTTTCAGCTGTAGGAGAAAGGCTGAAAGAATCAGGCTCAAGAATATCCCAAAAGTGCACAGTGTGACCAGCAGGTCAAGGGAGACAATCCTGTCCTTGTACCCTGCTCCTGTGAGACCCACCTGTAGTACTGTGTCCAGCTCTGGGGTCCCCAGCAAAAGAAGGATGTGGACCTGCTGGAACGAGTCCAGAGGAGGACCATGAATATGACAAGGAGACTAGAACAGCTCTCCTGTAAAAACAGGCTGAGAGTGCTGGGGCTATTCAGCCTAGAAATAGAAGATTACTGTGAGACCTTATAGAGAAATTGTGAATGTTCCATCCCTGGAAGGTTCAAGGACAGGCTAGATGGAACTCTGAGTAACCTGGTCTAGTGGAAGGTTCCTTGCCTATGGCAGGACTAAATGATCCTTAAGATCCATTCCAACTCAAACCATTCTATGATTTTATGATTAAATTGGAAGTGACTGGTTTTACCTTTAAATCATTCAAAATCTTTCAGTTGCTGCAACAGTTAAGATCTGTTCTTTATGCACCAGGTAGGGCATAGTCTTTACACCTAGACTAATATCTAAAGGGAAAAGCTATCAAACTGCACAACTGAAAGCACAACAAATCATTTATGCATACTGTTTGCAAACAATTCTCAGGTCTGAATAGTGCCTTTCGAATAAATACAGACTAAGGAAATGTAATCATCAAAAACGACTTAGACATCACACTCTTCAAAAGGAACAAATTATCATCATGACATGTAATAGCTCTTGAACAACATTCACATCCCTGTCAGGGGTTTTAAAAGATTGACAAAACGGGATGTGGATATTAGATTTTTTTTTTTTTTCCTAAAAAAATACACATGCACAATAACAGTTTCCTGGCAAGCTGAACTTCACAGTTTTTGTCATTTTTTTACAGGCTGTCTTGATTTATAGGAAGTGCTATTTTCAGTATGCAAGTTACAGTGCAAGGGGAACTGCTGTTTCTGGCCATGCACAACTGACCCAATTCTTTACATGTGGAGATTAGAAGCAAAGACTCTGGAAAAGATAATGTTGTCCCCCACGTCCAGTTCTGAAAGCTCCACAGTGCTCCCAAGTTAGGAGTCCCAAAGCAAAAGCTTCCCTGGGATTAATCTTTTCCTTTGGTATCTGTTAAAACATGAGACCATTTCTGGGGGCTGTTTCTCTTTCTCATAAGAATGAGACCAATTCTGGAGGCTGTTTCTCATTCTCATAAGAATGAGACCATTTCTGGAGGCTGTTTCTTTCATTCCATATCCGGAGCTGAAGCCTTAGGTTTGCCCAGGGAGCCTTGTGGCAAGCAACGTGGGAAGAGAAAGAACTATGGGAAATTCTCTGCTCCCTCTTGGAGACCACCCACACAAGGTTGCCCCTGTGATCGAGGTTAAAAGGCTGTGGTTCCCCTTCTGCCACAGAAGTGTGTGCCCAAAGTCACAGCAGCAGCCCCAGAGCTGGTTCCTCCTCCGCGGCTCCAGGCAGTGTGGGAGACAGGACACCACTGCCATGGCCTTGCCTCTCCCTCAGGCAGCTTCCTGCTTCTCTTCACTGCTTGCTTGTTTTTCCCAGCACCAGGGGCAGGTCTGGAATACCAGCAACTCATCACAAGAGAAATACTTGAGCTTCACTTCTCATACTCCCATCCTGTATCTGCTTCTCCCTCTCTGTCCTGGTTCCCAGTGAGAAGGGGAAGGGATGGAGAAAAAGGAGTATCTTTCAAGTGTTCAGTGCTCTGACCTTTTCTACAAGCTGTGTTTTTGCTTGAATAATGTGGGTAAGCTATCAGCACAGTGTTTCTCTCCACAGTGGTGGCCACTGCCTCAGACCCATAGACATCCCCCTCCCACCTCAAACTGAAATCTGCCTGCAGCGTACTGAAGGTCACAATAACAACAATGGATATATTCCTCAGAGTCACTTTTCGAAGCACAGAGAATGAATGAAATCCCCATCTGTTGTTTTATATCCTGCTGCTTTAATCCCCTGAATCACTAGCAGAGAGAAAGGAAGTGCTGGACATGCAAGAGAGCCATCCCAACTCCTTTCTGCCACACTGCCACAGCTGCAGGAAGAAAAGCCACTGGAGCTGAAAAAGAGGGTGATGGTTACAGAGAAGTCTCTGTGAGGAGTTCTCATCTCTGAAAAGGACTCACTGGGCTGAAATGGACTGTTGATCTCCAGGGTGTGATACAAGCAGCATTCCTCTGCTCATACCAGTGATGACCGTGACATCTCCAGAAAAAGAATTTGTGCCAGCTCTGTAGCAAGTGAGGAGAGAATGATGATGGGAGTGGTCACCTGCTGTAAGTGCTGATAGCAAATTGCCAGGTTTTCTTTGTATTTATATATTGTATTGAAAGAACCTGTGTGTACATGCCTAAAAGGTGACATATATGCTCAGACAAGTGGTAACAGTTGTGCCTTGGTTTCCCCCTGCCACCCTCCTGTGATGTCACTTTTCAGTTGTTATTTACTGGAACTATGCAATAGGCTCATGTTTCCCTTGTGCAGGTATATTTACAGCCTAGGCACCACCTGTAGCCATAATACTTTCAGCTCAGCTTTAGCTTTAGGCACTAGCAGCTCTTCTCTCTTTAGCAGGGTGTCCTTTGTTCACTCTGCTTTAGTGTGGAACCTGTGCTACAGGGAGGGAGATGAAGGAAGGGGATGGAAGGGTGATTTAGAAGTGAAGTTGCTAAAAGGGAGACTGGTGTCTCCTCTCAGTCTCAGGTGGATTTCCTTTTGTTTAGTCTAGCAGAAGGGAATCATATTTCCTGCTCTGCATGCACAAACAAAAATATAGGAAAACAAAACCTCTCAACAAAGGTATTGACTGCTGTGGGCTTAGTGGGGAAAAAAATGGAACAGGAACAAAACACCCCTCCTCACAATCCCAGCTTCCCTGGATGGCAAAAAGCATCATAAACAAAGTTCCACAGCTAATACAGTGCTGATACACAGTGATATACAGTACTGCCCATAAAATTAGTCATGTGTTATTGCACAAAGTGGTGTGTTCCATAAGAGCTGCCTATTTAGCTAGCTTGATCAAGAACATTAAATATGAAAATAAGGAAAAAACATTTAACATTGTTGAAAAGTAATTAAAAATATATTTCACCATATGCTTCCCTGCCATTACTTCATTTCAGCAAAACAAATGCCTGGAGCATTTATTATGCCCCATCATTTTTTAAAGAGGCCTAATGTTTCCACTTGGCACAGGAGACACACAGATAAAATGAATCAGCCCTGAAATGAATTGTGTGAAATACACTTATCTGAATTCAAAAAGCTTCTCTGTAGTCAAAAAATGCAGAAGTATTTCCAGTCTCTGAAAATACATATCTGAAAAATAACCATTTTTTGCTGGTTTTGCACTGTAATCTTTGACACAAAGGCTAAAATGCCTTTAGTTTTATTAGGGTTCTGCACCAGTTAGTGTCAGTACTAGAAAGTTCAGAGCTCCTAAACAGCCTTAGTATTAAAAAAGCAAAACAAAAGAAAACAAAAATTTAAAAGATAAATAAAGTACAACAATACATCAAAAAGCTTTCAAAGCACAGCTAAACTCTTGAGACTGAGTTCATCCACTGTGCAATTATGCTGTTTCCTGCACTGTGGTGCCAGGCATAAATTGACCACAGGGTTTTAAAAGATAGATTATAAGCAATTTTATTTTAATTCATGGTGGACAGAAGAAAAAGGTATCTTCTTTCATAAGTGATGATCCAAAGAACAGTAGTTTGCAGGGCTGCATCTTGAGATTTATTACTAAAAGTGATGTATCTCTGGCCACTTAAAGGCAGGGAGGGAGGGCAGATATTATTCTTCAGAAGAATAATGGATTAATAAAACGGCCACTTTAAAAAAAAGTCCTTGTTTGTGTCAAGTGATAAGAACAACCATAATTAATGAAAATAATTTATAAACACAGCTGGATGAAGATGTTCATGCTGTGTGGTTGATGTGGCAGTTTATCCATTACCAGCACTGAAACACACGCTGTCTCTCTTTGTCCTTACACCGTCTCCTCTTGAGCTGTGAAACTTGACCCAGCAGCCTGTAGGCCAAAGCTCTGCCATGCAGGACAGCTCACTGGCACTGACCTGGCACAGAGCTGTGAGACAAGTGACCTGAGACAGAAATCAAACACAGCAGATTCTTCCTGGGTGACCGGAGGCAAGGAATGCGTTGGAAGGGATGTGGGAAAGCCCTTACAGTGCCCTGGAATGGTCAGCAATAGTCCCTCCCTTTCTGGGAGCAATGAGGGGAGACAGAAGAGGAGGAAAGAGTATATCACATTACTCCAAAAGATCTGGCTTTTTCTGTCGCTTCATAGAAGGAGGCACAGAGAAAAATGTGGTAAGAATCAGGGAAACGTGGATACGGGATTTGTGTCTTTCAGTAGATTCAGCAAGAGCAATCTTTGCCACAGCACCACAAAGCCCATGGCATGTTTTCTAGCAAATAACACATCTTTCCTTCTCCCTTCTTCTATTCCATCCAAGAATGTATTTCAGTTCAAACACCACATTCTGTCCTAATTCGGGGAGGAAAAAAAATAAATAAAGTGCAGCACTGGATTCAAATGACATCTACAAATGGAAAAGCTGGATTGAAGTGTTTCAACTAAAAACCACAATAGGGCTTGGTAGTCTGGAAACTCCCAAGTGAATCTTTATCCTTCACTGCTGACCACCACTAAAGAATATGACCAGGATAAATGTCAAAATATTATCAGATGCATAGTAAAACCATGATAGCTAGCAGAACAATGTGCTTTGCAGCAGATGCAATTTTGTTATGGTTCCACATGACAGAAGCTGGCTCTTCTATTCAAGCTCTACAGATGGGTTTGTTCAGCTCTGGAAGTCCCTTTTGGAGCAACACTTTATCAGGCAAGAGGACAACACTGATGCAGACAGTAAAGGTGATGGAGCTGGGGAACAGATTTCCATCTTTATCAAAGGGACCAAAGGCCTATGCTGATCAATGAATCCCATCAATACAGTAATGTATTTCAAGCACAAGGGTCATTTGTCCTTTACAGAAGAAAATAATCTGAGTTTGAATGAGCTTCTTTAGCACTTCCAGCTCATTATTCGATCTACTCTTAAAAGTTTTGCTGGCATCACTGAGCAGAACAAAAGTATGAGAAGAAATCACACTTTAAACCAGAATATGGAGACTTAGCTTCTCAAAGAACAGATTTTATGCTCTACTGAAAGAGGAACAGTTTTTCTAAGGGAAGCTGCATTTCCACTTCAGAAGCATGCTGGTATGAATATATATTCTGGGTATAGCTGTACTGGTAGACCACTGTAGATGTTTACATTGTAGATGTAAACAATCCCTGCAAAACAAATTAAGAATTTAAGTACAGATTCTAAGTTTACTTAATGTTTGCAAACTGGTGTGAGATCTCCAAGTGAAAGAAGCTCTGAAATGCTGCTAGATTAACTACTAAAAAAAGAATATTTGACTAATTCAGTTAGCTGAAAAATCTTCCATTATTTTATTATTTCTAAAATAATCTATAATCTTCTAAAGACTCAGCATGGTGTATTTATAGCATATAGCTAAAAAGCAGAGGAAGGAGAAATTTCAATAACACTCAGCATGGCTACTCCCCAGATTAGCTGTGTATGCCCATCAAAGGCATCTCCCACATTCCAGCCCAGGATATATGTCCCAAGGGCCACTCAGCTTCCAAGGCCCTGGCATTCAATAGTACAAAACAGCATCACAACAATGCTATATCTATACCCCAATTAGTGGGCATATTGTAGATATTAATGCAAGATTTGTTTTACTAATTTACTTAGTATTTCTAGCTACTCAGAATGACTGAAACTCACTTTTCTCCACCAAGGATATATACCATGTTAAGTATAAATTAGCTCTATTTTGAGTTCAGAAACTGTGCATAAGACTGTTGTTGTTCAGATTAAAAAGAAAAAAAAAAATAAATTCTGCCAGAAAGAGAATGAATAAATAATTGTCATCTCCTGACAAACATAAAAGCAGAGGAGGAAACACATATGTGATTTGGAAACAGGATTACTCATAGATTCAGAAGTAATAAATCCAATTACCTTGCTTGATTCATCAATAAATGGGAAAGTAGTATTTGTTTTATTATCAAATTAAGTTATTCTTTGGAAGTTATCCACTTAAAATAATTGTTTCCTAGCATCAAGGAAAAGTAATCAGTAAAAAGGAACATAAAATGTCTTTCTACAGCTTTCTGTAAAAGGCTTTTTCACATTTTTCTGAGCACCAGATTAGTCCATTATAAACAGTGCAAGAGAAATTCAAGGGATCCAGATAAGTAAATGCTGCTTTTATAACAACTTTTGCTCTAACTACATGGCACAGTGATTTAAAAGCAAAAGTTCTCAAACCCTAGATTCAGGATAAAATCGTCTTCTGGGAACTCTGCAATTCAGCTAGTGTTGAATTTTCTGTCCTCAGTGAAGCAATGTTGGTGAAACCTTTGACTGCCAGGGCTGAAGTATTCCCAAAAGCATCTTCTGCTCACAGGACGTTACTCTCTGTGTGCAGAGTACAAAAATATTGGCAAGGCTGGTTCACCAATATTGGCACAACAAATACAGGTTCACCTGTCTCAGGAGTAATGGTTTAAGCAGAGACAGAGGGAGGTGGAAAAACCTACAACAAACTATCTGCTGTGGCTAAAATATACTGTAATATACTATAAAATATACTGCAATAAGCAATCTGTTGTGGCTAAAATATACTGCAATTTTATGACTTATGTGGACGGAACCTGCAAATGTAATATAAGGAGCAAAACGGGAAGAAAAATGCTTAAAATCTTAAACCTTTCTTTTTCTAAATCTCCTTTCTGCAAGGCAGCCTTTGAACTCTCAAACAGTAAGGCATCTAGAACACTGTCTCATGTTCAGAGTTTGTAAAAGAATAAAACATCCCTCTGCTTATTGAAAAGGAAACCATAAATCCCGCCAATGCAGAGAAGGCTTTTACTTGTCATCAAAGAACTGATTCATCTCATGCAGAGTGAGATTCAAAACTTGGATTACAGAGATTATCTGGCAGTGACCAGAAGTTTTTGTATTCACTCTGTTCTAGCAAGACTGAGAACTTTTTTGTCCATCTGCTAGGGAAGCCTCTACTGTGTATCTTTGTGAAGAGGTGAATCAACTTGCATTAGCATGCTAGACACACCAGCACAGAGTTCAAGATAAAGCTGTGACTCACTGATGACAAATTAATCTTTATATCAAAACTTTTCTCACTTTGTACAAGCCACAGTCTGGAGCAACCTTTTGATAGTGTAAGCTTCAAGCAAATAAAGTTTTAATCAGTAACCAAAGGCATTGCTTTATGGAAATGTCTGTGAAAAGCACCATGGCATGAGAATCTGTTTCCATGACCCAAACACTCCTTTTTCCCCTGTATTCTATGCTCCTAAATTGCTAGGAGCTGCAGGGTTTTACCAGACCACATTTCTACAATGAAAATAGCCATTTACATGTCAGATATGCAGGCTGTCCATACACTACTCTTGCATATGTTCAAGCTAGGACCTAGCATAATAATGGACAAGCCACAGAATCCTTTGGAGTTAATTATTTCAGCTCAGCAATCTGTTTCTGGGTGTCACTAATATTAATGTGGAGGTTGTATGTTCTTATCTAGAACTGTATTTTTAGCAGGCAGAAACCCATCTGAAGGCATAGTTGGCTGTCTAGGGTTGGAACAAAATGTCAAACCATCCAACATCTAAAAATATTAATGTAATTGCATGCTGAAAAGTGATAACTGAGTAAGTAAATACAAATGGATGTCAGGTTCAAATTGTGGAATATGCTGTTCTATTTTTTCTTGCAATTGGCATCAATCACTTTAATTTTTTAAGATTCAGTATCCAAATATTTTTTTCATACAGCAGTGAAATATTTTGGCTTAACTTTGAATACATTATGAAATAATGCATTTGAATACTTAACAACAAACAAAAAAAAAAAAAAAAAGCAACCCAGCATCCTAACACATAACATTTACAAATATTTACATATTATTTAAAATAGTAATTGTATCTAAAAATACTAAGTTAAAAATATAATTAAAAACTCAGGTGCTAGCATGAAGATTAGAATTACCACTATAAACATTATAGAAACATTATAACTGCACATTCTGCTTCTGAGATGGTTTAAACCCACAGTTCCTTTAATGATACTCCTTCTCAAATGAAATTGCTGTACTCTGAAATTTTAGGGAACCTGAATTCAGTGGAGAACTGTTTAGAGAAGAATAACCAATGATGTATCAGAGCAAAAATCTAATGGCAGAGAAAACCAACAGTGTTTAAAATAAAAGAACAAAGAACAAAACTCATAGATATAAATTAAATCAAATACCTTTAGGCTCCTGTGAAGTCTGAAGCATATCATTACAGTCTAATTTCAGGGAGAAAAATCAGAGGAGGAATTCTGCAGTGATTCTAAATAAAGTATACTGTGAGCACAAGGATTAACCGCAGTGCACTACATAAAAAAATTAATCTATTTTTGTCATCTGGATTCTATGACTCCATATTTTTCAGTTCCAGTATAGGAGCATTTGGGATATTTTTTCTCCTCTTCACCACACATACATGATTTTCATTTGAATAACAGAACAGAAGCACCTCTGGTGTGTGTTCACAGTAAGACCGTATGATCAGGGAAATGCAAAATTCTAAATTCTGAAATCCTCCATTATTTCCTTACATGAAGTCCATGGTTCTTACTCCTTGAGTTATGCTATGGACAGAAGTCAGTGCTGAGGAGAGTAGCAATAAGAGACTGAATCTAGAGAGTGAGGACCTGGGTCCCTTAGCTCTTGAGGGTCTGGGCTGGATCTGCTAAAGAAGCTGGAAGAACTCTGTAGTCCTAGATCTTGTTATGTTCCTCACCTGCAGGGGAGCTCCAAACTGCTCTGCAACTTTCTATTCCTGATTTCCTCAAAAAAGGAAAATATGGTTGTGACTGAGATGGGAGCAACTGAATGTTTCCATTTGTGTGCAGAGGGGGAAATCAAAGGACCAGAAACCAAAGGTAGAGCCTGTGTGACAGGGCAGACATTGAACCAAATAATTAGAAGTGTTTTGTGCAGAAAAATCTAGCGTTTTCCCACATTATTTTTAAAATCTGAAGTCTCCCAAAAAAGGGATTATTAAGCTAAAAATGTTAATAATGTACTTATTAATATTTCAATTATTTGGAGTTCTGGTAAACCAGTCTTATTTCAAATACATAGCCAAATCCCAACAGGGTGTGTGATCTTAGGTCTTCTCATCTCTAGCTTGTCATTTCACAGAACTGGGCAAACAGCAGCAATTAATAAAATATGAGATTTATGTTAGAAAGGAGAGAAATTATCAAGGCAGACTCAAAATGCCCAAACATTTTTGTTAAACAGCAGTTTACAAAAACCCAGGTGATACACAGAGCAATGAGTTTTACTGCCAAAGATTAAGTTCTGGGTGCATTCATCAGTTCAGGCTTCATTATTTCTGAAACACTTTGTGGGACAGGAAAAAACCTGCCACCATTCTGTCTGAACATGGCCCCCTGCAAGGGTGGAACTCACGCCCAGAAGACATCAGAAACCTTAGAACCTCAGTGCTTTTAGGAACCAACGTGGGACTTGTCTTTTACACTCCATCTCTCCTCAGAAACTCACACAGAGCAATCTCATTTTTCCCACCTGCATGGAGAAAGCAGATAGTCACAGAGATCACTCTGCCTGTGATGAACAGCTGTAGGTCCACAGATGTTGGGTTTCATTTGGTAGACACACCATTGTATCCTCTGTGTTGAAAGGTGCTGAGCTGGGGTTTGATGTGCTGTTGTTAACTGGCACTGCTCCATTTGCACTTCTTGGAGGTCTGGACCAGTTTCTCTGTCTGGGTTTGTCCTTTTGCTAGCCGAGCTCAGTGAACTTAGGTTCATACAGAGAGCACAGGCTTTGAAGTTATCTGAGGCAGGTGTCAATGCTATCATCAATAGCACTTCTGACACATGACTTCAACTGGGATTTTAACTGCATTTTTGCCAATACACAATCCTTTAGCTTCCTCTAACTTAGCATAATTGCATTACAGGAATTTCAAGGAGTTCTTTGAACCAAGGTACAATTAACATCCTTTCAAAGAACATTCCCACCCAGCATTTACTCTAGGTAAACTTCCTTTTTGAAGAAGCAATCTGTTTAAATGTAAATCAGCTTTTTCACTTGTGGAAAGAGTTTCCAGTCTCTTCTCAAATACACTTTCACACCAAAACCAGTCTGCAAGGCTTTGCACATTATAAGGTGCATTTTTAGCTAGAAAGCAGGTAAACGATGAGGTTAATTTTAAAGATTATTAGAAAATTAGTCCCTGCCTTTAGATTACTAGCCCATGAATTCAAGAAAGAAAAGCTACTGACAATGCATTCCTAGGTAAAGATGCCAATGGTCTTCCACCTTTAATCTAATTTTTAAATTGTCCTGAGAAATCCCTACTGCAAACTTTGGTTGATTGGAAAACAAACAGCAGCTGTAGAAGAATTTGAAAACCAACCTGAATGAAGCAAAGACAGGATTATCCCATCTTCTGTCCACTGCTGAGCAAAGGGGAGACTTCAGCCTCCAGAGCTGTCATTTGAACACCTCTATATAGCACTAAAATATAAGTTGAGAAAAATCCAAGTGTCTTAATCACTACACAGTGTCATTTAGGATATCATCTGACATTAGCTAATCATGCACATCCTCTCCACTTCCCTAAGCCAGGCACTGCTACTGAATGGGAGAAGATAAGAACCCCATTTTAAAAAGATTTTTAAATGACAATGTTTAATTTCATCATTATTTTTAGGAAAGAAAAACCTTGATAAGCCTTTTAAATAACAATCCACAGCCCTGTGGTTACAGGCTGGCAAGTGTAGGTGAAGATACTGTGCTATAAGAAGCTTTGAAACGTCATTACAAATTCTTTCCTTTACATCTAATCATGCTGTGCTCAAGCCATGTAATTTCCAGAGGCAGCCCATTTGTGTGCTGTGAACATTTATGAGTTTATACATCATAGTATTTATTAGAATTCAGATAGAAACCCAAGACTTTTAATGGTGGAGTTGTATCACATTTTGCTGAAGAAACACACAGAAGAACTTGAACTGCTGCCTCTATTTTTTTTTTTTTTTCTTGGATTATCAAGGATTAACTTAATGATTTTTGTGGAGAAAAAAAAACTCATAAAGGAAGAGAGAGAAGGAAAGAGAGAAGGAGAGGAGAGTTTTGATCATATTTAAACAAAAGAAATCATTGCTAATAGCTAAGTAGATGTGATGAAAATATAATATCCACAGCTTAGAAGTTCAGGTTGTTTTTTTTCCTGAGCCAAATGTTCAGCCTTTAGACATCTTTTCATTGGAGATCTAATAAGATTTGTCTCTTTTCAGAAATATCTGATGCTATGACTAAAATACAACCTCCTTCATCAAAGGTTTTTCATCCAGGAAAACACTGTTCAGGGATAACACATAACCACTTTTGGATCCCTCAAAACATCATTTACCTGTCAAGCCAGGGTCACACATTTATTCCTGGACTGCAAGGGAAGGTGGTACCACTGGATAATCCATTTCCAGAGTTCAGGGCCTGGAATAAAAAATCTTAATGATCTTTAACTTCTGGGTTTGGTGGTTTACACTACATATTGTGATATTTCTTGTTCAAAAAGCAATAAAAATGCTTCTAAAGTTCATCCTACATCTGGCAAATACACGGTAGAGGAGATCTAAATCTGTGTTCCGGAACTAATTCTTTCAAAATGGAGTCAAAGGAGGATTTAATCAAGTAGAGTTAATAAATTCACCAAGCCCTTATGATCACTACGGTCATGCTTTCAGAAAAGATCACAAATCTCAAAGACAGCTGCTCTCAAAAATAAAACAAAAAAAGGAAATAAAACAAAACAAAACAAAAAAAAACAGAGAAAAAAAAGAGAAATAAAGCGGAACAAGCTTAAGCTCCCAGAAACTTGTTTCTTGCTGTGCTAGTCCAGATTGTGTCTGGGGTGAGAAGATAAAAAGCACTGGATTCACACTGTTCCAAAATTGAAGGAGAGCAGGGGTGAATCAGGCCATTAAATTTGTAATCGGATCTGTTGATTGTCTGTAGTGCTGAGTTCTGCTCTGTTTTAAAATAACTGGAATTTTATTTAAAAAGAGAGCATGCACCTCAAACAGGCTAACAGTCCTGGAAAGCTGTTCAAAAAAGCTAAATTCTCACATTATCAGATAAACTCTTAAAAATTTCTGTTTAAATTAATACATTACAAAATCCATGGGGGAACTTTCCTAGGAGAGATTTCAACCAGTGAGCATCACTATTCCATTGACATCAGTGTCTTCCAACCTGTTGCATTAGGGAGGGTTTTGATTGAGGTTTTGTTTGGTTTGTTTGTTTTTCATTTGCACTGATAGGTCACACCTGCTGGTGCTTCCTTCCTTCCTTCCTTCCTTCCTTCCTTCCTTCCTTCCTTCCTTCCTTCCTTCACAGGGAAAAAAAAACGAAATACCCTAACCTTTCTGAAAATTTATTTAGCCAAAATTTTCAAATTTTCCAATGAAAGAGAATGAATTGTACATGCTAAAACAAATGTGTGTTCACTTACCTTTGCTCATGCTTGTTTCCATAGTTCAGAAAGACATTAAAATAAAATTAATATTTTAAATTACTTATACATAAATATGTTTACATATGTAGGCACACATGAGCTCAGATATGAGGTTAAAAAGTTTTTAAATGCAGACATAACATAAATTGGCAAAATTGCCCAAATAAGCATCAATAACAAAGAAGTTAGCAAGTCCTTCCTGGGAATAACCTTAAACAACACTGCTTTAATCATTTGGTGGCCAACCTTGGATGGGACACAGAGAGCATTATGTATTTCCCCCACAGCTATGGAGTCATTTGTCATGTACATTATGAGCATATGGAAAGGACATTCTTTAAACAAAGGCAGCAGGAAATAAAGTCATCTTCAGTCACTGTCATGACTATTCTGCTTAATTGCTGATGGCTTTTAGTTCACTGCATTGCACTGCCCAGTCTGCTGTCCTGCAGCCAGGCATTGCAATAGATCAACAGCTACAGTGGGCTCTCACCCTTCTCTGGAGGCCAGAAACAGGAGCAGAACCTGCCAGTTCAGACCCAGAACTGCTGAGAGGCCATGACAGTGCTGCAGGAGGAGACAGATTTCTCATGAGAAGGGATGAGACAAATACCCCTCCCATTCACTCTCCCGTGATTGAAATGACACACTGCTACCTCTGACACATGACTCTTGCAATCACAGCTCATTATCCTTGACCTGGCCTTAATGCTGTGCCTAAAGTAAGGGCTGAATAGACTTTTTGACTTCCCTGTTCCCACAGAAATCTTCTGTTTTTACTGTCAGAAGCCATATAGTTCTTTAAACCTTTTCACCTTGACAATTCCAAGAGACCTTGGCTGTATCAGCAAAGAGTTCTGCTCTTTTAAAAGAAATATCCTCCAGCCTTGACAAGAAGTAAATATATCACCTAAAGTTACCTCTGCTTTTCTCCTGTGTTTGACATCCAAAAGGAGATCCAGTGGCTGGTTGGAAGAAGTGGTAATTCTGTCCTAATGAGGACAACAGGCAGTTCTGGAGGGAATCCAGTCTACAGGGAGAAGGAAGCAGATTCAATGGCCTTGCTGTTGTTGGTTGCCATATACAATGGTCTTCCCATTTTAGAAAATTCCACATTCCTTTGAAGAGCTCACAGAAACATCTGTGGATTTGTGGGTTGATCCCTTTTAAATGTTAACTGCTTAAAGCCACAGAGCAGGATCTCTCAGCAGAGCCTGTCATCTATTGGAACAAAACACTGCAAAAGAAGCAGGGTAAGTTTTGAAAAGCTGTCTATCTAAAACTTAGTGAACATAAATAATATATTTCTTCCTGGCCTTGGTCTGCTTTAACAGAGCAGCAAAATAGCAGCCTTGCCATTGCTGCTGAGTGCAGCTAATGGTCTTTTTTGTCTAAATTACAGTTGGTCCCTCTAAAGTGTGTTTCCTGCCAAGTGTGGTTTCACAAGATGCTGAGTCAGAGGAGCTGTGGGGAGGGACCAGCAGTGGTAACAGCAGCTGGACACGGGCCCATGGCATTAATGGCACTTCTGAAACAGGGTTAAGAAACAAGAATGCTCCTGGGCAAAAGGTGCAAATCTGGAAGGCAAATAAACTGGGTAAATTACAGTGGATTGTTTCCCAGAGGGGAATGTCATACTATAGTTGCTTGGTGACATATAGACTAATGCCTTAATATTTAGGAGTTGGTCCTTTAAAATATTCATGTGCTTCCTATTGGACTGAGGACTCAGATGCAGTCAGCACAGTGGTCTGCCCCAGGAAATCTGAGGCAATTTGCCCTAGTTCAGGGTTCTACAAGAGAGACTTAAGTAAGGCAGCTCACTTTATTTTTGCTTGAGGACACTCACATTGACAGCTATTGCATTCCCACTGATAAACTGTGGGTTGTTAATTCACACTAACATCCAGTGGACACAAAGTCTGAACACCTGCGAGGGTGTTGGCCAACTTTCCATCTTCCAGCCAGGGTAAGAGTTGTGTCACCTCATCTACCTGCACTTGCCCTCAGTGCTTCCCCCCAGAACTATCTCTGAAAGACAGAACACGACAGGGCCACACAGGCAGCAATGGCTATGGTGAGACAAGGTGAAATATCACTTTCTTTTTGCATTTCATGTCTGAAAATGGAAGTAGGAAAAAGGTAAAGTGAGGTGGTGTTAAAAGTAGTTTAAGCAACTCCCAACTTCTCCAGCCACTTGTCCCTGTTCCCTGTCACCATCAGTTGTGACTGCAAAGCATAGGTGCAGGCACAGAATGAACAACATAAGCGATTACATGCATTTGCAAATTAACCCCCACCAAAACTCCTTGTTTTCCACCCAGAAAAGTAATTTAGCTCCATGTACAAACTCCAGGGTCAGTGTAACAAATAGGGCGAGAACAAGTGACTGCAGGGCTATTTCAGTCAGCACAACAGTGGAAAAATGTCCATGTAACCACAACCACCTTTTTAACTTTCAATGTCTTTTCCTGCTCCAAGCTCTAATTCTAGCAACCTGTGACCTGATCTCCTTCCTCTTAAATAAACTGTAAATTTGCCATTAACCTTGATGTAAGTCAGATTGATTCTTGATATGTAAGGATGTGATTTTCCATGTTTCTTCAAGGGTAGCATCAAGGAGTGCTCAGCATTACTGAGTCCAGTGCTCCCCACTGCCTGCCCTGTAGCAGATACTTGCTCCCCAAGAAATCAGGGGCCAAACTCCACCTGTACCCCACGGCAGGGTTCCCAACACCCCAGCACAGGAGAAAAAGGAGTCAGCAAACTGCAGGTGATCCCACACAAGGACACATTGCTCTTGTGCAAACACCACCCTTCTATCAGGGCAGGTGTGTCCCCTGCACAGGGTGGGGTCCCACAGCAGCTCCTGCCAAATGAGAATGTTCTGCCCAAATCCCCCCACAAAAGAAGGGCCACAGAAGGAGGAAGGGAAAGACCACACCAGCAATCACAGAGACAGCCTTCAGTTACACTGAAACCACATGTGTAGGCTACCAAGTTCAAAGCAAATAAGCACAGACTTGCTTGCAGCCTTGCCACAGGCAGCAAGCCGTGGCCAAGAGGGTTGAGCCTGGCTTAACTCTGCAATCTAACACTTTTTGCTGAGCAAATTCTTTGCCCAGAGCAATGAAGAGGCACAAGTGCCCCACGCTGGTTCTTTTCATCTCAGTGAAGAAAGTAATCACAGCAAGACTTTCTTTTTACCCTGGTCCCTATTGCCTCCTGACCTGTTTCTCAACTTTGAAAGGGTTTAGAGGTTTTAGATACAACTTGCTCTTTCTGTTTCTTTCTTTTTTGTTTTTTTTCTCTCCCTGCTCATACTTTAAATAGATTGTTGATGCAGATAAGCAATAAAAAGGGAAAAGGCACTCCTTATGCTCTTTTATAACCTTAAACATCATTTGTGGAACAGAATCAGCAACACTGACCTGGAGGGATGTTTTGAAAAGCCACTAATAGATTGAAATAGTGAAGGTGCAGCTCTAATGTTGATGGGTCCCTTATGGAGCCAGTTATACAATGAAATACTAATAAGAACAATTTATGTAACTGTTTTCTCTTTCATACCTTTTCTTTCAGAGTTGTTAGGTTTTGGTTAGGCTGGTTCTTTTTCAGGGGATATATTTGATGCATTTAGCTGACTCTTGGCCCAGATTTTCACTTATAAAGAAATGTCACAATCTAACAGCCTAAATTTATTCATGCTTGGTTTATTTATTTTCTCTAAGGAAACATTTTGCATATCAATGGAAAATACGAGGGTGTTTCCCTTGAACCACTTATTAGAGTAACTGTTAAAGGACCTTGTTCACAGTGCACTGAGGAAGCACCAGACTTTTTGGGCATTCAAATGTCAGGCTGGACATTTGTGTGCTGCAGGATCAACCTGTGGGTTTTCTGCTGATGGCTCAGCTCTATTTCACATGTACTTTTTGTCACTACATTTTATTGTTGTTCATAGCAGCTCACTTATACATTCCTTTTCATTCCTTAATATTTTTTCCAGATGAAAATCTGCCTGAAGCATTTTATGTACTGATAGATGTTCTTCTTTCTTTTGCTTTAAGTTTTATTTCACTTTTTTGTAAGAAAACTAGACAAAACTGGTAAGCTGGGGTATATAAGGACAACAGAGATATAAACATCTAGAGAGAGAAACGGGACCATGGCTCAGGAGGGCAATTCAAGTTTGTACAAGCACCAAGCAGAGTGGCCTGGAATGCACAGAGAGTCCCTCCAAGATGTAAATGCTTAGTAAGCTGCTTTCTCTGCTGCTGGCTCACTTACTCCTCCTTCCTGTGCATTTCTAAGTGCTCTTCCAGATGTCTCCCTCATTTTTCCTCATATCCTATCACAACAGAAAGGTAACAAGGTGCAGGGTCTCCAAAGTTAACAGACAGATTTGTGCTGCTTCACACTTGTCAATTTTGTTTGGATTGAGTCCTCCTCTTCTGTCCAATTTTCAGCCTGTAGCTGCTGAAGCAGTTCAGAGGAGCTGACAACTGTGCTCTACTCTGTTAACAGGGTGCAAGTGCTAAGAGGAAAACACCAATTTTTCTACTTCCAAGACTGGAAGGCACGTTGATAAACATCCAGCCAGAGCACTGCTACTCACAGAAACCAGTTACAAATGAACTCTAAATCTCTTTGCTGTCTTACTTTTTCTAGAAGTGTTAAAGAAATAGCAATGTAAGGCCTGGATTATGTAGAGACACTTGGAAAAGTTATGGCCTCCTAATAGCCCATTTAACATGTTAAATGAGCATAAATAAATGTAGGATTGTGTGTTTCACAAGATTTAATTTTATGCTAGTTTCTGTACTCATCGATTTTCCCCTTTTCTTTCCTTGAAGAGCACCCATAAAGGGAAACCCTATAGGCTCAGCTTCACATCCTCATAAGGATGCATGAGGACAGTTAATTGCTGTAAGCCCCTACATTTTCAGCTTTAAGGGAAAGCAGGACTAGAATACCAATGTAAATGGATCTTATTCAAAGCAGCTGCCTCTGGGCATAGCATCTCTGGCTCTCTGCAGTGAGCTCCCTCATTAGCTGGCAGGTAGCAGGGGGTGAGGCTGGGAGACAGACAGACAGTGCACTATTGACTGGTGGGGATTGGCTCTATTGACTGCTGGGGATGTCTCCCATGGGCTCCTTGGGAGGCTGGTGAGGGCTGCTGCTGCCCCAGAGGCACTTGAAGTGTTCAAGTTTTGTCTCATCCTGTCCGTGGACTGGTTGGCACTTCTGGTAATTTTCAATTAGGAAGAGCAGATAATGGGGAAGGAGCACAAAATATCCATTTAAAAAAATAAATGTGGAGTTTTAGTTAGAAAGAAGGGTTTCAGTAATCATACACTTGTATAACTTTGAAATGGCTGGGCTTGGTGCAGGGTCAGAGAACCAATGCCCTGTGGCATCCCATGGTGGCTCAATATTGGCAAAAATGGTTTGGTTTGGTTTGGTTTGGTTTGGTTTGGTTTGGTTTGGTTTGGTTTGGTTTCTTTGTCTGCTTGGTTTGTTGGGTTTTTGTTGGATTTTTTTTAAGTAACTCAGGATTTTCCCTGGACTGACAAATACATGGCTTTGGCTTGTATCTCAGTAATGCAGATGAATGGTTAGTGGTACCAGCTATCTTCAGTTTACTGTAAGTCTAATATATTTGAAATTTGATTTTCTTTTTGAGAAGGATAGGTTGTTAAATATAATGATGCCTTCTTAATATTAGGCCTTATGGTGTGTCTGCTGAAATTATAGAATCATAGAATAGATTAATCCATGGAATTATGTATTCATGGCCAACTCCTAGAATTCCATAATCTTGTTTGGATAGTGCACAGAGTTTCTTAATAGTAAACAACATTTTTATAGCTGGCTCTGCTCTAGAGTATTCCAAAGTCTGATATTTATGGGTAGAAGAGAGCTGGATGGTGTTCCAGTAACAACCAGGGCAACCTCTAGACATAAACCTTATTTCACAGGCTGAGCCACCTGCGTGTTATGTTTGTGTGTTAACTTTGAAACCAGTAGACAATATATTTTAGGTAATGTGTCATTAAATGTAGTACCTTTTCAGATTAAGAGTGTTACACGTTCCTTGTTTTTATGTTAGGGTTGCCCTATTAATCTTAATTATGAATCTAAGGTGTACTGGGGCCAGACTGACTCTTGACATTGCAAGATACTTAAAAAAGCTTTGTAACAGCAGCTGAGGATTTCCACACAAGTCCTTTCATGCACTGGTCTTGTACAGTAAGAATGAGGTTAATACAGCAACTTCCTTCAGTGATTCATAGGTGTGGTGACTGCCCCATGGGACCACTGCAAGTTGGCAGAGCAGAGCAGCCTTCTCCTCCACCAGTGCCCACAGGGTCTGATTTCCCTTTTGTCTCCTAAAGATGGAGCATTTTTTCTGTGAAAACGAGCTGGCCACAAAGTGCAGCAAGGAAATAAAAGGGTGACAGGATGCATTTTTTGATTGTTGGCTAGCTGGATTCATTGCTGTGCTCCAAGAAGTGTTAGTCAGAGGACTGGTGCTCTAGACACAGCACTGCCAGCTGCATTCATCAGGTATCCAAAGAGACAGAGAAAGCTTCAGTCCAGAAGTGTTAAACAACCTTCAGACCCAGTGTCTCACTAAAATTAATGAGCCAAAGTCATCAGCATGCTCTGGCTGTTCTGCACTGCCCCAGCTAGAGAAAAAGATGTAAAACTAGTCTGATGGGTCAGGCAAACACCATTTGAGATTGTTTCATATTTCTGAAGACACACAAGAGGAGCTGCAAGACTGGACCCAGGCTGTTTCTAATTCCCTCTCAAAGTGATGATGGTATTAAATTGCTAATGTTGCCAAACATATTGAAAAATGTAGTAATAGGGGAGCCATGCAAATTAAGAGATCTAGATTGGTCTCTACCTTAGTCTGCTAATATTGATTATACTTTATAAAGCATGCAATTATGCTTCTGAGCACGGCAGCAAAATGCACTGATAAGTTTTCAAAATCATGCATTACAGTGACATGAATATTCTTGGTTTTTGAAGGAATTTGCCCATAAAATTACCCTCTCAATAAAGGGATGAAAATATTACTTGCTAGATCTACAAAAGCATTTAGGAGCCATTGCTAAATAAAAATCAACGAGAAACAAGTGTTTAAATGGCTTTGTGGATTCAGCTGATATGTAAATGATGGAAGCTTCTACTTCTAGACTCCTTACTACAGGTGGAAGACTGATTGCAGAAACTGTGAAATATCAAGGGGACAAGAGGAAAACATTTCCATGCTGAGATTTCTTCCATAGCACTAGGGTTATACCTCCTAAGTAATGTAGTTGAGGTTTTGAAACAATTTCTCCCAATTTTCAAAAAGAAGTGTGTGCTTTCAGAAGCAAAGCCTTCATCATCTGATTCCTCAGTCATTCAAGGGAGAATATGGAAAATATATCCATCAATGTCAAGCTGTGGTTTGAAGCAAAAGTAGATGTCACAATTGAACTAGATGGACAATTGAAATATTTTCTGAAGTTTTCACACTTCAGGAAGAATTGATCTCTCCCTGAAGTTCCTCCAGCCCCCCTGGATTTCAAAATGGCTTTTAGATACATGACTTGGTTGTCTTTATTCTCCACAGATATACACAACTTACCAACAATTTTATAAAAATGTTCTTCACATGAAAAGGAAGAAAAAAATATCTTTTTTTCTGTTCACCTTTTATTTCATATGTAGTGTAAAAAGCTATGCTTACTAGGTTAGGAAAGACCTCATTAAGTCAAGGCACTGAAATATCTGCAGTTTAACCTGTTATGGAAAAGGAGGACAAAATGCATTCACAAATAATATAATCATCACATCAAAAAGGGGTTGGCAGCTAAACTGTCACAAAGAGCAGACAGTGAGCTCTAAGTTTTAGAAAAAACTCCTGAGTAATGGATCTGTTTCTTCCTTCCTAACAATGCTATAACTGAAAATAATTCTGAAAGTTGATGGAATTACACCAATATGGGATAAGAAAACATCAGATTAATAAAATGCACACTGCATCAGTTTAAACAAGAGATTCCAGATGGATTAGGAATAAAAGCATTTTTGAGCAGACCTTGCCCAGATTGCAGGCACATTCCTGCCATTACATCTATAACATGCCCTGCTCCCTTCAGAAGCCCTTGCAGTGTATTGCTCTTCTTCCAGATATGAGGGCAGCATCCAGAATCTGGCTAGACCATCAGAGCAGGAGCCAGAGCAGCTTCCTGCTGAGCAGACCTGAATAAAATTATCCAGAGGACTTGGGTAAAAATTAGTGATCTTCAGTAAAATTACACAACAGATCTTGGTAAAAATTAATTGCATAGTCTAGCCTAGAGCACAAAGGAAAGCAGTACCAAATGAACAGCAGCAGAGTTTGGCCCACATTGGAAAGAGCTGATTTTAATGCTGATCAAAAAATAAGAAGTGGAGAGGGGGGGAGCATGAAATTTATTTTGTTACTGATTCCAGCAGGAAATGAAAGCAGATCTTTCTTTTAAGGCTGTTTGTTGAGTCATACTGTTCTGAAATTTTTTTTTCTTTGTATTTCTGGGAATTATATGTAGTGCCAAAGTACCTTCTTGTTTAAACAATGTTTTGTATTGCCAAAGTGGGGAGGAATGTGTGCCACGTCAAACTGTTTCTGTAATTCTGCATAAAGAAGCAGATGAGGCTGGTTTGACCACTGTAGAAGCCTCAATTAAATTGAAGGTTCCTTGTGTTTTGTAGCACTATAATCAAAAGGTTCTGTATAATTCGACATCACTAGAATAAAGGCTGATTTGAGAAAGTACAGGGATACAAATAGGAAACTGAAGAAATTAAATTCAGTGAGACTCTGTAAGACTTTAGTGGGATTATGGAAAACACAAAACTATTCAGGCAGCAGGCTGGGTTGCCTAGAAATGGGGTAATTGTTTAAGGTAGTTAAAAAAAAAAAAAAAAAGTCATTTACGCTCCTGGGGCCTTTATTGTTAACAACTAGTTATCTCTTAATTTTCTACCTTTATCAAAGTGCAGGTGATCTCCACATAGCATAATCAAGTCACCTTACTCAGTAAAATAATATTGTTTTGTGCAGTAGATACTCACATTTCCATGGAAAGGGATTCATTTTTCAGAGAATTATAGCCTTTGGAGAGAGAAAAGACCTATTAGGTCATAAAATCTGTACCTCTGCCAGCACAGGATTTGTTGCATCGTCTATGTATATTCATTAGTGTTTTGTTCAAGCTGTTTCTCAGAGAAGCAAGGGGACTTCCAGTGCTGAACCAGGGAAACAGAAATGTGGCTGAGTTGATCTCACCAGACAGCCAGCCCTTATACCCTCTCTGCTTTTACTAGTGTTATTATTAAATACACATTTTTCACTTTCAGAAATGCTTCTGTACTAGCCAAATGTTTATTACAATTGCATCTTAATTTAAATTAAAAATTCATTCTCTTTCAGACAGCTTGGTGACTCATATTTAGGTAGAAATGAGGTTACTGAAATTTAGAAAAAGAAAATTATTCCTTTCTGACATTTTCCATGTCTCTGAATATGATAACCAGGATGTAGGGGTTTACAAGTGAAAACTTTAAAGAAAAAGCCATGTACTATATATCAACATGATGCAACATTTCACCTGTCTGTGTATTATCTGAATTTCAGACTAATCTGCATTATGGAAATTTATCTTCACTTTTGAAGAGGCTTCAACCTATGCTCTAGATCAAATGAGAAACTGCATATCATTAAATTCAAGGCCAAATAAGGGCTCAAGGTCAAGCATGTATTAATCTGTTGTTAAACGTCCTTAATAAACATGATAGTTCAAGAAAAATAAAAAGATATCTACAATTTCTTGCTCTCATTCATAAATGCTTTTCAGTATAAAAACCTCTTAATTTCATCTAAATCCAAATTTCTTCCATAGAATTCAGGTCAACTGTGCAAATATAGAAGGATTTATTAAGAAGCACATAATCATAAACCTCATCAAACAAAATCACACAGAATTTTACATAATTGCATAGTAGACACAAGTCTCACTTTCTGATAGCTGAACTCAACATTATTTTGGCTTTTTTTAAATTTAAATTTAAAATTTTAAAATTTAAAAAAAAAGGTTTTGTATGAATTTCCAATGGTGTTGGGGGGTTATTTTATGATTGTTCCTATACTTTTGGATGATGATAAAATTAATATGGTCTCACTGATCTAGTGATAATCAAAATCCCCATGTCCACACTGACCACTCAAATCATCTTAGTGATTACAGGGGGATAAAATTGCCAAGATAATTTCCTTGGCTCCTTGCCCATAGAACTAATAGTTTTGAAAGCCAATTTGTTGTGTGATTTGGCCTCTTTGTGTTGACCAGTCCTGGCATTTTAGCAACTTTTTAAGAAAAAATATCATGCATTAGGATTGAAGATTGTTGAATTCTCTTTTTTCCTGGTGAAAGAAGACCAGAAACTACTGCCATCTTTTGCCACTCCACTTTGTCATTTGGCTTTGTGAAAAAAGCAAACATTAGCAATCTCAGCCTGAGAGATTGAGTTGCTGAGTTTAATACAAGCATATTTAGAAATTGGAAAATCTTTTCAGTGGTGCTTGTCTGTGGCCATCTAGAATGACAAGCAGGACAGAGACCTCCTGTGTGTGTGCTCATGTTTAGGAGCATACCATACCCCACAGGTCTGCACGAACTTTCAGCATGCTATTAAAAAGGTTTCAAGTTTTATAAAGCAGAGGTGCTTCTAGATGGTATCACATTGGCCAGTCACACTGGTGCTGTAATCAACAAAATTGCTCAGCCTGGAGCTCTTTCAGTATAAACAGGAAGGTGGGACTGACAAGGTGTTTTCAAAACTCTCTTCTAGGGAACACATATTCCTGGTTATTGAAAAATCAGGTCTGTCAAACTTTTGGCTTCCTGTGTGTCTGTATTCCCCCAGGCTTCCAGGGGCAGGTTTCCAGCCAAGATGATGAAGATTGAAGGTGGTTGATTGTCTTCACAATAGCTGGTGGATAGACACTCTGCTGAGGCCTGCCTGTCACATTATTTTTATAGGTTCTGACAACAGCACAGTCGAGTTTATGAAACAGATGATTCATCCTATGTACAGCTTTTTCTGTGCCTGAGATATATATGCATATGCATTAAAAACGTGGTGGGAACTGTTGTCACAGAATATGCCTGCATAAAGAGAGACAGTAATTCTTCTTGAAGGGGAGAACCCACAGAACAGAAGCGACACGCTGGCACTCTGAAATGCCGAAATGCCATTCTAATGAGATAAGCAGCATTTAAAATTTCTGCTCCGCTGTATTTTCGACTGCATTATTTTCTGTGCATCTAAAACTTTATTAGCAGTGCAAGGGTTTGTCTGGGAGTAATGTGTGTTTATTTGTGCACTTTTTACTGGAAGAAACGTGTTCAAAAGCCCCGACAGTCTGTTCTTTGGTTGAATGATGGTCATGCGGGATTTACAATTGAATTGTGAGGACAGGAGGACAGGAAGAATACAAGTGACAAATACAAGAGTCTCTCTGCCAGCAGGGAAGAAGAGCTGTAATGAGCAAAACTCCCAACTTGATCTAATTTAGAGCCAAGCAGAGCTTCAAGAATGTGTGGGAATTAATCTTTTTATTTATCCAGAATGAAGGAGGAGAATTAAGGGTAAGCGGAATAGCCCTGAAATGGACAGATTTGTATTCCCTCCTGAAAAACACTGCATCCAAGTGCCTGATGGCTAAAGTTCATAAGTGCAGCAGCAGATTTTTAAGAAACTGTAAGAAACTGTTTGTTCTTTCCAGATGGGGGATGGGAAAGAGGGTCTGGATTTGACCAATAATGTGATCATTGTTGAAAATCTACAGCAGTACAAGAAATGAATGGAGAATATAGTCTTAAGGAAAAGGAAAATAGAAAAGTAAAAAAAAGAAGAAAAGAGTAATGAGTTTTCCTGACTTAGGCTCCAGCTAAGCAAAATGCCTCATCAGAGAGTAAGGATTTGCAGTGTTTGGCCTCTCAGCTTGAAAAGATGTGATCAGCATGCTAGCATGGTTGTGGTTTCTGCTCATCTGGGTTCCTACAGCTTCCAAACAGCCATATCAAAACTCCACTTGTCTGCTCAAGCAATTCAGTTTCAGCCTAAATAAAATTAAATATATGAATGACTCACAGAAATAATTCCATGTTAGGAATCTCATAATGTCACTACTGTTCTTTGATATAAACCAGGTCACATAGTTGGACTTAGCTTGCACATAAACTTATTCCTATAGTTGCTGGCTTTTTGCACTCACATGCATTTTTATGCCCCCTTCTCCACAAGCTCCTTTCATCTTTCCTTTTGGCAGCTTGCCAGTATAGTAGCCAGATCCCCTATTATATGCCAATTAATCCCTTCTTGATGAATTTGAGTCATTTGTATTTTATTGTACACAGTACGGAAATACATCACGGCAAAATGCAGTATAAATAGGGCATGGGTTAGTCAAGTATAAAGGCTTTTTTGTCCTCTACTAGATGTGTATTTATAATTTCAAATTAAAATAACCAACATCCTGCTGCAGTAACCTTTTCCATTGTATTTGAAAAGCTTTTTAATAATTTTTCCCCATCAAATGCTATCAGCGCAATTTGGTTTAGAAAAGTAGAGATGAGATGTAGAGTTACTATACTGTGCCGTTCTTACAACTAGAAGTAATTGTTTAGTAGCAGTGTAATAGTCTGCAATCAATTTTAAAAGGCAGTTGTCTCCAAGGAGGTTTCTGCATACCTCTGACCTCTGCCCAGAGAAGAGCAGCTTTACTCCTATTAGCAAAACACCAGGAGAGTTGTGTGCTCCCACCAAGGCAGGAGCGTGTGTGTGAACCACAGTCAGAAAACATTTTAATTGGATGCCCACAATGGATTGTCAAATCTATCTCTGCTCAAAGCACATACTTGAAGCCAGCAGAATTTACTGACACTGCTCCTGTGAGGTAAACAGGGTGTTCAAGCACAGCTGAGCTGGAGACTTTGGCCTCCTTAGAGCACAGTCCCACTCTGTGACTGAAGTGACAAATGGATGGTTCACAATGCCTGAAAGACAGATCTCTTTCTTTCTTTTCTTTCTTTCTTTCTTTTCTTTCTTTTTCTTTCTTTCTTTCTTTCTTTCTTTCTTTCTTTCTTTCTTTCTTTCTTTCTTTCTTTCTTTCTTTCTTTCTTTCTTTCTTTCTTTCTTTCTCTTTCTTTCTTTCTTTCTTTCTTTCTTCCTTCCTTCCTTCCTTCCTTCCTTCCTTCCTTCCTTCCTTCCTTCCTTCCTTCCTTCCATTCCCCTTCATGCTGCCTTGCTAGATATCTAACCTTTCCAGCTCATCAGATTCAGTGCTTGTCTGACCCCTAGGAAAATTCCTTCCGTTTTCTTTACAAACAGATAAATTCTATATACACCTTTTCCCCAGTTTTGTTCTGCCATTAGATTTAGTTGAGGTGCTGTGTTGAGCTCCATCACCAAGGCCAGTATGAACTAAGTGGGTAACCAGGAGCAAGAGCAGAGGAGAACTCAGAGGAAAGCCAGTGTCTTCACCCTCATTGCAGCTGCTCTTAGTCCATATCAGGTTGCATTAGGCACTCTTTTAAAAAGTAATGTGACTTCTGAAATTGCAACGTAGTGCCACCTCCTTAAACATGCTTGTGTTCATAAGGGCAGTGGCTGAACTGATCTTGTTAAGTCCAGTTCCAGTTATAAAACCCTGTAAAGGCATTTCCTTGCATAATATTATTATGATGCCTAGATGCTTCACTCAAAAGCCAAAAGGAATTAAAGATCTGTTACACTGCAAAACTGTGTACCCAATTAGAATACATAAATTGTTCAGACAGAAATGTCTGTATGTTTAAGAATAAGAAGGATTTAACTTTTAACCAACCTTAGAACACATCCTTGTATGTATCCTTTACTTGTTAATCTGATTTTATTTAGTTCTAAAAAGGGGCTTTGCATGCTAATTCAGATTAATCAGGTCTGACTGCATGTAATTAAAAATTAGTAAAACAAAGGCAGACCCTAAATCAGTTCTTAAAGAACATCTTCCTTCAACTACAAAAGATTAGACTTTATGCATCAGTAGCTCTGAAAGGAAAAACAGTTATTATTGAAGAGTATGCTAACATTTTATCATTAAAAAATGAAGCACGTTTGCCTAACAAAATTAAATGATCCAGACAATAAAGCACATTTGCCGAGATCAAGAATGATAAAACCAACAGTAGAGTAAAATCCAATGCAAAAAATATTAAAGCCCATTACTGCAATGAGCTTTTGGCAAAGGACCTCTGTGCAATAGAGGTCATATAACATTTCAGTGTTTGCACTGGATATAACCCAGGGAATTAATTCCAAGCTTACAGTGGAAAAAAATTACTATTTTTGTGTGCTTCATAAACAATGCAACCTGCACCTTAAATAAGGAAATTTTCCTTAATTACCTAGTCTTCTTTTTGAATCCATTGAATTTAATTAATTAATTGGATTTTGTTAATCCATTTTGAATTTGAGAAGCCTTTTTCACCCACTTTAGTTTGCTGCAGTTGGATGCTAATATCACAGCAAAATATCAGAATTTTCAAAGCTTCTTTATAATTTCTTTAGATTTGTTTTTACAAAAGAGAATATTTGGAATTCCTACTAAAATAAAAAAAAAATAATGCACGTCTCTGTACAGCAAAAAGCTTCATTACAGGGACAATGAAACAGACACACAGCAGTTTCTTTCACAGCTAAAATCATGTCCTTGGTTATTTTATGTAAAAGGAGAAAAGGAAGGTTAAAAATCAACCCTGTCTCCAAAAACAGGCCTTCTTCTGCCCTTTGCAAATCCCACTTGTGTTACTAAACATCTTCCAGAGGAGTCTTCAGCCTGCTCTTGTGTGCAAATAAGAATTCCCCTGCTCCCCCCATCCCCATGCAGGTATCAGGGACAGAAACTCCAGCCCTGGCAGCTGCTGTTCCAGCAACAGGGAGGTTTAGATCATATTGCCAAGGGAAGTGCTCCTCTGGGACCTGAATATAAACCACTGTGGGTATCATGGCCCATCCAGGATAACCTCCAGGAGCAATGAACCAGGATGGGCTGCTTGCAGTGGTGCCTCCCCAGCAAATGCAGAAGGGTAGAGCACTTGGTGGTCACCTCCAGGGGCTGGCATTTGCTTGCCACAGCTGGGAAGGATGCTGCCCACCAACTCAGGGGTGCAAGCAGGGAAGAGAGGCAGTTACCAAACCATCCTTTGAGATCAAACACAGAGTGCAGGCTTTTTCCCATAATAGGTATTTATTGGTGCTAAAGGTCCCTCGCTTTCACAAGCAAATGGAATTCTACATATTGAAATCAGCTCTTCATGGGGGCATCCAGTCTGAAAAAGTCTTATTTACTTCTTTGGATTCAGCATTCTAGGATGAACACTGTCTTGTCCAGGTTACCTTCCAATTATTGGTGGCTGCTACCAGCATTTGTCCAACAAGGGATTTCAGAATGAGACACTGTTACATTGCACATATATTAAAATATAGAGCTTAAATTTATCTCAGGACACATAAGACATCCTCTGGGAAAGCTGCACAATGCAACCATGCTTTCTATTTTTGGCAATAATTAAACTATACTATGAAGAGTTATTAGACTAAATGACACTGTAAACCCCAAAAGCAAAATATCTAACATCACAATATGATGTTCTTAGTCCTGTCTCATACTTCATTCTTTTCAGCTCTACTGAAAATGAAAATTAGAGTCAATGGAAACTAAAAAGGTCTTTTATGCATGGAATAACATATTAACTCAGTGAGAAAATAAATACTGTTTACCTTTTTCTGTTTAAAAATGCAAATTCTTCCTGCTGCAGAAATTTGTAAAGTAAAATTGCTCAGTACTTATACATCTCTCATGCTTATCTTCTAAATCAACAGTGATAAAACCAGAATTTTGAAAGTAATAGAGTATGTAATAGGAAATTCCCTTTGTCACTTGCATTAACACAGTGCAATGAAGTCCAAAATAAAAAAATATAAACTATGATTCTGACAATAGTCACTTGGAAGATAAATTTATCATGGATTATAAATCTTCTTTTAAATAATGCATCACACTCTTTTCTGAACCACTGCAGCTCCTTCTCAAGGTGTTGTAAAAGCTGAACAACCTGAAGCATATTTATACAGATTAAGTGGTTTCTAATACTCCAAAGAGCACTTAATCTGCATGAATGTGCTTCGTGTTGCTATGTGCTTCTGAAGGCTGAACAAGCAGCCTAAGTGATTCTGAAAGTCTGCTGCACGTTCGTATTTTGATAAGTCAAACAAAGGCAGAAATGGAAGAAATATGTTAATTGGCCCTGGCAAGCAAGACAAGCAACTGGCAATCAGAGGTTTTCCAGCCTGAGCTTCTTATTCTCCAGCCATGTCCTTAAAATGTCTCAAATTATACTAATAATGAAAGTGATTATGCTAATATAGACTCAAAAATGGCATAATGCTGGAAATGATGTATCCTTGATAAAAATGTTCCATAATCACCATGACTAATGTTTATTAAAATGCTGCCCTAGAAACTGAGGCAAAGGCCAGCTGGTTTACCTTAAGGGTTCTGCTGTGGCATTTTTCAAATATTCTGTGTTTATCACTTTTTCTAGCAGACCATCTAAATGAGAAAACAGTGGTAAAACACTTGGCAAAAAAAAAACTTCATATTCTGACACCTTCCTCTGGCAGAGGCAGGAAATGGTTATTCAATAGACAGCTAACATATCTTTAAGGTATGCTGAAAGTGAAATGCACAGAAAAAGAATTTCAACATAAACCAAACTGATTTGTATATCACTTCCACACTTTGCCCAGTGTTGACTAAAATAAGGGGAAGAAATTGCAACAGCAGAATTAGCACAAAACTGATTGCTCTTCCTGACTAATGTGGAGGGACAGACTCAGTGGTGTGTTCTGTTGCAGATGTCCTTCCTCTCCCACTGTTTGACTTAAGGACACAAGAAATGTCTTGTGGTGAGCAGAAGGAAGATATTCTACTCTATTTTCTTGTGGAAATGAAGAAACTTGGTGGTAGGTAGGTTCTGAATGCACTGTGGCACATATGAAAATTTTTTGTCATGTAATTCAGGCTGTTACAGAGGGTAACTTTGAAAGACTGTCAGAATGAGCTGTACTGTCAGCAAGGTGCACTGTTTAAGTTTCATCCAAAATAAATACAAAGGCATCAGCACTTTTTGTTGTTGTTTTACTCTATGCAAAGTAATAGTGTGTGGGATCTTGTAGAACATGTAACAAATATTCAGTACAAACTACTTTTCCAGCAACTGGGTCCCAGAGCTGTATAAATATCTCCAGAAAGCAGTGCCCAAGGCTTTAAGAGTATGTGAAATGAAAAGGATACATCTGTCAGCTGGTGTGTAGCACAGGAGGCAAACTGCTGAGCGAATTGGCAAGGGAGAACAGAAGATGATAATGAAGACAGCACTAAAGTCACTGGGAGAGATGGAAGGTAACATTTGCTGGTCTTCAGTTCAGCATGGTTCAGAGCTCTGGATCATTTGGAAAAGTTCATTGTTTCCTAAGGCATAAAGGTACTTTCTTCACAGAGTGTTCATCCTGGATATCTTCTACTGACACCTGTCCTGAGAGACAGGTTTAGTTTTTCCAAGCTAATAAACAATTCACATAGTGCTTGCCACAGTAGAGCAAGGAGCATTTGGGGTTCATAAAGGACTAGAGTAATAGATGTAGGGAGCAAGAAAAAGTGAAGGAAAAATGATGTATGGCTCAGAGTTGCCATTTCTTCTTCTTGTTTATGTTTTCTGTGAGTTTTTTTACTGTAATCCTAAAACAGCACTATAAGCTGACCCCAGCCTTGGGGGGGAAAGGGAGGTCTGCCATAATATCTTTGGAAGAGAAAGCTACAATTCAAGAAAAATACAGGCATGTAAATGGATGCTTCAACCCAAACAGTTAGGCTACAATACTGCATAATTTATACAAATACATTTGTGTGGGATCAGCCCTAAGTCCAGCTGCTCAGAAACCACCATATTGAACAAGTCCTTTGTATGCATAGGGACAGGAAGTTTTCTACCCTGACACCTAAAAATGTTAGAGGTAATAAAATCAGTGCAATGTGCAAAGCATGACACATACCAAACTGCTCCTTCCTCACATTTGTCACTTTAATGAAGCCATAAAACTTGGGCATGCAGTGAAGATGGAGGAATCAGTGGTGTTTGAGGCTTTTTTTTTAAATACTTGGGTGGAATGTGGCTATTTTGTCATGTGGCAGGATAGGTTTATAGGTGGAGCAGAACAGACAGATCTCCACCCTTTTAGGTTACTCAAGAGTTGGATGTTAGGATAAAATTCAGATCTATAAAAGAGTTTTCCCTGCAATCATTAGTACCCTCTTGCTATTGTTGCTTGAAAATTTTAACATGCCTCTGACTCATCCCAGAAATGTAAGTCTACAGCCAATCCCTAATAAAACCTTTGGCTTTTGAAAAAGCAAGCCTAAAAGGTCCAGTGCCATAACACTGCATTTTGTTTGCCTCCTATAGGATGATTTCTTCTGCATTTCACCACACTCTGGTTCCAAAGGAAACTAGACCATATGGTGAGCAATTTGCTCATGTGTGCAGTTTACCAACTTTGCCCCTAACAGGTGTGGATATTGCAGCAGTAATGGACTAATGGGATTTTTGTCACTCAGCTGTTTGCCTGCTGTGAAAGGGCACCCTCCTCACTGCCACTCTCCATCTCCCCATCCTCCAGACAGCTGAAGGGCTGAGTGCAGCATGTTGCCTGATGCTTGTCCATCTCTTCTAAGTCACTGCTAGGTTACTTTTTGCACTGGTCTTTCCAGACAGCTGTTTGCAGCTTCCCCACTATCCCTGTCATTCCTGCCTTCAAAGCCTACCAGACACAGCTTCTGCAGGACCAAGCTTCAGCTCCACTAACCCCTCCCACCTCACAGTTTCTGACCCTGCTTTCCAGGGCTGCAAACACCATGATTCTCCTTCCAGCAGGCTGGCCAAGGGGTCCTACCAGATCCCAGCACATTCTTGGGCTTTCTTTTTGGGGCTTAAGATCAGCGGTGGGAACAGGGAGCAGAAGGTCCTTGTACAGCAGCAAAGGATCTCACTCCTCTTTGTGTGCACCTCTCTTAACCCTGGGAAGAGATCACAGCACAAAAAGGTGCTCAAAGCAACAAGAGTGCCAAGTTCACCAGCATTTTCATAGCAGAGTTCTGTAGATACAAATTTCTCAAAAAATTCCCCCTTCTTCTCCCCTTACCTTGCCTTTCTGGTTGAAGCTCTGCCAAGCAATGAATCCAACAAAAGCAGGAAAAGCAACATAATAATCCAACCAAGACAAAGTAGTTATAAATTATTACAGGCAGCTCCAAATTCAATCTGCTGTTGTCCTGGTGACTGACTGGGAAGCAACAATTATTTTTTTGTTTCTTCTCAGGCTGCAAGATGTCATCCACAGTAGTCTGTCTTCCCTCTCTCCCTTCCCCAGCCTTCCTTGTTTCCCCTTTCTCTCAACCTGTTTTCTAATGATACAGCTTTGGAGTTAAGCAATCCCTCAACTTTCAGTGCTATCTGCTGCTGTATCTATTTCTTCATTGATTGTTTCATTATTTTTTAAGAAAAGCTCAGAGGCACTGGACTGTTAGTCCTGTGCAGAGTTCCCTGCTCCCTGCAGCTCTTGCATTTCCCTTTTTGCACGCTGCCATGCATCCCTGTGTGACATGCAGCCCAGGAGCCAGTACCCCACTTTGTCACCCTGCTGCTTTCTGCTCCTTGGGCTCCTTCCTGCCAAGCACTCCAGTATTTCTACTGCTGATCTCTGACTCGGAGCAAACAAACAACGAAGCTGACCTCATCTCAGAAAATAAAGCAGTCTTTTACCTGGACACATGGTAGCAAAGGGGCTCAGGACTCCATTTCACCTTGGCTTCTCCATTTCACTGCTTCTTTGCTCTCTTTTTCATTGTCACTCATCCTGTGCAAAGAAGAAATCTTCTAATACATATTTTTTTTTAGAAACTTATTATTTTTGTGACTCTCCTTGTCTGCTATCTAAGAATTTTTTAAAGTTTTCATGTTTCCTGTAGAACACATAGAAGTAAGGAAGTTTGTATGTTCTTCAGTTGTAAGAGCAATGATGGACACTAATATATCACATCTTTACTTAAACTATGTCAGTACTCTGTCCTCCATCAGGAGGGAGTATAGAAATTTGCCTAGACAAAGCATGTATCAAGTATGAAAAATTGCAAATAGAGAATGTATGCATATTTGAGGCCACAATATGTTAGAGTAAGGTGTTTATAAAAGTAAATAGAGATATGTAATTCCTATCAACCTACTTAGCTGCCTTTGTTTCCTTCAAAAATTTCCTCATTCAAAAGTGAAAGCACTATCCAAGTATTAACACACACTACATTTAGGAATTAGCTGGAGTGTTATGTTGCACTCCTGTAAGGCAATATTTCTAAAATTTGACATGAAGAAGTCACAATGTTCTTTATAAAAGAGGGCTGGGGTGGGGAGGTGTTTGGTTCAAATTGCCCATTGCAATAAGTTCTCAGTGCCATGTGTTAAGACAAAAACCAAAACTGTTCCTATTACTAATTATAACAGAGGTGGGTGGTTTTTCATCCTCAGTTATACAGGTGTCTTTTATCTGTTTTTTCTTTAATTTACTAAAGGAAAATGAGAGCAAATTTCTTTCAAGTTCACAGTTGGGATTTTAAAATTTATGATTCCAAAAATTAGTTGCACAGTTATAGGTGATTACTCACCTTAAACAAAGAGAAATTGTGAAGATGGCTATAATTCAATTCAGCAGTAAATACTTGTAATACAGCTATATATGGAATAAATTCTTCTTTAAAATTCTCCTGAAATATGTGTTTGCCTGAACACATACCAAATTTATATCTGAGATCAGAGAAACACCCAAGAAAGTTATGCCAGTCATTTTCTTGGCAGCCATCAATACAGTAATGCTGTCAAATATAAATTTCCTATTAGCACATTGTACATTCTGCTCCTCTTGCTTCACCCACAGCCATGCAAACAGGAGTGGGTGGAGGCTGGTGACAGCTTGGTCCCCAGGCAGGACCAACAGGTGGCTCTTAAACACCCAACAGCATTGAATGTGTCACAGACCCCCCAACAGAGGGGTGATCTCCACCAGGAAGAAACAAATGCAGGAGAGGACTCCTTCTGCAGTATAACACACCAAGGTGTCAGAGAACAGCAGCAATAATCCCATGGTGGCCTTGGTGACCACAGCATGAAACACACCTGTGAGCAGAGGATCCAAAAAGAGGCTGGAAAAATGACAAAGCAGGGATAAAAGCCAAGGAGCTGTATCCAAGAAAGATGGGAAAAAAACTAAGGTGGAGAATCAAGAAGACATTTGCTGTCATGGTGTCAACAATTAATGGCACACTCTGCTAATAGCTTTTTGCTCAGCAGCAGTGAGTTTTAAAATGGTTTTGAGAATTCCCATCTACCTTCCTTTCCTACTGCTATTTTTTCCACACCACACCCTTATTTTTCCAGTCTTTTCTGTTGCTTCTTGCACCCCGAATAGAGGAATTGCTCCCACTTGAAAATTAACCAGCATGAATGACAGTGAAAAGAAGGGCTCTTGTGGAAAGAAATAAATGAAGAGGTGGCAATTGCTCAAGACAGCACTACTGGAATGTGGACTTGGCCATTCTGTCCTGTGTGCCTTTGCAGTCACACTTCTCTCCCCAGTATTGCTATGCCCTGCTCTGACTCCTTGCAAACCTGAAACAGAAGGGTGTAATCTGTCCCGCCCTGAGAGTCTCTTTAGATGTGAGACCTCCTCAGAGAGGACATGCAGGTGGTCAGGAGTCTGGGTTCTCTAGGAGTTTCCAGCAAGAAAGCTTCTCAAGACGACCTTGTGTTGTTGCAAGGCTATTTATTTATGTTATTTTCTGAAAGGTTTCAGTCAGCCTGACACAGGTCCGCTCTGCAAAGCGACCATCACAGAACTGCCCCCGGGTGGGCTGTGCCAAATCTTTTATACCTAAAACTACGTAAACAATGTTTACAGACCCTTTCCAATGCCATGCAATCTCTTTACAATGTCCAGTTCTTTCCCCATCCAGTCTGTGGTTCCAACCCCAACATGGATGACATGAAGAAGAAGAAGGAGCCCACCACATCCAGGTTCCTCCATCTTGACCACATGGCCCTTAATATAAACAATCCAAAAACCTACTTATTCTACATTCTAATATTCTAATTTACACTCTGCTAGCTCTCATGTTTTGTGATTCTTCCCTCAGTGTTGGCAAATTCTCCCAAGGAGCTAAATCCAGCCCCTGCGGCTCTTGGGCACCATTTGGGGGTCTCAGAGGGGTCTGCCATGGGGGTTTTTGCATCCCCAAAGGAGCCAGGGAGATACCCTGGACTCCCACAGTAATCCAGTGGCTCACCCCTCCTGCCTGCCCAGGACCCCCATGCCCTCAGATGAGGGCGGGCTGGGCTCCTCAGGGAGCCCAGAGAGACACACCCACCCTTCAGGCATCTGAGATGGCTCTGCTGGCTGCTTCCCCTCAGTCAGAAACCTGATTGGAAAGGACCAGCTGGAAAAGTCTATGGAAGAGCCTGGCATTCCCCTCTGCACAGACACACTGCTTCACAAGCAGAGATGAAAGGCAGCCTCACCTTCCTGCTTCCCTCCCCAGGGACACCTAACCAAGGCGTTGGTTGGTAATACACTCTTTGGGAAACTGGAGTGCTTAAAAACATACATTAAAAATGAAGTGGCCTGAATCACATTCTGGAAAGTGCCCTCTATAGCTGATACAGATTGGTGTGCATCAAGAGCACTTTCAAATAGAATGCAGTTCCTGGTTTTGGGATTACAGGTGGGCCAAATGCCATAACTGGGAGCCTACAAAAAGAGATGCTGGAAGCTGAAAAGCAAGAAGAGTTGTTCCAGAGAAATATCATATTGAGAAAGACCACAGAGCTCACTCCTACCACCCAGGGCACATCATGGTTTAACCCCAGCTGGCAGCTAAGTGCCACACAGCCACTCACTCACTCCCACCCCATCCCCTGGTGGAGAGAAGAATTGGAAAGAAAAGGTAAACTTTGTGGGTTGTGATAGGAACAGTTTAAAAATTGAAACAAAATAAAATATAACAACAGCAGCAGCAATAATAATAATAATATAGTAATAATAATAATAATAATAATAATAATAATAATATACAGACACTACTGCTAATAATAATAGCTATTAAAAGGAGAGAGAGGAACAAAACCCAAAAAAAAGTGATGCACAATGCTCACCACCTGCTGAGCGATGTCCAGCCCATCCCTGAAAAGTGATCAGTCCATTCCAGCCAATTTCCAAAATTTGTATACTGGAATGGCATTTCGTGGTGTGGCATATCCTTTGGCCAGTTCAGGGCAGCAGTGCTGGCCATGCTCCCTCATGGCTTCTTGTGCACCTGCTTTCTGGCAGAACATGGGAAACCAAGAAGTCTATGGCTTAGAGTAAGCTCTGTTTAGCCACAAGTGAAGCATCAGCGTGTAATCCACATTATTCTCATACAACGCCCAAAACACAGCATTGTGCCAGCTGCTAGGAAGAAAATTAACTCTGTCCCACCTGAAATGAAACCAGGACAGCCCCATCACAGCTAGATATGTGCTGTGTTGCCCACTAGCAGTTTGCCATTGCACAAAGTCCACCAAAGTCCTATTTTAGCATCTTCATTCGTTGTTGGCCTCAAATACTCAGTTATATCTATACATGGCTTCAAGTTTTTCCAAAAATCCAAGCTGGATGCTGCCTTTCTGAGAGGTACTCAGATAAACCCTGTGTCCATCTGTATCATAGGAGCTGTCCTGAGCCATGACTTGGTGCATAGGTCAGTTATAGGACAGGCTGTCTGTGGCTCACGCTTCCAGATAGTCCTTCAGGGCAGGTGTAGGTGGCAACACAGAAGAGAAATGCCATTTAACACACAAAATTTTGTCCATGAATTGATCAGATCTGCTCTTTGTGATAAGCACTCCTGCTATGCACTGATTAGTTCAGCTACGTGCACACATATGTATTTACGTGCACGTGTGTATGCAAATAAACATTTATGCTGATGCCTTGAGATCACACATTTTATATTATAACAGTTTCTTATGTGTAATGTCTTTTCTAAACAGATGGTTGCACAGAAAAACACAAGTTTTGTTGGGTAAGTACTAGACCTGTCAGATGACACACCAATATTTTTTATTATACATTCCTTTTATCTTACCATAAGTTTGAATCACAAACAAAAGCTAACCTGTTTGAGCATATCCTAAGTGGGAATGATTTAAGGCTACTTAGGAGAAAGATCACTCATTTTTTGTTGCACCCTCACCTTATTTGAAAGCTAATGCACAAGGCAGACCTTAGGCAGACTTAATTTAGTTTGGTCTCTTAGCCCTCGAATCCCTCATATGTGCACTGCCATTCAGCACAGCAGGGGTGTCAGGTTCTCAGACCAGAACAACTGCAGTCCCTCTAATTATTGAGTGAACTTTGTCTTTGGCTTTCACTGAGGTAATGGAGCCCACAGGGAGCAATGATCAGGTCTGAAGTATAATGAAGGTCATTCTCATCAAGATATTTATTTCTTTAAATTAATAAGAATGCAGAAAATCACCTATCCTGAGCTGTAAAGACACTTGTGTTGTATAAGCTACAGGCAAACTACAGATGAAACTGTATTGCATGAAGAAACGCTAGGAACTTCTGAAATGGAAAATGAAATCTGCATCATCTACACTGCATGTTACCCATAACACTCTTCAAAGTCTCATTTTACCACTGGTGTACCCCTGCTGAGGTGACTGGCATTCAGCCTGTGGAGTGGAATAGCTGCTCAGAGTTTCCCAGGTTTCCCAGGTACAAGCAAGATAAGCAGCCAGAGAAGTTCGAAAGACAAACATGGGATAAAAAGAAAATCTTTGTGAATCACATTCACTCTAGCTTAGTCAGCTGGGGAAGATAAATCAGCTGTACAAAACCTGGCTGCATTTGTTGTCTAGACAAAGTTAAGCTGGATGAAAAGGTGGATCCTTTATTCTTTTAGAGAAGGGATGTGTTTGTGGAAGATGCTGCTGAGATAACCCTGAGGGATGAAATCTCCCCTTTGCTCAGAGTGCAGGGAGCACACATGGAGTAAGTGGGATTATTGACTCCTGTGCTATGGGGGGCCTCTACAGTCATAAACTCAAGACTGTGGACAGTTAATCACAAAATCTAACAGGGATATGAGGGTAGAAATAAGACTTTTTTTTAGAGAGTTGGGGAGCAATGATAGAGGATGTCATGTTTCAAATAGTTAGGGTCAAGAAGCAGGTGCATGGTTAGCAGTGTCAAGGACTGACTCAACTTTACCTTTCAAAAGCCTTCAAAAAACATCAGAGCACAATGCCAGCTAGGGCTGCAAATCCAAGCACTGCTTTGGGGGCTATTGCAACTGATACCAAGGTGACTTTGTGTTAAGTCAATATGCTTTAACAGACTCCTCTAATGAAAACAAACAAACAAGCCAACAAACCAGCTGCTGAAAATCACCGCAAGTAAAATGTCATTCCAAGAAAGTCGAAAGGGTCTTTGTGAATGAAGTTTTCTTTCACAATATTAGAGACATAGCATGCCTCTAAGGTCTGAATGGGGCACATGGCAATGAAGTTGGTCCTGTTTTCTTTTGTTTCGGATTTTCAGAGTGCTACTTAATTATTCTTTCCTCTTACACAGAATAAATGAGGACAAGAAAGGCCTTTGTGTTTTCTAAGTAATTGTAAGATAGACAAAGAAAACATGGCATGTAATTTCTTTCAGCTCCTAAGGGCTCCTAAATAAAGCACATCTTCCCCAGTGAAGGATTCACAGTAGCACTGAAAGACCTCTGTGAAGCACCCAGCTTTCTTCCTGAAAGGGAATCTCATGGTAGGTTTCCATTCCTGCATCTTTGATTTAATTAGATATCATTCAGAGCATGCTGAATCCCCAAATTTTACTCTAGTATTCAAATGTCAAGCTACCAAATCTTACAATAACTTTTAAAATCTGACTTTTTCTTTTTCTTCTTTTTTTTTTCCTAACCACAATCTTGCTAACATGACTTCTGGACAAGCTGACCATCATGTCTGGATGAATTCACAATTGCATCCTATTCTGATCCTGAAGACAACATATCCTGTGTCATGCAAGCTGCAAATGTTTTCTTCTTGGGCGTCTCCAAACCCCCTCCTCATAAACAGAATCTTCTACTCAACAGAAGTACATCCAAGATTTTCTTCAAAATAAAACACAATTTTAAATTAATTTTTCTGCCTGGGATTTTGAGATAATTCTTTTCCTCTGTTACTCAGAACGTTCTGAATATTCCTTGTTTTACAGATATAAATATAGGTGGATTTTTTTATCTCTCTTTTTTTTAAGCTCTTCTATTTTGTTTCCTTCTAGTGTCTCTGTTAACTATTTAGGATATTCCTTTGTAGCCTTTTTGAAATGTGACAAGCATTGTTCTATCTTCACAGCTCATAACTGAAAGTAAAATTTCAGTGCTCTATTTTGCCACACATCTGTCACTCATAGAATGTAATGTAGCTGAGATGAAAATAAATGCAACTCTCTTGAAAAACTGAACACCCTCCAGTCCTACTAATTTCAAGAGAGCTGTAGCCTATGAACAGCTCTGAAGACTAGTCTTGTTCTGCAGTCCTTTGCTCCCCTGCAAAGCACATAGTGAATGCCACCACAGTGGCACACACTGAGGGACATGTGCTTCAGCTGGAACAGGTTTAAAACTGTCCCCTTGAATTTACTTAGCAAAATCCTGTTCTTAACGTTCTTTTTGCCTAGATTTCAATTACTACTTCCCAAATTCCCTACTGTGTGTAAACATGGGAGGACTTTGGTCAGTTTTGTGAAAGGACAATAGGGCTATGATTTCTGCAGGTCCAAAAGATTGTTTTGTAATAATGACAAGGCTAAAAAAAAAAAATCTTTAAATCAATTTTGAAAACAAGCTATTCTACTGAATGTTGATACACTGGATATTTTATATATAATTTCATGTAACTCTTGTTTCTATTGCATTTTAAGATTCATAACTAACTCTTCAGATGGTTTAAATGCACATTTCTGTTAGTTCTAAAGAGTCTTCACTACATTGCACTAACTGAAGTTCTGATAATTTAAATGTATAGCATTAAAAAGGAAATGCATATCTTTTATATTCTTCTTTTCTGGGCTATCAACACTTCTTATTAAATAGCCACACAGTCTCTTTCTACTACAAAAGATGCACACATCAAAACCAACCAACTCAGTGAAGAGTTTTATTTGTCATAGTATCTTTACACATTCAGACAGAAAGGAACTTATTAATACAATATAATTCTGCACTGGAAAAAATAGGACTTGAAGCTATCTAGTTTTTCAGGAGCAATAATGGGAATGTTAGAATCAAGACAGCATAAGCAACTGTCATCCTTTGACCAAGCTTTGAACTTATGCCTGCTCTATGATCTTCCACCTTGGCTACAGCCAGTGGAACAAGATAAAAGAATATCTTTTCAAATAAAAACGAATGTTTGCAAAATGTATCATCAGATTGAAATACTTAGCAAAACTTCTGACCTTCAGCCCAGCTGAATTCAAAACACAAAGGCAGCTTTGAAATGCTGTAAATTGGGCCTAGCTGACATTTAAACATCAGTTCTGAATGTGTCCACACCAAAATATCGATGCATCAGAACTGGGGCTATTGATTCTTTCCAACATGTTTCAGCCATCTGCTTTCCTCCACTTAGTTTCACTTCTGTCAGTTCTTACAATGAATAGACACTGGTTGGGGATTCACATGCAAAGGAACCTCTTGTTTGAAATAAAAATGGACCAAATAATAGTGTTTCCCTGAAATTGTTGCCCAGACCTTGTCCAACCAGGCTGCTAGCTCTGCTCACCCAGCCCTGCCAACAGGAATGTTCTATAAAACAGCTGCTGCCTCTGAAACTCTTGCATGGAAAACCCTTGCCCTGAAAAACAGCTAGAGTCCACCCCATAAAATGCTGGGGTCCAGGGATTCCTACTTTTTTTTTGTTTTCTAAATGTTTGGAGTAATACCAGTGCATGGTTTAGCCTTGGTTTTTGTCTTCAGAGCTCCCCAAGCCATCATTCTGGACATCACTCTTCTTCCCTCTCTGCCAAGTCAAGCAGGATACCTTAAAGCACCTTGGCTCATCTTCATCTCTGGTCATATGGGAAAGGGAAACTCTCCTAGACAGAAACATCTACAAAATTCATCAAAATGTCCTTTTTGCCCTCACTCAGGTATTTGATCCCTCCTTTCCCTCTCTTCAGATCTTGGCCTCTCTGGCCCATGACAAAGGATTTCAATGCTGAGGACAGAGGCTGCCAGAAACAAACTCAGGATTCACCTTGAATGATCTCTGAATTAGGCAAGAGCTCAGGACCAAGTCAAATCCAAATTCACATGGTTGGCTATATTTTTCTCTCATTCATGCCTAGTGCATAATTCTTTCTGGAGTTTTTAAGCATTCTGGGAGGGATCTCTGGAAAGCAAAGCTGAAAAGCAGGAGGGCAGTAAGATGGGCACATTATGTTGTAGGTCTGAAGAAGACAATGAAAGTGGGGATGTACTGGAGGAGTACTGCAGATACTATTATTTTTCTGCCAGTATCAGCAGGTGGGGTGCTGTAGGGCAATGTTTATTTGGCCAGGCATTTCTGAAATGCATTTTGATTATTAGTGCTAAATTAAACTTTTAATTGATGTTTGTTCTTTTGGTTTCTTGTTGTTGTTGTTGCTGTTGTTGTTGTTGTTGTTGGGTTTGGCCTTTTTCAAGGCAGGATTTATAATTTAATCTGGCTTTTTTATCTCTGAATGCTGGCAACCTGTCTGGCCATATGGCATTGGAGAACAGTTCTGCTTGGCTCCCATTGTGTCCTGCCACTTTGCAGTCAGATATACCCAGGTGTTCTGAAAAGATGGAGGCAGATCATTGTCCCCATTTTATGAATGAGGAAACTGAAAAAGGTCACAGGGTTTGCTTGGTCCTTCTTGGGACACAGTTCCCAGAGCAGAGCAGCCAACCCCTTGGCAAACTCCTCACTGCTGCCTGGGATGGCAGCATGAGTGGCACAGGTGTGGGGCAGCCAAAGGTAGGCACAAACTGTTCAGTTTAAGTTAACATCAGGTTTTAAATGCATCCTCCACTTTGCATTTGAAAAACTAACTGATTGTACTATTATGTTTCTCCTCACTTCCAGATGCATCCAGCTGCATTTCTGCTCTCACCAGAGAGTAAGGGACACAATCTCCACAAATCCTTGTGTTGGTACTTGTCACATAAAGAAAAAAATACACTGACTGATTTTTTTTGTCTTTGTTGTTAAACTACTTTAATTGAAACAGATAAAAAAAAAAAAAAAAAAAAAAAAATTAAAAAAATTAAAAAGGACACACAGAAACTTCCAGGTAAATTAAATTAAATTAAATTAAATTATGTAGAAAAACAAGAAAAAGAAAAAATGAAACCTACTTTTAAATCTTTGAGACCTGGGATGTAAAGAGATGCTTGAAGCCAATGGAGAACCTGATGAGTAGGTTTAACTACCTGATCTCTATCTCAATTTGTAATGTGCTGTCCTAAGCCACTTCATCTGAAAAATGATTCAAAGTATAAACACATCCCCAGCTTTTGCTGTTATGGCCCAGTATATTTAGTCAAAGAAATTGGGTCAGTGTACTTTTTATTTTCTTTCCATTCTACTAACTCAACAGGATACTGGCCACATTCCAAGCATGCTGTGTCCCATTCCAGATTTCATAGACACTGAAAAAAATAATACCAATGAAAAAATGGACTGTGGATGGCTCAGCTGACACAGCCACAGGCAGGAAATGGCTGGTTGTTGCAGCATATTATCCACAAAGCAAGGCAGACTGTAGGTTTTGTTATTTTACATTTATCCTGCCAACCATGTCTATTGGTTGTCGCAATCAGAGCTGCTGCTGCTGCTGCTGCAGGGTAGAAAGCAAAAAATAAAATAGCAAAGATGGAAAAAAAAAATGCTGGTGCTCTGAATACACACAATGGAGCAGTGTAGGTATAACCTGTTATTGGCTTGATTAAGTAATTGGTCTCTTATACATATTTATTGTACTTTGTTAGAGGACTGGGTGATAGTGATTAAAATTGGTCATTTGGAGATGTGAAAGTTTTGTGCAATAAAATAGCTCATGAAAGGGACATTATGGAAGCCTTTTTGATGCACAGTGGAGAGGAAAGGGCAATGTGTGTATATATGAGAGAATATATGTATGCATGCACATTATGCATGTATATTCATATATATATATATGTGGGACTAAAAGCTCCTGAAATCTAAAAGAATTTTCCAAATATTATCTTCTTTCCTTAGTCATCTTAATATGATTATATAACAGCAATTTCACTATAGAGGAGGAAGCATTGTACACCTACTCTTGGCATAATGATAATATACAGGAGGGTGTTGGGAAAAAAAAATTAACAACTAATTAGTTTCACAATATCACTCCTGAATAAAAACAAGGGTTTCTTTTCATTTTTAATTCCTCAGAACTTTTTATGTGTGAAAGGAACAGCTATTTAAAATCTTCCCTTGTTTCTCCGTTGTTGGGATTTTTGTATTTTTGGTGTGTATTTTTGTCAGCCTGGACAAGGAAGACAGAGAAGTTGACAGTCTAAAGAGTGTGTGTGAGTGTACATTGTATATTTACACATATAGGTGGGCTGGAGGGGGAGATAAAAACAATGGGAATATTTTAAACAGATTGGAAATTTAATTAAGAAAGATTCAAAGAAGTTCAGATGCCGCAGAGAGCCTCCTAAAATCCAGTTGCTCAGATTGCCACAACATCCTCCAATGCTCCCATTTAAACCATGGATAGAGCACCCAATAGATCTGGGACAGCAGTGATACTCAGTTTATGCACAACATTGCACACCAAGACACAGGCTGTGACTTTCTGTAGGATCACAGTGTCTCCAGCTATTGCTCGAATTAGTTGAATGACTGATCTGCCCTCAGTAAGTGCAGAGCAGCTTCATGTTCAGTGAAGCAGCAAACAGCCCAGGGATTTTCCTAGCACTCCTATCAAAAGGTGAGTAACGCCATTATTCGGGTAAAACTGAGGCACTCAGAAATCCCCGAGTAAATCACAGACACAACTGGGAATAAAAGCTGGACTCCCCAACTCCCAGGCTTGTGCAATAACTCATCTCCTTTTAGTCAGTGGGGAAAAACAGCTGAATTCCCATGGGGCAGCTGGGAATTACTCATTACAATTAAAAGCCAATAGTTTTACTAAGATAAATCCTATTGTAATACGTGCAATCTGCAAAAACGAAGCCATGATGAAATAAGGAAGCCAAACCAACCTGGCCCATTGTTAATGAGCTAAGATTGTTAATGGTTTATTCACACTTATCAGACTGGTGTCAGACAGCAGCCATGTTCTGGGAAAGCTTGTTATGGGCAATCTCACAATCATTAACAGGGATACACTTCCAGCCTCCCACAAGAGAAGAACTACCTTACCAGAGTTAAAATGGATTTAAAATAATTGTGAGCTATAGCCCATGAATTCTGCCAGGAAATATAGAAAATCATTTTGGGATGCTTTTTCCTGTTTCTTGTTTATTCTTTTGTTCTGGAGTAAACAAATATTCTGTATAACCAAACATATATCCAGAATGCGCTGCCTGAAGTCAGGATGTTTTTGGCAGAATTTGGAACACAGCCCTAATCCCCAAGTCTCGGCACTCTTTCATCAGTGAAGAATTGCAATCAGGGCCTTGTAGCAGCAATCAAACAGAAGTGATTGTCATGAGAACAGAGCACATGGAAAAATAGGAGAAAATTGTATGGGACTTAAAACAAGTAAGAGATAAAGAGGTGCTATTGAATAAAGCCAGTAGCAAGAATTCCTGACCTATTTGTGACAATTTGATTAAGAAGGTGAGAGGTAACTATCAAAGTGGGGAGATGATAGCTAACAATGGATTAGGGGAGGGTAAGCATTGACACTGCGTGGCTCTGCAGTGGAATACACTCAGTGGAACTTTTCCCTGTTTTAAAGAGCAGAAGCTTTTTTCCCAGGTTTGGGTTTTTAAAATTTTTTTTTCTTTTTTTTTTTTTGTGTTCATTTGCTTGGGTTACTTTTTTACTCTTTTCCCTGTTGGACCTGTCAAAAGAATGATTCTGCTACCTTACAAAACCAGTGACATTTGGAAGCAAACCAGGCTCCGAAAGAGACGGGCTGGGCGCTCTTAGCTCAGCACCCTCAGCATGAAGGTCACAGCCTGCAGCATCACCCACACAGAGAAGGTGACACAAGCTCTGGGCCACTCAGTCACCTGGCTCAGAGCTTGCATGCAGCTGAACTGCCACTCACCCCTTGTCAGTGCTCCCTCCACAAGCCCAGTGTCGAGGTCAATTAGAGGGCAGTGCTGGAAGTAACACTCTCCAAGTCAAGGGCTGTGCAATGACTAACCTCGAAATTAATCAGGTTTTCCTGAGTCACCAGACATTTTAGCCTGATGCAGACAGCAATTCTTAGAAAAGAAAAGAAGGAACTGGTTGGCCTGCCCAAGCCAGGCAGTTTGCAAGAAATTTGGGTTTTGCACCAGCATCATGAGAGAGCTTTTCCCATTCACTTGCATAGAAACCAGGCATCGTGCAAATGTATCCAGGAGAAACAAAGCTGCTTACATCCAGAAGCCATGAGTAAAAATTCAGGTTGCAAATTAACAGAGTGCCTAACATTACATGCTAAAATCAGTTGTCTGTAAAGAAATCAGGGCAGGCCTTCACAAGTGTGACCTGAATTTTATTTCTTAGCTTCAATATGCCATAAACCACTTCCCTTCCAAACAGAGCACATACTTTAAAAATCACTCTTAATTTTGCATTTTCACAAAATCAGAAAAGGAATTACTAAGGTTCAACATGTTCAAAAGAAGTAACTCTTCACATTCTGTCAATTACAGCTATAACAAGAAACTTCCAAAAATAGTTATTTGGAGGTGATAGTATTTCTGTGGTGAGAAAAGTGATTTCCACTGTAGCTTTTGCTTTTTGCAAGAAAGTAAAATATTCCCTGGAATCACAGATTTCTCCTCCTTTTTGGATTTGATTAGTTTTTGTGCAAACGCATTTATCACAAAATGTTCCTGGGTCACAAAAATTTCAGCAACACAGTCACAATTTGTTTTCAGCTGCCAGTATATCATGGAAATTACAGGACAGCTCTTTGGTGCATTTTTGAGTTGCAGAATAGGTTGCAGGGAATCAGACACATGATTTAACATATGTTAGATCCTGCAGACAGATTTGAGCTTAGCAGTAAGCATGTGGCTAGTCTAATTTAGAGGAATTATAAAATTAGGCAGGACTATTTCTAGGATTGGGTAAGTCATTCATTTTCAGACTCACAGCATTTGAATCTTATGGCTTCTTTATTTCTGAAGGATAATTCCCTTCATTTTGTGGCATTAACTAGCTTACACCAATCAGTTCCTCAGTGTCGAAGATAAGTGTCTGCTCAGGACAGCAGCCTGGGCTCCTTAATTCCTCTAAGTAATGTCATAGCAGCAGATGCACTGCCAGCAGTGAGACACAGGTTACTTGCAAAGCACAGATCCATGTTTTACACTGTGTCCCCTGCCACACCTGACCAGACACCTCAGCTTGGTGGCACTGCCTCTGACAGAAAACAACTCTCTTATGAGCTGTGGCAGATAGGAGTACCTTCTGCATTAAGCCATTGCCCCCCAATAGCCAACTAAACAATCAAGTGGGTTTTGCTTGTCCCTTGTAGCATCTTTACTGCCTGGGTATTTCCTCTGACAAACCTTTTTCTGGCTTCAAAGGGATTGGTAATTTTTTTCTACATATTTAAAGTCGTGTATTGCATACTCACTGTGTTTATCTAAGAAGAACAGGGAAGGGTGGCATGGCATAAATCTGCCGATATTTCATGGATAACCTTGGATTAACCTTGGATGATATTCCATTTTACAGGATTTTACAGGCTGAAATTGCCAAACAAAGACGTGATTTTAATAAAAAATTTTATTAAATACTTTTTTCCCCTTTTGTCCGTTGAATATACATTGAAAATAGAAACAGAATATTTTAGCTTAACCTTTTACAAACCTATACCAAGCAGAATAAAAAGGCTGCATCACATGTGGAATTCGGCTTTCATTTATAAAAGAGAATTTAACAGTGCAGGAAAAAAATGCACTATGTAGCATTTTTGCTGGCAAGATATTTTATCACCTTTTCTGGAAGCTCACAATAGAGAAATGACAAGGTGAAAGGGCAACTGATAGCCATCTTCACCACAGAATTCTTCAATTATGCTTTATCTTTCATGGTTTCTTGTAAAAGAGAAGTATCACCAAGTACCATGCAGATTATAAACCTTACTGTGGACTACAGTAAAATGACTGCTACCTTAAATGTATTTGTTAGCAAGTGCCATTTACTATACTTTGCAGAAAAATCTGTGCCTTTCTGATTTTTTTTCCTCCACTTTAAACTGTTTTTTTTCTTAGAGACATCATGAAAATGTTGTTGCTAGTATATGAGAAGAAATTATTTTGTTGCTGAGCTCAAGTTCTGTTTCACACTGCTACAAGCATTGCCCACTCTTTCTGAATCATAAAGCACGACAACCCCAATTTCCTAGCATGAAGTTTCTCCATGAATAAGGTTTAATTGCCAATGAGAGATCCATAACTTTTACTCATCAAACACTTTTTCATCAATTACTGCTTCGTGGAACAAACATTGTCGAAGCTTTTAGTCTAACTTACATTTCAAAGTTGCTCCAGGAAAATTAAAAATGTCACAAGTTAATTTATAATAAACCCACAGCTTTGTATGTGACAAAGCATGACAACTCATTGCTGTAGAAGAAACTCTAACTAGCACACTCAAAAACCACGCCTGCTAAAAGAACATTAGATTTTCACCACATGCTTATACTGGTTCTATACCATTGCATAATTTTTCTTTTGCTGCTTCTTCTGTTTATATTCTCTAAATTTCCCTCCTCCTTTTCTAGATTTTAATTTTCCCAGACTGGCTCCTTGAACAAGATCTCCTTCACCAGAAACTTCCAGCAGCATGAAGAAAGAAGAGACACAGGCAGAGGGAAAAAATGGTCAAGTGCACTCCCCTAACAGAAACAACTGTCTAATCCAGACTGATGATTATGTGATAAAGAAAATATTTGTAAACATCCAGGTCCAAGCTTTTCAGGTTTTGCAAAAGTTCAGAAGTAGACACTGGGTCTTCAGCATGAAGTAATAATGCATTAAAGTACAGTTATTACATTTAACACAAGTAGTGCTGATATGTCTGCTGATATTTCTGGTCAAAAATTTTTTTTTTCCTTGTGAAGTCTAATAATTTTGGCATGAACTGATTGATCTAAATAGAGCTTCTGTAATTCAATAATGTTTGTGTTCAGAAATTAAGTTTCCCACTGGGTTTGCTAGACTGATGAAATATAAAACTTAAAGTAAATGGAGGCATGTCACTTTTGGCATGGTTTTCTCCCTACACTCACACTGAAAAACCCCACAACAAAACTGATTTGTTGGGGGATTTTTTCATCCTTTAGCTGGGGTGGGACTGGCAAGCCATAAGGTTCTATAAAAATGCCATGGAAAGGAACGAGGATAATGAATCCTTAATGTCCTAAAAGCAACAGGTTTTTCAATATCCATCTGGGATCTGAGGTTTTAGTGCTCAACAAACAGATGAATCACCTAAGGATACGTGACAATCAGTTTATCAGCTGGACTGAAAAGCTGAATATTCAACAAGGGCAGGCACACGTGGTTAAATAACTCTGCTACTGTATGAACACAGGGCCCTGTTATATGCCATGATCTGAGGTTATATAAACACAGACATGCTCAAGCATTTGTTAGGGCTTTTTCATTTTTTATAGCATTACTGGAACCTTCCCGAGAGTGCGGAAACAGCATTTGTTGGAGAACAAGCCTCATTAAAATAAATGACAGTGTTGCTACTTCCTCAGATAACTTTGCTCCTGTCTCAGCAAAGGTAGACTGGTTCTATTACTGGGAAACACTCTCTATTGCCAATTCTGTGGTAGAGGAACAGCTTTCTAAATTTAACAATCCTTTGCTATTGATCCATGTTTATCACATACTACTATACTGGCCTGCATTAAACAACAGAGATACGTTTTCGTCCCTATGAAGGGAATTAAATGCCCAATTCTTATAATTGTTAATAGTTGTGTGCCTAATGCCCAGTGTGCCTGCCTGCAAACATACCCCCTTAATTGCCTAATGTGCAGTCTTGAGAGAAGCAGATTATTCAGCTTTATGTTTCTGCATTTGCGAATATACCGAGGAACTGGTGGCTGTGGCACAAAGAACAGATTTGTCAATTTGTTTATTTTCAAAACAGGACAGCACAGGGTCTTTGTTCTAGCAACTCTTGGCTATAGAGCTGTGAAATTCTTAAAAAAAAAAAAAAAAAAAAAAAGCATTTTAACATATGGATTTCTACAGTGTGGGAAGGTTTTGCTTTGCATTCAGGACTCTTTCCAATTAAACTGAATGTTAGCTCAGCCCATTTAAAATGCATATAAATTGTGCTTACGGGTTTCCAGTTATGCCTACTCTCCTTCTGAAAGATACCATGAAGGGCATGAGCAGAAATTCAGAAATGTTTTAACCCTGAAGTTTACAGCTAAGGTTTTGTTTTTGTGTTTTTCCCTCTGGATGGAAAAATGTAGATACCTAAAGATCCTATTTAACACTGTTTTTTTAAGAAATTGAGGGAGTTGTACAGTGGAAAGCATATATCCTGAACAATTATTGTTATTCTGCATTACACTTGTGTTGAAACAATTTTGGCTATGTTGAGTAGTCCCCAGAGAACTTCATTAGCTTCAGTGGGACTAAACCTAATGTCACATTACTTCCCACAATGTCAATACGAGAATTCAGTTGTATTAGGTGAAACATAGTATTAATAACTGTTTACTTGTAAATACACTCCAAGACTGCGAATAAATCTGAAAAATTCATGCACATGATTTCATAGTGACTGTATCTATTTTGGAATCCAAAATTTATTGGAGTCCACAACATAATAAGTCACTGTATCCTTGGTAAAATCTTGTGGCTGGAGTTTTCTCTTTTAAAATAATAAAGACATTTCAAATAGGTTTCTCAAAGAAACTGTCTTGAGATTCATTTAGTGCAGATCAATCTGTCCACATTATCTCCATTCACACATTCCAACCACCTCCATTGTCAGAAGGGAAAAGCACAGCCCAGAAAAACATCTAAACAAATAAATAAATCCTTTTTCCTGTGCTTTGAGGAAAGCAGAATGATTCCTTCCCAGGGAAGCCTCAGAGAATTAGGTGGCTAATGGAAGAAGGATACATCAGCCAGAAGTCCCAAGGGTAACAAGGATGATGAGTTGTTTCCGCAGAGGCAGGCAGAGCTACATCCTGAAACTTTTGGTGCGTCTGAAATCAGCAACATTTCTGTTCTTTCATCCGGGGGGAGTGTTTTGCACAGGGAAGCCCCCTGGGTGCCTCAAGCCATTTCTCATCAGGCTCTGCCTAGGATAGCAGCTCTTGGCTGTATTTTCTCCAGGCTGTTGCCCCTGGGTGCTGATCTCCATGCAGGAAGGTCCCTCCTGCAGCTCACAGCATCATGGTGTCTCTGTGATAGGGTAGGGAGGAAACCCTTCTTAGCTGCTGCATGCCAACAGGGCTGAGGCAGGGCAGAGACCTGCAACTCCTCATGTTTCACATTTGCTTGAATATTTTTCTCATCTCTCAGACAGGGCAATAGCACACTGAGAAATAAACCTCTTTACTCTGCCATATCCCTGTAAGTGATATATCCTCATTAGCAACTGCCTGAGCCAGTCAGTCAAAGTTTTCCCAAATGCTTCTTAGCATCAGCTAAGTCCCATAATATTAATATCACCAATGTCTGCTACATCTCTATGGGATTCTAGTAAAGAGAGAATGTTGTTAGTAAAGATAGTGTGGCTTTCCCTTCATTTGTTCTTACCCTGCATTTGTTAGACCAGAAGCAGTTTTTCAAGTCACACCAATCAAACACAAACATCTAGGACCTAATGTTCACTGGCAGATGCAGAAATCCAGTCTGCACAAAGCCAGATGGGTGCTGGGAGTGGTGTAATGGTACCAGGAACAGTAGCTCCAGACCAGCTCAAAACCAGTGTGTTGTTACTAAGTGAATTGTCACTTCCTCTTCACTAACCACAGCAGAAAAATCATTATTCTTTGTGACACTCATTAGAGGCACTGCCACCTTCCTTGTTATGACGTCCCAGGTTGTCCAGACCCCATAAGACCCATGCAGCTCTTGGGAATGCTCCAGCTTCGTTGGTTCAGCTGGAAGGGGTTTATGGGTGGGAAAGGGGAGGCATAAGATGAGGCTACATATCTCCACCTGAGAACAAATTTATTCTGTTGCACAGGCAAGCAAAGAGACTCAAAGCTGCAGGAGCAAAAGCTGAAGGCTCCTCTAAGCTCCCCGTACTACTCTACCTCGACGGGATACAAAGTGATAATTTATCCAAACATTGAAGACAGAGTTCCTCGGCTAGCATAAACAGGAGTTTACCCATTGGCTCTGGCCCTCCTGAGAACAAACTCCCATTGACTGATAAGTGATCCTGAGGATAAGGCACTATTGTTGGGCTGTTTCTAAGAGCTGGCCCTCACAAACTAATCCTTTCATGGGTGCCATAGGCACCACTTTCTAAAGCACTAAATTCACTCGAGAAATCCCACAATTAGGAGGCAAATTGACTCACCAATTTCGCCTGTAAAGGTCTTATTTTGCCAACCTATATTTAAGAGGGCACGAATTTAGGCATGATAAGATTAGCAGTGCGCAGACAGATGAAGAGGAGGCAGGGCTACCCCGACGCATTTTCAAACCAAATTTACAAAGGAATTCTGTGTGCTCAAGGGCAATTATGGTCACGCAACTGTAGGTGACTGAAACCCATGACTAATAAAAATTAAATTGGCCCAAAATTAATCATATGCAGCAAGACTGATTTGATTCAGCCAGATTAGCTACTAAAATGCCTCGAGAGGGTTGGATTAGCAGATGATATACCCTTCTATCTCAGGGCTCAGAGAGCAATATCTTACAAAGGCAAATTAACAATAGAATGCATTAGTTAGTCCTCTCTTGATCTCTGCAATGAAGAAGAAAACAAGGAAAACATGACTGTATGTGTTAGGTTGTTCCTGCATTTTCTGTTCTTACATCAAACCTACTTCAGCAAATGCTGCAGTGCATGGTTGATGGCAGACTGAGCAGAAAGCAAGAGATCACTCAGTGGTAAGTGTAGCACACCAAGTTACTGCATTTTATTCTCTTTTTTTCCTTCTTCCAGAGTCAGGATTAAATGCTCAAGAGACAGTATTTCGTGTTCGGACTTAGATGTTTATTAATTCTAATTTATATTACAGTGCAGCACTTCAAGCTAGCAAGCTAAAAATGGCCATGTACCTCTCTCTCTACAAGGCCTTTTAAGATCTAATCTGTCCAATTAAGAACAGACACCTAAATTATTTTCGCTTTTAACCCAATATCCAAACACCCATGATCGGCAATGTGGAATTTTCTATCCAATTACAAAAGTACCACTGAAACCCATGAAGAATAAGGTGAAGAGGAAAGAAACTTCTGGCCTAAAACCTCCATCTTGCCATACATATATATTACCATATTCTAAAACCTTAAATCCTAAATTTTCCACCCTGTGATATTGCAAACTTCCATTCAAACTACACACTAGTGATCCCACCTATATCATTCAATTTTGGAAGCCTTTTCCATGGCCTCAGGTCAAAAGCAGTGCTTTCTTGAGGGTCAGTGCCCATCAGCACAGAGTGTCTAAAATTCCCGGTATCCAGGGTTCCAACACCAAGTTTTGCATTATTTGACTGTAAAAAATTGGTTAGTCAGGACAGATTTCTAATATTCTATTTAAGAATAAGATGTAGATCAAGGAGATGGGCTAAAACAAGTTGGTCTTTTCAGCTTCCCTCCAACCTTCTCTTCCATTACCGGAGTCAGTGGTGGTCTAAAAGTCTCAGTAATACTAGTTTAATTTACAACAGACCAGGAGACAAAATGGCAAAGCAAAACACCCTTAGATATCCTTATGTCCTTCTTCCCATCCCTATATCTAGGAATAGGCATCCACAGGTTCCTGTTTTGATTTAGCTCTCCATAAAGCATTAGTGGTTCAAAAATAGACTAAGTATGACCAAAAATGTAAAGGAAAAAAAGGATAGTCTGCTCAGTTACCTCAGAAGAAGTAGATATGTCTAACCCTTGTCTATATGGGCTAAGGATGAGCCTACACATATCCAACAGTACTTTCAAAGACTTCCTTCTTCATCCCAGGCAAAGGTATGCAGTTGAATTTCCATCAGAATAAATGGCCCTGTGCCCTTGGCTAACTTTAAACATGGAGAAAGCATAACCCTGATATCCTATGGTTTTCTCTTGATTTCTTGTATTTGTTTGTAGGGATCACTAGTGCCTCTTTGTATCTTGCAAATAAATAATTGGCCAGAATAATTATCTCCTGCAAAATACAATTCTGATAATATTCCTGGTGGTCTGTATCCATCAGTCATATTCATGTAGCTAATAAGATAAAGTGGGAAAAAATCCAAACATTTTCTAAAATGCTGCCAAGATGGAAATATTGCACTAAATGGGAAAAGCATCCATTTAGTTTTCTCATCAGCTGCATCTAGCACTGTGTAGGAATTTTTCCATCACCTGATATAAACTAGAACACCATCCCAAAGACCTGCTCACTAAAATCTTTTAGTCCACACACTTGTACAGGAATGACATCAGTTCCATAACATTTTCACTTTCCCTTGTAGAGCAAATAAAATAATTCCTGCAGTTTTCAAATGCTAGTTAGGATCTTTAATGAAACTTTTTTGCAATGTAGCTGGCTAGGTTGCACAGCATCTGGTCACTGTACTGGAAGCTGTTTTTAAATTTGAACCTAACATGAATTGACTGAATTCAGTCAAAATATGGACAGGGCCTCATTTATCTGAACTCTGATTTATAGTAAATAGAAAAATTCAGGTTTCATTTACATAACTCCCTGAAGGTGCATATTCTACATAAATTTACTCACCTGTTCTTGTTCCCTTTTATAAACCTGGAAAAAGACAATCTCCCCAAGAATATCTATTGGAAAGCCTGGAAAAGAAAATAGAATTGATATGTATGGATGATTTTTTAATGTTTGGGAGGCATTTAATTCAAGCAGTAAACACTTTTCTGAATGGTATTATTAAGGAGATTTCGTGATCTTAAAAAAGCTTCATTATTATAGCTTTCCTTGAATTCACTGTTGAGTCAAATATAGCTGCAAAACCTTCAGTATCTTTGGTACTTATGCTTGAATCATCTTTTACATTTTTCATAAGTCTCAATCCAAAGAAAGTGAAAAAAGATTAAGTCCCTATAAAAATTATGTCAATTAAAGTAATCTTTTTTTAATCATCTTCCTGTGAAAATCAAAATATGTCCAATGTGAGCATGAGCTCTGTCTTCTCCCCTTACAGGAATTTTTAGAGAAGATTTTAAGCCTTCAGTCACCAATTGAAATATATTTACAGTGTTTATGGCACACTAATTACAGAGGATTATAGGTTAATCTAATTTGGAAGAGGGCTCTAGTCCAAACCCACACTCAGAACAAGGCTACTTTTGGGTGGGGTTGCCCAGGACCTTGTTCCATCAGTCTCTGGGTGTCCACGGGCAGTGAGATTCCACAGCCTGTCTGGGATGCTGACCCAGTGCCACAGCACTGTCTCGGTGAAGGGCTCTCCCTTTCAGCCTTGCTGCACAGTGCCACAGATGCCTTAGCCTGCTGGCTTGCAAAAGGCCCTCTGCCTGCAGTCTGTAGACCTCCTTCTCTCCTTTCCCAGGCCCAGCTTTGCTCCTTTTCACTCCAGCTGCCAGGGCAGTGCTTTCCAGAGCCTCTGCCATGGTGTCTTTCTTCAGCTGCTCTCAAGCTGCTCCTGTGTGCTGTTCCTCCCAAGCACCTGCAAACAGTGATTTTGGCAGGGAGGGGTTTCTTCTGGTGTGACAGCCACCTCTTCTTTCTCCCCTTCTCCCCCTTTCCCTCCAGCTGTCACATCTGGATTACATCACAGAACCAACAGTGTACCCCCACAAAGCTCAGCTATGAAGCACCTGCTGCTCATCAAAGAACACTCCAGGCAGTGCTAACACTCCTCAGCAGGAGTGACCAGACAGGAGTTTGAGCAAGAGCTGGTGGAAGCCTACAGAGTTACTGTGGAACAATTACTGTAAAGGACCCCTGCTGCATAGGAGGCAGGAAGGTGTGCATCTGGAGACCCTCATCACTTCCCTTCCCAGCTGGCCCACGAGCAGTTTACCCACCACCTTCTTTCTGTCTGTTTCTCCTTCTCTTGCCCTTTTATTTTTCCCTAGAAATTACTCTGTGCACCATCAGCTATGGATGACTTTGCTGATACACTTCCACGCATGTGAACCTGCCTCAACACACTTTGGGTTGAGAATATTTTAGTCAGAATTTCCCTTTCTGCAACTCACTGCTGTCATCTCTCACTCCCTTTTTGTTCATGAAGAAGAGTTGGGCTCTGGGCTGCCTCTAACACTTCTTCAGGTAATGAAAGGCTGCAATTAGATACACACACACAAAAATGTAGATTTTCCTTGTATGTCACATCCTCCAATCTCCTCATTGTTTTAGCAGCCCTCCTCTGGACTCTGTCTAGTTTGTCAACAACTTTTTTGAGGTGCCCCTAAACAGGACCCAGCACTCCAAGTGTGGTTTGTCAGTACTGAACAGAAGGGAAAATCACTTTGTTTAGCCTGCTGAATACATTCTTGCTAGTGCAGCCCAAGATGTGTTTAGCTTTCTTCCCCTTAAAGATGCAGTGTTGGCACATTTAACACTGCCAGAACTACAAGGTCCATTTCTGAAGAGCTGCTGCTACCCCAGTAAACTCCAGCTGGTGTCCATTCATGGCTTTATTCCATCCCAGACACAGGAATTTAACTTTGTTGAACACCACAATGTTCCTTACTGCCCATTCATCCAGCTTGTTGAGGTTCCATCCTGGCAAGCCCTGTCCAGCTGCATCCCCCAGACTTGTACCATCCACAACTTGCAGAGGACTCATCCATGCCAGCCCATCACCCAGGCTTTTGATGGAGATGATGAACAGAATCAACCTCTGTCAGATTCCCAGGAACATCAGACTGCTGCCAATTCAACTTCCTGTCATTAACTAGTACTGCACATCCAGACCTTATCTCCTCAGTGGAGTTATGTGGATGCATTTCCAGAGTATGTCAAAAGGTTTGCTAAATTTGAGGCAAACATCCAGTGTTCTCCACTCATCCACAGAGCCTGACATTTCACCAGAGAAAGAATTCAGTCAATTCAAGCACAAATTGCTTTCAGTGAACCCTTCCTGGATTCCCAGGCTTCAGAGCTCTCTCAGGATTTCCCAGTTGCTTCAGCACGGTGTCCTTAACTCAACGTCACATTGACAAAAACAACAGAGATTTCTCATTTTCTATAGTTAATATACTAGTCTGAGCAATTTTAATGCATTGTGAAAGCATACAAAGATCATAAAACTTAATAACTTAATATTTACTTTGAGAGAAGACTTAATGTGACTTTTAAGAAGATGTACAGCACAGCACTTTCAAAGGGGGACATCCTCTTTTACAACAGTGGGCTTGTAGTCTGCAAAGCACAGATGCTTTTCTTTTAGTGGCTAAGACTATGAAATAAGTGAAACCTTAAGGGCCATATCTTTATTTATTCACATCAAACCATGCATTTTAGCTGCAGTGTAACTGTACTAGTTTGTGCAGTTTATGCCAAAGGAGGATCTGGGCTCCAGTTTCTATTTCCAGCTCTGTTTTGCTCATGTGAATGCAGCAGTTAATTCAGAACATATGGAAGAGATGGGGGAGGGAGCTCCTGCTCTCACAGCTCAGGCAGCTAGATTGATTTTTGCTAAAACTTGAAAAAACCCCACAGCACATACCACGTGTGGCAAGTCACCATCCTGCATTTCTGATATGAATTATACTGTATAACAAAATGTGAGTGTAAAATTTAGTAGCACAGCAGTTATGCCATGCAACACTTCACCTGCCTGGGAGTACAGTTATTTCCATTTTCATAGTAATGGGCTATTGTATCCTAAAATGTGCTGAGAGAAAACACACTAATAGGATTTTATGTGAACACTTGGAGAACAAATTTATACAATGGAACTGGACTGGAATTGTTTGATTAAATGCAAATCATTAATGTTGTAAACAATACAAAAAGAGAGTAAGCCTAAACTGAATGTGAAATAATGAGAGAAAAATGGGCTTTATATTGCTTAAAATGCACAGGTCAGATCATGCAGCTTCCACAGTATCTGCTAAGGCAATTTTACAGTAAAAATGAGAGTTATAGAAAAAACAGCTCCATTTGATTGACTGAGAGAGATGCATTGCAATACTGAGCATGGGCTCTAGGTCGATGAGAGTATTTATAACTCTTATTTACCTCCTTCCTTTCCCACTGAAATCAACTGAGAATATGAATAGTGTACAGTTTTTACATCCGAACTATTGTGACTTAAATCCCTGTAAAAAATGGTCTTGAGTTGGAAGTTTTCTTTTTCCCAGAAATGAAAAGAAAGAGTATATCACAAGAGAAAAGGAAAGGACAGCTTATATTTCACAATCCTTGCTTGGATGCAGCCCATTCCCTGCTTCCACAGATAAGAGAGGATGTTTAAACAAGAGAGATGGCAAAAGCTAGAAGAGGCTGGAGAGCCTACAACATAGGCAAAAATACTCCAAATTAGGAACAAACACAATGAGGACAGCAGTTAAGTGCTCATAAATACCCATTTCCTATGGCAAAGCTGTAATCCAGATTCAAAACTGCTCGTTTGTGTCTTTTACTGAATTTTCATTGCCTCTCCAGAGGCAGGAAGGCAGCGAGGAGAGATGCCAAAGCAACACTATGCCCTGAAGTTTCACTGCAGCTCTGTGCTGGGTTGTTTCAGGTGGAGTGCTTGAACTGTAAAGGTGCAAAACACAGTTCCCCTCAGGTACTGCTCACATTTATGAGAACTACAAAAATGTGACCACCTTAGGAAAGATTCCTTTTATTTTTATTTTTTTTAAGCACTCTCATTCTAGATTCTAGATTTAGATACCTGACTTTGGACACTTAATGAGTTTTAAGATGTCAGATTTCATCCTAGCTTGAATGCTTTTTTTGCAATAATATATTTAGCTGGGCCAAATGCATCCCTTAAGTAATTTGGTCTATTGTGCTTACAGTCTGCTTAACTTTTATTTTTTACTTATTTCTTCTTTGGTTTACCTTTGTTTTTCTACCCTGTGGCAAATAAACAATCCTTTTATTGAAGATAGCTGGAATTGAATGTGAAGAGTCATATGTATTACTCACTCAGGGTGCCTCAGAGCAAAGGGAATTACCTTACTTTTTCTATTCTCTCACCAACCCCTCTTGTAATAGCACAGAGTATTGTTACTATCATGGTGTGACTCAGAGAAACAGCCAAAGAGACATTTTAGAAGACAGGATAAATAGCTTCTGAGGAACTGGGGCCCTATTTCTGTCTTTTATGCATCCTTTTCAACCCCTTACTGAGTTTTCACCAGATGCTCTTTTCAAATCTCATGAGTTATGGGACTTCCCTACATAACAGTCAGCTCAAAATGCATTTCTATCTTATTTCTTCAGGAAACCCTGGAACAAATAAGATTCAAAGACAACATTCAGCCAGACACAAATTAGTTTGGGGTCATTTTGAGATTTGGCTTGACGACTGAACGAATTCTTACTGCATCCCCTGCTAAGCCAGGTTGTTCATCTCTCATTTTAAACTCTAGGTACTTCCAGTAGTGTGGTATGTGCAATGCTTCCTGTCAAGCTGATATGAAAAGACTTTCATATGTGAAAAACATTCAGATACAAAATCGCCAGGAAATTTGGAAGATGGAAAAATTCCAGCTTTACAATATCCTCCCAGAAGGATTTGCTGCTAAATTGAGATCTATTTGTTTATCGCTTTTTAACTCTCTGTGGGAGACACAGCACTGGGACAATGAGACATACAGATAATGAGCTGGGCAGAAGAAATGCTGTAAGAAATATCCCCAGCTCCAGGGGTTATAATCTCTCACCTTGTTTTTAAACTCATTTTTCCTGTAACTTAAAGAGAACTGAATTTCCAGCCCTTAGGAGATGACTACTACCAGTTCTACTATTGCTGCTACTACTACTACTACTACTAATTATTATGTTTATTGTTATTTTTGTTGTTGTTGTTATGTATTATTCCATAAGAGGAAGAACTTATGAAAGAAGATATTCTATGAGTCTGTTGTTTTGCCCTCATGTCCATCTCACTGCAGGTGCCCCCAAGCAATCCCTGTCTTTTATGACACTTTTAACTTGAAAAGGATGATACATGCCAGAGTCACTTCGGAACTAAGGTCAATCAAATAAGTTTTAGGAATTTATAAGTAAATAAACAGAGAAACATGCATAATACATAGAAACAGGCTTGAAAGATGAGCCTGGAGTCATTTACCCCATTGAGGTAAATCCTATCATTCACCAGCGGGACCTATCATAACAGCAGGAGGAATAATCTGCATAGGAAAAATCTGAGTGAGTAATAAAGGTAGGTTTTGAAAGTCTAGATCTGCTTTGATCAAGCACTGTTGTATTTAAAACACTGTCAGCTACCAAGACTTAAATAATTGCTGGAGAAACTAAAGAAATGTCAGAGCAATTGCACAGGAAAAGGGCTAATTTAGGAAATCAAGACCACATGAAGTGGAGCAGCTTTATTTGTAAAGGGAAAAACCTCCATTCTTGTCAGCCTCAGAGTATAACCTCAGTCCCATCAGGACCAACTCCCTTAATGCCTTTAATTTAGCAGAAAACATCAGTGTTTAGCTGAGACAATGAAAAAGACACCTGTATAAATTCTATGGAGCGGATATAAATTCCCACCTGCCTGGAATTTACAGCCCTAGTATTAAATCCCACCATGGATATGCAGTATTTTTATGAGAATTTTGCCATGGTTTAATCATGGAAGACAGGGTTAGTCCATGGTTAAAAGTCACTGAGATCCAAAAGCAATTAGAAAAAGTCAATGTGGAAGGTTAATAGTACCCTACTTGGATCTCTAAATGATTTCAAAACTTAAACATAGGGCTCTCTGTCCTCCTCAAAAACACACATCAAACAGATTTCATAAACTTGTTAGAGGGCTGGGAAAATCCCTATTCCCTATTCAAATTCCTTTTGGAAGTACTTTAATTTCTGTTTAGCTTCCAGTATCAGAATCTTGTGAAAGCACCCAGCAATATGCATATCTGTAATTCTCATTTGACTCTAATATTTGTACTAAACCTCAAGTTCTTTACAAATTCAACACTAGTAATCCTAAAATACATCTGACGTTACAGAAGACAGCAGCTAGCTCAAAGCTCAGAAATACAGTGGTATTTTAAGTGGCATTATCACTGCCTTGGAGAGTCAAAACTTTGTTGGTTTTGGACTCAGCAATTTCTTATCTAACTGAGACTCCAGTGGGTAGTGTATGGTCACCTTTTGGCATTCTTGGTGCACTCAACATTACATGGGGAGTATTTCAATGATGCTGATGTCACGCTTCTCTTCCATGTGGCAGCATGTGTGATACTGAAACACTAATCAGGACCTATGAGAAGAAAACAAGATACTACAAAACAAATCCCTTTTTTTAAAATAATTTTATGAGAAATTGCTTCAACGACCAGTTGTGAAAGACTTTTCCCAGTCCTTTATAGATCTGTTCTTTAGGCTGCAGGTTTTTGCTCTGTGTTAAAACATTTTCCCAGCATGACTAAATGAGAAACTCTTCTCTTTTCAGTCACCACAGAAAAAAAAATAGCAGGTTTCATCGATGTTAAACATGGAAAGGGTTAGTAGAAAAGCAGTGCTGTGAGTGATTTTTTTCCCTTCTGTCAGATGATAAAACAGAAATATCCCAAATAAAAGAGTCCAAGATCAGATTTCTGATTGTGGCAGTTTCCTCTGAAGAGTCCAGTATAAAAATAATGTCATGTTCTTTGTGGACCTACCGTCCCACAATCATGGCAGTCCTTGCATTGGGATCTCTGTGTTCTGGCAACATTCCAGATGAAGCTGGCGAAGGAAAATGCAACTGATCCTAAGAAATCATTTACACACTCCAGAGCGTGCATTTGTCAGCCAACACACACATATCATGTGTAGCTGAAGAGCTTTCAGGCCAGGAAGGTTTTTGAGTGCTGATGGATAAGATACACAGCTGTACATGCCAGGGTAAGCCCAGAGGTGGGTGAGCTGCACCATGCACAGCAGGGCTCAAGCAAGCATCACCTCTGGGATGAAAGGAGCCACACCAAAATACCTGTTTTTTATGAAACCAGCTCGTGCCTATGGGTTCACACACATGTAACTGTGTTGATGCAATTGCATTCCCATCAGCATCTTTGAATCACACATGCACTGGTTTTGACATTTCATCTGACTTTGGGAGACACTGCTTTCTCCAGGATATTCAGATATTTGGTCTTTTGGACATTATGTGAACACTAATATTAGTATCACATCCTTGACTCATTCCTCAATTTACTTTCCCCTAACCAACCTAAGAATTGACAACTTTTTGATAACTTTATGCCTACACCAGTTTGTTCCCTTCAACTCACTCATCCCTGCATGGGGTGCCATTAGCAGCTGCAGCAGCAAACAGCACTCTAACAGGGAGGAGCTTTTATCAGAGGAGGACAGACTTCTTCTTTACTTCATGCACAGCAGTGATGCTCCCACTTTCACTACTACCAAGAAGAGCTTAGGATTAATATTGAAGGTACTGACTGACAGAATATGCCAAGTTAATACCAATAACTTAGCAGCAGGATATAAGCAGGTTGGGAGGCTCTAACCTAAAAGGTACATAACAACTGCTATGAATGGAAATACTCTCTCCTACAAAAGGGAGCCACACCCACCATTCTTATACTGTCTTTCTTGTTTTCTAATTGTACTGGCATGATATGATATTATTACTTGGCACCAAAAGCTGTATATCAGATTCCTTGTCTGTCCAGGACAGAAGGAACCAGTCAAGAGGTGAATATTCTGGTATTCTCTTTCACTGCTGCCATGACTTCCCAAGAGGTGTCATGTCACAGCCATGTACAAGCTGTGTTCCAGCCCCAGCTGCTTCATCTTTCCATCTCCTTTCTTAAGCCTGTAGTTGTAGCAAGACTGAAAAGCCTTGGGTGGCAAAATATCTCTTCCATTTTGGCTTGTGCAAAAAAGAGAAATGGGCTCCTATCCCAGCTGAAATCTCTGGATGCTGTTTTAGACCACAAAATGCTTTTGGATCTTGGCCCAAAATAGATAGCAGCGTACACAGGGCTATAATAGCACATCTCTGCCTTGTTCTTTTTCACACATTGCAGTTTCCTTGACACTAGACCTGATAATTATTGAATGAATGGCCTCTTCCACTCTCAGCCCCCAGCAACCATTATCCTAATTACAGTCAAGCTGGAATCAGGAGAAAAAAAATCCCACAAAATCAACATCATCAAGTTATACCTTCAGCACACAAAGCTGCAACCACTTAATTTGAGTCTGGGGTGCTGTGTAAATCACCTCAGAGTATTCCACCTGTGCTTTGAGTAAAGTCCACTCAACTTTTGTAAAAGCTTTAAATGCATAAAACATGTTCATTAGAATGAGGTTATTAGCATGGCAAAATCACAATTTACTGGTGAGAGGGGTATTTTAAATCATGGCCAGGTGGAGTTTTTGCTTTCACCAGACAGTAACTCAGAATCCATTAACTTCTGAGGACTTGCATCTTAAAAGAAAGTTACACATGAAAAATGACGAGTGCTATAGTCTGACAGATCTGGATTCATATGGATATTTTAATTTTCCAGCAAGCATAAGAAAATGGTTAGCAGGTTTCATACTTCAGCTTCCATATTCCATATTTGCAAGAGCAGTACAGACCCAGATACAGCACTATTACATGGTTTATTCTGACAACACAATATGTAATGAATGAAAGAACTTGTTACCAAGGAGATAATTGGACTTGAACAGTGAAAATGTCTCAATGTGCCAATTTTCAACATCGGTTTTTCTTTTGCTGTGGCTGTGAATTGTTGCTGGCCAGATTTTTAGAATAGCAAACTACTGTCTTTATCTTATTTTTGTATGGCAGATTCCATAGTCTAATATATTGCCCTAACAGGGATTTTATGCAAGGTTTGACCTGCTTTGTAGTAATAATCTTAAAAAAATATATATATAAAAAACCATAAAATAAATAGAGCATCAGTAAGGAAGGAGAGTTTGCAAACATATCAAAAAAGACAAAATAATATTAGTCCAGATATCCTCACAAGAAAAATTGAGAGTGTATAAGCAATATTTTGCAGGAGACAGGAATGGTATATGTTGATGCCATACACTGGAAGCAATCCTGCCCACCTGTCTGGCCAAACTTCATTACCATGTTATTCTATAATTTTATAACTTTAAATTCTATTGCCATCTACATACAAATATATTTTTCTAGGCCTCTCTGATACTGACTTTCAGCATATTATCTGTAAATGAAATCTCTTTGACTTTTTTCTTTTCTTTTTTCAAAACCAGCTTCAAAACAACAAACTTCTGAGACATGCATATCACACAGAGTATAACAAATTGATTAAATTGCCTTCTTCTCAGTCTATATCAAAGCACAAATACTAAGCATATATGACAATTATTTTTAATCTTTAGTGATGTTTGATATTCGGCTGTTCACCACGTGGAAGGGTGTCCCCATTTGCCTTATTGTTCCCTGTCCTACTTGTTGAAGGTGAAGCAATCAATACCACTATTTTTTTCTCATTATCAACAGTAGCCTGTATCCTACATCACAGTGCTCCTAAGTTTGTGTATCAATAATTCCTTCCACACTCAGAGTTTGGGGATAATTGAAGGGACCAACCCAAAGGTTTGTCTTTAGTTACTGCCTTAAAAATGTTCTTGCACCTTGCTAAAGTTTCTAGCAGCTTATTTTTAAACAAAAGTTGCAATTAAGTCTATGCATGATCATCTTCCAATACTAGCAGTGCCACCATTTCCTTCCTCAAAGGCTGCCACCGTCCCCTTGAAGACTGGCAGTCCTTCAGATCCAGGGGACAAAATGTTCCTGCAAGTCTTCCTTAACCTGCTGCAGTCTGAATATGCCACTCTGGTACATCCTGGTGAAATGAGCAAGATATCCCATCTCCTTCTGGCTGCAGAAGGAAAGCAGTGCTGCCAGGAGCAGCTGCCAGATGGTGTGTGACGAAGCAGCCCCTGGAGTAACTGGAGCTCAGGAGCAGCCATCCGAAGGAGGAGCAGGGGAGGGAAGCCTCAGCCAGTGCACCCCCTTTCACAGCCTGCACTGTGCTGCTTCTCCCGTGCTGGGGCCATTCACTCACACTGCTTTCCAGCCTCTAGGAAGTTAGTTTCTGAAGTCCGGTGCTTTTTCTTCTTTTTTTTCTGAGTATTCACTAGATGCAGAACTAAAGAGGCGTGTCTCCTTTGTTCAGAGAAAAAATATCCATACCTTCTTCAAAGACTTCCCTATGGCCACCATGCCAAAAAAATACATGGAATGCTCAATCTTCTTGAATACTTATTTCTCATCCAGTTTTTCTCCCTTCTCATAGTTTCAACCAATTTCTTTTCCCTCCCATCATTTCATAGATTTCTCTCTGCTTCCTGTTCCCAAACCAGTAATATCACAGGATCATTTTCTAACTGCAAGTACATGGTTAATTATAGGAAACAAGGAGATGTACTTTGCAAGACATAGGAAATCAGTACATAGCTGTGGCTTTCAACACAGGGATTGCTCTCTCCTCTCAAAGAAATAGCAAGAATAAGTAGGGAGCATCATTAAGTTCACTCACCACAAAACCCCCATGTTGTGAAAGAGCAGCATGTAGGGGGAACATTCATAGTCTCTGTAGGTTTACAGTAGGCAGAACACCTCTGTATGCTCTCTGCCCCATGTTTGAGAGTATGTCCTGTTTGACAAGCAGTGGGTATAAAGCTGCTTAACCATTTGGTTCAGTTTGGTTTGACATCCTGTGTTGTGTCAATTAGTGGTGGGATGTGCTTGGTATGGTCTGGATGCAATAGAGGAACCAGAGCTAAGCAGAGAGACCTCTAATTTTTATCTTGAGCCTCCTCAGCTCTGTGAAACTGCCCTACTAACACTCAGAAGTGATGCCCACATCTCCCTAGAACTTGACAGCTTCTCTTTTTTTACTTTTAAAGTTGTTAAGGCAGATGGGACTAAGTTCCTTGTCGATAAAACCTGTTAACTGGGGTCATTCTATCACTGCTTTGTTGTCTTGAGTACCCACTAACCTTCAAGCAGCTTCACAAATGTGCCCTGCTTCATAGCTGTTGAAACTTAACCAGTGAGTCTTCGAATGATACTTATGGGAAAGACAAAAAAATCATATTATTTCTTTTCTTTTCTCTCTCCAGATTCATAATAGTGAAGCTGAGACTAGAATTTAAGTCAGTGGAGTCACTTTATTTTTATATTTCTCTAATGCAGGAACTTTTCATCAGGCTGAGAGAAATAGATTGTTGATGTACTTATGAGAGTGCTGCACACAAAGTGTATTCTGATATCATCTTTCAGATTCACCAAAGAACATTTGTCATCACTTCTGATAGAATTAAATTGTGGTTGCATCCAAGGCATCAGTTGAGGAATAAAAATGTGGAAATTCATGCAGTAAATATTAGTATCAACATTAGCATGCTGAAGAATGCAATGATGCAGAGACTTTGTATAGACAGAAATACAAAATAATCTCTGCTGACAACTCTTATTGTTCCTATGCAAATGAAAGGGAGATCAGAGGATTTTATGGTATAAAAGTAACTGTAAAATAAGGGTAGCATAATGAGTCAAATCCAAAATGAAATTTGGGAAAACTTGGGTATTAGTAAATTTAAATGTTTTACTTCATAAAATTAAATTATTCTGGTTTTGGCAAATTTTAGGTTTTGTTATCAGTAAGGAAAAACAAGCCTCAAAATGGAAATGTGCTCAATTCCTCTCTGATTTCCAATTCTTGGTAAAACTGCATTATTAAAATTTTTGACCAATCAACAAGTATCTCTTCTCCCCTCCCTTTCTGGCTTCCTTTTTCCCCAAACTAGTAATTATGCTGTCAGTTGCCTCCCATTTCTCTCCTAGGTATTTTCTCAAGGCTTGTCCACAGTACAGAAATTTATGATACAAAGAGCTGTGCTGGGCTTCTAAGGATGCTTGTAAAACACTTCACATCCATACGCCAAAGTGCTCCAAGTGGTTTGTGCTTCTGCCAAAAAACACTTGGACTTTTCTTGTGTTCAGCAAGGGCTAAAGTTGGCTGGAGGCCAGTAGGGCCAGCACTAAAGGAGATAGGATGCAGCACTCGTGCTGCAGCCCTACAGAGGCACTCTGTACATTCCCAGAGCCCTCCCCATCAGAGCTGCACTGGGAACTGGGAGATGGCTGCCCAAAGGGCTCTGCAGCTGAAAAGCCTTGGGGATGTCAGCAGAAATGCTCCTATGCAGAACAGCAGTCTGGATATTACAAATAGTGAGCATTTAAACCAAGGAGCTGAGATAAGCTTAGTAAGAACCCTTCTAATTATCAGGGTATTAGTAAGGAAGTGAGAAAATGACATAAGTAATAGAAGGGATTGGTGCTGCTCACCCCCTGCCCTGCTTGTCGTCCTCAGCCATGCATGCAGAGCCCTCCCTACTCTCCTTTCAGTCAGGATCTGGAGAAGCAACATGAAGCAAAGAGGGAGGAGGGGGGAAACTCACATTCAAAATAGCAGCAAAGAGCTCTTCTGCAAAGTGTGTCTGGAGGTACAAAAGATACAGCTGGCAGCTTGCACTGCTTTACTGAAATAATGAGAGTAGAGTTGTACAAGCAGCTACCTAAAATGGGCATTATTAGTTTTCTTTATTAGGGACTGGGTGGGAGAGCAAGGACAAGCAGCACTTCCTTGTGCTTTGTTCTTGTCACTTGACAGCTTTTTTTGTCCTTGAGATATTCTCTCAGGGAGCAAGGAGTACACATGGCTCCAAGTCACTCCAGGATTGGGAGAGGAGAGTGAAGCTCAGTGTTAAAGGGGCATGTGTCTGCAGCAAATTTAATTATTTAAAATAATCTAGAATAATTTTTTCAAGAAAGCAACATTTAATTGTAGATAAGGAATTAAAATTAGAAGGGATTTTAAGTGTCATTACTTAATTTCCCACATAACACATTAGGCACAGGACAGGGAATCCCAATTTAACCTAATGATGAACAGACTGGCCAGATTTTCAAAGTGAAGTAATGGAATTCCTGTGGGGGAAGGAGCTGTGTTCAGTCACAGAGATTTGGAGTGAAAAGCAGCACAAAAAAAAAGGAAGAGACAGCCAGCTTCCCTCCTCCCTTGCTGTACTGCTCTACCTTTCCTCCAGTCTATTTGTGAGTGGCACAAATTCCTCACTGGACAAGCCTCATGACAGCAAGAAACAAGCAGTAATGTTGATGGGGACAGGCAGCAGTGCTGGGTTTATTGTGCTGATGAGATAACTGGAGGAGAGGCAGAGCTGAGCAAGGACCCAGCGTGCCCATCCCAGAACTCCCTGTCCAAGGGCTGGTGGCTGCACTTTGAGGGGACAAGAGGCACGGGTCAATACCTCCACACTCACACATACCTGCAATGTACTCACAGAGTCAGACCCACTCCCTCACCTGCTGTGCTGGTCACTCCCCATAAGAGCCTTATTTCACTGTCTAATGGATTAATCATATTCTTTCAGTGATAACTATCAGAATGTCCCCATCTGGTGTGTGCTGACATCTCATGTCAATCTCAACCACCTTGAGATTTCTCAAAAAGCAAAACTGTTGGGTTTTGGCCAGCCCCTCTGACTAAGCATCCTTGCCTAAGGGCACAGGACATCTTCATCTTAACAGCAACTGGGACATAGAAGGGGCTTTTCAGCTCTTTATTCTTTCATTTGAACCAAGGCCTGCTGACCTAGCAGGTTATGTGTTAGTCTAATGAATCACCCTTCAAAGGAAACTTTCTTATTTCCCTTACCTGTGCTCCCTTTCTCAGGTGAGCTTCTCCTCCCATGCTCTCTATTACCATAGACATTCTCATTTTCTCCAAAATCACTTCCCTTTGTTCTGCCCAGGAGACACTTGTCAAAGTCCTGGCCTGGTGGTGGTAAACACCTCCATATGTTTCACAGATCTTATACTATCTGTCACTTGAGTTGTTGCATGGGATATTTACATGTTAGATGATAAGGTTTTCCCAAGCAATAATGAAATTTATTTGCGTTGTTTTTTCACTCCTCTAGAATCTCTCTTTTGCACATAAACAATGAAAACACTAAAGCCTCTACACTGAACTGGGACAATTTAATACCTACAAAGAATAAGGCCAGGCTTGAAATAAGATTTTCAGTTTCTACAACAGATGTAAAACATGGGAGACTGATGGGACAAGCTGGAATTACGTTATGATGGTGAGCTCACAAATAAGTAGCACCTCTGAGACTCATTTGGTATACAATAACACACAAATGCCATCCTAGAAAAATACTACTGGGGTATTTAAAAATACTTAGACACTACATTTTGCTGCCTTGCCTTCTGCTTGTAAAATCCAAATCTTGCTGCTCTGTTCCCCACAAACACAGTACTTGTTCACTTTTGCCTGATCAGGAAAACACTAATAATAAAAATAATAATAATAATAAAATAATAATAATAATAATAATAATAATAATAATAATAATAATAATAATAATAATAATAGTCACAGCAATAACAATAATCACCATTTGATTTACCAGTTCAAGACTTTAATTAATGTAACCATACCTTTTCTGATCTCACTAAAGTCCATGTTCCTTCTTTTTGCTTACAAGGATATTACTGCTGAAATCAAACTTGTTTACACCAGCACTGTAAACATTCCCATTTGAATGCATTTTCCTCCCATTTCTTTGCTACACTGACCCCCAGATCTGCTTCCCACTGTTTCATCTGCCTTCAGTATTTAGCCAGCATTTACTCTGGGTATGTTATATCATTATTGGAAATCCACAACTCCTATAATTTTCACTGTGCTTGCTGTAATGCTCCAACCAAACACAGACCAGGTCCAGGCGGTGCTCTCTCTGAAACCATTTCTTTCATTTCATTTCTGCTGGAGGCTCTTTTAGGCAAAAATATGGACTTGGCTTGCTCAGCCTGGAGAAGAGAAGGCTCTGGAGAGACCACAGAGCAGCCTCCCTTCTGAAAGGGACCTGGGGGAGAGCTGGAGTCACATATTGTGGGCAAGGGGGAATGGCTTCAAACTGAAAGAAGGAAGATTTAGATTAGATGGCAGGAATAAATTTTTTACTGGGAGGTTGGTGAGACTCTGGAACTGCTTGTCCAGAGAAGCTGTGGATGCTCCACACCTGGAAGCCCTCAAAACCAGGTTGGATGGGATTTTGAGCAACCTGGTCTAGTGGAAAGTGCTCCTGCCCAAGACAGGGAAGATGGAATTGGATGATCTTTATGGTTTCTTCCAACACAAAACATTCTATAGTTCTATGAAAAATTCTGTTGTACTTCAACAAGATGAAATGAAAAGCAAAAAGAAAGAAAAACCAATGTTTTAGCCTGCACCAGCTGCTCCCTGACAGAAGATAAGACTCACCCAAATAAGCTGCTGATTTCTCCCACACTTTCAAAGGCAAAATGTCTTAATGGAAATGCTAACAAAGACCAAGCCTGTATTATTTCTCATCCAATTCATCACTGTCACAGAATGGTGCCTAATGGATACAGAAGAGCTACACAGGAAGAAATCTGTATTTTAAGCTGCATTTTGAATATCATTTATCATTATGAAACTTAAAACTTTTGCAGTAAACATTTCTTCATATTTATCTGGAGATCTAGATGAAAGAGAAGGAAACATAATCAGGACATAGGACATTTCAATGTTCACAGAAGCAAAGAATTTAGCTATGTAAGTCTGACCCAGGGGTGTGAAAGCATGAGGTCAGAAGGGAAATTAGACCAATCTTTCTGTGATGCCCAAGTGTAAAATGCCCAACATTAACAATAATGCTACACTTCTTGAAATGAAAAAGTTCAGATTCAGAATTCAGAAAAGAACACTTTTCTCATTGTGAATAACAAGCATATCAATGTTAGGATGCCATATGTTCTTACACCAGAATTGCCTCAGAGATTAACATAGTTTTCAAAAATTCTTCCTAATAGACCATTAGACTAACAACAGCTTACCTCAGCTGAGTACAAACTTGTCTGCTTCTTTTTACAAGGGAAAAAATATGTTTCTCAGAAAACATTATGCTGTTGTATAGTTTCCCTGAAGACACTCTGAGGGTCACCATGAAGGATGTTGTATTGATACAACTGTCTTTGTAAATATGTTTGAATCTCTAAGTGTCCCAGGCAAATTCAATATTTGATTAAGAGAGAGATACTCAGTTACTTGCAACATTTACTACTGCCTGAGTAAAACAAAATGCCACAGCAATGTTGCCACAAATACTGGAGGTCTGCACAAATGCCATCCAAGGACACAAGAAAGATCAACAGTCCTCAGAGAAGCTACAGGCGTAGCTCTTATTTTACCATATATTTTTCAAAAATTTCTCCTACTTTTACTGCTGAAATTAGAAAAAAAAACATAGAAAAAAGTTAGAAAAAATAAAAAGATTGTTTCTTGTAAACAGAAACATCTTGTCTGACTTAAAAAGATATCTTTCACTTCAGTTTGGATGTTCTCATTAGCACATTTTGCATTGCTATTTTTTACTTAATTTTTAAAATCAAATATTTAAGGCAAAACCAAATGAACATTTACCAAACATTAAAATATTTTAACCTTCATCAATTAAAATAACAAGTCTAATTCAGCAGAACTTTCTGCAAGGGTTTAGCCGTTCTCAGAAAAGTATTTTCCAGCAAACACCATTTGACAAGCATCCTCAACTCAACATATCCCCACTGCTGCTTTCTGGGCGAGCATCGCTGAGAGCACCAATCCACATGTTATCAGATATTACAAAACCAGAGATGCCCAAAATATCGAGGGCTTTGGTCAGCTCCTTACTCTTCATCTGGCAGCAGAGGGAATCCAGCCATAAGGCAGTTGGGATAACAATAGATTTCCAGCAAACTGGGCTGCTGTGCCAAAGCCCTGCAGATCTTCCTGACCGCTCTGTCCCTCTGCTGCCCAGTGGGTGCCAGGGGAGGTCGGGGTGAAGGACACAGCTTGTGCCCCATCCATGGCAGGAATGAGCCTCCCCACAGCCACCCTTCATCCCATCCCAGCGAGGAGAGGACGGCCTGGCCCCAGTTTTCCCCCTCGGGTAGCAGAGCTCTGTTCGGCAGCGCAGCTGGACGCTGCGGGCTGGCCCCGCGCCAGGTGCGCTGTGCTGCTGCGCTTCGGGGTTTTCACTGGGATGAAAGAGGGCATTTAGGGGGGCTCCAGAAACTGTGCTGATGGCTGCCATGCTAATGCTTGTAATGAATTCTAAATTGGTAATGGGACCACTTGTGGATAACTAAAGGCTTATTCACTCCCCTGGATATCTGCTTTTTCCTTCACTACTCTTTGCTGGATTTAGTGCCACTATTCACTTTGCACTTTCTCTTCTCCATTTTTTTCCAGTTCTTTTACTTATCTACTGTCATTTCCCATGCTGTACTATTCCTCTAAAATTATAATCTCTCTGTGTCTGCACTTATTCTAGTGGCCTTACTGCAGCAAATCTATGTTTTACTAATCTCTAGGTACCATTGCTAGTTCTCTTTTCCCTTATGGGACTTATCACTCTAGTTCCATGATTTTGAAACAATGCAGTATGGATAATAACATTTCTAGGAGCATAAAACTTCATTTTACTTGTCCTGAAAAAAGCAAACTTCATTCATACCACCTAGGGATGGGTGGTATAATGACAAGTGGTAAAATAATAGGTGGTACAATAACAAAGGATTGCATTAATGGGCAGCAATCATAACTGACACAGACCTGTAGTTTCTGGCTGATGCAGTTTTAAATGATGTTAGTGTTGATTGTGGTGTGTCTTTTTGCCTTAGGAGATATGTGTTAAGTATAAAGGTTTGCAGTTAAAATTCTGTGAGGCGCAAGACTCCTCTGGAACATCTATCATGTCAGCAGAACTGCTAAAGTGTAACTCTCGTCAAAAAAAAATGACACTATAAAAATTACATCTATCGTGTACCCTATTTATTTTCCCGTGGTGATTTCCAGATTAAATCTGCTCAGTTTAAAAATAAAAGAGACTTTTTAAAACTGCTTTTCTATCCATATCTATATTGCCTGTTCAGCTTCTGCCTACAAAAAAAAAAGAAACTATGTTCCTTCTGTTCCATACATCATTTTCCATCCACTCACAACAAAAATTCTCCAGCTAAAATACAGGTTATATTTACACAGATATGAAATGAATCAGAACAAACCATTTCTCACACACTTTTCAGATCAAAGTTAAACCTGGCCTTTTTTTAACCAATAAGCCACAAACATGCATAGATGACATAGAGTGATACAACTTGTCATTTCCACAACAGCAAACTGAAGAATGTTTCACACTAAATATATAGCTAACTACATGCTACACATTTATGCCTCTCTCTCTCTATAAATATATATATAAACAGACACACATGTATGTCTATGCATGTATGGTGTAATACACACCTCTGTATTTCTACACATGTGTATCTGGTTATGCTTTCAAGCATTGTCCTAATTATAGGCTGTCAATGCTCTTTTATGTCCCTTAAATACTTATGCTCCTCCCTAAAATGTCCTTCCACATTTAGGGAAATATGGGAAAAGGACAGCAGCAGCTTTTACCAGCACCAAATGGCTGTGGCCCTGCACTGCTTCATCTGTGTTGGAAAGCATTAGGATTACTTGTAGAATTTCCTACCCCTTTCCCATGTCTCCTATTTACTCACTTATATTTCATTAACTTCCTTATATTTCATTTCTCTCCCTTTCAACACCCTGAATTGTGTCAAACTGTGCATCTTTTCTATTTATAAGAGATAATACAGTCACCTAGTTCTTGTTATCTCTCCACAGAATATGAATAAGCATGTTATAAAAGGTGCTATATCACCAAATGGATTTGGCTATTTAGCAGGTATTTTTTTCCATGGCAAAGGAATATTATTTGAAAAACAAAATACAACAAAGCAAAAAACTATTATAAAGAATGCTGCATTTAAAATACCAGGCTTATGGAGAAAGCAAGAAATGCATGGAAAAAGATGATAGTTCAAGAAAAGATTAACTCTTCTTTGCCTTCAGCATTAATAGAATGGGAATCAGATTATCTCATTTCATGAATGAAGTACAGCCAAATGCAGGTGAATCAAAGCAAGGCAAAGATCATGCAGGTAAACAGAATATACTTTGTAGAGTGTGCTTTGCTGTGTTTGAGTTCACTTTGGCCAAAAGTATGTGTAAGCAGTTGGTGAACCTGACTCAGTTTTGGAGGATACTTTGTTTGTACTAGATTTCTCCAAAGTTTTATTTGTGAAATGTCTTTTCTATTAATACTATTCAATGACACAAATCTGGTGGGGGTTCATCCCTCCATCTCAGCCTAGAGGAAAATGACATCATCATCCATTGTCTTATCCCATCACAACATTATTGCAGGAAGTTATCAGGTCAGGAAATCATCAATCCCCAGGAAATAATAAATAATAAATAATAAATAATAAATAATAAATAATAATAATAATAATAATAATAATAATAATAATAATAATAATAATAATTAAGCACATGTCCTAAGATGTGTAATCTGATCTGTTTTTCTCTCCTTGTGCAGGGTCACAGTCTTTATTTTCCAGACAATATTTGGGGTGGTGCCCAGAGGACTGAAAAATCACCTAAAGCTTTCAAATGATGACTAATGGGTGGTAGTATTATTCTTCAGACACAAGGGCAGTTTTATGACAGAGGTAAAGCTTGTCTGTGCAGGAGACACAATTCTTTAGGGGTGTCTACAGGACTATGAATTAAACTACCACACGAAATAATGGCCTTTACAAATCTTGCCACTTTCTGCTACAACTGCATGTGATCAATGTTAATCATTTCATTTAATGTAGTGCTGGAAGGTGAAGGGGAGAACAGGAGCTGAGATAGAATTTAAGCCTCAATTTGTCTATATCAGTGGTTGGCTTACAATATGGTCTTAATGTATTTGTGTCAGTTAATAAATTGCTATAAAAATCGACAATAAAATTGAGTTAATGTTGATGGCATGTATCTGAAATCTATACTAAGACATATTCTTACACTGTTAAAAATTAAAACTGTATAGGAAATAGTTTAATCATCGTGAAAAAGGTCAAGATTTTATAATCTCTTCCCACACCAAATCAAGAAAAAATTAAGATCTCAAGAATATTCAGCTCAATTTAAACAATTCATTCAACAGTGTAATAAATTTCAACAATGAAGTTATTTAAAAGGTTTAATTTAAACATTCAATTGAAAAATTATTGACTCACAAAATGATTGATTCTATTGTTTTATAGACAGAGCTTTTTTTTGCAATTTTTTAAGCTGTCAGTTTCTTGCCAGAACAGAATCTTCCACAGAAAGTGGTTCTGCTCAAAAATCACATTCAACAAAGACCTCTATGTTTTTCTGTCGAAAACCATCATACACAATATAGTCAAAATAAAACTTAGAAGTACAACATGTACATAAATAAAAAACGCTAAACATTAGTTCTAAAACCCAAATACCAGCTATGGACAAGAGAGGAACCAAATCAACCAATTTCTGGTCTACAACATCCAGTGAAATCATGCAATAACTCCAGGTCATGAGTGAGTCATTCATCTGGATTTTCACCTTTGGTGGAATATTTATTAAAAGAAGTTACTCAGAACACATGAAAGTGCCTGTTTCTTCCTCTTTTTGGTGAAACAGGAGCCCATGTGGCTGAAGTGTCCATGTTTAAATGCACACCTACACTGCCACTCTTCCTTATCCTGTGCTTCTCACCTCTGCTATTCTTTGAACTATCAATAAAAACACAGAGCTGAAACTTACTTTCATTACAAGCTGGTGCTTTTTCCTAGTGAACAAAAAGAATTATTCTCTTTCAAAAATGGCTGCTGCTTCCCACTGCCTCCAGCAGCACTGATGCTAAGACATGTATAAAGACAGAGGCTTCCTACCCTGAAAGAGGAAAGCGCTTTTAGAATGATGTTCATAAAAAGGAATTAGATGTTGAAATGTGTATCTGCTCACATAAGTGTAGTCATAGATTTATCCTGGCTATACTCCAAGCTAGTGCATGTGCTTTGGCTTGGCAGCCAGAGAGGCAAATTAGCAGAGTGTTAATGCACTCTGCTTTTCAGCTTTCTGCTCCAGGTACAGCTCTGGACCAGGCTGGCTCATATTTGAGAAACTCAGAAAGAAGGATAGGAGAAGTGCAGTTGGTACAGTTGACCCTCAGCTACGAACAAAAAGACATCAGGAAATAAATTCCAGAATTTAAAAAAAGCCCCAGATCTAGTTGGAAATTTATGGCAAACCTCACTGTAATGCACTTATTCATAAGTAGCAGCATATTAACATTCATAAGTAGTATCATGTTAATATTCATAAATAGCATCAAGTCATCTTAAAGTAATTAAAGGAATTTAAGAGGTGAAATTCTTAGAGTTTTAACATGTTAGCTGTTAGACAACTTAATGGTAGCAAGAATTGTGGCCCAGCTTTGATTGTCAAGTTGTGAGATAGTGAAGATCTCACTGTATGTGCAAGTGGGAGCATTGTTGGGATGTGACTCCAGAGATGTGACAAACAGCAGCCTCAGAGTGACCCATCCTCCTAATAACCTCACAGGTAACCCCACAGAGACCCACACATCTCACTTACCTGGGTGGCCCTTAGCTTGATCATCCTCTCCTCTCCCAGTCCTTACTAGGAGACATGGAGGTCTGGGAGCCCTTAGATCATTATTCCTCACCTATTCCTTGCACATTACCTTTTCCTCTGCTGTTAGTTTCCATGGACATAGAGAACAACAAGAAACTATTTACATATTTGAAGTTTGTAATCATGTCCTTCCCCTGTCTCTTTTCCTGATGGAAAAGATCTCATGATGCAGTCTTGCCTGGAACTTGACGTGTTTCAGATTCTGGATTACATTCATTCTTCTGCTTTTACACCTAGAACTGAACACAGTCCACCACCTAATACCCTAATTTCATTAAAAATACTGCAGTTTTCCTGCATACCAATTATGTACAGCAAGATTTCAGTCCCCCCCACGTCCCCCCTTTTTTCCTTCTTCCTTTGCATAATATGTTAGATTTCATGGTGTTTAAAAGAAAAATGACTAATTCTGTGCATTGGAACTCCAAATACAACTTTCCCTGGTTCAAAACTCAGGCTTGGGCTCTGTAGGAGTGACAGCCTCCTGTGTTGTTGCTAGTTGGGATGCTTAACCTACTTCCTACCTCTAAGATTAAGAGGCAGCCAAAGGTACATCCACTACCTGGATGAAACAGTATGATGAGCAGCTGTAAGCATTGCTCAGCTTAATCCTCCTGACTTAAGGCTGTCACTATATCTCTGCAGTCACACCCAGCTAAATAAAGCACATTGCAGAAGCTCAGTATTTTTCCCAGACCAGAACTGGGTGCAAGTTGGTTTACCAAGCATTGAAAGTAAAGACTAAGAGATAGTTAAGAGGAAATGTGTGTATATGCCTAACCTTTTATCATTCCCCTGCTTTTCTGTGTTCGGTGAGTGAGTGAATGAATGAATGAATGAATGAATGAATGAATGAATGAATGAATGCCTGAAGTTGAGTAATTTTTACTAAGTGTGCTGATCATAGGCTCTTTGACAGGGAAAATTTTGCTTTTGCAGGGTATAACTGGGTCCATAATGCCAACACAGCTGAGAATAGAGGTATGGGACTCCAAGGCTTCATCTTCTCTGGGTGAGGAGAAACAAGCCTGTCACTTAATGGATATCCCAGCAGGATCTAAAGCACAGTTTGCCATGCAACCATACCAACATGCTTGGATTTTCTGTGCCAGACACTTAAAAGAAACCTGGGCTACTTTGTACATAGTCCATAAATACCAGATTTCACAGGAAATGCATAAACATCTTTCTGAGAGCTACTTGCCAATGTGGTTTTGAATAATACAAATAACTCAGGCTAAGCTCATCAGATGCAAAGACCTTCATGGTAGAGAGATCATGGTGTGATATGAGAGCAGTCTCAGTGCTGATTCAGAGCTGGGGGCAGCATGCAGCATCACTGGCTAGTCCAAAGAAGCAGATGAGCTCCCTTCTTCATGTAATATTAGAACTTTTCAGGGCATGTCAACATATAAATGCACAATTTGAAAGAAAAAAAGAAGAGAGAAAAAGTTATTATGCACACCTACCTGATCTCCACACACTAACAGTTTTGGTCTTGTGGTTTTCTTTTCCCAGACAAATACAAAATTCAGTTTTTATAGTTGCTTCTGTGGGTGGAAGGATGCAAAAACATAAGTAAAGCTGGCTTTCTAACAAATGTTCTTGAGATTGAGTGTACTTTAATCTCTTTCAGGAGTTAGAAATTCTCCTAAATTTTACTTTGTTGTTGAGCAATTTATTTTTTCTTCAGTACAAGATGAAGTGATGGTAAAGTCTAAAAGCAAAAGCAATGCACAGAAAAAATAGTCTTTGGAGCTGAGTTTCACAGCCTCAGCCATCATGAGGGATGCTGGGTTTTTTTTGCCTTTTTAATATATTAAATCTTAAAGGGTTATTATTTCTAGTGACACTATAAACGTGACAATTTCTCTGTAGTGCAGTACAGAGAAATCTGTGATACACTGTCAGCAGCAAAATCGCCACTGAAGCATCAATGATATAAAACTCTCTAAGCAAATAAATTTTCCAGGAATCAATTATCATTAAGTTCAGACATTAAAAATTAACAATTCAATAAAAATGTCTGGATTTGGTATTTTTTAAAGGAAATCTTATTGCTGCTGCTTCAAAATTAATTTCTGTATTGAAAAACGTGACTTGTGAAACTTGAAGAGAGGGGATGACTTCTGATCACATTATGGACCATGGGGCAGTTTGAAGTAAAAAGGAGAATAATTTTGCTGTTCATCCTGCCTCAAGTTTAGAAAGAGTGTCTATTTTTGATCCAGTTGTCTGTTGGTTACAACTAATATTATTTTGTATTTGTATTTACAACTTTTGTAAAGTTGTACTGCATAACACAAAACAAGAAGAGATGTGAGAATGTGCACTTGTGCAGAGGCAATATTGGTTTGTTTTTTAAGACAAATCCTGTGACTTAATTCCTTCACAACTTCAAAGTAACACAAATTGACACAAGTTTCCAGACTCTACATCTCTCTCCTTCAGACCATGCTTTCCACACCACAGCTCCAGCTTAAAAATTTACATTTGCTGCATACCTGCCAACAAAATCCCTGGCAAGCCTGGTGATGAGATGGGAAGAATGATTCAAAGGGAAACTGGTATTTTGAAGGTGCTAGTATTTACTGTTAGCTTCTCAATTAGAAAAAGACATATTTCAGTCAAAATGTGGAAATTAACTTACTTGTTTTGTCATTATAAAAGTTTTTTCTCCTCTATGATGGAAACCTGTCCTCTATTCCAGCCTTGTGAACAGAGGGAAACAAGAATTTGAAAACCTTTTACACTTGGATTAAATGGCAGGTATGTGGAGTGAAGATGGAAGAGGAACTGAAGATCTAACAGGCTCACATGTAACTTAAAGAGCTGAGATTAAAGTGGCCTATTTAACATAAATTTTACAACAAAGTAATAAAAAATTGTAGCAGAGATTTTCAAGATTCTTTATGGATGTTCTGTATTTATTTACTTAGCCACCAGAAGCTTCTTCTATGGATTTATATGTAAGTTATTTTTTAAATAAAAGTTTCTATGGCAGTTCCAAGTTGTCTGTTTTTAAGCCTCACTAGAGTGTTCCAAAAATAACTGTAATGTAAGTACTTATCAGAACTCCAACAACCTAAGTCAACATTTATATCAAGTACTATGCAATAGAGGACCACTGGAAAGTCCTATATTAAGTTTATTATTACTCAAACTTTTCTAAAATTTGGGATTTAAGAAATTTGAGAATACACAGGACAGCATCTACTCAATTTACAGAGCTTCCTTTTCTTGGTTGCCTTAACAGGTTCATTCAACTATAACATGTCCTGTAGTAGGTCAAATCTTATCAGGCCAGAGATACTCTTGAAAATAGAATCAACACAGTCCCTGTTCACCATCCTTCTTGAAGAGGAAGAATATCTTCCTACTTTCACTCCCCCTGTGCAGTGTAAAGCTGCTTCTTTGCTTACACAGTGCTCAGAATGAAAAGCCCTAAACTCAGCAGGAGCCTGGTAAGCAGCATCAGTAATAAAGGCATGTCAAAAGGCGTTTTGCAAAGTTCATTACTGAACTGCACTTATGTTCCACCTTCCACAGAAATTTTGTATAGTCTTTTATAATTTTAGATGTAAAGAAGAGTGGGAGGAGGGGAAATCAGGCCTTAATTTTATCCATTGTTTTATCTAATGCTGAGTTATTTTGGTTTAAGTACCTTGACATTTCACTGCATTATGAATACAGTGTAGGAAATAGAGAAAGAAGGAGAAAAAACTGTGCAGAGAAGAAAACAATCGATGAGAGAGAGAGAACACAAAACATTTAATGAATATGAGCTTTTTTTTCTATTAATTTGCAACCAATTTTTAGATTTGGATCAGACTGAATAACTAATTTTGCTATGGCCACACAGATACACAGATAGCATAAAGTGAGACAATGGCTTCTTTCCTTGAAGTATGCTCAGACTAGGTAAAGTTCAGCTTGATAACACTAGAACAGTACAAGAAATCTTATACTTTTCCCTTGAAGAATCAAGCAGTTCAAAAAAAGCCCCCAGGATGCCCAAGTCTAGGTACTAAAAGCAAAATCTCCATTAGTGTTTTCATTTCTATTTCTTGACCTAAGAGGCAAAGTTGGAGAAAAAGCTGGAGGCTAGAACATTACAGCTCTTTCAGGTTTAAAGTATCTACAACAAGAAGATACCTTCTCTGGAAATGCAGAAAAAAAGAATAGGTTTTTCCCTTGTTTCTTTTTTGAACCTGTTGATGAAAAGGTGTCCCAGTTTGAGACAAATTTGGGAGGAAACTGATTTTTTTTCCTCTTAGAATGAGATTGCAGATTTGCATCACTGCTAATTATTGTTTGAAAGTAAATAAGACCTCTTAAAAGAACCCCAATATTTCAGCTAAGCAGCTTTTTCAGTTTTGCTCCACACCTTACTTATAGCACTACTTAACCTTGGTTTTAATGAAAAGCTAGAATATATTGCCTACTTTTATCAAAAGCCAAAAATAACACAGCACTCTGTATTTTTCTGTGCAAATATTGTTAAAGCTGGGGGAAGAAGGGAAATAAAACTGACCTGAGCAGAATGAAAACTTGTGCTGCAATTAAAAAGACTCTGCTGTGGTAGAGAGAGAAAATAAGAAAAGGAAAAATACAGCAGCATGGAAGAAATAAACAGCAATTAGTGAATGAGACTATTGCTGCTTAAAATTGGTATTTAAAACTTGGAAGAAGATCAAGCAGCTTCCTTGTAGCATTCCTATATTAACATGTACAATGAAACTTCCTATCAGCAAATTGCAGCATAAAGACATTAACGTGGTATGCTCCCATAAAACAGCATAAAAAGTCTTGGAGGGGAGAAGAAAGGAATCTAGGGGAGGAAGGTTTCTGCAGTTACACAAAATCATTTATTTTGTCTCATGTGTATTCAGCAATGAAGATTTAAAATTTAACAATGACAAGGACTGTTAGCATTGCAGTTAATGTTTTAAGCAGAGGTACTTATATTACTTAGGTTTCTTCTTATTAATGTTAGAACTTTGCTATTACATAGAAAGAGACAGACAAATCCTGTAGAACAACAATATGTTTGCTTATAGAGTGTATTCCTGGTATAACAAGAATGCTCCTCTAAGCTTACTTTATTGACTTTTAAAATGTTAAAAATGTTCTCTATTTCAGAGGTAGAAGTTATATTAATATTAATCTAAAAATTTCCTAATATTTCTTTTGCTTAAAACAACAAAAGTTAGAAGAGTTCAGTTACTGTAATGCATAATAATACACCTGTCCCCAAAAAGTCTTTCAAAAATGTTATTCTTTGAGCTGGCAAAGCCCCCACTCTTTCTGGAAATTATTTCAAGCCCCTTCCAACCTTTTGAAGGCCTACTTTAGCTGACATTTATGTGATTTCCTTCATGGACATTGTAGGGAGGTCACAGACCAATATCCAAGTGTTTGTTTTTCATTCCTAATAGCAGAAAGATTTTAAACATGAAGCAATCACTCTCTTCTTCAAGAAAGGTAATTTATCTCTTCCCTTAGCACAGTCAGATCCTGGAGACTTGCCACTTCAATTTTCTGAGATTTTATAACCCACACTACAATATTCAAATAAAATTTTATTGTATTGTGAAAAGGGGAGGGAAGAAGAAAAACTATGTTAGCACTGATTGAAGTTGAAACTTCAATCTGTGAAGGTCAGGGAATTCAAAATAGCTTCTTATATTATCTTTATCCAGTGTGTGAACATGTAAAAGTTTCTTTTCAGGCAGCTGTGTGTTCATGGAACAAAATACCACTTTAAATAGTTTGAAAATAAACTAATTTCAAGGTGATCAGGATCCCACTTTCAAAAAAAAATGTGTAAAATGTGATTTACTTTTCCTTATAGATGTGTGATCCTTGCCCATGTTGTTTGACAGGGGAAGTTGGTGGTGCCCAAAATAACTGGCTCAAGAAAACTTAAATTTGTTACCAAAAATATTAACTGTACAATTTCCAGTAAAGCCAGTAGAAGATGAGATTGTGAAATCCAGACAACTTATTTAAAATGCACCCTTTTCAATTGTCAGCCATCAATTTGAAAGGTAGCTAAACTGTCTATTAAGCCATCAAAGCAAATCAAATGCCTACTGTCTTAGCATTTCCAGTGTTTTCCCTGAAATTAAACTTTTGTACGTTCTTCAAAGACAACAGTAATCAAGACATTGCTTTTGGACATATTGTCCAAAGCTGAGCATGCTTTTAAAATTAATCCTATTATTCTGTCAGAAATCTCCTTTCATCTGTTGAAAAAAATAGCCCCCTGTAGAGAGTCAAATCTTTTTTCTATCATTTCAGTGCTAGCTACAATTAACTTTGTTATTTTAAAGAACTTACCCTCTTACTGAAGGGAACTGAAGAAAAAAAGTCTTCAGCTAAAAGGACACCTACTGTCAGCATTGTTAGTCTTTTATGAAAATTGCCTCATGATGTGCTTTTTCTTTTTTTCTTTTTTTTTTTTTTTTTTTTTGTGAATACAGTATGTAATTCATACACACACGTGTGTGTGGCTGAATCACTGAATAGTAAATATTAGACTTTATTTTCTGCTATAAACAAATTGATAGCCTATGGCAACATTTCTCTTCTAGACTGATTAAGAAAATAACTACAGGAATCTTTAACAAGAACTTCAACACCAGCCAGCTAATCACCTTGGCTGCATTTGTTCAATAATGCAGCAGAGAGCTCCTCATGCAACATTTGCTCAGAGTGTAAGAGATACTTTCAAGGCAGTTGAATGAAAATTAGGCAGAATTTAAGGAATTAGGATAAATCCTGGCCACAGAGGATTAGGGTATGTGAAGAAGCATCTAAATGTAACTAAAGTGCAGTACAGCAGAGGGCACATTGTCCATTCTCTGCAGTAGGGGTCAGAGAAAAGGCAGACTCTCAGGTCATGGCAAACTTAAGAAAGAAATTTAATAGAAGTCCATGGATCCACTCTTAGCAGTTAAAATGTTACTGGAGATCCACCAAGGAGAAACAGGGTTCAAATGTGACCATTTGTATATGCTCAGAATATTCACCTCTCCTTTTTTCTGGTGACCTGTGGATTTTATTAGCCAGTTCATAACAGCAGGCTTCTTCTGTGAATCAAAGAAACTTTTATCCCAGTGCCTAATCTCCAAGATATCTAAAATTTCTGGGTTTTTTTGTCTATACACTGCCTGATTTAACATGTAAGGAAACTTCAAGCTTTTATAATAGATTATTGCCAATCAAAAAAATTTGGTCATAAAGATAACAAAATAATGAAGGTGCAGGTTCCATTATCCAAGCCTCTGTCACTTTCCCAGCTTCAAGGTTATTAATTTTTATGCTGATTACAGCAGTAGTTTTGTTAGTTCCACTTTTGAACTGTTGGCAAGACACTTAAAAAGATATTGCTTCATGTCTTTAGTATAACACAAACACTTTTTCTTTTTGGGAATTTATCTCAAGATTTATTTGTTCTGTAAGAACTAAGGAGATATCTTCATCCCTTTTCCATGCACTTCTCCACCAATAAAGAATAACAGAACTGATTGTTACATGGTTAGAGATCTATAAAACTATTCTAGTTGTGTGGATAAATGACTGTATTGGCTGGCCAGAGTTCTATTTCTGATTCTTCCCTCCAACACAAACAGAGAGTAAATGGGTTTAGTTGCTTTTTTTTTTTTTTTTTTTTTTTTAAGTGAGCTTTTTTTTGGGGTTTTGGTCTTTTTTTTGTTTTTATTTTGGATTTAGATGAATCATTACCTGGGTGGAGTAACAGTATTATTATTTCATTTCCTTTTGGTTTGAAACAAACAAAATCCCTCATTGATATCATATTCAATATTTTGCATTGGGTATTTTCTTCAGACTCAGCATGACATCAAGAAAATGAATGCTGTCCTTCAGTTGACACTGGCAATATTTAAATTTTTTGCTAGGATTGTGCAAAGAGTTCTTAAAATGTATTGGCACCATACTCCATCATGACTTCATATAGCTAGGATAATGTACATTATTTTGCACTAAACACTGACATAATTCTAGTCAATGGGATTTTGCCTTGTAACAGTATTTAATTGGTGCAAAACCACGCTGACTCCAACTGCTTAAATGATCTCACTAAGTGGCATTGAGGTTAATTTTAATCTTGATTCTGTACTTCTGTGGTTTATGGGGCTGTGCCCAGTTTTTAGAAAAGAATGAGCTAGGGGACAGCCACAGCAGTCAATAAAATAAACTTTCTCAGTACTATAATAATACTTCCTGGTACAGGTTTCAGCAAACTATAGTGAGTAAACATCATCTGAAAAAATGCTTCACATACACCTTTCTCAGGCCACATCTGTAATTGACCATACACAACATGGTCATTTAAAAACCACAAATCAGTTTCAGCACAGCAACTTAGCAATATCAAACCCAAGTGGGTCAGTGACACTTTAGGAACCAGCTTAGAGCAGTCTCACTGTAATGAGAATATTTTAATGTTAACTATTTTTTTTCAAATGTGCCACTCTGCAGTCTGAGAAAATGCACCATGGTGTGATGTTCCACCACATACCTCTACCCTACATGTTTGAACTGTTGTGGTTTTTTTCCTCAGTGCAGGATAGTCCCTGAACAAAAAAATTTCAAAGTTTAACTCAGACTCACACTCTCCTTGTTTTCTTTGATATCCATTATTTTTGCCATTTCTGTTTTTGAATTGCTTTCATGACACTTGGCAAAATCTTAAATAATGCTGTGAATGTAAATCTTATTTATGCAAATAGGCTGTGCCTTTGCAACAGGAATTTTACAGCAGATGGATACCACTGTGCAGTATTGTGTACCTTCAGATGTCATGGTCATCTGGCTCAGGGAAGAGGAGCAGCAGGCTCCCTATGAATTGCATTGTATAGCTGCTTTCCCAAGTCCATTAGGACTCATGGAGGGATGTATATGACTAACCTTCACAAGGTTTCAAGCCTTCACCTTTCTAAGTCTTCATCTACAGGACAAAGTATTTTTTGCATGCTGCCACAGGGCCTCATCAGTTATTAAGGAAGATATCTTAATACTAATGTGGAAACACCAACATTGCCAGGAACTGGGATTCATCTTCAACAGTGTTCAAAGGAAAGTCTGTTCTCTGGATAGTCTAGATATTAATGTTGCAGAGAATTCTCTCCTCACTAGGGAATATCTGATTTATTTTCAGTTCCCCAGCATATGGTGCTTTCTCTGTGCTCCACAGAAAGCAAAAAATAATAGTTTAGCTTAATTTTGCTTAATTTAAAATTGGAAAATGCTTTTGGCCCACTTATGGTTAAATGCTGAATTTTTCCCAAGGATGTGTGAAAAGGATTGTTTTATTCAGAAAGAGGGAAAGAAGGATTAAGTGATTGCTGTGGGAAGGTCCTATAGCCAATACTTGAAAAGATGCTCCCTACAGTGACAGCAGTAAAGCTTGGGGCCACACTGTCCAGCCTTTTGCTGAACATTTCCATTGGCATCATTTTTCCACTAATTTTCTTTATTTTGACCCCCTTCCCAACTCTTTTTATCCAGTTTAACTCTTTGGTCCTAGCATAAGAAGCTATTTACTTCTCAGTTGTCTCTTCATGGCTCTCTTAGAGCAAATATAATAATCCCCCAAGCAGATCTTTTCTTCTTTTTTTTTTTCCCTGTAGAGATGTCTGCTTCTCAATGGAGAAAAGGTACCCCCTTTATGCAAGTAGTAGCATGACAGAAACATCCCAGATTTATGGAGATAGCTCTCCATAAAACAATCCTTTTCCCCTTTTCCATCTCCTCCATAGTTTTTGGGGAGCCATTCCCAGCTACTCTTCTACCTTAGCCTTTTGTTTTACATCCCTTGAGAGGCTGATCTGTGCTTGAAATTATTTTTTTCTTCCCAAAGCTTCTGTGACAGCAGCTGGTTGTTCAACCAGGAATGTGTTAGACAAAAAAACACATTTTGTCTAGGGTTCTAGGCAAAAGGAAAAAAAAAAGTCACGCCAAAAAACAGCCCTCAAAGCTGTTTAAAGTGGTTTTTACTTAAAAAAAATAAAATAAAAAATAATAATAAAAAAAAGCTGATAAAGCTGTTCAAAGTTGTCTTTACTTTTGAGGATGTTACCCAGAGACAAGACTTTCTTGAGGTGTAGAAGAATTTTACCTGAAACAGACAATGGATAAACTGGAAAGATGAAGAACAAGGGGGCTCTTTATCATGATCTTTTCCTCATCTTACTCTCAACCATAGATGCACTCTAGCTGCTGGAAGAGTAAAGAGAAATACCAAATACCTGAACAAGCACAAGACAGTTTTTCTTCTTTGGAATCTGTACCCTTAGTTTCCAGATCTTTTTTATTATACCTGCAAATAATTATCACATACACTGTAAAACTAATAGCATTTTGCAATAGTGCTTTAAGGCCAAGCAGTTTTCAATGTCTTAAAATGTGTGTGAATTTTCTCTGTAATGTGATTTTGTCTGTTTATGTTATGGAGCAGGTCACCTTGAGTGCCACCAGGCAGCACAAACAGGACAACCAGACCAGGCCAACCAGCCTGAGCTCATGGAAGGCAGCTGCTGCTGGACTGGCCTCATCTCCTGTTCTCACAGCCTGACCCACTGGTGCATGAGTGCAAGGCTCCAGATTCTGTCCACAGGGACTTCAGAAAAGCCTCTGACACTGATTACCACAGGATTCCCCTGGAGAAACTGCCTGCTCATGGCTTGGGTAGGTGCAGTGCTCACTGGGAAAAAACCCAAAAATTGGCTGCTCATGGCTTGGGTAGGTGCAGTGCTCACTGGGAAAAAACCCAAAAATTGGCTGCTCATGGCTTGGGTAGGTGCAGTGTTCATGGGGTAATAACCCAAAAATTGGCTGCTCATGGCTTGGGTAGGTGCAGTGCTCACTGGGGAAAAACCCAAAAATTGGCTGCTCATGGCTTGGATAGGTGCAGTGTTCACGGGGTAAAAACCCAAAAATTGGCTGCTCATGCCTTGGATAGGTGCAGTGTTCTCTGGGTAAAAACCCAAAGATTGGCTGCTCATGGCTTGGGTAGGTGCAGTGCTCACTGGGGAAAAACCCAAAAATTGGCTGCTCATGGCTTGGATAGGTGCAGTGTTCACGGGGTAAAAACCCAAAAATTGGCTGCTCATGCCTTGGATAGGTGCAGTGTTCTCTGGGTAAAAACCCAAAGATTGGCTGCTCATGGCTTGGGTAGGTGCAGCGTTCACTGGGCAAAAAACCAAAAACTGGCTGCTCATGGCTTGGGTAGGTGCAGTGCTCACTGGGGAAAAACCCAAAAATTGGCTGCTCATGGCTTGGATAGGTGCAGTGCTCACTGGGGAAAAACCCAAAAACTGTCAGATGGCCCAGCCCAGGGAGTGGTGGTGAAAGGAGTGACATCCAGCTGGCAGCTGCACTCAGAGCTGGGGCCAGTCCTGTTTAATATCTTCATCAGGACTGTGTGAGTCCTCAGTCAGACTTAAACAATTCTATGATTCTATTAAAATGCTGTCTCCAGCAGCAAAAGTATTGGCAGACTTGCTCCCCAAGCACTCCTCAAGAAGAGCCAGTACTGTGAGTATTGGGGCTGAGTCAGGATAAGGATGTGTATGCAAAGTGTGGAAAAGACACTGAAAGAATTAACCATTTCCAAAAGTTATATGTTGCTCCAGCCCAGGTGAAGTTTATGGTGTTTACTCAATGCCCTGACTCTAGGGAAGTAACAGCAATGGGAATGAACAGATGTGAGGCAAAGCAACATACACAAACAAATCTCCAAGCCAACCAGTAATTTAGTGCATACAGTGCAAAGTTACAGCCAAGGATCAGATAAACTGTGGTTTTGATGGATAACTAAACACTACATAATTCTTTGGTTTGACACAACTAAAATCCAGACTCCTCATAACTGTGGTACATTCACCATCATCAGTTCTCTTCTGTTCTTCTCATCTTTCAGTTCTCTTGTTGCCATTTCTTAGCTGTTGACACAAGGACCCATACTTGGAGGGATTTTGTGACTAATTCTGAATGCCTTCTATGTGTTTACAATTTACTGATTCATCTCCAGGTGGGATTACACATTCTCCTCCTCATAAGCTTAAGATATGTTCAAGCAGAATCAAAAGGGACATGGCTGCTTTAATGGATATGGAAACTCAATATTATTTATCAGCACTCCTGGCTTCCCAAGGATATTTATTTGCAAAGGCAATCTGGTGATGACTCCAAATCAGTGTCAGGAGAGAATACAGAGAGATATAAAGTGATGAGCGTGGGATGGAAGTGGAAGACTGCCAGGAGTGGAACTGCAAAGAATGTATTTACAAAAGCTTCAGTGCAAAGGAAAATGAGGGCTTTTCCTGGCCCGAGAGCAAACACTGAAGGGTGTGTTTCTGAGCAAAGGGTATTATTCTGGGAAATGGTTCTGATGGGGGGGTCACCTGGTAACCAAAGCAAGGGTGTGATGCAAGGGTTAATATGATCACTGTATCTGCTAACATGGGAGCACTGAGTAGGAGTCTGGTACATGCATTACTTCTGTTTTTCAAATTACTACAGCTGGTGGTAAAATACAGCATGCAGTCCTAGTACCAGTAGTTCAAGCAGCATTTAAAAATTAGAGGGTCAGAGAATAACTGGAACATTTATTTAATTATTGGGAGCTATGTATCTAATGAAATACTCAAAGACTTTGATTTAGTTAGCTTAATGAGGGAAAGCTTCATCTTATCAAAGGTAACAAATCTGTTCCAATACAGTGAAAAGACACATGAAAAAGTTAACTCTTTCAGTGCTGAAAAAAGTAACAAGAGTGAATGCCTAGAAATTACACAAGTTAGATAAAAGTAGTTTACTCATTACTTCCTGGGAAGGGTTTAAGGCCAGGCTGGATGGAGCTCTGAGCACTCTAGTCTTGTGAAAGGTGTCCCTGACCACTGCAAGGGTGTTGAAACTAGATGACCTTTAGGGTCCCTTCCAACCTAAACCATTCTATGATTCTGACACTTTTAAAGAGACATTTTTAAAGAGAAGGGTAATCATCCACTGGAACAACTTAGTACAGACAGCATTAGACTTTCCAACACCAGCAATTTTAAAATGAAAATAAGAATATTTGTAGAAAAGAATAAATGTTTAGTTTAGGCAGCAACTTCTTTAGTAATGCTTCATGTAATATTATGTCAAAAGACAGCCTATACTTTTCTTCATTTAATCTAAGATACATAACATTTCCAAAGTAACAATTTAAAGGCAAATCACAAGCATGCATAAAGAATGGCTGACAACAACCCCTGTGAGGCATTTTCAGAATATTCTTGGCTATGGAAGGTAGGTACCACTGCAGTAGCACAAAGCTCAGGGCTGGACACAAAATCCTTCAGCAAATCAAAGTGAACACTTGGGTGTTTAGTCCGTGCTGAGCTCCCTGCAGCTCAGGAACTGTGAACAGACGAGGCTGCAGCAGCAGCTCACACTGCACCCTCTCCACAGTGCTTCAAAGAAAGGCCTGGGTGGAACAAGTGTCTGTCCCTGACTTGTGAAGTAAGACTTATCACAGAAGAACTGCATTTCACTAGGAAAATATAACTAGAGGGACTTGTGCTGGATTCTGTCACTCTAAGGGACACTCCAAGTTATTGGCCTTGTTAGGAAAACTACTAGGTAATATTTTTAAGCCTGTGCTTTGATGAAGTCAAAATAAATTATTAAAAACGGCCCCTTCTGACTTCAGAAAATTTATTAAAAAAAAATGGATATGACCCATTAGCAGTGGAGAAAAAGAGATTTTATTTTAAAGCCAAAGTACTAAAGTAATAGATTTTTTTGATTAGCTACTTAGCTGTTTTCAGAATCTGCACATGTACTGAATTGTGATCTTTAACACAGAAAATAAATTAGGGATACAGTTACAAAAAAAAACCAAAATACAGATAACAAAACAAAAACAAAACAAAAACAAACAAACAAACAAACAAACAAACAAAAAAAAAAAACAAAACAAAAAAAAAAAAAAACAAAAAAAAAAAAAAAAAAAAAAAACTTAATTTCAACTCCTAAATACTTTTTTTACGACTCTGGGAAAAAAAAATGGGCCAGCTCTCAAACATGACAAGCCCTCAGGAGCTGTCCCTGCTCCAGAAGCAGCAGAGGGTGTTTACCAGGAAGGACGCAGACTCAGGGCTCTGACGAAGGAGCCCTGTCTCATCTTGCCATGGCAGCAGTTAACACCTTAATCCAAACATCCCTCCTGCTCCCTGGCCTCAGAGCCACCATGCCATTCTCTAATCCACTGCCTGGCAGCTACCTGGGGGCACTACTCAGCTGCTCAGCCCATGGCACTGCTGGAGCATCTGAACCAACAATCCACTGAAGAGGGGCACAAGGACACGTTCCCTGCTCTGAGGATGGAGACCTCTTGGGAAGAGACAAGGTGGGCAGCTGCTAACAGCAGGAAACCACTGTGCCACAGGAAAAAAAAAAAAATCTTTCTTGGTCTTTTTGTTTGGTTTTAAGTTGCAGTCAGAGCTGAGATCAGCCTGCAGAGATCAGACTTTTCACAGGACATTCCTGGCACTGTGAGGACAAAAACCAAATCTCCAGCTGCCAGGGGTCCAATCTACCCAAGGGAAAATATTCTTCCCCTACAAATAAATCTTTAGAGACTTCCTAAATTTCAGGTTAATGAAATGGTCATGTAAATTCAGATAGCATTTGAGGATGATTTAGGCTTGCATTGCTGCAAAATATATAGAAGATCTGCAAAATTCCATTTTAAAGAGGAAAGCCGTTTTTGAGTCCTACTAATGTAAAAATGATTCAAAAAGTAGGAGGATTTTTAAAAATCATCAGATTTCTCTGCAAGTATGTTAAATATTTATCCATGGCTACTTCACTGTATGTCTAATTTTAACTTGGACTGAATTTTTGCAGACAACTTGTGAATGCTTTTAATAAGATAACTACTATTATTCATATACTTGTCAATAAAAACAATTTTTCAGATGCTTGAATCCACAATTCCCTAACTTTCTAACTGTTCTAAACTTCCTGAATCCTTTTGCAATTTTTGTGAGCATTGTCTGAAAGGGGAGCAATAATCTCATGAACATAGACAGCCTCTACCATCTCTGTCATGTTTAATCCAACAGGAAGTATTGGAAATTCCAGAGCATCTCCTCCATTCTCAAAATAAAGGACACTCACTTGTATGCAGAATTTTTGCAAAACAGCAGTTGTTGGGGGAATAGGAGGTATATTGGATGCAGATGGATCTGTCAGGGGATATGGCTGTGAAACTCTTCTGAACTATAACAACATAATTTTCAGATCTATAAAAATGCCAGATTTTGGGCAACCTTAACAGCAGTTGAAAAAGGCACAACCTCAATGCTCCTCCCAAATTTGAGCTTTCTGTTTCAGAGCCTGGAATAAAAATATGTGAGATGGCAACATGAATTTCTTAACAAAAATAAAATTACATATTTTCCCTGATCTCATTCTTCTAAAAGGACAACAAATTTTTTCTGAAGTTTTCAAGAAGCACTTGGCTTGAAACAGAGAATTAAAACTTATTAACTAATATAAAGGAAATACTAAAGTAAATTAAAATAAGATGTGGTGATAGAAAATACTAAGACATATTGTCCCAAGACAATAAAATTATTACTTGACATCATTGGAAAGATAATCAGGAAAAAGGAAACTATTCAAATCATAAATAATAAAAAAAAGTATTAACTGAAGCTAGCTTTTTAAGAAGTAAGTCCACCTCTTCCTACTGGCCTAATCAATATGAAGCAGCTCTGTGAAACTCTAAAACTTTCTGTTGTGGAGATTAGAAATCATCATACACCCTTGTTAGAAGTCATCATCCTTTCAGTCGATCATCAGTTACAAGTCGATCATCCTTTCTCACACCACATGATTAAAGCCTTGTTCTGGAAAAGACTTTTTTTTTAAGATATCCCACTGAATAGAGATGCTATGCAGATCTGAAGGTCTCTGTCTTGATTTTCAAAAGAAACTCTCCATGCCAAACAGCTTGAAGGCAGTGGGCAGTGATGCTGAATGAGATTCCTGGAAGAATGAAACACAAGCAATCAGCTTGAATATGTTGATCCCAGATCTTCACACTAAGGGTATAAACATGAAGCCAATTACACAATATGCAAATATATTGTATCACATCTGGATTACATATGCTCATTACATTTCTCTTCTCCATAGAGAAATCCTTTACAAAATTCATTAGCAATTAACAGAAATATAACTATGGTGACAGATACAAATTAGCTACCAGAAAGGGGAAAAGAAAATGCTTTTCTACCAATCATGTAGGTGTGTGTGTGTGTGTGTATGTGTATATAAACACACACACACATCTCAATAAAAAGCAATTAATGGTACTGAGGCTTGCTAAAGCAGAAACAAATATGCTGAATGCTACATTCTTCTATCCTAACCCAGCTGATTTTCAAAGGTGAGCATAACAGTGCACTAATGCTGCAGCTGTAGTTACCTTTCCATGTCTTTCATTGCCTTGATGTAAGAAAATGGAAAAACATGTAGAGCTATGCATCTTTAGTAATGACAGGGCCAGAAAAGTTCTTCAAGTTCTGTAAGAAATTACAAGATACAGTCAAATAAATATTACTTATTTACTGCTAAGACCACCTTTCCCCCCCTCTTTCTGAGAATATGTACCTAAATAAAATGACAATTAGAACTTATTGGGATTTTAGTTCACATAGGTGATCAACATGAAAAAGCATATTATAAAAGCTGAACACTCAGACTGAATAATTCAGTGTCATACTTATTTACTAAGTTAGAGAAAGACAGCAGCACTTACAATAACATTTAAATTATTCTAATTTTTAAAATATTTAAGCTGTTTTAGTATCTGTGCCACTCAGTTTTTCTTACCCACTTGATGTTATCTACATAAAACTGCATTCTTCTTGGCCATACACGATTATTTACTTCCTAAAGCAATAAATCATTTTCATGTGGTGCCAACAACTAACAATCTTTCTATTCAGAAAAATCTCCCTCCCCTTAGGAATTTCACATGCATGAAGTTGCTACACAGAATATACAAATATGCTTTTTCCCCATTGCCTGTCATAGACTACTCAAAATAAATCTGGAGTCTTAGGATGACAACAGAATCCAAGTTAAAAAACACTGCTTTAAAAACTTGGGTTTTTGTTTTTGTTAGTACTTCTTTCTTTTCTGTCAGGAGAATTTATCTGGATTAGCTGTTGGTGTGTGCAGCCTTTGGGTCATAGTAAAAAACATTTACTGCTTTTTCCACTACTGTGATAAAACTCATTAATAAGCATTGTATGCCCTCAGACCCATTAATTGTGTGATTTGATTTTGTTTTCTTTTTTAAACAAACAAAAGCATATTTTCATATGTCATGAAAAATACAAGAAAACTGGGTGAAACCTAATATGCCCTTAGTACTTTTGCTTAACTCATCTGTGCTTCCATATTGTAAATACTCAGACGTAGCAACAGTGGTATGCCTGTGTGCAGTGTAACTCACCTTGCTAAAATCACATGCATAAATGTCAGATAAGGGCTTAAACTGTCAGTAAAACACTTAATTTGCATAATTTGAATTGAGGAGAGGAGTATTAGTGGCAGTACCTGGCAGATTAAATGCAAGAATAGACCCACAAGGGAAAGGGTCTCCTTTTCCAAAATATTTGAAGCCATGAGCAATCTAGTATGTTCCAAATTGAAAGCATTCATTTTTTTACAGAATTTTTATGAACTTTAGAAACGAAAATTAATTTGGACAAGTTGAAAGAGAGACTCAAGTCCATGACTAACATGGGAATTACCCTAATCCTCTCTTCAACTCAATCATGGAATTTTAACAAGGTTTTTCTGGAAGCCCTTGAGATCTCCTAGCTTGAACATTAACTTATGTCCACTATTTTCATAGTAGTTAAAACACAGTCATAAATGCAATCTGAGGCTGAATTAGGAGATCAACCCTTTGAGTTCTAAATCACTTGCTTGAATCTTGGCCAGAAATTGCCAGCTTGCTGGCTTTTGCATGACATACATGAAAAAAGGTTGACATTGCATCGTAGCAGCAGTACTAACTCTGAATTTCCAGATATTACCAGTTAATACTAGATTATTTCTGGGTGGGTGGGGGGGGGAGAAAAAAGGTGTTCTCTTGGGTTTATGCTATAGATTAAGGATTCCCTGAGGAGTCATTCATGTTTGGAAGCAACACACAAGTTTTTCCTCTGCTCTGCTCTCCCAGATAAATGCCTCTCACCATAAAGAGATGTGGTGCAGAGATTATACCTCAAAAGGTATTACCCACCCCTGCTCTCTTATCTCTTTATCACAATACCCAGAAGTAGGGAACTATAGGCCAGAGGAAACTTTTGATTTTAAGTAAATGAGGGAAGCCTACTGTTTGATTTGAACTTGTTCAAGGCTGGAAGATTCAGTAAAATGATGATGGTGAGAGCAATTTTTCTGCCAGTGTTACTAATCCTGCCAAGTAAATTTAAAGGCAGCAGTAGAACCATAAGAAGCATCAGCCAGAGCTCAGATCTGGGCACTTTCCAGATTTGCTGCAGAGCCTTTAGTTTTTCAGGCCTTTAGGGATGGATGGGTTGAAGGATGTGAGGGGCCAGGCTCATTTAGGTGACAGGTAATTATTCTCATCGGACAGCTGGTTTATGGAGTAGCTTATAATGTGAGCTTTGCATTCTGTAAAGCACTTGTAAAAGTGAATAAATGCTCAAATACAGCCATTAGAAAATGCTAATATTTTGCCTACCTATCAGAAAATACAAACAGGAAACTGTTACTCAGGGAAAGTTACTGTTTCATAAGCAAATCCAAGCGCTTCTCTTTAGAATTGCTAAAAAGACCTAACACATGCTCCGTCAGGTGCAAAACCGGGAAACTCGTCCTTGTAACAGGGTCCAAACATCAGCTGCGCCCTTCTTGCTTACTTGGAGTCTTTGGCTACATTTTAATCCAGAAACTCATGGCCAGCCGTAGTTTCCTTCTCTCGCCGATCTTCGCAGCTCTGGGGATCGGTGCAATCGCACGGGCTACAACTTTAAAGAGGGCGCGGGGAGGGAGGGGGGGGCTTGTTTTGCAAGCTGGGGCCGCCTCTGCTGGGCTGAGTCTGTCGGGGTTGAAGCCCTGCAGGTGGTGTGTGCCTCGCCCGGTGCCCGGGCCCTGCTCTGCCCCGCGGAGGCGGCGGGCGGCGCGGCTGCGGCTCCGGGCGGGCATCGGCACCGGGCACGGGCGGGCATCGCCGTCCCGGCTCCGGGCACACATCGGCACCGGGCACGGGCGGGCACACATCGCCGTCCCGGCTCCGGGCACACATCGGCACCGGGCACGGGCGGGCATCGCCGCCCCAGTACCGGGCACGGGCGGGCATCGCCGTCCCGGCTCCGGGCACACATCGGCACCGGGCACGGGCGGGCACACATCACCGTCCCGGCTCCGGGCACACATCGGCACCGGGCACGGGCGGGCATCGCCGCCCCAGTACCGGGCACGGGCGGGCATCGCCGTCCCGGCACCAGGCACGGACGGGCATCACCATCCCGGCTCCGGGGCCTTCTCTCCCTCTCCCCTGCCGCGGGTGCGCAGCTGCACCGCAGCTCACTAGTGACCGCTATTTTCAATTCCCAGGCTAATGAAATCGGCATCGTAAAAGCACGGACTTACCCCGCCTTTCCCCGACAAAAAAATATAAAGGCAAATCCGCTGCTTTGTTTCAAAACATTGAGCATGACGGTTTGCATTATTTTCTAAAGGGGTTGGTGGGGGGGTGTTGGGAAGAGTATTTTTCTTGCAAGTTCAGGTGTAAAGATTTAAAATAAATAACGCACCAATTTGAATGAACATTTCATAAAATTGCCTAGAGGCCAATGCCTACGAATCTTCCCGTTACTATGTCCCAGGGTGAAAGCTCTGATGCACAGACACAAAACAACTTTGCCGATTGTGGGCGAGCGAAAATCCGTGCCAGCTCCGCAAATGACCCAGCACTTGGTACTTGCTTCTGTAACTGTTCGCTCAGCAGCGCTTCCCAGCTCCGCTCCGCACGCTGGCATTTTTGGACCCGCGGACTGCGGACCCAGCCAAGCTTTTGAAAACATTTGCTAATAAAATTCAGCAGGTAGTTTAGAAAAAAGAAATACGGGATGAGGGGGAGGGAAAGTGGCTAAAGAAAAAAAAAAAATAAAGGGAGGAAAAAAAAGAGGAAAAAAAAAAAAAAGAAAAAAAAAAAAAAAAAGAAAAAAAAGAGGAAGGCTAAGCAGTACCAGCTGAGCGGAACTTGCCGAGCCGCCAGCACCGGGCGGACAGAGCCGTCCCACGGCCCCGGGCTGGGCACCGGCGGCGCCCCCGCAGCCTCTCGCTGCACCGACTGTCCCCTGCCGAGCACGGCGGGGACGAGTCCTTCCTTGCCTAGAAAGTTCTCGCCCCCCAGACCATTGCCGTACACCAAGTGTGTGGGCTGGAATTTATTTGGTTCCCCGCTCTTTAGCTGTTGGCGTTGCAGGGTGAACGGGCGCTGGAGCCTGCCCCGCTGTCCCCAGCGCCGCTCTCCGGGGACCGAGGAGGGGCAGCACCATTCGCAGCACAGCGGCGAATTTCCCCGGCGCTCACTGTGCCGTGCCGTTCCCATTGGCCGTGCGGCCGGCAGGGAGCGACGGGAGGCGGAGAGGGAGCTGCCAGCAGCAGACAGGCAGGCAGGCACCGAGCGAGCGCGTAGACAGGCGCACGGCAGGCAGAGGCTGCTGGGGTATTGTTATCATTGTGCTTCGGCGGAGGGCTTTGCCTGCAGGGGGAGGGGTGGAGGGAGGAGAAGAAAGAGGGAGAGAGAAAGTGCGGGGCGAGCATGCAGCAGGGCTGGGGCCGGCGGAGCGGCGGTGCTGGCGTGCCCGGGCTGAGGCGCTGAGCGGAGCCGCCTGCCCGAGCTCGCTGGGGGGCACCGGCGGGAGGAGCGAGGCGGGCACATCCCGGCGTGGGGAAGGCTGCCAGCCGACGGGAGCCGCCACCGCACCGGCCTCGCACCAGCAGCGGCGACTACTTCTTTCTTATCTCCCAGCCTTTGTCCGCCCATCCTCCTCCTCCTCCTCCTCTTCCGTGCCCACCCGCTGCACCGCGGAGGGGGCTCGGCAGAGAGACAAGCAGGCTGACCCAGAGCTGAGTTTCACCCATCCTCCGCCCCCCGCTCTCTCTCCCTGCGCTGCATCGCTGCCCATGAGCTAGAGCGGCAGCCGGCTCCGGCAGGCGGGGGCAGACGCCGACCGCAGCTCCCGGCAGCTGCCGCTGCCCGACCGTCCCCGCCGCTCCCCTCGCCCCGCTCCGCGGGCTCCAGCCGCGCTCCGGAACTGCTGGGGGCCGCCCTGCCGCCGCCCCTCCTCGCCTCCATGTGCCGGGTACCGGGAGCGCCGCCGCGGATCCTGCCGCCGCTGGCGCTGATGCTGCTGGCGGCCCTGCAGCAGGTAAGCACCGCCGGCGGGGAGCGGGCCGGGCTGCGGCTCTTTGTTCCCCTGCGGGCGGCGATGCCCGGGGAAGGCGGGAGAGCCGGGGGGGAAAAGGGGGGTGTGGGGGGAGCAGGCAGGCTCCGCTTCGTGGTGGGGGTCTCGGGGAGGGGGTAGGAAGGCAGCCCCGCCGCCGGGGTGCCCCGGGGCGGCTCGTGGCCGCTAGTGTAGAGCCACCTGCTCGGGGCAGCCCCGCCAGCGGGCTCCGCGCCCGAGAGAGAGGGGGGAGCTCCTGCCCGGGGCCGGCGGAGGGGGAGAGTGCGGTCCCGAGACGCGGGAGGTGATGGGGCAGCGGTCCCCCGTCATTCCCGGGAGAGCAGGTGCCGCGGGACGCGGGGGGAGCTGGCGGGAGCACGGCAGCTCGGCCCCGCCGCGGCCGGGGGACGAACTAGCGGAGCGGGGGACGGAGCGAACATTCCCTCCTCCGCCTCGCGTGAGGAAGGGCGGGCTGGGGTGCCAGAGAGCGGCCCCCGCGCCTCGGCTACCCCCGGCTCCCGCGCCCGCTAATCCCTTCTCCGGGAAGAATTTAATCAGCCTCCGCCTGGGCGCTGGGCTTCCCCACCCCCTGCCGCTAACGGGAATTTCCACTGGGACGGGCCCGGCCCCCGAAGTGTTTAATTTATTATTATGAAAGTCCTGCTGCTGCCTCCCCCCGGCGGCCTTGCCGGGGCGCTCCGGGCGGGCGAGTGATGGGGTCCCGGGCAGGTGGTCGCGGGGCAGCGCCGCTAGCCGCGGTCTGCAGAAAGTGGAGGTCTGGGACGAGATGGGAGTGACCGGGAGGGAACAGAAGGGATCGCGATGGGGCAGCGGGGGCAGTGCCCGCGGGGTGGTGGTTGGGCTCCCCTCCGGCGGAGAGCGGTGTTGGGAGCCGCAGCGGAGCCGGGGCGCCCGGTGCGTTCCGCCTGCGCTTTGTGCTCGCTGAGCTCGTATCCGGTGCGGCGCCGGGGGTGGAGAGGGCTGTAAGTCCAAGGGACAGATGGCGCAGATCATCGCCTCTTAATGGTATTTACGATTGGGGCATTTCTGGCGGGCCGGGGCGCGGGTTGAGGCGAGGCCGGGTGCCGGGCGGGCAGGCGCCCTCCCGCAGCGGCTGGCGCAGGGCAGGGGAGGCGCGGCCACTGTCCATGGTGCGGCCCCGCTGCCGCGCCGCACCGGGGCGGGAGCTGCCGCCGCCTGCTCCCCCGGCTCCCGGGCACTGCCGTCCCCTCGCGGCTCCCCGGGCGGCTGGTCCTGCTCGCAGGGGCCGATGGCTCGCACCGGGCGGGCGAGGTGCTGAAACGCTGCTCCACGGCAGCCGGGGATTTTCCCCTGAGTCCTGGGAGGATGCGAAGCAGAGTGGCTGGCGTGACACGGGAGCGTCCGGCTGAGCATGAGCGGCTGCATGTGATAGCAGACACCCTGCTCAGAAACTTGTGTGTGCCACTTACCGGCTGTTGGTGTGCTGTTTTTTTCGGTTTTTTTTTTTTTTTTTTTTTTTTTTTACTGTTTGTTTACTGTATGTGCTTTCAGTTCTGTTTAGTCTTCCTATCTCAATAAATCTGTAAAGTACAAAATCTGCAGTAAGCTTTTATTCCATCTTCTTTGTTTTGTTTTTTTTTTTTTTTTTCTTCCCTACCCAAGGCAGATTTTGAAATTGAAGCACAGGCTATGAATTAAGGACAGGAACTAGCCGTGTTGCTTTTATGTATCACTCAGTGTCACTGGCACGTTATGGTTGGGGAATCCAATTTCCCCCTTGTTTGGGTATCCATTAAATCAAGTTAGGGTTGATTTTTAATAGTGTGTAACAAAATTGGAACTTGGGTATGAAATCAGATTTATAGACCTGTGTCTATACAGCGCTTTCATTTTAAGAGCTCTTTTTTCTTCTCCCCTTCCATCATGCATACAGCAAGTCTTCACCAGCTGGGTGCAGTGCTAACTTTTTCCCCTGTCCTCATAGCTGCTACTTTTGGTTTGTAAGAGGTTATTTGTTTCAGGTTCTTCTGAACCTTTTCACTTAGTTTTTCCGCTCTGCAACACAACATTTACCTTTATTTTCTAGAGTTATTAATCAGTTTTTTACTAGCTAGTGGAATTACTTGAAAGATTGTAACTGGAGCTAGATTTTAAGTGCAGATCTGTGGATGTTGTTTATGTACAGGAAATACAGGTTAAAGAGTTTTGGCAGGGCACAAGAGAGAAGGGAGTGAAAACTACACTCTATTTTGCTGGTTAGCGTATCAGTATGAGCCTGGGATATTACATGAAAAAAATCTTGACAAAAGAGAGGATGAAAGGAGTCAATCTTGTTTTTCTTGCTAGAACAACTATTCCAATCCAACGAAGGAATGGGAAAGCTAGTATGAGTTTACAGGAATGAAACTACTATTAGAAATAAACTAGAGCACAGATTAAAAATAAAGTGCTAAAAAAGGGAATATTTTTTATAATTATAAGCTAATTGAATCACTTCTTGTCTGTTTCTAAATCAAAAGCAAGTAAAAAAATACAGCAGATTTGAGCCTTTTGAGCCTAGATGGCTGGTTTGAATTCGAATTATGACAGAGGACATAAGTTATTACCCTCTGCAGGCAATTTTGGTCTTATTCCAGGTCTTAGCGAATGTATCCAGGTGATAAAGCTACTGCCCTAAATGACACTCCTGTTAAGCTGCCTCAGCTGAGAATACAGCAGTGGCATTTTTTGCCAGCTCTACCCCTCTAGTAATTACCCCCAGCAGCAGTAACCTCTGGCAGAATTGGGGTGAGGAATATTAATGCCGTTTTCTGAGGAAACAAACAAGATCCCCTATTGTGGGTAGATCTTCTATCTCTCACAATATACCTGTGTCTTTGATTCATTTCTTTTTTTATCTGTATAAGCACGAATTTTATGGTGTCTCTGATAAACGATTCCATTAACAGACTCCAACACTATTAACTCCTTTCAAAGTACACTGAATGTAGTGAACTGAATGCATTTTATAACACATTCATAAGCCCCTGACCAGGATAGTTATGTGGAGTATCTCAGCCTTTTTGGATGTAGATCTTTGTGTTCTGGTTTTGTTTTGTCTTCAAAGACTTCATTGGAAAAGTTAAATGTGGCAGCAGAGAGCTCTCCAATCATTGTCTGTCTGGTCTAGGTGATAGTGATACCACTGACACATCCTCAAAATTCAGATAATTGCAGAGCTGAATTTCTTTGGATATTAAACTGATTATATTATTTAAATATATTTTATTAAAATACTTTAAAAAATCTCCTTTTTACATCTATTATAGGACAGATAAGGTTGTGCAATTCAGCGAGCTTTTTGAATTTAAGTCATTGGTTGACAGAACAGAAGATAATCAGATGTTTTTAATACACAAAATTATCTGGGCACATGTTGTAGGAAGCTCAGAAATACGTATTCTGCTTATGTACCAGAAGGCATATATTCTGTTGTCAATCTATGTGTTTTTAATAAATGTGTGTTTTCTAGAGAGCCTTCTACTGCTCTCTCTTCCTTGGTAGTACTGCTACCTAGGCATGCAGCTCAGTGTGCTGGAAAGGTGAATGTATTGTTTCTTGATACCAGCTTTTAAAATATTGTCCAAAATTACCACATTTTTGAACTACATCTAGTCAAGAGTGTTTAATTCAAAAACTGCCTATCTGTTATTTTCCTTTCTGTTTCTAGAAGTTGGAGGACCTCCCAGAAACGTCATTGGAAGAGCCCTGTCATGTTCTATCTTGCTTGGTTTCATTGATGCTTTTATATCAATAATGTAATTTATTACTTCTTTTAATAACTGAGCACTAACACATGAGACAATTTAGTTGTGACAGAATTGCATGTTTTCATTTAAAAATAGCTTGAGGAAGCTGTGAGTAAAGTTATTTTTACTCAATACAGACAGTATTGTGCAAGGGACTCGTCATGTGGTAAGGAATAGGAATTTTTGAATGGCTTTTCCTGCTTAACAGAATCATTTACCAGTTAAAACTCTCTGTTTCTCATTGGTTTTGTAAGTGCTTTTTTAGGTTAACAAAAAAGTTCTGAAAGCTTGGAATAGTTTTGATTGTTACCAGCGCTCCCATTAGGATGAGAGCCTAACTTATTTCGAACAATGTACACACACAAAGCCCAAGTTCATTCCCAAAGGCTGTGCAATTTCTAATGTCCCCTGGAATTTTTACTTTAAATATTTGTTGTAAAAGGTAGGAGGAGCCCATAGTGGCCTTGCAGAGTAGCCTGCATGCTTCCATGACCCACTGGCACCAGTTGTGTGTGAGGTTCAGTGAGACAGATCACAAAATAAGCTGATGATCCCACGAGGATCGTCGGGTCCAGCTCCTGCCCTTGCACAGCACCATCCCCAAGAGTCTCAGCATTGTCCAAACTTTGGGTGGAGAGTAATGAAGTCAAAAAGAACACTTGGCATCCTTTGCAGGAGCAGTGGTGAAGCACTTCTGATGTACCATTGGGCTGAGATGCTCGTTGGCCAACAGTGGCATACAATGAGGTGAATCCTGAAAGGAAAGGAACATAAATTTATGGCAGGATGAATTTAAGGAAGATGTGTTTTTTTCCTCAAGTGCTTTTGTAGTTCATGAGTGACATGAGTGGGACCTTTTTCACCGGGTGTTGGACCAAGCTGCTGTTCACCTTGAGAGGTATATAATCCAAGTGTGCATGATTCATCATTTGATTTGATCCTGCACTTCTTGTTGAAAGATCATGTGAGTTCTGTCTGAATAAAGAAGGGAAATTAGGCTTTCTATTTTTAAATGGCTTATAAAAACAGATACAGTATCAGCAGCTTCCAAGATGGAAGGTGATTCACTTCCAGATCTTCTCAGTGTTTCACTTAAAGTATTTGGTTTTAGTCAATATTCATATATTTAATTAAATACCATGTTTCCAAAACACGCATTTATCCTCTCCTCTAGGCACTCCTTGACATATTTAAAAGATATATTTTTACTAACACACTCCTCTAGGGACTCACCCATTCCTTATAATTAGCATATAATTATCACCCAGCAGCTGAAGACATAGTTAAAATTTTGTGATCACCCCAAAGAAGCCTTGCAAAGCCTCCCCAAAGGTCAGAATAAAAGCAGTATCCTTCTGGAATGGAATAGCTGCAGTTTTATGGGCTGAGATGTTCAGTGTGAACAATACAATGGCTATTATCAAATCAGAGAGAGGTTATTTCTTGTAGAAAAATTAGAATGTGTGGTCAAATACAGGACCATTTAAAAAAATATTATTAAAACAATTATTAGACATACAGAAATTTTAAGATATCCTTCTCTGAGCTGTGGCTTACGTGAAGAACCATGTGTTTTGGAAATGCAGCCACTCCTATGTTATCCTTGTTGAGAGAGGGGCAAAGTCCAAACTTGGATCATGACTTTGAGCTATGTGGGTGTACTAAATAATTATCTCAATTTTTGATAAAGCAAATGACTATTGTCTCTCATGGGCTGTAAACATGGTTTCTAAGGCTGGGGGACGAACAGATACACGGTGGTGCTGGTGGATGAGAGGCAGGACATGACCAGAGAGACTTTTTACATGGGCATGTAGAGATAGGGCAAGTAGGAGTGGCTACAAACTGAAAAGCAGTAGGTTGAGATTAATTATCTTCACTGGGAGGGGTGGTAAGGCAGTGGAACCAGCTGCCCAGAGATGTTGTGGATGCTCTGGAAGTGCTCAATGCCAGGTTGGATGGGCTTTGAGCAAGCCCCACTGGCTTAGTGGAAAGTGTCCCTGCTCATGGGCAGGAAGGGTGGAAATAAATGGCTTCTCAAGCCCCTTCCAGCTCAAGGCATTGTATGATTATATGAACCTTTGGTGGTTTAAGGCACTTTAAACTAGATAGTAGCATGAAAATTGTAGATTCTCGCACTTGAGAAAGGTGCTTTAGCGCTGTAAGTGTTGGTTTAAGAAATTGGATTTTCTGATGTAAAATCTTGTGGTTCATGAAGCAGAGCACTGATTAGAAGTGAAGATGGTATAAGGAAAGCCCTTTCTGCTGTAACTAAATGACCTCTGGGAGGATGTGGCCTGGCACCCACTTTGGAAGCTTTTGGCTTCCAGAGCAATTTGAATGAAAGGCACTTTTCTTTTTCTCTAGTTGTACTCTATGGTTGAAAACAAATTGTACTTGACTACATTTGCTGAAGTGCTCAGTACTGTGAGAGTATAAACTGTTGGCAGCTCTGTTTACAGCAAGTTGGAGATTTAAGAAAGAGTTGCTTAACATTTTGAATTCTAGTATCTAAAGCTTTTTGGAGATGTTTCTGTCATTCAGGGTATTTTCCTTATGACTTATGACAGTAAGTAGAAACTCATTACTAAATAATACCACCTCCTACAGCATATCCCATTGTGTCAGATAATGTCTGTACACAAAACTAAAAATGGGCAGAAAAATCTCTAGAGTTGCAGCCTAAGTTGAAAGTGAGTATTGAGTATCATCCTGGCTTTTAAATTACTGGAGAAACACCCAGTCTTTAAACACAGTCACAAATGTTTCTGTGATCTGTGCTTAAATAGAATATTACTGTTGGTTATTAAGGAGGAAGAGCTCAAATCTGTCATTCTTGCTTCATCTTACATATAATTACCTCAGACATTGTTTTGAATTTCACACAATAATGTCCTGTGAATTGGCTAGACTTGGCAATTGTTAACTGTACTATGTTCAGTTTTACTGTACACTGTGATACTTCTTTGAGAAACGGCTTGGTTTCTCATTTTACTACCTTGGCTTCTTTTCCTGTGGGACTGAGCTACAATTATAAAAGAAAGCAGTCTTCCAAAAATAACTTGCCGTGCATTTTGGTACAATTGCTGTTAAGAAATCTTGTGTTGTAGTACATGTAGATGCAAGTAGAAAAGACTTGGATATTTTAGATTGATAGCTACTACTGAACTCCAGTGGTGTATGGCATATACAGAGGAGGTGGTGAGATTACATTTTGAAATACAGGTTTCTTAAAATTGGTATTTACAGATATTGGGAATTTCAAATGTGTCTACTTTTTAGAAACAATGAAAATTGGTTACGAGTCTAGATCTGTCAATACTAGTGAAGAAATTCTGCCTGGCTCGACTTAGAAACTTTTCGAAACTTTGAGGCCTGTATTGTTGGAAGACTTCTACTGGTGGTATTTAGAAAAATATATAAATGCAAATCCCTTTGAATTATACAGCTGAAATTTTAAACAGGTTGTTACGGTATTTTTGGTTTGGGTTTTTCATGTTGGTTTTTTTTAATTGAGCTGCAATACAACTTTGGGATTAAACCACACATTTCATATCTAGAGATGAAACTAAAGTAACAGAGGAGCAGAGTGTCAAAACTGCAGGCTTAACTGCCTTACTATATCAAAATGGTGAATCCTTTTAATTGATTGAATAACAGTTTTGACAGAAGACTTCTAATTTACATCATGTTGCTTCATAATTGCCGTTTTCCTGTTGCATTTAATCTGAGATCTACAGTTCTGAGTTTATATTCATGATCTGATTCCATGTGTGACTATCTCTCTAGCATCTGGAGATGGTAGTGCTTATCCCTCATTTAGCAGTTAAAAATGGCTAAACAAGTCATAAAGGATGAGGAAAGCAGGATAGTTTTTTAGAAATAACTTTATTTTGCTGTCACAAAGTCTGTTAGTACTTGAAAGGAGAATTTTCCAAGTGCTGAGCTTGTTCAAAGCTTTGTGATTCCACTGAGTAGGTTTTATGTGGGTACAGCCTAAGGTAATTGCTTTCTGTCTTTAAAGATGGGTTGTTTTTTTAATAGTGTCTTTCTGCAGATGAATGTACAAGTAATATTATCTTAAATTTGAAAGTGTCTTGGGAACTGTACTAATCACCCAAAATCCTGTAAATTATAATAATGTGTTCCATAATCTTCACTAGCTTTCGCCTTTTGCCCCAGATAAGGGGATAAAAATATTTCAGCATCCTTCTTTTCTTAGTGTTAAAATGGTTTAAGTCTCGCAGTGCTCTTAGGCTGAACTTGATGTGACCCAGTGTGTCTGAAGCTGCAACTTCTACTTAATTCAGAATGCTTAACACAGGGCGATTAAGAATTGCTGAAAATTTGAATTCTTCCTTCCCTTGTGTTTTTATTCTGAAACAATCTTTACAAAGGGCTGTTTTTGGAGAGCAGAGTACAGTCTTTTGTTTCTGGATAAAATTGATGGCTGCAAATGAAAGAATAAAGAAGGCTCTCTATTCATGTTCCCCAGCCTTTGTTTCAGTGGGCATTGTTTCAGTTTATAAGAGCTATTTAGTACATATAGATTACTGGAAAGGCTGAAAGATTCCCAAACACATTGGTGCAGTCTTGTTAAAAATCCTGCTATCTCTTCAGCTGCCCACCCAGTACCTTTTTGTTTCAAAGATACTATGAAAGACTTTTATTTCCTTTTCCACCACATAACTTTGAAGTCACATTTTGTGCAGTAGTTTAAATGAGTCTTACTATTTTTCTTTCAAATTATGGAAACTTTATCAAACCTGTGATTTGAGTTCTAAAGCTGAGGAAAGGCTGGTTGAAAGTCTAGTTATTTTTGATTTGCCATCTTCTCATCTTAAAAACTCGATATGTAAATAGATTGTTGGCACATAGCTACAGATCCTGGTTCCAGTTTTGAAGGGAGCATAGTCCTATTTTAGCTAAAGTGTTGCTTTATTTGCTTTCTCTTTGGGGTCTCCATATAAGCATATTAAACTACATAAGTAATTGTACACAGGTGAGTTCCCCATGTAGATCTTTAGTCACAAGTTTAAGTTAATCTGAAACTTGATAATTACAAGTTCTCTTACTGAGCGCATACCTGGACAGTGCAGTAACTTGCGAGTTAGTAAATTTTAATTTTTTTTTTTTTGTTTTGCTAGTGTCAGTGTTGAGCTGTGCAGTTAGGATGCTGTTGGTGTAAATGCAATGCAATGGGTTACAAATGCCTCCTTGCATTAGTGATAAAACTGTTCCAGCAGGGGTTGACATGCTGAGTTTTGGCCGTGTTTGTCCGTGGAGAGATTATGCTTCAGCCTAGTCCCTTTTGCCTGAGGAAACCCTTGTTGTTTGAAGTGCTCCTGTCCCACCACTGCTTTAGTGCTCTCTTTCTCTGGGGTTACTGTGGAAAATGGGTGTGCCATCATCATCTCCTCATAGGGCTTTCTTTGCAAGTGTATGCAGACATGCTTACATGGCCTTGAGTAGGTCTGCTTGGTGGCAGCCCATCTGGGAGAGCAAACAGGAAAATCTAATTTAAGTCTTGATTAGATTTAACTGTGATATAATCACACAGTTGCTTGTGCTGCCCAAGACCATATACTGGCTACATTAGGCATGCAGGTGGATAGGCCTTTGTTTGTCAGAGATTGTGTGAGGGCAGTCACCATCTCTTGGATAAATCTGAGCCCAGGCTGGGATGGGAGCTGCTCTCTCTGCTGTGTACAGTGTGAAAGGGGTTTTGCCAGCGTTGGGCCATTGTCTTCTGCAGTACTAAAATGAGACAAAACCAATCCACTGAAAAGAAATCTTAGTCCTTTGCCACAGGAGATGCTTGGTTTTGTTTTTGGGATTTTTTCCAAATGTCCTAGAAAACAGCTTTGCTACCAGAAGTATCTTCTAAACATGGAAGACTACAGAACAAAAAAGTCTCCAAATGCTGTATTACATTTCTTAATAGAAAGACATTTATGAAGCTCTTTTAAGAATGTGATTTGAGGGTAAACTTTTTTAATAAGTGAGAGAACAAACAGTTTCAGTGGCTCAGTTCTTCCATTGTGCAAATTTAATGAGCTACTCTCCTTTTTAACTTAATGTCCCTTTGAAATCGGAGATTGCATTGGAAACATTTGGCTTTATACGGTATCTGTTTGAACACTAACATAAATGTAAATTCTGTTAAGTTACTGCAAATGCAACGTTTTGTCTTAGTTTACTTGTTCTGCTGCAGCCTCACATAGAAGTACTCTAAATAAAGCATTTTACACCAGTGGTTGGAGTGATCCCTTTCAAGTAATCTGGCTGTGAAAAAGTTGACAGTGTGTTTTGTGCAACATTTATTTCCAGAGGAAGGAATGTTTTTGTTCCCTTTATGATGCCTCTTCAGTCTAGATGTCTGGTTTAGTGGAAATGTTCAGTTGTCAGAAGAATCAAGATGGTGTATTATTTAGATCTTACCAGACAAGTGGGATTTGTTCCTTCCATTCCAGTTATCAGAAAGATTAACCCTTTGCCCTCACGGTCCTAATTGCAGTCATTCAGAAACAAAGATTCTGCTTGTAAAAGACAGCAGCAAAGTGGAGTATGTGCCAACTGGAATGTTTCTCTGGTGAATGTGGGTTGCAAGTATTACATAAATTTTGTCTTGTGTTTCAGGCACCAATAAAAGCAGCCTGTGAAGATATGTCATGCAAGACTGGATTTCCTGAAGATGTTCACAGTGCAGTAGTGTCAAGGAGTGTACATGGAGGACAGCCTCTTCTCAATGGTATTGTTAGAAAACATATTTTGAACTTTTTTGTTTCTTCTAGTTGTAACTGTAAGTTGCTCTGGAGCGTTTTCATCCATAAGCAGGACACAAACTCTTGCAGGAAAGAACATCAACTGCTCTGTGATTATTTCTTGATCACTGTCATAGGACTTGGAAAATACATTGTCATTAGTGGCAGCACATGCACCTCTGACTGTAATTTGAAAACACTGAGTGTTGCAAAACTTCCCATTATTCTCTATTTCTCGTCACAGCGTTCACACTGATGTTTCCTACTACCATTGACAATATGTATGCCATTAGTCTATGCTTACAGCCCATGTATGTATGAGGAAGTAAAGAAAATTTCCTTTCTGCTTTTTACCTCTCACAGATCTGCAGTTACCCAGTGCTAGTGCTCGTGTTAATGCAGAGATGGTTCCCTTACTGCTTTTCTGTGTCAGCCAGAGACACCTGTGGGAAGCAGGTGGTGGGACAGGCAGCAGCACGGGAGAGTGGCTGTCTGTGAGCCTGGTCAGTGACCACAGCACTGCAGGCTCTGTGAGGAGCCGTGCCAGGAGAGGCAGGACAGTGCCAGGGCAGTCTCAGGACAGTGCCAGGGCTGTCTCAGGACAGTGCACTGCTCTCACCCTGGCACCTACCTGTGTCTGAATGGCACGGTGCCCAGCCTGGGGATGCCCTGCTCACCCGTGCTTGGTGAGCACAAGCCCTTTCCTCCACCAGGGATGCCCTGCAGTCAGTACACCTGCCCAGGTTTGTCCAGGTTGGGAATTCAGTTCACTGTTCTTTTTATGTCTCTATTTTGCAGGGATTAGAGTAGGACACAGAGGCAGATGCTCTGAATGTTGCCTTCATTTCCCAGCCATTAAGTTTCAGTTTACAAGTTTGCAGAAGTACAGCATTTTTTAAAAATCTGCATTAGTTTGTTTTCTGAACTGCTAACATAATTTTTTTAATCTAATTTCCAAAACTGGGGGACTAAGAACATCAGTTTTAGACGGTTTCAAATACAGCTTAAATAAGGACTAATTTAATTTAATTTGTTGTTTCTTTCACATATAAATTTGGCTACACAGTTCGAGACATTTAAATGAAAAAAATTCTAATGAGTCTGCAAAACAAATGAAGTAAAAGCTGTAGTCTTGATTTTACATGCTGTATGTAGCAGTCTCTCGTTAATTATATTTTACAGACCTGTTTTGTGCTTTCTTAGAAGTATAATGGAAACTTGAATGCAGGATGAATTGATTAGCTTTAGTGTATTTAAACTTGAGTTATTAAAGCTTTCTCTGTTCAGTTTCAACAAAGTATATTCTACCAGCACAGACTTTTCTTTTATTAAAAGATGGCTTAGAAATTTATGTATTGAAGTAAATGTTCTGCCAATTGAGAAAATAATAAAGAGGAAAGAGAATATTCCTCGCTTTCCCACCAAGTGGGAGTTAATAGATGGCTCTCCTGTAGACTCCTGTAATAGACATCAGCATGAGAATTCCTTAGTGTGTGATGAACAAACATGGGTAGGGGCCAGAAACAGGGATGCAGAGCACAGCAGCCAAATGCTTTCCAAAGGTGCCATCTTGAAACCACCAAATGTTTCCTACAGGTTAACTGTCGTGCCATCAGTTCCTCTTGAAATGGAGATCACACAAGTTTTGAGATCTACCCTGTCCTGTGAAAATTCTCTTTACTCTCTATGGAATCAAGACTATTTTTGTGCAGTTTTTCCCTTTTCCTACCAGCTAGGAACCACAGTAGACTGGGCACAAATTGTCTGTTGTCATTGCTCATGCAAACCTGGTGATAATGTCTGATCAGCTTTAACTGAGTCCAAGCTAGTAACACAGGATGACAGACTGACTTCCTCTCTCATTATTCATCCCAGTGCCACAGTCCCTTCCCTTGCTTCTCAGAAGTGAGTGAAGCATGACTGTTGGTTTGTCCTTGAATGGTATTAAAATGCATAACATTTTAGGGAAGTAGGAATTGGAAACACTGTATGAGGCAAACAGTATGTATCACATCATATCAGCTGGTTGAAAAATGACCTGGGGGAGTCTTTTTCCTACCACCGTTTCCTCAACTGAATTACTGCAGTGGTTAATTCTTTTGAAAATTTTGACATGCTTAAAAGCATATAATTTGCTGGTTACACATAAACATACAGTCCATCATTGCATAGCTTTGACTTAAATTTAATTACACTGTCATTTTGAAATACTATTGTTGTCAAAAGCCTATTTTCTGGTTATTAAACTAGATTCAGATGATGCTGGAAGTTAAGTATAGTTGCATGACATTTGCTTTGTAGGAATAATCATGTTCCTGATTCTGATCTAGCTGCCTTGCCTATCTAAATGCATGGAATTATTTAAGTTGGAAAAGACCTCCAAAACCATAAAGTCCATCCATTAATCCAGCACTGCCAGGTTTACCACTAAACTATGTCCCTAAGCACTACATCTGCACGTCCTTTAAATGAGATGGTGACTCCCACAGTTTACTGGGCAGCCTATGTTTGCAAACCCTTTTGCTGAAGAAATTCTTCCTAATATCCAATCTAAACCTCCCTGATGGAAGGTGATGCCATTTTCTCTTCTCCTATCACTTGTTTGTTGAAGTAACCACCAATCCCCACCTCATTACAGCCTGCTTTCAGGTAGTTGTAGAGAGCAATAAGGTCACACAATGGCCTTGGCTCACTGATCCTCTGTACTACCTTCCTGCCTTCCATCAGATTGGCATTCCTGCCCAACTGAGGTGCACTTAATCCCCTCATCCCAGTCATTGATAAAGATATTAAACAGGACTGGCCCCAGCTCTGAGTGCAGCTGCCAGCTGGATGTCACTCCATTCACCACTGCTCCCTAGGCTGGGCCATCTGGACAATTTTTGGGTTTTTCCCCAGTGAGCACTGCACCTACCCAAGCCATGAGCAGCCAATTTTTGGGTTTTTACCAGTGAACACTGCACCTACCCAAGCCATGAGCAGGCAGTTTTTGGGTTTTTTTCCCAGTGAGCACTGCACCTACCCAAGCCATGAGCAGCCAATTTTTGGGTTTTTCCCCAGTGAGCACTGCACCTATCCAAGCCATGAGCAGGCAGTTTCTCCAGGGGAATCCTGTGGTAATCAGTGTCAGAGGCTTTTCTGAAGTCCCTGTGGACAGCATCTGGAGCCTTGCACTCATGCACCAGTGGGTCAGGCTGTGAGAACAGGAGATGAGGCCAGTCCAGCAGCAGCTGCCTTCCATGAGCTCAGGCTGGTTGGCCTGGTCTGGTTGTCCTGTTTGTGCTGCCTGGTGGCACTCAAGGTGACCTGCTCCATGTCCTTCCCCAGCCCCTAGGTCAGGCTGACAGGTCTGTAGCTCTGCAGATCCCCCTTCCAGTTCTTGTAGCTGTGCATCCAGTTTACTCACCTCTGTTCAACTGTGATCTCCCTGGTCATCCAGGACTGCTGATACCTGATGGAAAGTGGCTCCCTGAGCACTTCTGCCAGTTCCTTCAGTACCTTTGTGTGGATCCCATCTGGCTCTATAGACTTGTGTGTGTCTGTGTGATGCAGCAAGTCACTGACAATTTCTCCTTGTCCCATCGGGGCTTTACTCTGCTCCCTGTTCCAGTCCTCTAGCTCAGGGGCAGGGTACCCAGAGAGCAACTGGTTTTTTTACTACTGGACTGAAGCAAAGAAGGCATTAAATACCTCTGCCTTTTCCTCATCCTTTGTGCCTGTGTTTCTACTCACATTTAATAAAGGATGGAGGTTCTTCTTAGCCCTCCTTTTGTTGCTGATTCCTAGAAAGTTCTTGGTTTTGTTTTTTTTTTTTTTTTAATGGTCTTTTAATAGTAATCTGTCTCCAGATTGTGTTCTGTTTGGGTTTTGGCAGTTCTAATTTTCTTCCTGTATAACCTTGCAATATCCTTGTAGGTACTTATACCAGTTTCTGTATGTTTTAGAGAAGAAAGCTTTAATTCTCTTTGGTTTTGTGCATTGATACCACCAGCACAGAGATTTTCTCAGATATCTGCAGAGTAATTTTACCCCCACTTAATGCTTTCTTGTCAAGTTGCTTCTTAAAATACTGCCACAAAAAATGACTGTATGTTTATTACCTGTCTTGTTTATTTGCTTTTGTCTAGTACTTTGGGAGATGGGCTTCTCTTAAGTTCTTTGGCTTCTGTCTGACCAAAACTTAAATTAAATTAGAGTTATATGACTTGCAGGTCTCTGTATTCCAGTTGTTATAATAACATATGATATCTGGCTTTTAATGCACTGTTATAAGAAATTTCCTTGCCCTCCAAGGAAACCTCTTTTTGAAGAGGTTTTTGTTTTCATCCTGTGTTCAGGTGCTTGTTTTTGAAGGAAGATCAGACTTATTCCCATTGCATTTCAGAATAATTCATACTGGCTTCATTCATTCATATGGCTAGGACACTATGACAGCATCTACTAATTTTTTTCTTTTGTGTATGAGGGCATGAGAGGCAACTACACATTCAGTTGTTATCTGGGTGTTCAATTGTCCCAGTCTGTGAAAAATTGGTGGAGTAATATATATTCAGAATAATTTAAATTGGAAAAGGGAAAAAAATCCCTACATTTATTAATGTGGGTTGGTGGGGAGAGAAAAAGAGCTGCCCTTGCTGCCCTTGGTTTCAGGATGAGGAAATGGAAAAGATTATTCTAGTTGAGAAGTCACAGAATTTGGAAACTGCTCCTTTTGTGGGCTGTGACTGAGCTGTGTAGGAGGTAACCTGCACCATATAGGCTGTCCCCTATTGCCTCCTTCTGGCACAGTGTCACCAGTGCCCCATGGTCCTGTGTCCCTGGAACACACTTCACTGGTCATAGCCTTGGAGACTCTTTGGAGCTGACATCTTACAATTTGTCCTGTACAATGTCTGGCAAGTCTGACTTCAAGATCCAGTATGCTCAGGTCACTAGATACATTTAAAATGAGTGCTATAGGCCTAATATTTAATTTATTTATTATGTTTGATGTGTTGTTTCACTTGATGCCAGTGGCTTCATTGAAATTACCAAGTCATTTTTACTGAGGAATTAGGTGAGCTCAGAACTACCACCTTAATTTCTGTAAAGGGAGAAAAAAAGTAATTTCAGAAGCAGATTTAAGAGAAACTTTATTCACTGCTAAATATTGTCTTAGTAATAAAACCATGGAATTATTTGAGCCTCTAGCTCTTTTCAAACGTAATATACTTGGAATTTTTTTAGGACTTAAATCCTCAAGCATTTAAAAAAGAAAATAAGTAGTATGCAAATAAGTCTCCAGTCATCAACTAATAGAAGTGGATATCTAACCCAAATTTAAAGCAGAGTACTTATGACTGGTTTCTGAAAATAAAATGTGATTACTGCTTGGAGAGACACAAATAAGATGTAGTATTCAGAGAAGAGGTTAAATCAGGAGGGAGTTCTGTTTAATATATTAAATGCCCTTGCTTGTGCTGGTTTTATCACATTTTTGTAGTTCATCCAGGGAAAAGTACTTGTGGCAGTTTGATATATCCAGCATGTTTATCTAATCTTTGTTCTATATCCTGCAAATTTTAAGATACAAATAAAGCGTTTTCAGCTAAAATCATTCACCTCGAAAGGTTACTTGAATGGTTTGCAGAATCATTTCTTAGAGATTCTTACTCTGATAATTATTGTAGCAGTTTCTTAATCTTTTAAAGATGTTATTTTAACATTGTCTGTTCTCTTAGTAAATGCTTGGTTTTAGTTTTCTGCTAAGCAAATTCATTTCTAAATCATTCCTTTGAACGCCGTGGAGCTATGAAACATTTCTAAGGTCTTTGCGTGGCACAGTGATAAAGAAAATGAAAATGTTTTGGTGTTGATCACAGGGATAAGCAGTGATTATGGATGATTAACACTGCAGTTCTGTGAGCCATGTAAGCCACAGTAAGCATCAGCTCTGCCAAAAAAGGCACGCTCATGCCTTCTCTGCTCTTTGAGCCTGGTACCAAGTGCTCATGAAACCATAAAATGAACAGGGTTAGCCAATTTATCTGGGGCAAACTTTCACTCCCACTCCTTTTGACTTTTTTTCTGAATGACCTTGTAGGCTTCAACAGAGCCATGGTGTCCCTGCTGCCTTCTCTCCACTAGCAGTGAAATGCTTAGAAAATAGCGTTTGTTTTGATGCTTTCAAACTGAGTGACCAACTTGGTTTTTGCATTCCTGCAGACTTATTTTGTAGTTTAGCATTGACAATACCAATTGATCTCAACCCAGAAATGTGTTGTTTAGAGAGTGTGGCCCTCAGGCATGGTCCAGTGTTTGAGAGTAGCTTGACATTCTTCATGTTGTAGTGGAGGGTTACACGGACACTGTCTGTCCCAGGTGAAACTACTTGGCTTTGTTGCTAGTGTTGTTTTATCATTTTACATACACAAATTTCTACCCTCAATTAAGAATAAAATTCCTTTTTAAAAAGTCATAATGCTTAAAATTGAAGACAGCAGCACATCTTTTAAGGCACATTGACTGTAGAGGCAAGGAAAGCGGTCTTAGAAGAATTATATTTTCCAAGAAGGAAATGAGTCTTTATGCAGGAAAAAAGTTTTGGCCTTTTTTTTCTTCCTTCTATGAAAAAAAAAAAAAAAATGAAAATAGTAACCACTTTGTTTGAAATCTCCTTGCCTGAAGCAAAAAGACAAGTTGACAAGTTCCTTCCAGGCAGACAGCCAAAGAATCTCAGATGGATGGGGTCTCTGTATAAGCTGCTGGCAAGCTGGGGAAAAATTGTTTCAATTCTTCCCAAATGTATTGTTTTCTGAAATTATTTTTCTGTACTCTTCACCCTGCCCCCTCTTGCAAAAAAAAAACCCAAAAAACAAAAAAGACAAAACCACTACAACCTACCATCCCCTTCTAGTTACTCTTTTAAGCCTTAGTGGGAGTGAATTTTTTTTTTTTTCCAGAAGCTTCTGATGGTTTTTTTCCCCCTCAGTTTTGCTTAAGATTTAGTAGGTTTACTTTTGCCCTCTTTTGTGAGAAGCACAGTAAATTCTGTTGCTGTTACTTGGTGATGCTGTCCCTTGTTGTTTTATTGTATGTTCCAGTTGCATCCCAGTTCTTGGTTTCTTGCCTTTTTAATCCTTTTCTCAAACAGTTTTCCTGTTTGTACTCTTTCCATACCCCACAGTATCCTAAATTCTCCAGTGTCAGTTCTGAGCTTGCTATCCTGGATTGGAAGAGCTGCTTCTGTTTGCTTTCCCTATGCTAGCACAGTACCTGTTTTGTGATGCAAGTTGTCTATTCATCTACCAAGCTCTTAATCTATTCTTAGATACTTGTCCCCTGAAAATTAGAGCTTTCTGTTGCTGAAGCAAGAGACTGCTTTTCTTGAGATGTCATTTCCTTATTCTCTTTTACCCACTACCTAAACATGGATTATATCCTAGAGTATATATAGTGTATATTCACCTTGCTGAACAGTGATAATTTACCTATTTGAATGGTGACTCCTTTTTGCTTTTTTTTGTCTGAATTCTATGTGATCTCTGATTTTACTTTTGAGTATTAAACTACTGACTGTAAGTAGGTATTGTTTCATTTCAAGCTTGTATGTTGAATGTTACATACCTATAAACAGGAAATAAGCATAAATGATGAAATGCAGTGATGTTATGAATGTATACAAAGGACTAACATTCCAGAAACATAATTCTCTTGTCCCTTGGTGGACTGTAAAGCTCTTGCAGAATTGTATGTAATATGTGAATCAATTTGTATATCCAGTATCAAAGAATTTATCACATAAGTTCTAGATAAGAAGGAATTAAAAAAAATTTTACTAAACAAAATTTTTGCTTATCATGGATTATTTGTAATACAGATGGAAATATAGTTTGTAGTAAAATCTTAAATAAAATACTCTGTCCAGTTTTTCCAAAGAAGAAACATGATTCTCTCTTATTCCCTGGAAAAGGAGCACGGCTTCTGTTTCTCCTGTAGGCTCTTAACAACTCCATCCTGATAAAGAGAAAAATACACCTACAGAGAAATTGCAGAAATCTTGAATGGTTGCAGAGTTCTGGGATCTGTAAACTACTATCTTAGTTAATTAGTCCAGTTCAGATAGTAATTTCTGTCTGTAGTGCATTTACTTGGAATGCACTGAACTAATTAGTACTTACTCCCTTTTCCTATATTCAGCTGGTTACTTGAGAGGGTCTCAAATGTAGTGTCCTTTCTGTGTGCAGAAATGTGAATTACAGCAGCAGAATTGTTAGCTGCCTCACTAAGCTCTGAGCATGGCTCAGTGAAGGATGGCAAAGGGAGTGTTTCTTCCTGCCCTCTGAAGCTGGGTCTAGCATTATAGTCTTTCTAACACCATTTAGTGTAGCCTTAGTTCAATTTTAAGCTATACCATCTGGCTTTGATTCCCAAGGGGCCATTATTTTTCCTGGAATCATTGTATTTAGAGCGTTCTTCAGTGCTGACCAGTGCTCTAGGGAAGGCTGGGAGGAATGGTGGCTGCAAAGCTGTGCAGAAAACCTCCCAAGTGGGCAAAGGTGCCCTTAGGTATGGGTGATTTATTTAGTTAGAGAAGAAAGTTGCTGTTGCATGCAAGAGCTGCATGGGAAAAAATGTTGTTTCTTTGTGTGGTACATAAGTATATGGAATAAATGGAGCAGAAACTCAGGTGAGGCCTTCTGTGTTAGTATACATAATGTGAGAAAATGGTATTTATAATTAGGAATTCAGACTGTCACTTAGGACTATAGTACATCTTCTGTTGACTTGTCATTTTTCTAACAATCCAGAAGACAAATTTACAAGAGCGAGCATCCCACTGAGCTGATATTACAGGAAATATCCTTTATTGCAAAACAAATTACCATACTAAATACAGATAAACTCCTCTAGTATTTAAATACTCAAAGACCACATTAAATCAAATACTACTGTGTTGAAGACTTGGATGTCAGTCAACAAATCCCAAATACAGTTTGACCTGCTCTGATTTTGGTTGAATGCAGTGAGGCAGATTTATTGCTTTTGGTTGAACTTGGGACACTTAATGTGAGGGTATTTTATTATTCTGGAAATAATAACTTTTGGAAGAGTTCATTTCCAAGCTTTCACAACATGTTCTAGGCATCAGAGCCAACCGTGCTAAACTCAAGAGAAAGAAGGAGCAGAAGGAAGGGTTGGATTTTGGATGGAAAGGAAATTTACTGGACTTGCTATTATCTTCTAATTAGACTGTGGAAGGAGCAACTGGCCTTTGGTACCCTTTAAATCTTTCCAATTTAACACAGCACAGATGGTTTTCTGCTCATATCCATATGCTCTTGCTGGTTGATGTGTCCTCCAGAGGGCAGGGAAAATAATGTTGGGGGATCTTGGGAGTGGAACACTGGAGTGCAAAATGGAGCTGAGGTTGGGGAAAGGATGGAAGCAGAAGGATCCAGGTGATGATGGATGATGGGTGGAGGTATGAACTCTGGTGTCATTCAAGGGAGAAGGGAAAGCACAGGTTCTCCACAACCCTAGAAAGAAACTTCGCATTAGTTGGAAGAGGAGGCAGAAGCAACCCATGGTAAAAAGGAAAATATCTTGGAATACTTCCATATTTCCTCATGAAATTCAGTTTCAGCTAGTCATGGGCATCCAATACCCACCCTAAAGAAAATGCTGAGGACCCAGTAGAGCTCAGCATTATGAAGTAAGTGAACATGCAGTGCTGAGAAGCTTTTCTAGGAGAAACCTCCAGGTCTTCTTGACCAAAATGATAGCACTGTGTCCCACGTCTTCCATTTTTTTTTTTTGCAAAATGGCTAAAAAAAAGTAATTATCTGAGTATTTAGCCAAGATCAGAACATGCAAAAGGAAGCGCTTTTTGAAGTGAAATTGATCTTATAGCCAAGACATGAGGTTAACCAGAGTACACATCATGACTTGTCCACTGCTTTGGAGGCAACAACTGAGTTTGAGCATTAAGGGTCCATCAGTGTTTGTGAAGTGGTATTAAAACCCACTTCTGCTTCTTGTTACAGGTGATTTAGTACCACCAATATTATTTTCACTTTTTCTCACCTTGTATGTATAGATGTGCAGTTTAAGTGCATATGAAATCACCAGTCTTAAGTGAAGCTAGGAGAGGATATATCCAAAATATACATTTTTCTATTGTGGCAAATGCTTCACGATGATGTGGCTGCAGGATGAGTAAGTTTGATCAGCAAGATGATACATCACAAAACTATTCCTGCTTTTTTCTGGTGGGCTCATTCTCTTCTGGGTCAGGTTGTTGATTTACTGGGATCTGCTGTGCAAAATGAGATTAATGAGAAAAGAGGTGTGTCAGTGGTGATGAGATGAAAGGAGGTCATTAACTAAACGAAACTCCTCTGTGTTAGATTCCCTGTTAGGTTTTTTCCCACCATCTTTTCTGTCTGCAGTGCTTTCTTCCTGCTGTTTTAATGTATTCCAGGATTGGGCAGGCAGGAGCAGTGCCCTGCCATCCCTTGCCCTTGGTGCCTGCTGCATCCCAGCACTGCCCAGGCGCAGTAGTGAATTGTGCCCACGGCTCTTAGCTGGATTGCAGGTGACAGTGAGCAATCCCATTAACCTGCCAGCCTGGCTCAGATAATCCTGCAGAACCAGGGCACCCAGTGCTGCCCGCGGCTGCCATCCCTCACCCTGCTGGCTGCAGCCCCTGCCTGCCTCTAGGCACTGATGCTCTGGGCACAGGAGCAGCACAGCAGGGCTCAGGGCATCTCCTCCTCCTCTGAGCTACCTGCAGAGCTCAGAAACTGGCCTGTTCAGATTCTTTCTTTCCTTTCTTTTTTACTTTCTGATGTGATTTGGCAGACCTGTGAGCAGTGGCAAATATTATGATCGTGTCTGCTTGTCTTTCTTGTGCACTGTGCTGCCTTTTAAGATGTAGATTTTGTTTGGTTTTGAAAGTTAATGGCATATGCTCTTAGGTTGTGGAGAGGAGGAATTATTTAAGGCCCTCTGTGAGTTCCAGTTTAACATTCTCTTAAATAGGAAAGTTAGAATCCCTAAAAGCACAATTTATAACATAAAAGCAATCAAAATAGCAGTGCAATCTGTTAGAGTGTTTAAAAATTTGATTCGCTGCAGTTTAAAATGTGAAATAAATGTACACTAATTGTTTTGAATGGCGATGAAGATAGTGTTTGAAGCCAGTCTTTAAAGGAATTAGTTGAGATAGCACTGCAGTTAATGGTGGAGCACTATTTTCCTGTAATGGGCTAAGCAATGTTCTCTAATTAGCTTGCAAATTGATATTCAAATACAAGTAAACTGGCAATCAAATACAGGCAAAACATCTATGTTAGTAGACTTTGGCATCTGCATTTAGCATACCTGTATCAAAATTATGTGTGGGTAAAGGGTAAGCTCTTAGCTGTATTCAGCATGGAGCTTTTATTAATGGTGGCTCCCTGGTTACAATAGGTTATTATTTTAATTTAAGCACATGAAAAGAGGAAAAATTACATTTTTTTCCGCAAGTGAGTGGCTTTTAAATATTCATAACATAATACTAAGTGTGCATGAGTTTTTTCCTGTCTTAATTTCTTCTGGTTTTGTCAACTAGTTGTGCACATGAGATTTGATACATAGCTGAGTCAGTGCAAGTTACTCTTTTGAGTTTTCCTGGATTTGGATGATATTTATGTTCATTATTAAAATGATTGCTATATCGTGTAGCCATTTCATTTTCAAGCCTTGTGCCAGAAACTGGATGCATAAACTATTAGTGGTGTTTATGTGGTGGGTTTTTGGTGGTATGTAGTACAGGTTCTTCAACTTGAATTGAATGCCTGCCACAAGTAGGTCTCTACAAAACAGAATCATAGGATGGTTTGAGTTGGAAGGAACTTAAAGAGCATCTAGTTCCAACCCCCTGCCATGGACAGGGACACCTTCCACTGGACCAGGTATCTCAGAGCACCATCCAACCTGGCCTTGAGCAATCCCAGGAATGGGGCACCCACAGCTTCTCTGGGGAACCTGTTCCAGTGCCTCACCACCCTCACAGTGAAGAATTTCTTCCTAGCCATTCAAGAAAACTGGTGCATAGGAGGTGTTGTTTGGAAAGGTAAACAAAGATCACACATTAAAAATTTGGTTTTCAGGATCTTTTTAATGTCTGCATTTTCTAGTCTATAAAACATCTCTGACTCATTGACACACTGATACCTTGCTAACTACCCTCTATAAGCCTGTTGTTTACTGGCAGAAGTGTGAACTACATCAGTGGGTCAAACATGTGGCTTTATCACAATACTCCTTCCATCAGTACGGTGTTTGTTTAGCATCATCTTTTATGCTAAAAGTTCTTTGGAAGGTACTTCCCCAAATCAAATTCTTATCACTGAGCATTCATTAAATCCAATTAATGTTTGCATAGATTCAGCTTTCAGTGCTGATTATAGTCTGAATTCTTCAAGGGTGAAAAACTCAAACAAAATCAAAACAAAAAAAAACCCTTGTGTTAAGTGTTTTCTATAAAGCATTGAGTATGCATTTTGCACCATAGAAATAATACATCAGTGAAAGTCTTTGCCTTTCCAATTCAGTATGTGCTTTTCTGTTCAGATAACCCCAGTTTTCCCTTTACAGGGCTTTAGTGCATGTATGTGCTTTTATAAAAAATTGATCAGCTTGGTTCTCAGGGGATGGTTAATGGGGGAGTGTAGGTCCCTGAGAGGTCACAGGTTCAGATCAGTCTGTCATCTGCATCCAGCAGCCAGTAACTTACAACTGCTTGGTAGGTTATGCAAAAGCAGCTTTGGTTGATTTGGTTTCTTCTGATAGAGTCTCTGTTGAAAAGGTACTTATTACCCAAGAGCAGAAATAGTGCTGAAATTAGTGGAAACTGGGTCAGCACATGCGGGCAGGGAGTGCTCGTGTGTATGAAGGTAGCTGGAGAAGGTGAATATCACTGTGCTTTCCTGGCTGGAAGAGAGAAGCACTCAACAGAGGGGAATTTTAACCTCTTGAAGTGCATTTATGCAGAGCTGAGATAGATGAGGGCAGTAGCTCTAACAGCTTGGAGCAAATAGCACATCCAGCATTTTAGGTACTGCAGGTGTTTTTGCCTACATGTAATTGTTCAGTGTGTTTACCAGAACTGGAATGAAGTCTGTATCACACTGAAACTTCATATACAAATTAACAGCAAAAGAGATCCCTGTCATCCTTTTTACCCTGTGTATCACTACCTGCACTTTTGACCATGCCAAGTCTCATTTAATTAAAATCTTGTCGTTATGCCTGTGTGCCAATTAATTATTTAAGAATGATGTGTTGTCATCTTTTATAAAAATGGATCTTTTTTCTTCAGAGAAAATGATTATATCAGTTGTTACAGCTGCAAATGATCTGGAAGTTATTTCCTCCTTCCAGTTTTTGAAACAAAGTCTCTGTAATTTACAGATGCAAGCCGAAAATCCAAAATAGTGTTGCTAAACATGGAAGATTTTTGTTAGCCTTCAGTGAGTTTGCTGTTTAAAGGGATCAAAGCCTACAAAAGCACAGGTGCACCTGGCCCTAGGAAGCAATTTTGCAGTGATATCCCAGCAGAACGTGGCTGTTCCAGTCTGCTGGGCAGGTCATGGCGTGGTGATGAAGCCTGGCTTAAGGTGGCCACTGTCTCAGGATCTGTGGGTTTATATTGCAGCTGATTTAAAATAAAAAGAAAAGTTACTGAGTCCTAACAATGTTAAGTTGTGTGTTCTTCACAAAACCCAACTTGGTATATTTATGATGAAGAGAATTTTCCAGATTATGGGTAGTGTCAAAATGTCACTGCAGGTCAAAACGTGTTTTTTTTTTTTTTTTTGCTTATAGGTCTTTGTTTTTATTTTGTGCTAGAGTTCTGAAGTCTCTGTATTATTGTTTTAGTAAGAATCTTGCTGTCTTGCATTTTAAAGTTCCTGCAAGCCATGCATAGATCTGCGTGCACAATTAAATTCTGATCATACCATGCCACAAACCAAGAGCAGGTCACCTTTATGCCATAAATGCAAACTGTGTCAGTAGCATTGTTCATTTGGTATCACATAGGTTATGTTAAATTTGCTAATTTTGCCAGCAGCAAAAAGTAATTGTTTTTTCCTTATATTTTATTATATAATAATTGTTCTATTAACAAAGTGATAGTATTAGGCAAGTCTTCAGAAAGACCTGGAGATGGCAAGGGGACAGTGGGGTCTGTAATACATAATATAGGCAGACAAGTGGTTTTAGGTTGTTTCAAAGCATACCCAAGTAATACTGATAATGTGATTGGTGGATTAATTCTCATTTATGCACAGTCTGTTTGCTGCCTTTCTGAATGCATGTGGATAAACATGGTGTTTCTCATTCTTTTAACTGTTGTTCCTACTAAACATTCATTTTCTTCACTATAGCAAATATTAAAATTAAAGTTTATCTTGTAAAAAGTTTTTGCTACAGGCTGCAGAATTTTTAATGTTCTATGTTTTAAGGTTCTATGATTTAAACCATTAGGTGTTCAGAGCCCTCCAAGGTGGATGTTGCAGGTTCCAGGCACTATCTGTGGCTCTTAAAAAAAAAGTTAAATCTCAGTGGTTGAAAGACTTAGCTGTCATGGGATGATATTGAAAATGGCTGGAAGATTAGAAGGCCAGTTTGGAAGACTAATTGCCCCAAGTTCCCTCATTTCAAGAGTAACAGTTTGCCTTATTTAGAGGGTATAAGAATTTGAGAGCACCATTGGCAGCTCCCAAATAGAGAAGCATATCTTGCTGGTGAGAGACAAACATAGAACAGATGCACATTAAAATAAGGTTTGCTGATAACAGTCCTACTTGTGCCTCACTCTCCCAGACCTGAGTGCACTGGGAGATTTAGTGTGGAGGCATTTGCATGGCTGTGGATGGGGTGGCTAAATTAAAGCTTGGTCTCTGATTTTGCTTCTGTACAAAGTAGTAGGACCAAAAAGGGGTGGGCTGAAAAAAGTGTTTCCATGATACAGAATGGTATAACTTCCCTGATATGAGTCACACTGCAGAGAAGACAGCCCATTGTGCATCTTCCCTGGTGACAAAGGAGCTCAGGAAGATGTTACTTTTCAGGTCTAAGGTCTAAATCCTGTGTTGGAACAAAGTGATCCAAGTTGGAGAGGGCAGTCCCACATCTCTTCCTGGCCCTTTTCAGAGTCCAAGTGCATGTTTTGTGCTAGTGACAGTGGTCTTGCAGCCTCAGTGTGAATCAGTGCATTGGTCTGATCACATGGCAGGCTTGCACTGAAGTGAAAGAGAAGCGATATTCCTGTGGATCAGCAGGATGGATGAACTTGTCCCATAGCTGCACTGCAGTGGCTTCTGGGAGAAGAGGGATATGGGACCATGGGCTGCAAGACCACATCTTTTAGCAGCATCTTGTGCCCAAATAATTTTAATTGTCATACCAGAAGTGCATCCTAGCTGTGTTTGTAAATACTGCTCATTTTTGACTGAGGTCTTCATCTCTCACTGTCTGCTCTGCTGTCCTTTTAGATCCACGGAACCAGGGTGGTTCATTTGAACATCTAGTATGCAAATCAGATGACCTTTTCACTGTGATTACTTTTTTTTTTTTTTTTTTTTTTTTAATGAATGTATAAATCATGGATATTTTCACCATTAGCTCAAGCCCTTCTGTGAAATATGAGAACCATGTGCAGCATTTTAATCTTCAGTCTGTCCAGTCTCTCTCCCTCCACACTAACAATCCAGTAAACCCCTAAGCAAGTGGCAGTCTGTTCAGAGGAAGAGTCGTGGGCTTTTTGCAAAAATTCATTTCAAAAATGAAGCAAGCAAAGCTGACACCATAGTTGTAAGTAATTTTTGCATGTGGTCCCTGTTGCACTCCTTTAGTCACCTGGGGTGATGTAAAGCATGACAATGTGCCAGGGCTGCTGCAGGGGCTTCAGTGGCATTCAGTCTCCTCCGTGTGTGGAGATGAGAGGGGTGGCTGTGCTGGAGTGTCCTGCTGTGGCAGGGGATGCTGCTGGCTGGGTGTGGGGATGCTGGCTCTGCTGCAGGGCTGGTGATGCAGGCTGCCTGTGTCCGAGGGTCAGAGCCTCCTGTGAATTATCAATAGAGATGTGCTGGCACCAGGGCTGCAGCAGGGCTGCAGCAGCACAAGGATGAGCATGACCTTGCTCCTCACTGTCCTTAGCAAGTCAAGATCCGGGGTTGGAAGTATTTTGTGGTGGGAAAAAGAGCCCAGGGCTCTTGGTCACACAGACCTTTGAAGAGGTCTTCAGAAAACAGCCCACATGCTTACTGCAGTAAATTCTTGTGGTAGCCAGGCTTGCTGCCCTTTGCTAAGGCTGAAGTCTTGTTCCAAGCGTATGTACTGTGGCAATTTGGGTTAAAAATAAAGAGACAAATTTTCTGTGACTTGTAATAATCAGTTTGATTAAGTTTAGGTTGAAAACAACAAAGGCTGTTGACTTGTTTTGCTCAACATTTCTAAAGCTTCCCATTAAAGGGAGGAGAAAAAAGCCCCAGCAGTCTTGTAAACTATCTACTACGAAGTTCTTTAAATAGCACAATCTTTTTCTCCTCTTAAATTAGTGGTCAGCTTAGAAGTAATTCATCAAAACCAGTGGATTTACATAAGTATGTGGTATAAGAAAGAAGAAATCTAGGTCTGGAGTTTCTGAGAACACTTCAAGGCAAATCTGGCTAGTCTAAAATCAACCACAAACTTAGTAAGTTTCTAGTATTTAGGGGTTTGGGCTTTTGATTGTTTTTAATTTGAGAATATCTCAGCTGAAAAAGGGTAATTCTGGGTAAAGGGTAATTGTAAGATCTGCTATTTTGCATTCTAGAAAAGATGTGCAAGTTATTTTTATGTATCTTAACTAAATGTTATGGGGAATGACAAAGATGCTGGTTTACTATTCAGGGGTGAATAGGAATAAAGGTGTATCTCGAGATTGTGTGTGATGAAGAGAATGTATTGGATGGCATCAGCACATTTCTTCAGATAAAGATTTTTTTGTATCTGATTTTACTGTAATCTGACCCAGTGGTCAGGACTTTTGTTGCTTTTTGTTATGACTTACACGTTTTCCCATGAAGTTGGATGTTTGTTAGTACCTTTTCTTTCCAACTAGAATACTGATGTGCAGTTGCATAATCTAACCATCCAAAGTTATATTGGTGTTTCCTGCTGGTTTACATGATTATTTTTTTTATTTGCCCTTGACTTGTAATGAACCTACGAGCTACAAGCTATCTATGTGCCCATGGGCAGATCCTGATTCTGAAAGTAAAAACTGACAGCTGTGGCCAGAGGGGGCTTTTCAATGCAATACAATGTGGTTGCACCAATAATTTTAATTTTTCCAAGCAAACATTAACGGGGGCTGAAGGAAGGCTTTTATTGTGGAGTCAAAAATTTAATGAAGACATTTCTTTTTTATTATGTTTTGTACATCTGAACTGTTTTGTGCTCTTAGGAGAACATTGTGAAAATAAATCTGCAGTATTTGGACAGATGCAGTACTGAATTACTTCCTCATCTGGATTCAATGACTGCCTGCCTTGCATGGGTGAATACTTGTCATGGTGCAAAACTTTAGAAGTAGACTTGTAGGAGAGTTTGGACTGAGTGCTTTCTCCATGTCTGTGCCCTTATACTTTAAATCTCTCATCCTTAAATTTCAAAAGTTGTATTTTTGGGTATTTGGAAACACTTTTAAAGCAGTGTGACATTCACTTAGGCAGTAAGCACAGTCTTGGAGGAGCAGGTTTTTTAGAGCAGGATGCCAAGAATGATTTAAAAAATGCAGGGAAGTGTTCATAGTTCAGAGCAATTAGGCATGAAAACTTCCCAGTAAAAATGTTGAGATCAGAATGGGCTTTTCAATAATGCAATTACTCTGCCATCTACTAGCACATTAGATTTTTTAAAAAATAAAGCAAAAAGGCCTCCTAGTTTTATGTAATATATTTTGCAGCCTTTGTATTTTGTTTCATGCTGTTGGAAAGCTCGTTAAGCAATACCAGTTGTTGACACCTAGTCCAGTTTTTCATCTTCCAGGGTGATCCTTTGCTCCTAGAAGGATGTCATCATTGCATACAGGAGGAGAGTAGCATGTGGATTAAAAGTATCTAGCTGAAGTAAGCTTAAGGCTAGTTGGAGTTCACCAGGTTGCCTTTACTGAAATATTTTCTCCTTAAGTCTCATAGGTCATCCCTGTTTGTTTGCTATACTGCTTGCCTCTACATCATTGGTCAGGGTAGCTCATGTCCTGTGAGTCTGAAGGGCTGTTCTAGAAATATTTCTGCTGTGAATGTGGGAAGGAAAGCTTTGGGGTCAGGCAGCCCTGCACAGAGCCACATGTGCTATTGAAGCCTTGCTTCCCAGACATGGGCACGGTGGCATTTGTGTGCCATGGGGAGAGGACAGTGGGCTTGCTGAGGCACAGTGTGCCACCAGTTCTAGCAAGCAAGGATAATCTCTGCTCAAGGAGATGAGAACAGTGCTCCACCATCACACTGGGAATGAAGGCACAATCCTCAAAGACTTGGGAGATGAGATGCGTTTTTTAAAAGTGCATTTTAAAAAGGAATAGCAAGTATCAAAGGTGATCTCTATATTTAAGAAGGGTCTAGCTGTAGGATAAGCTTCCACAGACTATCTGAAGTAGAACAGCCTTAAAAGAAAAATAAGTGTTTTCAAAGAGCAACTCTCTGTTTCACGCTAAAGACACAATGTAAAGAGTCCTCACAATAGTCTTACGCATTTGGATGAAATAGTCTTTAATAAAGGTAAAGAAGTAAGAAAAATGGGGAACTCCTCCTCTCCAGCAGAGGCTTGGAGTTGAAATATTCATTGAAGACAGATTTTGGTAACTGCTGATCTTTTGCTGGCAGTATTGTCATCGCAGGGAAAGCTGAGGATGGTTGTTTAACCTTTTATTTTCTTTTCCCTCTTCCTTTCTTCCCCTGTATTTTTTTTAGCCTTTATTAATCTGGTGTGAAGTTTTGTAGAATGAAGACTTTTGTTGCTACCAGGTACTGTCTGTTCTTTGATAAAATTCTTACATTTTGTCTTTATTTTCTGCGACTTAAAATAAAAATCTAACGAGTGAATTCAGAGGGAAACCAGAAGGTGCACATGCATCAAACCTTGACTGCCACAGATACTGAGGCTATTTTGGGCAAATGACTTAAGAGGTGTGGCAGTGAGCTGACGGCCCTTATCTCTAGCTGTCACCTCCATGTCAGATCTGATGGGACCTGGGCATGCAGAACGTGTGCTGGATTCCCAGATGCTGTCCTGCCACAGCTGAGGGGAGGGCAGATGCAGGAGGCACCTCTGGTCATCTCTGGGCAGCTCCCAGGATGGTAATAGCAGAAAGTGCCTGTGGTTTATTTTGGTCTGGTGACTTTGTGTCTGGCCACAAAGCAGAGATAGGAAAATCAAAGAACTGCATTCTCCAGGAGCCTGTAGTGTGTGTGATTTAAGTTATCTGCAGGGGACAAGGTGTTCCATAAACTTCATCGTATGCATTCTGGCTGCACTTTCTGGTAGATCTATAATTAGTTGGTAGTCATTATTGTTTCATGCATTAAGTGAAGTTAAGAAGTAAAAGTGAAATTTTCAGTCAAAAGTGAAGCAAAAATTAAGAAAGACATCAAGGGAAACAAGCAGTGCAGATTTACATGCTGAATATTTCTAATAGCAGTGACTAGCTGAGCATGTTTCTGTGGGCATCCTTTACAGCTAAAGAGGAGGAATTGGGGTCAAATCCCACCATGCTGGATGAACTTACTTGTTTCTCCACTTCCAGAGTCTGTAAGGTACAACAATCAAATGTGCAAAGGTGACAAAAAATACCAGAAAAATTTTAGAAATTTAAAAGCCTTAATTAAAAAAATCATAACAATGTGAGCAAAAGTGTCATGCTTCCCACCTGTTTGTCCATGTAAAATGATGTAGATCTAGTAATTTAAAGTTACCAGGCAGTAATACAGGAATCTTTGGTCTCTAGGGGGTTGGACTTGACATGCAATCTATGATTATCCTTAGGCTAATAAATTAACACAGGTCTTTAATATGCCTAAAGAAAATATTTATGAGGAGGAGAATACTACACTGAGGGTACAGCACCCTGAAGTTGTTACTTTTTATGTACTAAAACTAGAAATTGTGATAGTTCTGGAAGTGGGATTGAACTTTGGCAACAGAAATTTTTTGTGGATGTTGGGGTATTTTTGTCTTTTATGGATCCAGGTTGCTGCTCAAATATATGGCCTGAGAAGGTGGGGGTGATGGCCTTAGAATGTTGTTTCTTACACCAGCTGAATACTGCTAATTCTGTAGAGCCTTCCTTGATGTTTCATTCCCTAAAAGAAGGCAGCACTCTCCATTTCTCATTGCTAGACCTGTGAACCTCTGGCAAGTGTGGTTCAGAGGTCTCATATAGAATTGATACATGAGACCATTAATGTTCCACTGCTTTAAAGCAAAGCTGGTCTTCTGTCAACTTCTACACTCACCAAGAGCAAAGAGGCTCGAGTTGGCACACTTACTTGCCAGCTCAAGTCTAAACAGGGATGTGGTCAAGAAGGAAACTTGAGAGGAACATGTCAGGGGTTTAAAGATCGTTCATATTTTTCCAGACAGAATTCTGTTAGGAAGGACCTTTGTGGTGATGCCTTTTTTTGTTTGCAAAGCCCTCTGACAATGACAAGCCCTGGGTAGTGCAGGCTGTCATTATTGCTGTCCGTGGTCTAACCATTGCATGGTATGCATATTTTGTGATGTCTATAATCTTCTGACAGGCCAGGGCTCTTGAAATGCCACATAAAGTTCATTCCATGCTTTTCACTAGTTAGCTGAATTTTCTTCAGAAAGATGGTTTTGCTTCGTGGCAAACCTTGGAAGACATTCTCTAGTGTTTTCTGTATGTAAAAACTAATGACAGTATTACAAAAATAGTCCAAAACTTTTGAGTCATCTTGCTCCACTCTTCATTTGTTTTCAGAGTAGCTGCACGTAGGCTGAATTGACCTTTCTGACTTAAGTTTGCTGCATGCAATAAGAGGCTCTGAAGTTACTTGAAGGGCTCTCAAATCTGTCTTCCTTATACTTCCACTATATCCACACCTCACTGAAAGCAGGACTCAGCCTTGCTCCTCTTTTTTTTTTCATCCTGCTTTCCTAAATACAGACCCCAGCATTGCTTTTGCCACGGTTCCTGCTGTTGTCCTCTTCTGTATTCCCAACCTGCTGAACCAAAAAGGCCTCATCTTTCGGGTGTGTTACCTCAAAGGCACCTTTGCTTCAGCTTTGTCAAACAGATTTGAGCAGGTTGTCATTGTCCTTGTGCATATGCTCAAGTGGTGGTACGTCCAGAAGGTGGCAAACTGAATGCTACCATTCATTGCTCGTTCATGCCAAAAAATTTGGAGGTGTAAGGTATCTTTTGACTAGATCATTGAGCAGATAGACCTTTCTCTTCTTGCACAGTCTTCTCATCTTCTATACAGAGCCCTGTGAGGTGTAATGTTGGGAGTTGGGATATCAAATCCATGTGAGTTTTGTGTGCTGAGAACTGATCCATCTTGTAAGGCAGTGGAGCAGGGATTGGTTTAAGTTCTTCCTCAAGAGTTATATGTAAATGCTCTGTTGAATAGTGAAATTACTCTTACCAAGACATGGTGTGCATCTTGAGAGTGTGATGAAAGAGTAGAAGTTCAGGAATTACACAGCAGAGATGCATAAATGGTTCTGCAGGGATAATCAGAAGTTATGCTGTAGTTTCCTCCTGCTCTCTTCGGATGTGGTGCAAGACCAAAGTTAACTCATTTTCTCATAAACCCTGTAATTTATCAAGTTACTTAGATGTTTGTGGTTTTCCTTTGTAGGATGCCATTCCACAAGATGGCAGTACTCAAAGGGCTGTGCTCATTCTTAAAGTGAGATTACAGGGTGGGGAGAAGTGGCATCAGTTTAAAAACAGAGAGGGAAATTCTGTCCCCACTTTTAACTTTGCAATGACAATAAGGCTAACATCAGCCTGCATTTTAAGCTGGTAATATGGTGGGGGAGGACACTCTTGACTGGTTGATTACAAGACAAAGATACCCAACGTTGTTGTTGGATGCTGCTGGGAGCCAGGGAAAAAGCAGCCTTGAAGCCTTGAGTTTCTCAGGCCTTCACACGGACAAGAATTATAACAATGATTAAACACCTGCAGGGTGCATGAGAGACTTGATGTTTTGCAAAAAAGCATGCTTTTAAAGAGGTGTTGTCTTCTTTGACCAGTGAGTCTTTTCTGTTTTTTCACGTACTACCCTATATAAACTGTAGTGTTTCTTTAAATAAAGCTCTCTTTGTCTCTTGCTTCTCCATTACACAAGGAACTGTGCTGCATTATCCTTCTCACTGCTTCTCTAGCCTTAAAATGCAACACAACAGGACCAAGATAATACAAGTTTTGAGAAGTTTTTACATAAACACGGTACCTTCTTACAGAACAAACAAAGCGCCAAAGTCCAACCACCTTAGTGTTCAGTGAAAAGCTGATTTTTTAGAAAATGTGGGTTTGCCTTTGCTGTTCAAAATCTCTCCTAATGGGCTGAAAGAGTTGGGCAGCAGCTGTGTGGTGAAGGCCTGAGCACCAGCCCAGTTAAATGCACTGGCACTGGTAGAGCCCCAGACATGAGCAGTTGCTCATTTTGGTTGCTGCTGTTGCAGTAGCTGGACCTGTTTAGCTGAATACTCTGTCTTTCTTTTTTATATATATATTTTTTTAAATCCACTCACTTAGACTGCAATTAGTAAAAAAGTTAATGATCTCATATGTTAAGAATGAATAAATGTCCAGAAGAAGTTTATCCTTACAGATGTTTTGAGTGTCGGTAGCCTGCAGGGCTGCTTGCCAGGAAGAGACCTCTTGGTCAAACGCCAAGACTAAAGTGTTAGAAAATGAGTCAGTTTATCTCTTCACCATTTGTCATGCTTGTTGGACATATGTAGCTTTATTTTTTTTATTAACTGTCTAGCAAGACCTCTCTCTTCTTTTCCTGAGCACTCCTGTCCCCTTCCCATCAGCTGTGGGTTATTGTTGCTAGAGAATTTTGAAATAGCTTCAGTTAAGAACCAAAACTGGATAATTGCATTTAATTAATGGTATAATAATATGTGTACTTTAAACATGAAGTTCTTTCAAGATAAATCTTGTCAGTAGCTACAAAAATGATACTGAAGGAAAACCACTATAGCTACAGAAGATGTTAAGTTTATCTTGGTCTCCTTTTTAATTTGCAAGCTGGCTAACCAAAATGTACCAAAAAATTTTTGCTTAACCCTTCCAGCAAAGTATTGCCTTAGAATGAGGCATCTGTATACAGGAATGTTTGCCTTTGTGCAAGTGGACTAGAGAAGGAAGCTGTAGGTTGTGTGCAGTTTTGGAAACATGCACTGATCAATGTATGTATGTAATTGTCTATGGCATGTTTTCATTGCATAAGGAACTAGAAATATACAAACAAGCACAATTTCTAACACAATAAGATAATTTTCTTAAAACTAATTTCTAACTGATGACAAAAAACAAGGATTCTTGGTGAGTTTCGTGCATGAAATATTTTTCACAGCTATATTAACTTTAGAAAGGTAGAAAGTTTAATTTCTTTAATGGTTTGTGTTTACAAAACCACTGTTTTCATGAGCTGTTGGGTTTTGGTTTTGTTTTTTAATCGAACTTTTTGGATTCTGAGATGGTCATTTTGACACCAAATGATGCTTTGCACATCCACATCAGCTATTTGAACATAGGCTAAAACTTCTTGGTTTCCATGAAGTTTTGGTATCCAGGAAGGAGGTGGCCAAAATGCCATCTGTGTGGCATTGCAATAAACTTTTGTTGTTTTGGTTTTTTTTTCAAAGAGCAACCTTGAAATGCATAATGTTAGCTCAGGAGAGGAAGGATCTGTTTGACTGAAGACCCTTCCTGCACACTTTCTTCCCTTCTCTGTTGCGAATCAGATAATCTAATTTCTGATGCTGCTCAGAGTTCCATAACATAAATCTGAGTAGACTAAATGTTCAGCTGCATCTAATGACTTCTGTGTACTTTTGAACTGACTGCATAAATTATATAGCAGAAGATTCATGCACAAAATATACAAATACTGAGCAGCAGTAAATGGGGTTTGTGGATGAAATTCACTCCATGCAGATGGCCCATTTAAGATGCTTCTACTTGACAACCTCTGCCAGAGGTATGTTTATGGGAGGAGGGAGGGTAGTAAAGGATGAAATGTAATTTTGGCACTGTCTAAAAGGACAGTAAGTAAGCATCTTACTTGACAGCCTGTCCAAGATTTGTGGATCAGGTAACCTGGGTGCATATCTTTCTCCTAGTTTTGCATTTGTATTGGAGGCTGCAAGTAAGCATTAGTCGATAGAAGGAAAAGTAAAATAATGTGAGTTTTGTTTAAGAACTTGGTTGTTAAAGGGGGCAGTAGTCATATTAAGGAGTGATCACAAGCTACTGAGTACCCTCAAATAGGGTAAAATCTAAGTGTCATCTGGTGTGTGGAGCCAAGGGATGCTATATTGAATAAAGATTTAAAATTCAGCTTCAAGAAAGGAAATGTGAATTCTGTGAGGGAGCTCTTTGGGACAGCACCCTATGGTAAAAACTGGCAGGCAAAAATGATTACATTACTTGTTTAAATAAAATTGACCTTAGAAATAGTTTCTTTCTTTTTTTTTTTTTTTTTCTTTTTTTTAATTTTTTTTTGTTTTTGTTTGTTTTTTTTTGGTTTTTTTTTTTTTTTTTTGTTTGTTTGTTTTTTTTTTTTTTTGAGGAAAAAGCATCACATAAATCTGACATTATTTGGGCCCTTATTTGTGTTTACAGCTATTAAGAGATAACTATCACATTTAGAAGAAAGTAATTATGTTTTCTCCTTTTAAACATAATTACTGTAAGCAGCAAACATCAAAGGTCAGTGTTACCAGAACACTCTTTAGGATATTTGAACAAGCCTGGTTAGGAGGCTAGATGCTGAGTTGAAACCTGTGGTATATTTAGGATTGAGACAGAGAAATAGCAAAAAGTCAACAGAGGGTGCTCCATTCTGGTGTCACCCTAAAGTCAATGTCTGTGTGCATGTATTCTATAAAGCATGTCTGTGAAAATGGCTTTGTACTTCCCAGTGTATTGTTCAGCAGTGAGATATGCATCAAATATGCTTACTGTGCAAGTTTAATTATGTTCCCTCTAATTTCTGGGTCTTGCATTTTCAGTCTGGAACCTAAGTTTAAAGTGCATTTTGCTTTATCATCTTCAATATTAAATGTTGTGTGGATTCATCTAAGCCTTTATTTTTGCAGCTCTGGTCCTGGCAGATTTGCCCAGTGGAGTTGTTGAGGCCGTACTGTAAGAGATATGCTGTATACTTATGAATAAAAGAAACTCTTTTATCTTGGTGCTTACACCAACTATCCCATCATCCTCCAAAAATAATTTTGCTTAGCATTCCCACAGATGCATTGACTTATTGCATTTGGCTCACAGTTGACAATCAATGCATAATTTGTTCAAGAAAGGTTTTTTTTTTAAGATAGGGTGATGCTGTAATGCCATTCTTCACCTTTCCTTTTGTGTACACAGAGCTGTCTCCTTCATTCTTATGAAGTATATATCCAGTGATGCATTTGTATATTCGTTGTTTTGGACTGTTTTGTTGTTTTATTTGGGGTTTTTTTTTCTGGGGGATTAGGTTACTTTTCTTATTTTTGATAGATTTATTTTTTTATCTCCCTTTCTAGTTTAGTGAAGCTGAGAATCACAGGCCCTTTCAAAGACTAGATGTAAATTTGCTCTCCCAGAGTGTTGATGTTGCTAACCTTGAACCTTAGCAGATACCTCATTCTTGATCTTGTGGAGTCGTGTGTGAGCTTTCATGAGTGAAACATAGCCAAAAACCTGATCTTTTTCTTTCCCCTGAGAGTTTTTTGAGACTGATGCTAGTTAGAAAGGCGATCAGAGGAAATTCCTGCATAGAAGTACAAGAACTTCTGGGATTTAAGCCATTCTGTCATCTGCTCTATCTTAGACTTGTTTGGCACATGCATGAATATGCAGGTTCAGCACCCTTGCTGTTTTGTCTGTGCCCTGTTCAGTGCAGTCTCTGGAAAGTGATTCATAAAATGGTTTTATGGATAGTTTTCAGATGCTGATGTAACTCTTATTCACTACCTAGAAAAAACAAAAAAATGATGATGTTCTTATTTCTCTCACTTATTTGTGTGTGGTAAGGTGTTCATCCCCAGAGCACATCAGAGTATTGCCTCCAGATTCTTCTGGGGATGTAAGTGGGGTGTTGATGTTCCATGTCTTTCTTGTGGGGTTTTTATTCAAGGGTTTTGGTTTTTTTTATGTTTTAGAAGGATACTTTCTTTTGCTATTCTTGTTTATGGATTTTATTAAAAAAGAAAAAAAAATCATCTCTTGTGTGGCCAGTGTCCCAGTTGAAGACAAAATTTTTGGAGGAAACACTTAACATCATCCCAGAACAGCCTTTCTAACAGGGCTTTCTAAATCTATTTTGTAATTCCTGCCATACCAGCAAAGCCCATGTGGAAAACACCAAGATTGCAGAGAAGAAAACAAATCTGCAGGTGAAGAACTCAGACTGGCTTCTGTCACATAGGTAGCAAAGAGCTAAGAGCTGTTCCCCCATGAAGGGCTGTTTTTTTCCAGAGGTGGTGCAAGGTTTTGGGAGTTAGGAGAGTCAGGGGAAGTGTTACTCTTCCAAACATAGCTGCATGCTAAGTGATTCTTATTAAAGACTCTTGCTGATATTCTGCTTCCATTGTTCTATCTTCACAGGCTGGTGCACTCGTGGCACTTTCACAGCCTTACAGAATTCCTCATCCTCCTCCGTACTGTGTGTCCTCCAGATGCTTTGCAGATGATATCATGCCTCCCTCAGTTGTTGCTTCACTGAGATATGTGAACCACTATGCTCAGCTCTTTAGTCATCCAATATTAATTGCTCTTGCCAGGCTACTTCTTGTGTTTGTTGCTTAACTTCCTTTTGGTTTATCTTTATCCTTCTCTTTTTTAGACTTTGACAAACAGCAGATTTAGAATACTAGTTAGGGAGGATAATAGAATATGGCTAATTATCATTAATTATCCTACCTCCAGTCTTTCTGGTTGATGTAGCTATGTGTTCTTTTTTCTTTTTTTATATTATTAGAAGAGGAAAGTCACCTTTAGCATAAACTTAAAAAGAAGCATCTGCATCTTTTGGTTGCAATAAGTATAAGGGGATTTTTTTTTTGATGGAGGGGAAATTGATTTAAAGAAACATAGCAACTTAGCCATAGTCCAGTTATCAGAGAGGTGGTAGATTAGTAGTCCTTTTGTAGCTCTGTTTTCTTGACCTGGTAACCTCTAGTCAGTTTGTATGTTTGAATGGTGTTTTTAAAACAAAGATCAATGAGCAGTTGACAGAAAACGAGAAAGAAAGCAAGAAAGAAGTTATTACAAATATGTAAATCATGACAACTCATATTCCAGTGAGAACTGGTAAAATTTTTACACCCAAGTTTTAGAAGAAATATGTATGATTTACTGCCAGACATTTTATGTCAGACAATTAAAATTATTTAGGAAAACTGGGTATCTCAAACAGAATTGGAAAGCAGATCAGTCTGGGGAATTGTCCCATCTGGCAGATGTCTGCAAGAAATCACTGCAAGCAAGAAGGACTTTTTTTTCCTTCTTTCCCCCAAATTATGTATGCTTTTCCAAATTTAACAGCAGCCCTCTAAGAAATATGTGGTTTGAGTTTCATTGTTCCCACTGTGAGTGCCTGTAAGCACCATTGAGGAAAGACAAATTTCCAGATTGAAGCAAATAAAAGGATTATTGCCCTCCAGAATTGTTATTTGATAGGTTAAATCTCACAGTCACAGATTTTTATTTTTTCTGGTTGAGAAGAATTATTGAGCAGCCATGACTTCCCTGTCTCTACAGCCAGATGCCTTGTAGTAGCTCTGTATCTCAGTTGCAATGAGGATAGCTATTCAATTACTGTGATTCTTGTTTCTTGTTTGTATATTTTGGGAGGTCTCCTGTGTGTTAAGATGTGTTAAGAGCTCTCTTATCAGGATGCTGAAGTTTGTTAGATGGAGAGGTACATGTCCAGTGGAAAATGTTTTAGGCCTCCTCCAAAAAAGAGTAAAAAAAATGCAACAGCTGCTTGTTTTCATGTGTTCCTAGCTCTTTTCAGATATCCTTATGCCCATTTTTTCCCTTCTATGAAAACTGACTTTTGGACTGTGAAGGAGAAAACAAAAGTTGAAAAAGTTGACATGATGTGTATTCTTTTTGAATTTTTAGCTTCCTTTCTGCAGTTAGTGCCCCTTCCCAATCCTGTGTTTCCTTTGCTGTGACTTGCAGTTGGAATATGAGAACATATAATCACTGGTAGATTGCTCTCTGACCAGCTTCAGTGAGTGAAGTAATACTTTACAACCCTGTTGGAAGAACAGTTCTAAATGTTTTGTTCATCTTTAAAGATTTATTGGCTTGGGGTTTTTTTAATGTAAATCACCAGATACCACAGTTTATCTGAAATACTTTTCTGTGTGTTTGAAACAGACTTGGTCAGATGTTAGATGCTGAATATTTATTACTGAAATAATGCTGTTTAACAAACTATATTCAGAATAGCAAAGATTTTTTGCAAGCACACTCATTTTCTTTGCACAGGAATTAATTTTTTATATGCAACTAATTTGCCATGTTTTGGCTTTCTACAGCATGATTATTTCCTTTTTTAAGTCATTAATATTGTATTGTATCTGCTACCACATGGAGAGTAGAATAGTCCCTAGTAAAATGATGACTGGTTAGATTTGAAATTATTTCATCCATAAATCTTGGCTTTTTTATAATTGTTCATACCTGAAAGGATCAATGCTTAGAGAAATAATTTATATTATATGAGGCAAAAAAAACCCTGTGTAGCCCATGTGAATGAGAATAGTTTCTCTGGAAGTTTGTAGTTTAAGTTCCAATATTTTCAAGATGAGAGTTTTTCTTTATTCTATTAACAGTTGTGGGCACATCACACTAGCTCTGCACAGAGTGAGAGAACTGAAGAACTACAAAAACAAAAACCTTCAGCAGAAGTTTGGAGTTTCTGTGTTACAAAGATTAAATTCCAATATACATAACTGGACCACCCAATACTGAGACAGTCACTTACCTAATATGATAAAGACTCTGTTATGCTTGAATAAAATCCAGCTAAATAATAGTTTAAGCTAGAGAAGAACCTTCCTGGGATACTACCATTTTTTTCCCCTATGAAATAGCAGTGCAATTTTAGAATTAGTTTATTGTGTTCTGTTCTTGTTCCCCTGGTGGAAGTCATGCTTAATTTTGGGCAAAATTAAATTCTCCCTTTAGTTGTCTGCATGATTTTGCTTCTGAAATGAGCAACAGAGAGAACCATGTATTATGCAGTATATTTTTCTGCCTCAGTCACAAACACAATGTTTCTGCCCTCATGGTCTCTTCAGGACACACCAGCACTGCTTGGTCACATGAGGAATTTTAGCTGCTGTGGCAGAGATATGGGACACTTTAATTGTGACCCAAGATTTATACTGTGCTCTGCAGTACTGTAAAAACTTCATTGAGTCCTATCCTCATCAAATGTGTACTGTGATGTGAATTCTGCTCTGAAAGCAACAACACATTCCCTTTCTGAAAAGAGGTTTTGCATGTCTCTGTTAATATAATTACTCAAAAATTTTACAAAGGAGCAAAAAAGCCTTTGATTCAACATGTCCCAAAGTGTTGAAATAATGTATTTTTAAATGTGTTTAGTGTTACATTTCAGACTTTTAAGTTGGGATGACTTAGAAAGCAGAGAAGATTGGAAGGTGCAGTGGTCATCATTATCTCCTTAATAAAAGCTTGAGATGAGGAGTATTTGGGTTTGATACTGGCAGAGAAGTCCATATTTATTTAATTTTTCTTTTAATGTTATCATGATGATAAACTTCTTTGCACAAAATTTATTACAATTTAACTATGATTGAAAGTAGAGGTAATGTTTAAAAGATGGATCTGGTATCCAGTTCTTGGATCTTGTCTCTTCACTTAGTATGACTATGTAAACACCTTCAGGACCTCTTGCTCTGTATAGGGAAAGTGCATATTTCCTTTTTCTCAGACATGGAAAAATGCGTTGGCCACAGTTTTGATCTTCAGAGCATTTTCACATTTTCTGCTGAAACCATATTATGTAAATATAAACTAATACCACAAAAAAACAAACAAACAAACAAAACAAAACAAAACAAAACAAAAAAAAAAAAAACAAAAGAAAAAAAACAAAAACAAAAAACAAAAAAACAAAAAAAAAAAAAAAAAAAACAAAAAACAAAAAAAAAAACAACCCAGCAAAATGATCCCCACTGATGTTTTTATAAAACACTTAATTTATCTATTTGAAATTAATTGTGTTTTCTAAAGAGAAGCTTTATAAAACAAAGACTTAAGGGTGTGGAAAACAACACTGATTTTTAATTGAAAATCCTCTCTTCCTGCAATGCTGTCGTAGTAGCAGTGCACACATTTCACTTTGCTGTAAAATGCTGCATCCTTTATTTTGTGAGTTTGGCGTTGGTGCAGCTGCATTGGGGCACAAATGCAAAAGAATCTGACTGAGCAATGAAAAAAGACTCTTTTGTAGAGATGAAGCCTAAAACTAGTTCTCTCCAGCCTGAATTTTTGTTGCTGTTATTGTGCCTGTTGGTTATTCTCTAAGTATAGGAACAAAAGGGTTTTTATAGCTAAGAATAGAGTTTCTAATAAGGTGGAGCCAATAACTGAGAATTAAGAACTTGGTGTTTGGAAGAGCCAGCAGAAGGGCTTCCCATTTGAAGACACCTGTTAACAAAACAAAACACACAATTTTTTTAGCAGTGTTCCATCAATTTTTACCCCTGTTTCAAAATAAAATTTCCCATAGATTTGCAAGTTTTGCTTTGCTTGTCTGTTAAATAGTAGACTACATTGCTGCATAAGTAAAGAGACTTGAGATTTAAATTGCAGAAATGAATCCTATCTGGCATGTTTGTCTAGCATTAAAATTTCATTGGCCACCACTCTTAAATTTTAGGAGTCAGTGCTTCTTATACACAATTAAACTTTTAGCTACATGAGAAATCAGGCCTTTATATTCAGTTTTCATAGTGAAGGAAAGATGCTCACTGGTCTAGTACAGCATGCATTGAAGCAGTCTGAGTTTAGCACAATAATACATCCATGGACACACAGTCTGTCAGAGTTTTCTTTATAATTTAGTTCACTTGTATAAATAATGCATTAAAAATATTGAAATTCTGGAGTAGAAAATAATGTGGATCAAATAAATGTTAAGTCAAATTTGTAATTATTAAAGTCCTTTGCAAATATTGAAGTAGAAAATAATGTGTAGCATTGTTGGTCAAGCTTTTTATTTTTTCTTTCAGAGCTGGAGTCATGTAATCTGTGATGCACCTTACACTGTGCTTTTTTGTAGAAACACTGTGTATACTATTTCAAAAATATCTCTGCCAGACAACTCTGCACTGGGGATTTCTGAGAAATTGTGGTACATTTTAGTGTGAGCCTTATGCTCTTAGCAAGCAGAGTGGTCTCATCAGCAAACTTCCATTTCTGTGCTGTAGCTGTGTGCTCATATTGGGGGAGAACAATTCTGGAAACTATCTTTCATGTCTGCTGTATGTTTTTATTAGCAGCTTCCCTCCCCCTTGTCTTTTCATCTGCCCTGTGTGCTTCTCTGGTAAAAATGCATTTTACATGCAAATGATGATAATCAACCTTTGCAAATCCATTTGGCTCGGTTTGAAAGGAGCAGAACTGGAATGATTGAGAAAAGAGGAATGGGATCCTTGAAAAACTCGTGATACGTGGTTCTTGATATGTTGTCTTCTTTTCCTAGATTTACATATAAAGAAAAATAACGTGTGGGGAAAAGGAAAACTATGTATCTTGCTTTTGATGGTTAGGTTTAAAGAGACTGCAGTAGTTTTACTAAAATATTCATGTTTGATCAATCATATCTTTAATTGATTGGGAACTTGTATTTCTTCTGAATGCAATTCCACTTACTAACTTAGCTCATTACCAGTATTTTTCAAGTAAGGATTAGTTTTAATATACTGGGATATGCTTAAATTGTTTTCTTTATATGTTAAATTTCTTTGAAAAGTTCGTTTAGTAAGCCATTAACATGGAAGAGTAGAATAGTACATTAACAAAATGAATGTTTGACAAGCATTATTCTTTAAACGTACATTGTTTTTTCTTTTCTTATGGCTGTAAAATTAAAATTGCTCTTAATGTAATTCAGTTTCAACAAATGGTGCTTTTACCTCATTGAAAAATAACCACCTTTTCTTTCTATTAAGCAAATTAAATATTTTTACCAAGTAACTAGATTATTAACTTAATGTGCCTCGGTTATTTTGACAGACACGAGAGGGAAAAGAACTGTGTAGGTTTTGCTTAACATTCAATTTGTTAAAACCTAAAAACCCTAAAAGTTTATGCAGTAAATCATAATTGCATAAATTTCATAATATAAAGACTCTGATCTTTGGATTTTGTCTTACTAGCACAAGTTTGTGCAAAAAGAGTGATGTAGAGGGACAGGGCAGGAAGTCAGAACAGCTGAAAACTAAAAGTTGTGCCAATTTAAGCTGTTGCTCGTGACATTTTAGAGAGGCTGAGTTCGAAGTTAGAGGCGACAGTATATATGGAAGTTTAAGTTGCTTTCGGTAAGGTGACAATACTGACACAAAGTCTAATCTGTGAAAGTTTTCATGCAAACTGGATTTCAATATTAGTAAATATAATGGAAGATTTCATTTTGTTTTCACTACTTTTCACTTTAGGTGAACTACAGATAAAAATGAGTAGATAGATTTGTAACTATTTATGTGTCACTTGACGTCAGGCATAATAGTTGAACATTAAAGAAGATTCTCATCCTAAAGTTAGTTTGAAAAAAGGAGCTTTTAAAGCTTATGTTGCAAGCATATAGAATTGCTTTAACACAAAGATAATTCTCAGTCTTGAGTGTATCTAGTAGCTGACAAAAGAGCCTGTATTTGTAGTTTTTGTAAAATAAAGCAGGAAGACCCAGGACTATGAAGTAGAAAAGAAACCTCTTCTTTCATGGATCCATGTGTAGTTGAGTAGATGTGCAGAAGCACCTGTGCTGTGCAGGTGGAAGCATCCATTTGATCACACTTCCAAACTTATTGTGTCTTGTGTGGACATGGAAGAACAAAGTTGTTTAAGACTGTAAATTTATGGTCTACCTGTTCCTTCTTGGGCTGTTTTCTTGTCTTTCTGCTTATAGTAACAAATCAGTATTTGCATAATCTGCACATGGTCATCGTCTGTGTAACTTTTAAAACACAATGATGAAAACTTGCCTTGTCTTTTGAGATGATACGTTGGTATATTTGTACATTTTGGTTTTTTGTCTTTTTATAGTTGGATTCACTGGATCAGCAGCAGTTGCTGCTTTCATGGAGTGAGAAGCTGAGTTTCTTTCCTCATGTTCTCATGCATGGTTTTGTTCCCCCATAGCTGGTTTCTTTGGTAGCCTTGGTTTACCCCATGACATCTTGGTGGTTCATTTTGGGTCAGCAGCAGAAGTGCTTTATCGTGCTGTTCTTTGGGCAGATGTGCAGCTCTTTGTGCCCTGCCTTCCAACCTTCATCCCGCCTTTTGTCTCTGTGGCGTGGAAATTGATCCCTCGTAAAGGGCCTGTCACATTCGGTCAGGGAGAAAAGGATACCTCCCGAAGCTGGAGAAGAAAATCAGCGGGTCCCTAGGGATGCATAGCTAAAATACTGGAGCTGGTGGCTCTGTGTGTGCCATCTTAAGAATCTGTCAGTGTGGGTAACCCCGACCCTCCGACTGTATGCAAAGCAAGGCCTGAATAACAGCTTTGTGCTGCAGGAACTTAACACACGGAGCGGGACTAAAGGCCGGGTTTCATTGGTTATTTGGGACATTTAACATTCAAGTCTCGCAAAAGAAAGGAGCTCGTTATGACTCAGTTCCGTTAATTAGACGTAAATTACTGTCTTCAGTGCCTTTAACACAAGGGAAGGTAAGGGGGAGTTCTGCAGGACCAGAGGATGCAGAAATTGTAATTAGATGAGGGCTGGGGCTGGGAAAGGGTGGATGAGCACAAGCTCCCATTGAGCTCGGGGGGCTCATGCTGAACAGTGTGTGCAGGGACTGAAGTCAGAATAATCACTTTTAGCCTCCACCCAGATTTGCTGTGCTTCATTCCAAGATGACTGGTGTGGCTGACTCTGAATGATGTGATGAACAGATGCAGTTCATCTAGTAAAGGTTTTATCTTCTGCGGAGAGCTTTAAGCAATCTCCGTTTTAAAAAGGCGATTAGCCTTTAATTCTTAAAAGTTCAAAGGGACATCCAAAGTATTCCCTGACTTCTCATGCTCCTGGGCATAGCCATAGGCTTCTCATTGTATTTATCATCTCTTTATCGTATACCGGCTAAAAATAGTATGCCTATAACATATTGTCTTGCATATTTGGTCCTGAAAATTTTGGGTGTGAAGCAGAATTGTAAAAGCATTAAAGGAGATAAATGAATTTACATGTGTCTCTGTTCAAGAAGAGGTAATAATTTGTTTTGAAGCTAACAGTTGTTATATTAGATTTGGTGGGTTTTTTCCATTGCTTGCAAAATTACCCATTTGTAAAATGTATGACTTAAAGGATGCTTTCATCCACTAAAAACGATTTCTAAAAAGCGTTTTGCAGTCGGTTGATTCAGATTCAGAGATGAAAGGATTGTTTTCCATAGTGTAAACATGGAAATGTTTATTGCCCACCTTGATAGTAAATAGCAATAGCCACAGTCTTTCCACTAAGATTTTGTCCAGTGGTAGTATCAAACAAGCATCTGACTCAGCAGTAGTTGCAGTTTTTCTTCCCCTCTCTGGAGTTGAATTCAGAAGTAACATATTAGCATAACATCTACAATGGAGTAGTCGTTTTTGAGAGATTGATGGAAATAGAAGTACTTACAGCATCATTTCATTTCTCTTTGAATGTTAGTTTCTAATGAGGAAAAGTTAGCTGTAGGGACTTAATGACAGGGCAGGTTCATTGCTGTAAGATGACACCGTAAGATTAACAGAGTGAACAATTTTTTGTTCCTGCATTGTTATCTGTCCAGCTGTTCCATGAATACCTTTTAGAGCCGAGCAGTAAATCTTCCAGTAACTTTTATGCTGTTTCCATAAGAACAGTTTTCTCTTCTTGTGATAATAAAGTTGGTAAGTAACTAGGCTGGTTATATATAGTGAAGCTGGGATTTGTGGTCTTGCCTCCTGATGATTAGGCTTTCTTTGTTGAGCAGAAAGCCACTGAAGTATTAATAAAGGCAAAAAACAGCAGGTTGCTCAGCACCAGTCAGAAGACAACACAGCCAGGAGCAAGGGGGCAGGCAAGGAGAGGACACAGATGGACTTGCAAGTAAATACTAAAATGTAATTTCAGGCTTTTCTTGGAAAGAAAATAATACAGAGTTAAAACCCATAATGGAATGGTCAGTTTTGGCAACTGACACCTTGTATATTACAGACTACATTAAAAGAGTTTACCAGTTGGAATGTCACAGTTGGAAATGCAAGAAACACAGATGTTACATTTCTGCAAAAGCTGGTAAAGCTAAACTGTGATCTGCTCCACTCCCAATAATCCTTTTTGAGTTTAGTTTGAATTGGTGCTCATTTTCTAACCCTTGAACTACCTTTGAAGTAACAAGTTAAAAAAGACAGAAACACTTTCACCAACTTACTATTCCAGAGGCAAATCTGACCCTCAGGCCCATACTTGCCTGCAGGCATATTTGCTGCTGTGAGTGCTCAGAGTGACTCTTGTAGTTATGCTGTTGTAGGCATCTAAAACCTAAACTTGTGAGGTGTCCTAGAAAAGGAAACAAAGTGCTTTCTTTGAACATATTGAATTGTTTTGTTCTTATCTCAAACTGTTTGGCTTGTAATCCCCTTTTAGCCTTTTCAGTTACTTCAGCAAGTTGATAGAGAGAAACATTGTGTTCTTCACTATGCAATCTTACTCATTAACTGTGGTCACTGTAAATCATTGTCAGAGTGACAATCTGTTAGTGACAGGATGGAAGATACCATGTTCGCCCATGCAGCTGGAAGGGCATAACTGTTACCACTGAAGGTTATTTCAGAATGCTGTAGGAATAGCTGATAATTATTTTAGATGGTTTTTTTGCATAACCCGTGTTAAACACATCATATGTCCAGATTGTGAGAATGCTGTCTACAAAAAAGAAACACTTTATTTTTCTCATTGCAATACTGCCAGCTGAAAATAGCCTTATAAATGTTATTGATGTGATTCTTGTTTGAGGCAGGATAGAATTCTATGCTGATTCTTTCTGCTCAGTCAGTTTACCATGCAAACCATTTAGTGAAATGCTTAATAAATAAACTCTTATGAACTGTATAATAATTAGAGAACCAAATCCTGTAGCAGACCTGGTAGACTTACTGGAACAGCCTATGTCCTTCATGTCCTACCTTCTGCATCATCTGATTCTAATCTGATATAGTGAAGTACATAAAGCACAAGCCTAGTTAAGTCTGTAGTTATCAGATTTCTCTCTGCTAGCTTGGTACTCCTGTGTCCTGGTACATGTTTTTCTCCTTCCTGTTAGTAAAAGAATGATTTCTGAAGAGGTTGAAAGAAAGGAATTAAAAGCATTAATAGAATAAATGAATTTGATAAAGAAACCTTGTATGTAAAAGATTTTTTTCTTCCTAGTATCAAAGCAAAAATATCAGGGACACTTCTTTCATACATAATTTGGATGAACCTCCTTCCAAGCAATAGATCTTCTGCAGTTAGATATTCTTCAAGAGTATGTGATCTCTTCTGCCAGCTTGTCTGAAGGGCTCAGCTTCCAGCTGCTAATTTTGCTCCCTTGGGTCTGTATTTTCCTGCCTTACCTCAAATCTCAGAAATTTTAAAAGAGAATAAATCCTCCTTCTGTAAAGAAAGAAATGTCTTTATTTAAGACTGCTTTTATAAGAACTTGGAGTGCAAGATTATGTATTTTTGTTAGCTAGTACTGAGCAGCTGGTAGTTTTTGGCCTGAAGTCGTGCCAGAGGAGGTTTTGATTGGAGAGTAGGAAAAAAAATCTTCACTGAAACTGTTGTCAATCCTTGGAACAGGCTGCCCAGGGTAGTGGTTGAGTCACCATCCCTGGAGGTGTTTAAAAGACATGTAGATGTGGCACCTAGGGACATGGCTTAGGGGTGTGCTTGACAGTGTCATGTTAATGGTTGGACTCAATGATCTTAAAGGTCTTTTCTAAACTAAACAATTCTGTGATTTTAAACCTGGATGGGTCCTGATTCCGGAGTGCCTTGTTACAGTTGTCTGAATTTATGAGATTTTTGGCTGCTTGGACATTTTGAGAGAAACTGTGTGTTTTCAGTAAAAAAAAAAAAAAAACCCTACAAAACCATTAAGAACCCTTTATGGCATCTCTTCCCCATTGATATCCTTTTGTAATCACAAGTCCCTTTTTTTCTGTAAGCATATGAACTGGAAACTTCACACCATTTTCTAACTGATCACTGTGCTTTAGTCTTAGCAGCTTCCCTGCCACTGCAGCACAGTGAGGTTGTTCCAAGAGAGAAGCAGAGCTCCATGAAGTGCAGTCAGTGCTCCCTGGGGAGATGTGTGCAGTGCTTACTGACACAATACTGGACTTAGTCCAGTCCTTAAATTTCAGACTTAGGTTTGAGAGATGTATCTTTCACAGGCTGTGGGAAGCAGAGGAGAGGGTAAAGCATCTTCTATTTGAGCATCTTCCAATTTGGACATGGGTTTGCTGGGCGAACAGCAGGAGCTGGTGGCACAGTTTGCTGACAACTGCTGAGAGCCAGGCAGGGCGCACAGCAAAGCTGCATCCCTGTGTGTGCAATGAAACTAAATGCATCACAGGCTAAAGACAAGAGGAACCTGATATTTTTATCTGATTCATTATTCTAAGAATTGCATTGTAATCTCTTCTTTTGACTTAGTTCCTGTCTGCTTCCAGCTGGCGCATCTTCTCATATTGGGCCTTACGCCCTTGTTTTTCAATCTTCCACTATTATTTCTGTTGCTGTTTCATACTTAGCTCATCACAGCTTTCTTCAATGGCCTATTAAAGCTTCCCTCTGGATTCTTCCTGCTCTGCTGGGCACTGCTCAACAATTTATGGCAAGCTTTTTGTTTGTGCCCGCCAACTGCGGCGCAGGCTAGAGGAGGCGTTGCTCCTCGTTAAGTGGCCGTGCTAATTGTGACCCACACTGGGTGTATCATCCAGGCTGTTTCACATCCAGGGTAGGAGCCTTGGCCAGGCCAGCTGGTACCCATTCAAGGTCAGCTCTGGTGTCTGAGTCCCCAAGGGGCAAGTACACAGATATCTATCTATAGCTCAGTGGAAGGATTATATCAGATCAGAGACTTTTGAAAGACTGGTCACCCTCAGATGCTAATTCTCATCTAGACTTATTTACCTGTAGGCAGTCTCAGCCTCAGAACTGTAAACAAATATTTCAGTAATTTTTCCCTCTGGATATATTTATGTATAAACCACTTCTGATCTGTTCTGACTCTCTCCTTTTCAGAAATACTGCTTAGAAACAGGCTCTTGTTTTAGTCCAGTTAATTTTATTTAGAACAAATCTGTTTCAGTGTAACATTGTAATTTTTTAGCAAAAAGAAAACCAAACCCAAACACCAAATAACCACAAGTGCAAAAACAGCATTCTTCCTCTTTGTAGGTGACTGGCTGTTCTTTGACTTCGTGGTAATATTATTTTTTGGATTAGACATTTTTAAAAAATAGACAGTGTTGGTGGTGGTGGAATATGGAGTTTTCTTGTGTCTGGAACTGATATCACTTATCATCAGCAGCAGTGAGTATGTTTGTTGGGTAGATGACACCAAAACACTTTTATCATTTGAATATGTCCTGCAAAAAGTCATTTAAGGCATTTTCACAAGTCTCTCTTTGTTCAGTGCAAGGTCTCCAGAAGTATCAGGAGAAGTGATGTAAGCTGGGAAAGGAGCCCACTCCAAATCTACATCTAGAACCATTTGATCTTTGATCTTAGTTTGCTGGTGGTTTGCACGTAGCCCAGGGCAAATCTTTTGACTTTGTATGTGTGCCTTTCTTTGGCTCCAAAGTAAGAATACTTGCCCAGCTGAGAATAACATTGGAAAGATTTTAAAACAAAAAAGGCTTTGTCTGCCCCAAGCAATGTGTCATTTTTAAAAACTACACGAATTGGCCTAATGAAAGATACTTCTTCATCTAAAACTTACCATTCATTGTTAATCCTCTAGTCTGTGTTGTCTGGGCTCTGGCTTCTCCAGTGAAGAGGGAGTTATTTTTAGATGGCAGGTTTCCCAGTCTGTCTTAACCCTTTAGCAAAGCAATTTGTCTTTCAGTTGAGTACAGAAAGTGTCCAGATGATGAGACACATTTGAACTTGCTACAGTTGGTTGCAAGGAATTCCACTATATTCAGCTAGTTGTTCCTGTCTTTAAAATGTTTACATTTTTTTGATAAATTGAGTAGAAAATGGGGTAAAAACATGCCAGATAATTTCTGGAAGTCTGCTTCTGAGGATCCCCTGAAGACAGAAGCCATTATATAAATACTACATCAGCAGCATCCCCATGTCAGGGACTGAAATACACAGTTAACTTAGGGCAGAGATAAATAGCACTCAGTGTCCTAAGGCATTGTTGTGAATCCATATATATTTAATAGTATGTGTGCATAGGGCATACATGTATATATGAACAATGCAAATGTCCTAAGATACAGGACAGCCTGCTAGTTTACATTCTGAACACATTATGCATTTTTCTGTATCCCCTAACTATCAGTCTTGTTAAGGGTAAGCTGAAATTCTGAAAATGCACCAGCTGATGATCCTTTTCCAATAAATGTGAGGTTCTCTTATGTATCTAGCTTGTGTCTTTGGATAAAGGCCAAAGAAAACATTTTTAATGGAATAAATTAATACAAAAAGGTTAAATTCTCAGTCTTTTATTCTTCTGTTCTCAAAATTGAATATTCTTCTGTTCTCAAAATGGAAATTGAACTTTTAATATCAATTACAGATACAGTCTTTGGAAAATAGAAGTTTTTATGCAGTGTTATTAGGAAATTTTGACTCTTTTTCTAAGAATTTCTATGGGAGGAATGTGACCACTTTCTAATAAGTGTAGCAATAACCTATATATTTTGATGTCTTAGATGTTGAAATAATTCCTAGCCATCAGAAACTTGAATGACTTTCCTGTGAGAGCAGAAGTGGTTCTGAGTCTCTTGAATAACTTCACAGGCAACCAGATCTCTCCCGTGAAGTGTATTTAGTTGTTATTTCAGCTAAGAAAGGAACTTGTCAGACTTTGTGTTATGAATATTGCATTTAGAGGGAGGGAGAAACATTTAATTGTTAATGTATAGTTTATTTGACATCACTGAGTTTAAGCAGTGATTTACCCCCAACTCCATGAGTTATACACACCTATAATTTGGAATCACATTGGAAGACTGTTGATTATAGAACTAGAATTCCTGTTGCTTCTGCTCAGCAATCTGTTATGCACACAGTCAGCATCAGTAATATTTATTGTATGCCAGGATTCCCATTTTGTTTTTCTCCTCCCCATACATATTTCCTATATGCTGGAGCTTTGCATCTCTCTTCTTTCCTGTATGGTGAGATGTCTGTGAGTATCAGTGGGAGTAGAACAGAGATGGCAGTATATAATTCTAGTGAATTTCTCTCTGCTTTGGTGGCACAATCCCACAGCAGGAATGCAGGCTTGTTTTGCATTTCTTTTTGCATCTGCACAATAGAAAAGGGATTTAGCTGAAGAAAATGGGGAAGGGATATAATGCACAGATTTTAAAAAGTAAGAGGAAAATGAGCTAGAGGAAGAAATGTTCAAGTATAGTATTAACAGCCTACACTCTGATAGGTTTGAAGTGATTTTGCTCCTTTGGAAGCAGATGACTAGATAAAGCAATCAAGCATAGATACTTTCTTAACTAGTGTCTCCTACCAATTATTTTGTCCTGACAGTTTCCACCATAGGAATAGCATGGATGTAAATACCAGCTAGAGCTATAAAGGTGATGTTAGCAGCAGGAGTGTAAAACCTCAGTTTTTCAGCTACTGTATGAATTCTGAGATGTAGATATGAACAGTCCAGGACTGCAACTCCACAAGGATTTATACATATATCCAGTTCAAAGCATGTGAGTAGTCCGAGAGTATTTGTAATAATACAAATTATTTTAGTGGTTCAGGCTTTGTTTTCAGTCAGGCAAATCCTACAATTGACCTCATGGGGACTTGTATTAGGTAAGGCTGCTGAATATGCTTTTTGATTGTGTAGTATAATATTTTGTATGTTTATATTACAAATGTCATTCTTCCATGATCACAGTTTGTTCCTGTAAATCTGACTTTATCTGTTATGATGAAGGTTTGGCTTTGGAAAATTGGAAACAGACTTGTGGTTATAATTGTATCCATAAACCATGCAGCCTTTAGTGCTCAAGTCTAAATAAAGAACAGAATTCTCATAAAACAGAGTAATGGAAGGAAGTAGCTTCTGCTGTGAAAAAATAAGAAAACCTGTTCTACTTAATAATAAAAGTTTCAGTGTGTTAGTTTGCAAGTATTTATTGTGGGCATTGATCTTGTGAAAACTTAGTCTGTTGACTGATTATTGCAAATACAGAAAGCATACAGAGATTTATTGTCCAAACGTGAACAGGTTCACAGAGTTTCACTCTCTTTTATGACAAAAGGAAGGAGGAAAAGATTCCAGGTTCTGGTTTCTGCAGCTGTGTTTCTTCTTGTTGCTTTTAGGTTTTGTTGTATCAGGACATAATAGGCGGGTCAGTGATAACTCTGAAATTTGGCAGTCTTTGTACATTAAGCTACATAAAGCCCTTTAAAAAGTTCTGGTAAACTGAGCTGCAGTGATTTTGAGCTGGGGCTGAGAGTAATGTACTTTAAAGAACAAACCTCTAATTTACTCTATCCCAGATTTGTTATGGTGAAATAATTTTAATAGACATCCAGTATGGCATGTTCACAATGGTATAATTCAACTATCAGTAAAAGCATATTATCTTTTCAATTCCACTTTCCTGTAAATAAATGTGGTAGATTTTAATTGCAGTTTTCCTGAAAAGTAGAATTTGAACTTCTAATTTTTGATTCCTTTTTTGGTCTGAGGGTCAAGAGGAGACATTTTTGTGTGGTTTTGAGGTTTTTGAATTGAATCTAGGGAAAAAATTCTTCTAGCTAGATATGTCCTTACCATGAACATACATTATGTTCATTGTCTAGCTGTTTTACTAAGTGCCCATGGATTCATCGTGTACAAACATCTTGTGCCCCAGTTCTGAGCAGCATTTGAGAACCTTTTCTAACAGAACGAGGTAGGTGCAGATAGGCATCCAACCTGAAAAGTGATTTAGATGCAACAGCATGCACAAGTGCCTTCCTTGTTCATCTTATTACATTGTTACATTTATTTTAAAAATAGAAGTAGTTGGAGAAAAGATTTTGTATATTGTGTTCTGCTTCTCTCATCATGAAAATCACGTGGTTCTGTTTTCTGAGCCTGCTGTTGGCATCAATGTCTGAAATGGTGATAGCACAGCTTGACTGCTTAGTTCCTATAAACTTCACAGCAGAAGTCATGATTCCATGAGTGCAAAATTCACCTGTGTCCTTATTGGAGGACCTTTCTGTCGCAGGCAGGGTTTTAATTTTACTAACTGAGTGAAATAGATTATTTTTTTCCTCACATATCATGCTGAATTGTACTGTTACAGATGCTTCAGGTACATGAAGTAGCTACACCAAGGAATAGGCTCTCCAGATGAGAGGTATTCTGTCTTGATGATGTTTGTCCTGGTCTGGATATGCCTTAGCTATGTGATGCCTGAAATGAGATTCAAAAATCCATAATGTGGTATTTATAAATAGTTTGATTTTCCATGGTCTCAAAAAACCACAGCTGCTGTCAGCAGTTCAGTTAATTCAATACACTGTTTTGCATTTAGTGACAAAGCAAATGAGCCAGAATTAACAGAGTTGGTTGTTTTAGCACTACTTCATTACATAGGCACCTCTGATGTGGAAATACACCAGTAGCAATTGCTCCCATCAGGCTGAGTGTCTTTTGCATCATTTGACCCAGGTTTTCTGCTGTTGTCGGTCAGATGTGTGAGAGGGTAGCAATTATCTACTACAGATACACAGTTTTACATAAAGACATTGAGACATCTTCTGAGATGGTGTTGGTGCTGATTATTTCAATATCCCTTTGTCAGGTACCTATTACATATCTGTTTTATAGCTCTTCAGAAGAGACTGGAAAGGCAAGGAGTTATCACCTATCTGTGTAGCCTCACTATTTCCCTCCTCTTCAATCTCCCATACGGACAAAAGAAAGGAGCAACATGAAAGAAGAGGAGGTTATGATGTGAGAAATTGCCATTTTTTTCCTGCTTCACCCATCCTGCTGTCAGAACTAAATGTTGATATGTCATGCACAATTTTCAGTGTACTCACAGAATTTGAAAGTGGGCATATAAAACTCAGCAGCCTGTGAAATCAGGAAATTTATAAACTTTCATGCAAGCAGGTGACCTGTAGCAGGGTGAGATCATCTGTCTTTTTTTGTGAGAAATAGTTACAGCCCCTGCAGTCTATTTGCAGGTATCAAGTTGGTATCATGCTTGTTCTGCAGGAAGTTAAGATGTGGAGAAAGGGAGGCAGACCCCTTGCACCAAATACTGCATTAGCTAAATGTTCACACTATCCAGCTGGACCTCAGTGCTTAATTCAAGGGTTGAAGATGCATGTGACTGTGTACCTAAAGCCAGTATGTACTATTATTGTCATGGCATCCCCTGATGTAGGTCTAAATTGCATTTTCAGTAAAAAGTATTGCAAATTGAAAAGATTCTTGTACATGTGGCACATACTACAGTGCAATATACTGACCAAGTGCTGTCTTATTACAGAGCTAGAGTCTGACAGTCTGGTATGGGAGTTACATTTCAGTGTTACACAACTTGCTCAGTAATTGGAATAAGAAGCATTCACTGCTCGTGGTCTCTTTAACGAATAAACTTCTGTCACAATTCTTTCCCTTGCTTACCTCAGTTACACTGAGATAGAACTTGGAGTTTTCACAGTTACAGCCTAAATGTCACTAGCCATTTCTCCCCTAGTTACCTCAAGGTACTTTGCTGGATTTCTGCTTCAAAGTTTTGAAGGAGCCTAGCAGAAGAGCACTTGAATAATTGGAGAAAGCCCCCAGAGCAGCTCCAGGGCCCTTGCACAAACCAAGGGAGACTGCTTGCTTTAATTCTTTTAAAGATCCGTAGGTGGAAGGGTTTTTAATGCTTGTGCAGGGCTAAACCTTCAAAGTGAGCAAATGTGAGTCTCTTGCTGGAGTTTCCATGTGGAAGGCTCCTGTTCCCTGGGATAAAGGGTGTCCTGGGGCTGCTGAAACTCCTAAGCAAGTGCAGATTTCTACCTCAATGAGCTGGTCCTGCTGCCAGCATTCCCAGCATACCCATCCCAGGGAGGCCCTCCTCCGTAAACTCCACATGAAAGAGAGCAGACTAAAAGCCTTAGAAAGTGCATCCAGCTTTTTGTTTCCTTTGTCATCAATACAGTGTGTTCTGGTGTCTCCAAGACAACCATGTCTAAAAGGCTGGCTGCATCTTTCACTGCTGCTCTGTAGCGAGCTTGCCGAGGTTGGCTGTGAGGGCCAACCTCTAGCCAGTTTTTATCCATGTGTTTTCTGGGCAGCGCCTAAGTTACTTTTTGTGCTTGCTTCGGTTTCAGTTTTATTGCAAGAATTAAGCTTTGCTTTATCAGATACTGCTTTTAAAGACTGTTTTGGGGTTGTCCCAGCTCATCTTTCTTTGAATGATGGCAGCTAGGATGTTCCCAGTAAGGCGTGTGACAATGCTGGCTTTCTTTGCATTTCGGGTCCATTCTGCATCTGATAATAGATGCCTTCCTGCTGCTGAATAGAGATGTACTGAGTCTTGCGTGCTGCCTGCTCCTTTGTTCCCAAGTGTGCCGCCTTCTTGAATGATTACCGGTTTCAGATTTAAGTTGAGAGAGTCAGAATACCTGTTTTTATGATTTCTGTGTAGCTGCCTTGTGAGTTTGCAGATTTGCAAACGCACAAACTTGGGGGGAGGAGGTGAGTGCTCATTCATGGTGTGTGTTCTCTGAGCAATGTCATCACAATCCTTTCCCAGTGTTCAGCTGCCCCAGATCTGTGGCCTCTGTGTCCCCTTCTGTGTAATGTACTTCTCTGCCACTTGCTTAGAGAAAACTGGTTAATGAAATACAGTTCCATGAGGTCAGGGGCTTTGGGAATACCATTGTTCTGTTCCCTTACAGTTGTCTAGGAGAAGCAGAATCCAAGGCATGTTTCTTCCGGCTGAAGTGAAGAGTAGTTAAAAGATAATGTAATTATTTGTGGTTTATGGCTGCCACAGTCAAGAACACCACCCCTTTTCTGCCATGGGCTTTGTCAAGGTAGTTAGCATGGTAAAGCATATCCTTAACTCTAAAAGTTAAGCAACTGTTGCTATCACTTTCTAGAATGTCTGAGACCCACATGTTTAGACAAAAGAAAGAGAAATAAAATTGTCTCATAGAAAATTCCAGCCTGAGTAGTGTCAGTTCTGTTTTCTTGGCAGCCTCAATGTACTGTAAAAAATATATAGATAATGTACTGTAAAAATACAGAGATAAACATATAGATAGATAACATCTATATATGTTGGGAAATCTTTAAATGGATGCATCATCTCTAATAGTGCTTGTTGTAGGCTATTATTTTATTTGTATGTCAGAATCCAGTATCTTAGAGATAAAATTGATTTCTGCAAGAATTGTATTTGTGTACTTGAAAAGGATAAGCAAAGAATTGCCTGTAGACAGTAATTGCCTGTGTGAATAAGACAGTATTGGTGGAGATGTAGTCTGCAAGAGGTGCCTATGACCAGGGCCATGTCTAAGTTGGCCAAAGCATTCTCCCTTGCCTGCATGCAGCTGGTGAGGCCAGTCGTGTTCTCTTAGCACTGTGTTTAGAAACATTTCCTTTGTTTTTTTCTACTGGGTCTCAGCAGAGCAGTCAAATTGAGAGGCATGAGGATATGGTATAAAGTAGGAAGAGACTGGGACGCTCTTCATGTTTGGCAGCCTTGATTGCCACATAACACACACAACCTCCTCCTGCCCTTTTTCTGTTCATCATCAGAAATTTTAGGAAAAGCCACTAGAGCAAATCCTCCATTGGGTAGTAAGATTCCAGACTTCAGAAACTGAGTTGGAGCTCCTTTTCATTTCCCTAGGATGCAGTCTTGAAGTCCTCCTGCACACCAAATGCCCTAAATCAATACCATTGTGTAGAGAGTTTTCTGGTCTCTGCTTGTTTCCCTTTAGCACTTTGAAAACACAGTGACTACTCTGGAAAAGCTGGTCTTTGGTTGTTGAGACTTGATTTATTTATTAAGTATCAATTTGAGATGCATGTTCAGGGAAAGTTTTTGTTCAACTTTCAAATGAAATCTCAAGTGAAGACTCATGCATTTTTCTGTAGCAGTCAGTTAATTTTTTCATTTTGTGCTTCATTTAAAACAAGAGTAAATAATGCCAAGATTACTTTAGTGCTTTTAGTCTTTGAGGTGGTTTTTTGTTCTTGTTTTTATTTGTGTGGGGTTTTTTTTGTTTTGTTTTGTTTTTTTGTTTTTTTTTTAAATGGCATGAAATTACATTTCCAGTAGACACCATCCAAGAGTCTTAACTGAGCAGAGGAGTAAATAATACCTAGAAATTGGAGAGGGTGGGAGGACACATGACTTTTAAAATATTTTTGTGGAGATTTAAATTTTATAAAGACTTGGAAGAACTTAAAGTTCATATGATTGGTCTTACTATATTAACAGGCTATGGCTGGTTGGTTCAGGCTTTTCAGGTCTTGCTTAAATTAACTAAATTCACATTCATTAATAATGTGGCTGCCATCCTTTAGTTGTTCAGTTGCACCATAAATAATTTGTTTCATGCATGTGTAATGTTTTCAGTAAATTGACTGATGTGGGTGGGCATTGAGTTATGTAATAATGAAGAGCTTGAAACTATAATTAGTTTTAATCTACTGTGCTATCAAAAAAAACTGTAAGTCAACTCACTTTTCTCTGAGTTACTGTTCTAAGTTGCATTTAATAATCACAATTCATAATCTGTTAAATTTTTAATCATTTCAGTGTTTCATGTTTAATGTTTTCATTTCAAAGGTGGATTGTTTCTCTGTAAATGGATCAGTACTAGCTGAAGTCACCTTCTTCTATTAATGTAATAATTTACAAAGGACTTCAGTTTTAGGAGTTTTGACAAAAATTGCACCTTTTCCTAGATAAAGTCTGGGGGGAAAGATAACTGATTATTTCAAGCTAATATGAAATTATTCCCCATTGTCACCAGCTGTGTTATAATTTCTTATTTTATATAGGCTAGTGGTACAGCATAAAATACACAATGGCCCACAAATAAAGTTTACAAATCCATGCTTCTATTTTTATCATCAGTTATACCTGCTAGTGGGCTCTGTCACTTAACTTCTCCCTAGCTGTAAATAAAGTTAATTTTTCAGCCGTATAATACTTCCTTCAACTTTCCATGAAAATCTTTAGCCTGAGAGAGATTTTTCTCATGAGGAATCTCTGTGGCATTGTGGTTTGCTCTGAAGGAGAGGGCAGATTCTTGCTCCATTTGTAAACCTTTGCAAAAACAGCTTGCTAAGTGGTTTTGGAGGAGTTTGTTTGCCTGCTTTCTGTTTGCTTTTGAACTGGCATGCTTAGCACTCTTGCTGGACATGTTATGTAGAATAATTGGGGAGGGAAGAAAGAGGGAAAAAAAGTGTGCCACATGTAGCAAAGAATTTGGCAGACTTGATGAAGAAACAGACCTAAGACTGATGATTTCCCTGAACACCCCTCAAGTAAAACCATTTTTGTAGCTTTCACTGCCCAAGGCAAGCTGGAAAGAATTGCCACCCCTCCTAGTCAAAAGCCACTTTGCACAGCAAACAAAACAGTCACTAAACAATTTGCTGCCCTTACTATTTTGGTGGCCTGTGTGACCCCCTGTCCCGCCTGTGTGGCACAGCTGTGCCTGCAGCAGCAGCACTGCAGAACTCAGGGTACAGCGTTTGGTGGCATTCAGCAGTGTCTGCTGAGCTCTGTTTGTGGGTCAGAGCATAAACCCCTCATCTGAGCACAGGCTGAGATGGCTTCTCGCCTGGAAGGACAGAGCTTTGTGTCAGCTCAGGAGGAGCAGGAACTGCTGGTGTGGAGGCTCAGCTGTGCTTTCCCTGTGCACTGCAAAACTGCCCAGCTGTGCTGAGCCACCAGCACCAGTGGATCCTCCTCACCTCTTACCTCTCCTCCTCCTTCTGCAGGGAGACTCCTCCTGTTTGACCAGGACTGATGTTCCTTGGGGTTACCAGTAAAGCAGCATTTATAGGGGTGGGGATAGGCTCATTCCCTGCCTCCTGTACTGGACAGTTGTATTTCTCTTAGATCACGTTTTATACTAGCTGCATTTGAAGCCCTTAAAAAGTGTGGGTGTTGTTTTTGTTTGAATTTATTATCTGTGGTAAGAAAAGGAAATAGTCAAACCATTTACTATATGTGCATTATGTTTATGAGCAGATGAGAAATGCAGACTTGGCTATTAGTCCAGTAAATATAGTAAAGTACTATGTCAGGAAACCTAAATGCACCTTTTAAAAACTGGGTAAATTTAATTTTGGGAAACAGTAATAATTAACAGTGCAGCATTAAGCAGTATCAAATCTGTGTTTAGTTCTGATGAGCCAGTTCTCTAATTCAAAGTTTCATATGTTTGTTGACCAGGCCCTCTAAATATGTTTCAGACTCAGATGAAAAAAATAAAGGACAAAGCCAGCTTTTTTACTTTAATGCAAGAAGTTTTAAATCTCAGCCTTCTGCAGCCGATGACCACAGTGAAGAAAACTATCGCATATTAGCAAATATTTAAAAAATGAAAAGTGCTACATGACTGAGACGACATTCTTAGGAAAAGATCCATCCATTCCATTCTCATCTAGGGAAACTAGATAGCTTTTTTTGATCCTAAACATCTAGTTTTTCCTTCAGATGAATGAGAATCACAAGCTCACCTGTGCTTTTGACCTAATGAGACTATGAAGAAAGAATGGTTCTCTTTGGCAAGAGAGGAAACATTGACACGAGTCATACTCATGTATTTTTTTCTAAATAAAACAACAAAGATTTTGGTACATAGTTTAAGTGGTGACAGATTTTCAGGACAGTGTTTTGAGAGTAGTGTTGTGTTCCCTCATTCATTTTTTAAATACTTCAATATGACTTTCCAATTTTTCTTTACAGACTTGTGCTGATTTCTGAGTCGTTTGTGGAAGTCCTCTGAACTTCGGTCTTGCCTGCTTTTTTAGAATTAATTTAAGAATAGTTTCTGATTTTTTTTGTAAATACAGCATAAATTGTGTTTGCTCTTCATGCATTATTAGATAACAGCATGTCTAGTTGTAATGGGGAGAATGCACTTGATAGAATAGTGGAAAGAAGTGATTGTCCAGTGTTCTTGTCCCCTAAAATACTGTGAGTTGTTTTCTCAGGTGAAGGAGATGTTTTTGCTTAAGACATTGCTATTTGTCTTGGTTCTGCCACCCTGCATTAAGATTTTGGGAAGACCATCAGGTCTGCTACCTGTAGAGACTTTTCTTATTCTGTCTCCATCTTTCCCATTTGGGAGAATGATAGAGCAAGCACCTAGATGGCAATAGTACTGCCCTTAAAAACATAGACACATTTTATAACAAACACCTCTCTACAAAATTATATGTAATTGAAAAATGTGAAGGCAGAGAATGGGGTTGTGTGAGAAGGTAGGCTAAGAAAAGACATGGTGGAGTCAACATATATTAAGGATATCATTTAATACCAGAACAAGTTAACATTGCAGTACTTGGCAAAAGTGCAGAAATATGTTGGATCTGGAGGTAAACTACTGTAAAAACAGAGTTATGTAGCATAGAGAGACATGAGTCAGTTGAGTGTGATTTGAAGACAGATTGAATGCAGTTACTGATTTTTATCGTGAGGGTTTGTTGAGAGTAGCATAGATAAATGGCAGTTCAGTGACTAAAATTTCATAGGTCTCAAGTTCTTCTTGTTACCTTGGTCCTCAAAGAAAAATTTGAATTCTATACTGGAGACATCCAGCAATAAAGGAGTTAAGGGAAAACCACATATATTGGTTATACCATTTGTTTTGAGAATCTGTAAGTTATGACTATAATGTACAAAAATGCCAACAGATGTACATTAAAAGTGACATCTCTGCATTCATAAAACAAAAAAAAATCCACATTGTAGTGAACTTTATAAATTTTTAACTTCTAATAAGGAACAGCAGCCATGTCATGTGCTTGTGAGCCAAAATTCTTAATTTCCCCCAAATGCCTTTCTCCATACCCAGGGTCCCGTATGGATTTCATTTGTGGCATCATCTGTATGTTCCTTGATATTATTTTTTTATTTATGACACTACTAAGCCTGAATCTGTTAAGACCTTCATGTGAATGTTATTATTTTATGACATCATAGTATGATGCCTTTGTAGCATCCTTAAGTTATGTACACAGTACCACAAGGATTATTGTAAAATGGACCGGACCTCAAAATGAAGTTCAATTTTCAATGGCTCTTTGCTTTCCCTTGGCAGCAAATCAAAGCACAGTAATAACATTTCAGTGCCAGTATTTTAAAATGTAGCTCAGATGTTTATTCTAGGGTCAGATCTGTTCCGTTTCACTTGCTGCTGCTTCCTGCTGCGGGAGAGGCTGCTTTTAGTTTGCAGAAATCCCTTTCTCATGGGAAGGTGAGCTTTAGATACCACAATCTTGAGAGGCAAATCAAAATAACACATCACTCATTTACTGTAGGCATTGCCTAACTTAATAATAAGAGTTGTTCTGGACTCCGAGTGCTCAGCTGAGATGGGCAGATCAAATGGATTCTATTGCTGGCTAACCTGTGTGATTTACCTCACCAAAGTGCTACACCAGCCATGTAGGCAGGAAGGTCTGCAGTACAGGGACTGTGAGAAGCCTGTCCAGACAAAGTGAAAACGTGATTCCACATGTTCTGGATAGTGCCTTGTGTTCCTTGGGAGCCTCCTCCTGAGGGTAGCTGAATTCCTCACCTTTACTATGAAATGGGCTAGGGTGATGTGAATATGAATCTGTGTTCCACTTACAATGTGCACCTTTTAATAGAAAGTACAAAGTAATGGAAAATACCTGCACTAAAATTATTTGAAGTTAATAGAAGGCTTTATCTTTGGGGGCTGTTTCTTTTTATTTTCAGGTGTGCATGTGCAAGAGGACGGTTTGTTCTGTAGCTTTTTGGTTTGGATTAATTTGTGTTTTTTCAGGTGAGTTTTTGTTTCGATGGGTTTTTTCCTTGCTTGCTTTGGTGTAGTTTTGTTTGTTGGTTTTTGTTTTTGTTTTTTAAACTTTGTGGAACACAGCTCTAACCCCTAGTGAAATAGGTCCTAAAGATCACTGCAGAGACTCCAGTCCTTGTCTACAGATGCAGACTGGCCACTCAGGCAGAGGTGAGAGGAGAGAGCAGTTTTTTGTCTGCTGCTGACGAACATCAGACTCCAACCATCTGATGACAGGTTGCTATTTCATGCTCTGCAGTTTTGTTCCAATAGAAATTCAGTGTGCTGTTTCACTGAGTGACTTTGTGTTCTCCCTGTTGGTGACACTATTGCATTTATGGACCAAAAGCATATTCACATGCTGACAAAGACACATCTGGAGTATAGTATTAGAGAGGTGCTGTGCATCATGCACCAAGAAAGGAAAGAATTTTGCCATGAGTAACTTTAACAGTCTTTCATATAGATCATGTATCTGCTTATGTTAGCCATCAAAGCACAGCACTTCAGTGCTCTTTGCACAAGATGTTCATGGTAATGCTTATACTAAGGAAAAATATCTCTGGATCAGCAGTCATTACTGTAGAGCACATTGGATAGTATTTTCTGAAGTATGCAGCAAGTGTAGCATGGCTTTCTTTATTGCCTTTGCAAACTGGCATTGTTTTTGGGAAGAGGAAGTGAAAAGAGATGTTTGTTCTCGTGACTGAATGCCACAGGTGCCTTTTTGAAGAATTCAAACATTTGAGGAGAATTGGAAGGAATACAGATGGCAGTTGAAATAGCCATTGAAATGTTAAAATGTTTATTACAATGGAGCTTTTCCATTCAGATTCCTTTTGGAAATGAATATTTAGTATTCTGGTAAGCAAAGCAAGGAGTGCCTTCTATTGGAATAGCACAGTACTTGTGTTTCTAAAGTAAGATTTCGTTCCATTTTTGTGGTGGATTGATTCTGCAAGTTACTGAGTGTTTCCATTGTTCAGGTATTTATATTATGTTTGATTCATGTAAATGTTAGAAATTATCCAATTTTCATCTTGTACCTAGGACTCCTAGTCAGGGATCAGTCCTGTTATACCAATTGCTGTTGAAATAATCCCCAGACACTTGGGATGCAGTGTGGGCATTTGGAGGGTGTTGCTGTGTGATCTTTACTAAGAAACTTAGAATGTTGTGACTAATAATTGAAAAATCAAGACTGCATAGAGTGCAATAGCTCAGTGCTTCTCAGCAAAATAGTCTTGACTCAGACAGTAATAGGTTAATTGCCACATCCAGAAATGAATCCTAATGATTCCCTCTAGGAGCCATTATCACATGTGGGGTTTTCATTGAGATATTTATAACTGTAATCTTTGGTCTCAAAGCTCATGTAACTGTTCAATCCAGCAAAGGGGTTCAGAAAGGTAATACCCTGCTCTCATCCTTAGGCTTTGCTAAAAGTAGAATTTTCAGTTCTAGTTCAATCAGTCAAGCCCCTGCTATTTTCAGGCATTATTCCAATCTAACACAATTTGAATGTCAAGTGTCTTGTGTTTTGTGCTCCCAAGGCCCAAAGGAAAGTCTAGACAGACAGAAAAAAAAAAAAAAAAAAAGAAAAGAAAAGGAAAAAAAAAAGGAAAAAAAAGCTGCATTTATCATAGGAAGAGTATCTTCGAATATGTCAGAAGATCCGTTCTTTTTCTTCTCTGTTCTTCTGTGACTAGACTGAATCACGATTGTAAAACAAGAGTCTGTTCAGCCAGGTCTGTCTCTTCTCTTTCCACCTGGAATAAATTGCATAAATTTGCACAGCATTGCTTTGGCATAGAAGCCTGAAGTATGTCTTAATTTTGCAGTACTGAAAGTTCCCTCCTGAATGAAGTCTGTCTGTATTTCTCTCATTTGTCTGCAAATTGTGTCCAAGGATTTATTTTCTTTTTCCCCTTCCTGTATTAATCCTGGTACCATGTTGTGTTGCTGTCATGCTTGTCTGCATTTTGCCGAGAAAACGGTTTTTTAATCAGTATTTTTTTCCTGGTGTAACGCCTCTTTTATTTCTGTCAATTCTATTACTGTCAATTTGAATTTGAGGGGATTATCTGAGCTTTGTAATTTTGTAATCCCTAGACAAGACATTCAAAGAACGGTAAAAGATCTTGAAGGGAAGTAGCATCACTTAAATTTAGACTTGTACTGTGTCACATGTAGACAAGTAACCTCATGTTGGTCATTTTAATGAGTTTACACTGTATGGTGCAGTCAAACGTGAAGGAATAGTGCTACTTCTGCTTGCAGCCAGTGTTTGTCTAATTTACCTAGAGTCAGGTAGGCCTTACATGAAATAAAAAAATCATTTGAAAAGACTCAAGTCTCAGGTCCTGACTCTGCAGCATAGACACAAAAAGTCCAAGTTTCTCCTTCTCTTTTTTTTTTTTTTTCTTTTGTGCTGCTGATACCTTGTGACCTTGCAAGGATGGGTGGTTTTCATCTCACTGAGAGTATGGTTTTAGGTAGTCAACCAAGAAGATAAAAATAATTAATAACCATTTGTGAGCATTCACTAAGTGCCAGTCACTAGAAGGTACTCCAGCACTGGATTTTTTTTCTGTTCATTGTACTTATTTTAGCTTGTGAGAAAAAAATACATAATGTATGTACTAATTACTCTTTGCTCCCTTGTGTGGACTGATGACAACATTTGGTTTCCCTATGGTGTTGCAGTGTTTTAGGTGAGCTTCCATAGTCAGCAATGTCAAGTAATTTCCTATATATTTCCAAGTAAATCTAATTCTAATACTAGTGGTTCTTCATTTGTTTTTAAGGCATATGGAAACATATATTGGATTGAGGGGGAATGTGAGGTGTATTTGGAGAGATGCTATAACAAGATACTATGAACAATCCAAAATAATAATCTTAAAATATGTGAAATCAGGCATTTTCCTGATAGTTCTCCTGATATTTCCCCCTCTTTAATGCTAATCAGTTAATTAGCATGTCACCTTAGCTACTTTAAATGTTGAAAGCAATACACAGAGGGAGTGAATACCCATTATTTCACCTACAGGTACTCCCTCATAATAAGATAGACATACAGCTTTTTGAGTCCTCTGCTTTGTTATGGGCAGCACTACTGTGGCCTGGCTGTGAAATACTCTGTACTAGCCTGCACCAGTCACCAAGAGCTTTCTCTGGATTTTAAGGTCAGATATCTGTTTAAGAACAATAATGATGAAAACCTGAGGTCTGACTAGATAGGTACAATTAAGCTGCCATGCCAGCTAGTTTTCTGCCCGAGGGCTACTGGACATGATCCAGTGATACTATAATCCATGGGATTTATGATTTTTATTGCTATCTAACCACATCAGTGTAAATACTGCTGGGCTGTCTCTGCTGTCTCTTCCATCCCCTTTGGCAACTGGCGGGTTTCTTGCCCTTGTTTAATACAAAGGCAGTGTGTTCAAGGAGGGTGTTTTTTCCCATTATCCATCTGCTAAGGAAATGAGCATCCCTGTGTTACAGGGTGGTTCTGCTTTGAGATCAGCTGTGCCTGCTGTTTGCTGTGGGTGCTGGTGCACTTGTGTCCATGTCCTGCTCCTTTGGCTGGAAGGTTCTCCAGGTTCCTCCCAGAGGATAACAGCCTTGTCTTTCAGCAAAGAAGGTGCACAGAGCTGCCACAGTAACTAGATTATGAGTAAGGACCTGTTAAAAGTCATAAGGAATAATTGCAGTTTTGGAAAATTAGATTGTAGCATGCCCAGAGGAGTGGCATGTGGGAGAGTGACAAAAGCCACCAGTGTTGGGCAGATGAGGCAGAGGAAGGAAGGAAGGAAGCAGAGGAAAATTTGTATTGGTGTTTGTGGAGGGTCATTGCATTCAGATGTGTGGCTGGTTTGTGACCCTGAAAGGCAAATTCAGGGAGAGTTGTTCCCTTTCCCCTTGAAGCATCCATAGCCTCATGGGAGGGACTGCAAATTTTGATCTCAAGAAACAGGTGGCATCCTGGGGTATGCAGCAGAATACAAAGAATTTTGTTACCACATCTGCTTCAAGACTTCTTTTTTTTTTTTTTTTAATGGATTGTTGAGGGGTGTGCTGCCATTTTGTCAGTGCTGGGAATTTTTGTTTGATGCAATGCATTGCAAATACAACACTCAGTTCTGCGTGAGCAGTCCTGTAATTTAGTGAGAAAATCCTTAATTTTATTTTATTGTATTTGTTTTCATGGTAAGAAGCGATGCATTGCCTGAAAGTGATATATGCTTCTCTCCTATGTTCTGTTGTTGTTCCTAAACCCCTTTTAGTGTGGGGCTTAAGCTACTGTTAAAAGCTGCTGACCAGTTGAATTTATAAAATGGATCATCAGCTCATTTGGAAGTATGCACCCATTTGATATTTCAGCAAGTTCTAGCTTTTTAGGGAAACTCCAGGCACCTGGATATTTAGTTTGTTAGTTAATTTGTTTATTTTTGTAAAGACCTCTGATAATCTTTCTGCCTAGGTGTGCTCCAAGCCTAAGCTGTAGCCTGAAATTAGCTTTGACACCTTAGCACCTGTCAGGAGCACAGCTGAAAGAGGGGACAGGAAAAATGGGAGCATCAAGGAATAAAGCAAGTTTAAAGAAACTAGAAAACAGTACACCTGAAAAGGCAGGGAGAAAGAAGAAAGAGAAGAGCTAGGAAAAAAAACTTGAAACCTGAAACCTAAAAGGACTTCAGGCCAAGAACAGTTAGCATAGAGAACATACAAAAGCATCTATTCTCTGTTCTCACTTTCCTTATTGCTAGTGAGGGAAAAGAAAAAAAAAGAGCTAACTTTCTTGGCATTTTCTAAAGATAGAATAAAAGGCAAAGCAGCTTATCCAGTTTTTTTAGTAGATCTTTAAGTCATTACTGTAGCACAAAAACTGCCCTTTAATTACTGCACTGTAATTGTAGGTATTTGTTTCTTATGCTGCTTAAGGTCACATAAAAATGAATAGAGGTAAAAATAGGTCTGTGTTAAGTGCCTCAATTTTGAGGCTGTTTTCTGCTAGCTATCTGCAGAGACAGTACTTTCCCTTTAGTCTCCCGGTTTGACTGTTCAGTAGATACATATTTTAATTACCAAATTGGATTTTAGCAGGTGTAGTCACTTGATGCATTATGGGTATAAGAGATTAGTGTTTAATCCTTCTTTTTATTACTGTGTAGAATGGTATACTTGGGAAAGTATTAAAGGTGCATTGCATACTCCAGAGTACAGAAATGACATTTATTACTGAGTTTTCTTTCAGCTAGCATCATTTAGAAAAAAAGCTGGTGTGGAACTCTGCAGGGGCCCATAGGCTTATCTATAGTGAAACTGCTTTAAACAATACAGAGTGGAGGAAAAAAAGAAACCTTTTTGTGTTTTAAAACAAAAGCAGTCGTCAAAATGCAAGTACTTTCCCTCTTGAAGATGATTATTCTCCTTTTCTATATTTCACTTTTTCTAAACTAAAGACAAAAGGGGTGTGAAAGCACAGATCTTTGTGCCAGTGAGTGGTGGAGGCAAGCACTGAAAAGGGTCAGTGAATCAGATATAATTTGGACTCTGTTTGAGATACCAGTCCTGTGTTTTGCTGATGGCTGGTATTCCCGCACTGAAAAGCTGCAGAGGCATTTCTATGGAATAGAAAGAACATTATCCCCATTTTCATTCTGGCATGCCTGTTACGACTTTGTTCTGTAAACAAAGGGGATTATGGGAACTGGAAACTAGATGGCATTTTATTAAAGAACTGTGTGAGTCTTTCCCTGTGAATGCAAGAATTAGGCAGTCTGGTGATAGCTACCTGTGAAAGAAAATACTTTTAAAATAGACCTTAATATTTGAATTATTAGGGTTCATAAGGAGACAGTTCTTATGAATTTAGGAAGGTGCTTTAGTATTTCCCAATTGTGCCTTGCAACTAAATACTTTAAAAGAAACACTTTCACAGTAATTGTACAAATTAAGAATGAAAAATAATACGTTGTAGAAATAGGGAGAGGGAGTTTTATGTCCAATGTTCTTCTGTCATGTAGACTGCCAGATTGCTTTTAAAAGTATGTTATTTTAGGAGACATACATATTTATCTATCTAGAACTAACAGTTTCAGGAGTGGGGAAGGAGAGAGAATTGCATTGAATCATAGTTGTGGTAACCAGTACACATTATTTTTACCAGCATAATTTACAACTTTTATAAAAACTTAGGGGTTTTGTGCAGTAGACGACTTACCATCCTAATTCCCAAGAGTAAAATCATATATTAGTACTTGGTTTTACCTAACTCCTGCTGCAGATCCCTCCAACTGCTTTCAAATAATGAAAAAGTGTACAGTATGTATTAAACCTAATTCTTGCAAATCACTTTTCCTTTTAATTATTGTTTTCCTGACTGAATAGACAATTGAGCAAACAGTTCAGAGTGGAAAAGTGGGAAGTTAAGCTGCTATTAGTCAGATCATGAAACACCTGAAGTTGGTAAATAGCTTGAAAACATCCTCAGTTTTACCTCAGTTGAAACATTCTGATGTGACACTTGTTCACTGCTTGAGAGCTTCATAACCAGGCTTACCCATGGGACCAGGTTGTAAAGATGTTGAGGACAAGTGTAAATAGGATTTAGAAGCAAATGGCCATATTTGGCCCTTGGTAAGTGGCAAAACTCCAGTTGGGCTTGCATGACCTGCTGAAGCAGCCCTCTATTCCAAGTGGGCTGGGGTGGCAGAACACAGTGCTCAACACAAGGCACAGGTTTTCAAAAGCAGTTATTGAATTAGCAGGCTTTGGTAAGTAGCTTTCTTTTGACAGCCAGCTTTCTTTTCAAGAGTCACAGCTTGGTTACTCCAGCAAGGCTGAAAATAAGTAGGACTTTGAGATTTTTGGATGGTCTGGCATATGGGATAAACTACAGGTCATAAATATAAAAGAGAAGAAAAAGGAATTAGAAAAAAGACTAGAAGAACCTTTTAGAAACAACACTGGTTTATGGAAATATCTCTAAAGGATATAATGACAAATGGAATTACAATACAGGTAGGGAAATGCCATTGCCTAAAGTAACCTGAAATAATATATTTCATATTTATTTTGACTCAGTAATTTCCAGAGCTAATTTTCTCAGTTTACAAATGCAAACATTTTTCTGGCTGATGTAGACAACCCATCAGAAAATCAAATATTAAATAATATTTAATACTATTTCAAGCTGGTTTCAGGAAGTTCAGACCAAAATTAAAATCAGACCAAATTTAAGGGTAGTGATGGAAAAGGCAAGTTAGAATGTACTTTAGTTCTTTGTGATTATAATGGTTCGCCAGGATGTCAAAAATCCAGTTCTTTTGAAGGTCATCTATAATTATAGTAAAGGATGTCTCATGGGCATTACACATGCCACTCTAACAAGGCATGAACTGAAATATGAGCATGTGCACTGTGTCAGTAGGACTAACAGATCATCTTACAGAAGTAACCACTATGAATAAATTACTAATTTATAAAGTAAGGGGGGGGGGGGCAGGGGCATTATATGGGGTTTCTCATGTAGTTTTCTCCTGTTTCTCTCTCTGAGAAGTAGCCTTGTTAAATACAGTGTTCTTGGAGAGTGTTCAGATATTAAGCATGCAGTTGGCTAGACAGTTCAAGCAAAATGTTTCCATGCAGTTTCTCGATCTGTCAAAGGTAAAAATGGTATCTAGTAGGTAGTTGTACCTGAGATACTTTCTTGTTCTGTTTATTTTGTCTGCTGCAAAATGATCTCAAGTGTATTAAATAACTGTAGGTTTTCTGTTTTATGATGCACACTCTTAACTGTGTAGCTAAAGTACATGTGTTGTTAGCACTTGGCATTTGTTGCAGTTTTCCATGGTGTCTACTAAGTGAGCCTTTGCCTTGAGGTTGATGCTTAGGCATTAAGAAGAGCATTCAAGAGGAGTAGTGTTCCAGCAAATTTACAGAAGGAAGCACACTAGTGTGCTTTTATGCATGTGGATTTTATCTAGTTGTGAATTGAATATTTTCTCAGTGCAGAAAATCCAGATGGCGAACTCAGTCTCACGATCAAAACAAGTAATGAAAGTTCTGTATTAATATTCTGTGTTGCACATGAATACAATATGTTCATGAAATATTGTACCATGGGCTGTATTTTTAACATCAGTTTTTTTGCTCAGTCCTTATTTGTATCGAGTAATTCTGATATTATTTGCCTAGAACAAAAAGAGTAGAAGCATGTTGTCAGAGCGCAAACCAACATGAGTAGCTTGAGTTTTTTATAGATACTATGAATCATTCATCTCATTAGACCTGAGTATGAGTGGTGGTGATCTCTAGTGCACTTTAAATGAATTTGCATGTCTAGTTCTTAATGTTTTGTGCACTACACATGTATGCATACGTTGTAATTGGTTCCATGCAAGAGTGTTAAACTGAAAGCTTCCTTTAGTACCATGGAGCTGTAGACTTTCATTTTACAATGTTGTAGTCTCAGAGGTCTTCTTTTATTCTTTATTGATTAGAATATACTTACCTTGGTTTTAAGACAAAAAAAGATGCAAACTATGATATTAATGGTCTTTTGTCTTAGGGTATAATATTTAATAACAATAATAATATGTTAATACTAAAAAGAACTTTTCTTATGTTTAAAGACCCTACTTTTATAAATCCTTGTGCACAGCCTTATTTTGAGCCTGTGAACCGAGTGCTTTTATTCCCATGTTGCATATTTCTGCTTTGATATGACTAAAAGTATTCTCTTTAAAACTGAAACAGTTGTCTTTGAGTTTGATTGAATACTTCCCAGGCTTTCAAATAATATACTTCTGGAAAGCAGATACTTTCAGAAGATGCACAGGATACTCAAAAATACTTAAAAATCCACGAGTTATTTTTATGGATTATGATACTCTTGTCTGATCATTTGTACAGAGTATTATTAAAAAGCAGTAAAATCAGATACTTGGTTACTTTTTCTATTGCCTATAAAGTGACTAAGATTATACAGAGTATATCTAGTTAACCTTCTTCTAAGTGGAAAAAAAAAAATTGTGATTGATCTGTCAACATAAAGTAACTTGTGGAAATCATGCCTCGTTTTCCTGTGGTTTTTAGAAAAGAACATGGTTGCATAAGCAGTCATTATTCACAGTAAAAAAATATTTCCTGTAGCATTTTTGCAAAAAACAGCCTTTGCCTAAAAGCCTACTGTCAGAAATCACTCTTTGTTCATACTAGTTGAACACTGAAAAATGAAGCAAAGTGATCTAAATTGAATTTACAAGACTGATAACCATGTGGTTGGGGGGAGAGTAGCTACTGCACAACCTGTACTCTGTCAAGGGAATTTAATTATAGATGGTTATACTTGACTGTAATTCGTTAATGTGTGCTCCTTGCAAAGGGAGAATAAGTCTCACATTGACAATTTTATATGTTTTTACCAGGATACTGTCAGAGCAAGGGATTTTCATTGAATTTCATAATATACAGTCGCCCAGGGGAAGAATATCAATGAAGTGGCTAGCAGGGTGGGTTTTTTTGTTTTATTTTTGTGCTGCTGGAGTCTGTATGTAAGGAGATGGGGAGGAAGAAATCTTCTTTATGAATTTGAATGAATATATTCTTGTTACTGTGTGATAGTTGGGAAATATTTTTTTATAAAATATTGTTGTGATATCTTGGTCTTTTGGACCATAATGGCAAATATTCATTTTAGCTTTCAGGTTTTTGAGGAACAGTAATGATCAAAGTTTAGATTAATCTTCATTCTCTTTCCCACTCTTGTACTTTTCAGAAGTAAGTCTGAGAAGAGCCAGAGGTAGAGCTGGCTTTGCTGTTTGTTCTTTTGGTCAAGACACTTTTTTGAAAAGCAGATTTTGAGAGCAGTTGTAGCTGAGATGAGAGGTTAGCAGAGGCACAGAGCTATGGCTTATGTTACTGGCTGGTGTTTTTTTGTTTTTTTTGTTGTTTTGGTGTTTTTTTTGTTGTTTTTTTTTTTTTTTTTTTACTTATGTGAACTGTTTCTGAGAGGTTTGTTTGTGAACAATGGTGGCATTTCAAGGATGCCCAGCTTCCTCCATGTTTGGGGTCTGGGTCACCCGTGCCTCTGTAACCAAGTACAAATAGCACTGTTTAATAGTCCAGTCATTCAATTCTCACACCATTAAATGTAGTGACTTTGGAGTAAGCTCTTCTTGGACATCTTTTTATTTTTGTGCTGGGCAACACAGTCTACCCAGCTCTGAAGGTGGGCCAATCAGAATTACAGAATTAGGACTGCAGTAAGTATTTCTACATACTGGAGCAGTTGCTTTAAGTAGTAGTTTCATATTCTTGGCTTAGAGTCTTGCATGTTCTCATTTGGCTGCTGCATTTCACCTGAGTGCTGCAGTGAGCTGCAAGGCTCATGTTGGAAAAAGCAGGAGGTCAGTGGGGTGGTTAACATCTGGGAACTGGACCTCCTGCCTGTCAGTTTTCTCCTCCTGTGTGAACAGCAAACCAGAGAATCTGTCATCTTCTTCAAATTCTACAGATCTATAGCCTGTAGATTATAGGGAAGGAAGTCATTGTACCTGATAAAGCAGGTAGGATGGATTTGAGGAACCACAGGGATTGCTTAAATAGGTGAAGACTTACACGAGAGGCTGTTTATTGAGAATTTTAGAAAGGTACTCTCTCTGCTTATGAGGAAGAGCAGAGTCAAGCTCTCCAAGGAGGATCACAGGAGCAGCCCTGCTGGTGAGGCTTCTTCTGTCAGGGCTAAGTGCTTTGTGGGCATGGCATGCTCTTCTCTCCAGGATGAGGCTCGCCTTTCACGGGACTTCAGACTCTGAGATCTACCTGGGAAGAGCAGTATCACTGCCCAGTTCAGCAAGATTAAAATTCAGAAGTTTGATGCTGTATCATATATTTAGAGTAGTGCTGTGCTTTGTCTCCTTTTTCTGTCTGATGGACCCTTTTAAAATACAGTCTTTTTTGTCAGGAGAGGGCAAATGGATTCTGGATAACTGAAAGGGTGCAATAAGAAAAGAAATTTAGTCTGTCATCTAAACATCAGCCTGATCCTTAAAGTTCAACTACAAAAAAGTATTCGTCTTAGTACCTTCCTGAAAGTAGTGCATTACAGAAGAAAGCATATGATGCATGACATTTAGTAGTGATTTTTCTTGAGAGGGACCTTTAGGTTTTGAAGCTAAATAGTTTGTGCATGGTTTAGCACAATATAAAAAGTGCAATAACTGAAATGAGGCATAAAGCCTCATTTCATCTTCACTATGTGGACTTCAACACAACCTTCATAATGGTATTTTGCACTTCTATTGCCCATACAATCAAAATATTTCATAATGCTTTGGAAGCATTAAAGAGCAATCATTGGTTATAAAAGTACACTTTCATTTTTTTACTTACTATTATTTGAGTAACCCAGAAGACAAGTGGTGGTGAAAAGAATTGGGTAGAGAAGGCAGTAACTTGTTACCAGTTCTGTTTTGTGCACAACACATCATTATCTCTACATTTGGTTTTAGTGACTTCTTGTTCCAGTGTGTGTCTTTCAGACACAACAAAAGGAAGGAGGGAGGGAATTCAACAAGAGTAGGAAATTCCTAAGTAGATAAAGGGGCATGTGTGGCACATAATATAGCTTTTTAAAAAAAAAAAATTTAAAAAAAGCAACCAAAAAGAAAACCAAAAAACAACCAAACAGATACAAAAACTCAAGGTCTTTAACTTAGGTTTTCTCTGTGAGATATTTACTGGCTCAGTAAGGAAACTCAGTCCTGGAGCTCATAAATAATCTTCCTGAGATGGCACAGCTGAATCACAGGCTGATGTGTGCCCAGAATTTAACATTTTTAACATGTTTCAGGGTTTCTACCTTACCCCCATTGGCACAGAAGGTGGTGGAAGCACAGTTGTGTTTGCAGTTATGATTGCAGCATAGCAAAATTTTTTGTGTTGTCAGTGAATCAGCTTGATGGGATCTTTGCAAAGCTTGAGGTGCAAATCCCCTCAGCCATCAACTGGCAACCAAGTGAAATGTACCTTAGGGCATGGAAGGAGATGGTTTTCTTGCTGGTGGTGGGGTAAATTTGTAGGAGGGGTTAAAATCTCTGCCTGGCAGTCCACAGAGGAATTTCATTGTTATATGGCCTGGACTGACTGGTAAAGTCAAAGTCCTAACTCATAAATGCATGTGATAACAGCAGCAACAAGTTAAGTGTCTCTGCTTTTGAATTTGTTTTTCATGCATTTGATGTCACAGTGAATTCAAGGTGGCTGCTTTTTCAATTTTTTTTCTTTGTTTGTCATTTTATGTCTGTTTTACAGTGGGGTTTCGAAGCTGTGATGGAAACAAAAAAATACACTTTGGTAGCAGTGAGCCAGAAGATTTCAGAGTAGGTGAAGATGGTGTGGTCTATGCAGAGAGAAGCTTTCAGCTTTCAGCAGAGCCCACGGAGTTTGTCGTGTCTGCTCAAGACAAGGAAACCCAGCAAGAATGGCAAATGAGGGTGAAGCTAACCCCTGAACCAGCCTTCACAGGGGCCTCAGAAAAGGTAAAACGAGCTAAATGCAGCCTGTATAAATGTATCTCCACAAAGAGAGCCTAAAAATAGGGGTTTCATTTTGCCTGTCATGCACTTCATGAACCAGCTTATTATTGGACACCTAGTGCATGCAAAGCTGGAGCTTTAAAAGTAACTTCAATAGTCTTTTATTCTGTAGTTTTGCTAAGGCATGGAAAGACATGCCTATTTAACTTATATAGGATCCTTTGTGTTTGAGCTTTTTGTTTGTATAGCTTGAGATTTATACCTGAATTTAAGTCTCACACAGCCATTTCTTTATTTTAAATTGCTTGAAGGTATTATAGTATTTATTCAAGTGGTTAAATATAACCACAAAATAAACAAATCTGTGATAGAATGCATCAGTCACATTTATTAGATGGGAGCTGTAGATTTCCAGCAGTAAGTCAGAAAGCACTTCTGGCAGGGAATATTGGCTTTGTCTTGTCCCGTCATAATCAAATTGGAGATTGTAAATTATTCATGATTCCAGCACTACTTGGTAAGGAAGATAGTCTCCCTCTGCTGGAAGCTGCCATAGGATAAACCATGTACTGTAACAAAAATCAGACATAGCAATATGCAATTAGCAATGTGTTTGCTTTAGAAAAGCCTATTAGGTTGTCTATGTTTTTCTGTTATATTACCTGTTGCCTGCTGTTTCTTGCCTTCTCCTTAGTGTAGGAGAAGTGCTTAGTTTACAGATAAAGAACACAATTTATTCATAGATTAACATACCTGTAATAGGTACACATTAAAGATTTAAGCATAATGTTAAAATAGGTAATGTGGTTATGCAACACATTTTTCCAGAGAACACTCTGGAGACCACTGCTGTGTAATCCTCAGTTATTTGTTTGCTTACTTGGTGATTGTGTTAAATCTGCTAAGGCATGTTTTTAACTGTGGAAATACTGTCATTTTGTTCATGGAAGCATAGTAAAAGAGCAGATGCTTAGATGTGCCAGAGCATGCCCTGTTTATTCCAAAGACACTATTCAGCTGTACTTCCCATCAATAGAATGTAGAGTAGTAGAATCTGGCCTTCAGTTGGGCATCTCTTCATTCTGTGTGACATAGTCATTTAGATAAAAAAAAGTCCTTCTTTTAAAAGATTTGGAAAATGTTTTTGTCACCCTGTTTCCCAACCTTAAGCAAGCTAGCTGTGAGTGCTGTCATCCAAAGGATGAAATGATGCAGATATAGAAGGGAATAGGAAGGGAATGTTGACACCCAGCAGAGATTAATGCCCAGTGTGTAAAGTGGGTCATCTACTGCATCCATCATGGCTGACATAGGTTTAAAATAATTACAGCATTAATTCTATGGGATTTAATAGGGTCATAAATATTTGAGACATTCCTTACCAGTATGTATTAAACTTCTCTTGGAACTCAAATTACATTATAGCACACCCAGATCTAAATTTAGTGTACAGTAGCACATTACCTGAACTGAAACTCTAGCTAATGAGAAATATATAAAGGCATACTATTAAATTCTGCAAAATATTAACTCCTTCTCAGAGAGTGCCAGATAGTTTTTACACAGTAGTGCCATGTTATAAATGGTTTATAATCCCCTTTCTCTTCCTAGTTGGGTAAGGAAAATAAGTTCTTACAATTTTGCAGCGCCGTTGTAAATGATACTGGTTATTTTCAAACTGCACTGTGAATGCAAATAAAACAGTTCAATGAACACAGGAACTACAGCCTTTCAGTCAATTATGTAATTGTACCTGAGTTACTTTAGAATGTCTGCTAGTAATTCTCCTTCTAACATGTGCTTAATTTTATATTGTACCTGGGAAAGGACCAAAGGAAAATTGAAGAAATCATATTTCCATGGCAACAATACAAGCACAGCAGCCCTCTGAAGAGGCAGAAGAGAGACTGGGTTATTCCTCCAATCAACCTACCAGAAAATTCCAAAGGACCTTTTCCTCAGGAATTAGTTAGGGTAAGGAAGTTAATAGAAGTGTGGTTTCAGTGTCCCTCAGAGAGCCCTTGAAGAGACTTTGTGTAAGTGATGTCTTGTTCATCATCCAGACATTTATCAGAGTCTTTGGGGCTGGTTTCTTGTTGTGACCTCTGTGTTGCATGCTGGGATGCACCTAATTCCCTGGGGTTTAGCTTGTTCCTATGCATCTGTACTGGTGGAAAATGACCTTGCTTGGGGTGGTAAGTGTGTTAAGGGGTTATCCAGTCTGCTGCACAGGAGTTCTCTGCCTGGGAAATAGTGTGGGAGTGAGCAGGAAGCAGAGTGCACCAAAGGAAATGGGATCTGATGGGGTGAGGACAGCAGCTGTTCCACAGGACTCTGCTGCCCAGAAGTGGCCACCACAAGGAGCCAAGCACCTCTTCTGGGCTGGCTTCCAACCACGGCACTGGCTGGTCATGATCAATTTGTTGGCTCTTGGCAGAACATTAGCCCAAGTTGATAGGACACAGTTTCTCTCTGTTCTGTGTGTGTGCTGGTGATTCAGCTGCTCCTCACAGATGCACTGCCCTTCAGTTGTTTCCTTGGAAGATGAAACAAGTCCAGTCTTTAAGCAAAAGTGGCGAGTTCCTAAAGAGTTGGCCTGTAATGGAAGAGAGCCTGTAGCTTTGGGCTGGGAAGGTATAGGAGAAGGGGAAAAACACAAAACAGACTTTCAATTTCATGTATAATTTTATGATAGTGTATGTTTTCTCTAAGATCTAAACAATTCTGCTTAAGGTAAAAGTATTTGCTTGTTTTTGTTTAACACAAATCATTTTTATTCTGAGAAACAAACAGGGATAATTTTACATTTCTGAATATCCTTTGACCAGTTTCTAACAGAGTGCTGTTGAAAACTTCAGATTTTACATTAACTCTGTACCATTCCAGAATAATTTTTTTTTGCAAATACAGCTTAAAGAGCAAGGAGAAAATAAATAGAGCTGATACTTGTCTCAGCAGCAGTCCCATCCTGGGCTTGTTTGTAGCTAATGTGGACTTCATCTCTTTTGACACACAGATTAGGTCTGATCGTGATAAAAGCCTTTCTCTGCGGTACAGTGTGACTGGCCCAGGAGCAGACCAGCCTCCAACAGGCATCTTCATCATCAACCCCATCTCAGGACAGCTGTCTGTGACAAAGCCTCTAGACCGGGAGCAGATTGCTTCTTTTCATGTAAGAGTTTAATTTACCATAAATCAGATTATCAAATTGAAGACGAACATCTGCTTCAAACATGACTTGAGCAGCCAGCATTTAGTTTTGTATGAGATATGATTTGAAGAGTTTGTAGCAGATTTGTATTTATTGCACTTAATAAGGCTAACTCTTACTATATTTAAGCAGCTTAAATACATTAACATACGTAAACAGTGATTAAATGTATTTAGATAAAGTAATTTTAAAAGATTGAGATATGGATACTGTGGCTTATATTTCAAGTACAGGCCATTGATCACAGTCTCCACTGAATTGTATACTTTCCAAAAGTTTATTTTTAATTCAGCAACTTAAATTAGGATGTGACTGCCATTAGAATTGCAGCAGCTGTGATTTGAGAAATGGATGGGAAGAATAACGTACCAATTTTTATTTTAGGGACAAATCTAAGCATTTTAATAGAATTGTAAATTAGGCCTGTCAGCTTATGAAAATTATATGCTTTGCTCTAAAGAAATTGACGAAGTAGACCACAGATTCCAGTAGCAGTGGAAAAGGAAAGTTTAAAGGAAGAGGGGGAGAACAGGCTATGACCTAGAGTTTACTCTGCTTTTGGGAAACCTTGCTGAAATCATCCAGCTCCTGGAGGGAGTTTTCCAGCATGCTGTGGATTAAAACACTCCTTGTCTTGTGCTCTGGGGAAGCCCTTTGAGTGCTGCTCCCAAGCAGAGGACACAGCAGGGAGGTGTCTGGGGGAAAGGTGTGGGTGAAAGGTTCTCTCAAGCAACAGCTCTGACATCCATAGGATTTTAACTGAGCATTTGACATTGGCAATTCAGGATTTACTGACTTAGGAATTTGCATTTATATGAGTCATTTCCAGAGTGGTGAGTTAATAATGCCATCTTGCTGCTTTCTAATAGTTTTGTAGCCATAAGTGTGTGTATATGTATATGATGGGCATCAGCAGTCCTGCTGCAGCAGAAAGTTGCTCTTCTCCCTAGCAATGGCCACACTCTGGTCTAAATACACAGATTTACTTTTAAATCTGCGTATTTTTAGAGAATATTTTCTAATAGTCATTATGGAAACCAGAATTCTTTGTAGTAGTAGGCACTAGTAGTAATCAAAATTACATGATCTAAAACAATTTTCATCAAATCAAAGAAGGAAGTCTGCAACTTAGAATAGTTTGGAAGTCTGAACATCAGTTCCATAAGCAACTTGGAAATTTGAAAGGCCAGTATGAAGGAGTAATGGCAGATAACAAAAAGCACTGAACAAAAAATGTCTGGCCTGAAACTTCCTGCCACTATTATTAAATCTATTTGCACCTGTACATTGTGCAAATTCTAATACTTTAAATGATTTTTGCAGCTGAGAGCACACGCCGTGGATGTAAATGGAAACCAGGTGGAAAATCCTATTGACATTGTTATTAATGTCATTGACATGAATGACAATAGACCTGAATTCTTACACCAGGTTTGGAATGGGACAGTCCCTGAGGGATCAAAGCCAGGTAATACATGGGCTTTTGGGAGGAAGAGGTATTACTTTGAAGGTATCACATTTTCAGTGTCATTTTGAAGGTGTGATGAAGGGCTTGCCTTCAGACCTTGTAATACTTTGAAAGGTGTTTTCAGTGTGATGAGCAAAATCTTAGATTTTATTTTCTTATTTCACCCTGTTTTTAATGCACTTTTTAGCATGCTGGTATTCATTTCCAAAAGACAAAAACTGCTATGTACATGAACTAAAACCAGGGGACACTTTAAGAATATGACTTTTGGTTCGTGATTTTCAAAATGCTAATTATAACGTCACAGTTCTTACATTTTTTTTAATTATAGACATTGATGTTCATTTAGTTGACAGGTCAGGGTATAAGAGACTTCCTAAACGTCACTAGATCCAGTTCTAGTTCTGATTCCCAGAGGCTTTACAGATACTGGGATTTGAAATCTGTGTCATTTGAATTCTTGAGAAAACCTAAGTGTTGTTCAGATCTCATTAAAATTCTAATCAGCTCAGACTAAAGTTTGCACTATGGCTGAAACCACTTTCTTAATTTGTCAGAAGTGCAAAATGAAAGGTTAGCACCAGAAATGTGTTTTCTAACTTTGCATTGTTTACTTGGCATTTGAGATCTATCTCAAAGACTTTTGAAAGAGTATTATTTGTATTGATTTTCAGTCACTATCAGTATGTCCACCAATTTTGAACAATAAGTATATTTCCTTTGGCCCAATTAATAACATAAGTATCTAAACATGAGATGTTCTCTTGTTACAGAAATGTTATTTGTGGCAGAACTGTAGGATTCCATTGTTTATGTAGCTTCCTCAGTTATAAGCAAATCTAGCCTTTTATAAACACAGAGTATTTTTATCTCCTCTTATGTATTTTAATTACTCTGTTGGTGAGTCTTTGAGTTTAGCCAGTTTGTTTTAAGTAAAGAAGGAATGTGCAGATTTTACCAAAAGAAATATGTGCTTTGACCACTGCATGTAAAGTGATCTTGTATAATCTGAGTGTAAACTGTTTATATAACATCAATTATTTATCCTGCTGCTAGGAACCTACGTGATGACTGTTACTGCCATCGATGCTGATGATCCCAACGCCCAGAATGGGATGCTGAGATACAGGATCTTGTCCCAGGCCCCGAGCAGCCCCTCTCCAAACATGTTTACAATCAACAATGAAACTGGTGACATTATCACTGTAGCAGCTGGGCTTGACAGAGAGGTATGGCAGGTCTTAATGCCACGGGCTGGCTGCACTTAGGGAAGAGGCAGGGTGCAGGGTGTGGGTGGGTGAGAGGCTGGACAAGAGCTGGCAGTGTGCACCTGCAGGCACTCAGACCCAGGGCTGCATGGCCAGCAGGTCAGGGGAGGTAATTCTCCTCTCTTCTGCTCCTGTGAGACCCCACCTGGAGTGCTGGATCCAGAATTGGGGTTCTCTGCCTGGAGCAAGTCCAGTGGAGGGATGTGAAGATCATCAGAAGGTTGGAGCACCTCTCCTATGAAGATAGGCTGAGAGGGCTGGGACTGTTTAGCCTGGAGAAGAGGGGAGACCTTATTGCTGCCTTCTAGTACCTAAATGGGGCCTTTGTGAGAGCCTAGAGAGGGGTTTTTAATAAGGGCTTATAGAGATGATGACTATAAACTGAAAGCAGGTACATTTAGATCAGATAAAAAGAAGAAATTCTTTACGGTGAGGGTGGTGAGACATGGGAGCAAGTTGCCCAGAGAAGTTGTGAATGCCCCATCCCTGGAAGTGTTCAAGGCCAGGTTGGGTGGCATTCTGAGCAACCTGGTGTAGTTGGAGGTGTCCCTGCCCAGGGCTGGGTGTTTGCAACTAGAGGATCTTTAGAGTCACTTCTAGTCCAGACAATTTCATGATGCTGTGAAATATTTCTCCCCCTCTTCAATCTTAACTTACTCCCTTTCTTCACCCTGTTGACACTGGTCATTATCCTAGTCCCCAAGTACAAAAACTCAAGAGGAGAGAAAATTACATTAGGGATGAAAATTGGACCTACATATTCCATACATGTAGCTAATCTTGGGGTCGTGGAAGAGATCTTGTCCCATAAACTTGTTTGCTTTTAAGAAACAGGTACACACTAAAGGCAAGCAATGTAATAATTGTAATGGTAAAAGAAATAATCTGTCAGTAATTCACTGCTACATGCTGAGCAAGGTCCATCCTGTCTAGTTCTTCACTGTGCCCACCATTGGAGAAGGAGTGTGCCAAATCCTCTGCTCTGATGCACCCATCTGTGAGGCTGGGAATAAAAATATTTCCCTCCCAGTTCCAAAGATGTGACACTAACTGTGCTTTTAAACCACTTGAAAACTTCACAAGTGATAAGCATTATTTTATAAACAAGCTATAAAATCTAAACAAATCTCTTTTGAATAAATCTTATTTCAACTTCTGTATTACTAACCTCATTTTAGCTCATTAGATCCAAAGTACAGATTTGATGTTCATCTTTTAGCTGCTTGTTTATAATTATTTAAAATAGAGAATAAAAATGCTTTCTGAAGTTCTGCATTTGTTATTAATATTCTGATGCATTTCAGTCTGAAAGGGGCAATCAGAAGATTTGAAAAGCTAAACAGACTGTTAGATATTGCAATTAATTTTTGAGGTTTTATTAACATTCATTCTGTTTAAGTTGGTTTTGAAGAGAAGGGATTTGAGCAAAGGAAAACCCTGAACTTTACAGTATTGCCCTATTAAATTAAAAGAATGATGGGCAGCTTTGCCCTTGTTTTTAAAATCCCCTGGTCATCTTTGACAGATGAACTTTCAGAAGGACATAGCAATAATTCTTGAGGTTTTATCACTTGGTGACTAGCTATACTGGAGGGATTTAGCTGGAAGAAACCAGCTGCCTGTGGAACTTAGACCCCCACATTAACAGTTGGAAAAGCCTTGTCATTCACCATCAGTTTTCCTGATGGATCACTCTGCTAATACCCAAATGGGTATATATAAACATTTCTTGAACTTGTTAGATATTAATGATTAACATTAAATCATTCAAATATTAAATTAGATTAATATGAGATAAAATGGTTTCCTTCCCAAGCTTTGCTTCCTCCATTTCCTGAGTCATTTTTGGAAGTCAATCAAATTAAAATGTCTGGGAGTCTAAAGGGCCATAGCTGAATCATCTTCTGACAGTGGGCTGGGGAGTGCCTTGTGGTCCATATACCCCAGCTGGTCTGCCTGCTTCTGCCTTTTCACTCTTTTCTACACCTCCCTTTATAAAGCTCTAATTAAAGTCATAAAGTACTAGACAGAATTTTAAATTCTTAAATAATGTGACACATTTTTTATGGGAGCATAAGTGTTGTAGGCATTAAAAAAAAAAAAGTGGTTCCTCTGATAGCATTCCTCATCTGCTGGTATTTTAGATTAGCATGCACAATGCATTATCTGTGCTAACATGCACAGGAGGAGATTTGCTTAGGTAAGGAAACTCAGCTTAAGGCAGAAGAAATCTTTCATTTGTTATCTCAAAAGATGCTGCTTCATGAGATCCAGCTGCTCTTATTTCTTCCGTTATTGCTGTGGAATTCACTTCAGCATTAAAACATCTGCCTTACTGCTGGAGGTGCTGAAGAAGCCAGGCAGGGCACTTAAATTTACACAGTGACATTCCTGCCTCACGTGAGGCTAATTCAGTGAAGTGCTCTTTTATTTGGGCTGTGTTGAAGTGGAAAGATGTGAACTGATGAGGTCTGCGTTCTTTCTCCAAGCTGCCAGTTCGCTTTTGGACGTGTTGCTGCTAAGTCTCTGTGCAGGCTGCTGGCACATGCTCCACTGCTTATTCCTGGCTGCTTCTCAAACCACAGTACAAAGAGGAGACCCTCTTTCACCTCCCCCAATTTTCTCCATGCTTGGAAAGTTGTGTGCTTGTTGATTTCTGAAATTTCACTCTCAGCAGTTGATCTGCTTTATGTGAGCGCTGGGAAGAGAGAAAAATAACAAGGAACTAAACAAAAACACTGATATGCTGTCTTTTGGGGCACTTTCTGGGGAAGTTTTCAGTGTGCCCATTCTGTTGGAATTAAGTAAGACAATTGCAAGGAAGCTGAGTCTCTGTGTAATAATAATGGAGTTTCCTTAATGAAATTTGCTTCTTGGGATCAATGTGTTAAGACCCAGATGAATCAGAAGCACCTGCTGTTTCAATAACATAGAATCATATGGCAGTGTGATTTGCTTCAATACTGCTTTAGATTTTATTGCTTCACAGTAAGTAAACTATTATTTTTTGCCTGGATGAAAGTGGTAAAAGCATTTCTTTGATTCCCTCATGACTGCTACACTTATTGGTGTCATGAAGGAAGCCTTTAGGATGTTTAAAGTCTTTTGAAGGTCAGTTTGAAAGGATATTTTCCAAGCCAGAATATATATATATATATATATATATATATGCATTATTAGACATATATACTGCATTGCTATAGACTTAATACTAGTCTTGCTTTTTTAAAGAATTGTGGGATGCATATATAGCAGTACACATTTGGGGTGTCTTGTAAGGGTTTCTGTGTGAAAAAGGGCAGAAGCATAAATCATTATCTTCAGTGGGAGATAAAGATCCACATAGCTTATTTTAAAAACTTTCTATTCAGTGACTCATAGTTGCTGCTTGGAAATGTGCAAACTGTTAAACCTCTCCTGTCTGTCGTACTGTCTGGCCAAAGTTTGAAAGAAAGCTAAGTGCTATCAGTGGAATTATCTGTGCTCATTTTTTGTATCAATACTTGTAATTCCTTTTTTGTAAATAGTGTGATTCTAGGGGTGTCCTGCATAGGGCCAGGAGTTGAATTCTCTGATCCTGATGGGTCCATTCCAGTATATTTCATGATTTTATAAATCGTTTCCATGAGAAGTAATCTGTCATATACCCCACTCTCTAGACAAAGAAAATAAAGTACCAAGTGGGAAAAGAACCCAGAACATAAAAATAGGCTCTTCTTGAAATATTTTTATTTTGCCAGTGTTAGTAAACCATTTGTGAATAGCAGCTCCTTATGTTTGTGTTCTTTCTTTTGGAAGAACTGAATAGTAGCACTTCTCTCCAGGGAAGGACGATGAACTCATAAATGAAGGAACGTTCACAGTATTTGAGAGCAATGAGTTAAAATAAACTTTTCGGCAATTCTGTGCAGAAAACATCTTTATGATTTTTATTTTTTTTCTTTTTTAATAAGCCTTGTGGATGTTGTTTTAACCAGCTCACCAGGCTGAGGTCAGGTCTCCTGCAGGCGTTTCTGGTCTCAGGGACCCTGGCCCCACTCCAGCAGTGAGGGGGAGCGAGTGCCCAGCTCAAGGGCTGTTAGCAGCAGTGGGGGGAGAGGGGCCCATGCCTGCCCTGCTCAGCCAGGGAGTTTAACATTTATGGAAATAGCCCGTTTGGTGCTTCCCTCCCCCTTTCTCCAGTGCCCTTACTCGTCTCTGTTGGCCCTGACATCTTTGGTTTCCATAGAGATCACAAGAAGTTGCAGCAGCAGTTTTATACTTGGGCTTGGCTGAAACAAAACCTTGGCAGTTGTGGCCGTTTGGCCAGCAAACCTACCTTGGCTCAGTGCTCTCAAATGCTTTTGAGGACTTTCCCTGTTTTAGTATAAATTGCACTCCGGTTCTCTTTTCGCCATTTGAAAAGCATTATTAAACCTGTGATCATGCGTTAACTGTCTAAAGTGGTTTGATTTATTAGAGTAGGAAGCAGTCAGCCTGTCCTTACCTTGATGGTCTTTGAAGAAAGTCAAACAGTAGTTCAGTATAAGCAGCGTGCTGCTGTGTTCCTGTGGTACAAACTTTGCTCCTGTCATTTTGGGTGATGCTAACTCAAATGCACTGTGTGATAGGCTTCATCGCTTAGCAGAGTGCAATTTTGGGAACACCTGCTGTCCTAGGGTAACGTTAGTTTTGTCTAAAACTTATGTTGTCACTTTGTGTTTTAGAAAGTACAACAATATACATTAATAATTCAAGCTACGGACATGGAAGGAAACCCAACATATGGTCTTTCGAACACAGCAACTGCTGTCATCGCTGTGACAGATGTCAATGACAATCCTCCAGAGTTCACTGCCATGACTGTAAGTACAGCATAGGAGGTACTGAAGGGTGTGCATATTTGTAACCCTTCTCTGTTTCTCTCATTGTATGCACAGACAGTAAATATTTATTACCTATTAAATACCATACTGACAGGCATGCAGAATATATATCCCATACATACAAAGGGCAAAAGCTGACGAGGGAATCAAGCCATTGGTTCTCTGGGTGGGCTCAGGTAAACTTCCTTAGATAAACTGTCAGAGCTCCAGGGAAGAGCGATGGGCTGCCCTGCTTGGATGGGTGTTCAGGCTGGTGTGGCTCTTGCACGCTCCTCCAGATGAGGTGAAGCGTTGTGGTTTTTGCAGTTCTACGGGGAAGTGCCGGAGAACAGGATGGATGTGATCGTGGCCAACCTGACGGTGACAGACAAGGACCAGCCGCACACGCCGGCGTGGAACGCCATGTACCGGCTGACGGGCGGGGACCCGGCGGGGCACTTCACCATCCTCACCGACCCCAGCAGCAACGATGGGCTCGTCACTGTCGTCAAGGTCAGGCGTGCTTGCCCTCCTGGGAGTTCAGCAGGGGTGGAGGAAGTGGGGGGAAACACTGAGCGGGGGGAAATGCGAATTCCTGAGGCCAGCATGAATCTGGAATAAAATGGATGCTCCCTTTTTGTGGAATCTAGAAATCTGTCTCTTCAAATGTTACCTTGCTTATGCTATCAGTAGTATTCTACCTGCTCTGTTTTAAAAATCAGGCTAGGTTATTAGAAATTACAAATCTTGAATCTTTATTTGCTGAAAGTTAGAAATCGCTCTGTAAAAAAGTGTCTGCTTAGTATTTTTTGCTAGTCTAAAGAACAAGTTCTTACCTCCTCAATTAGTAGTCATACACATTTTACAATTAGTAGTCTGCACATTTTATGTCAAGATGTTCCATTAAGGAACAGATATAGGTAGTCAAAGCACAATCAGAGAGGAAAAAATGATAGGTGGGAGGGCACTTCTACAAGAGACATTTAAAGCCTGGCTATTTTTAAAACCTCATTTAAATACCTTTTATGGAATAACCTGTCTATCTTCATTCTCCAGCCAACACAGCTCTGTGTTGAGGGATGACTTACTTCAAGTGATAATAACAATGGGGTTCTATAATTAAACCTGCTAGGCAGTAGCCACCTTTCCTCATGATCCTCTGATAAATGTCTCATCTCTGAGTTTGGCCTGCTCTGGTTCCATTTGAAAGTCAAACGTGCGATGCCAGCAATCCCATTTGGAAATTAAAAAATTCACTTTTTCTTTTTTTTTTTTTTTTTTTGTTTTGTTTAATTTCATTTTGTTTCATTTCATTTTGTTTTATATTAACCCTTCCAGTATCTAGATGACAGAAAGAGACAACCTACATAGAGCATTAATAGTAATTCACGCTGTGTTTTTTTAAGAACTGTCTCTGGTTTATAACTGCTCTTCCCCAGAGGTACTAATTGTTGCATTGCAGTCTTCCAGGAAGAATTATGTGAGTGTCTGTACTTTTTAGCACTCCTTTAAGTGCCCAGACATGGGAAGAGTTGGAAACCTGCCTACAGTTTTTATTGGCAGTGCAATGAGTTGATCTGTCAACCTGTAATGAAGATTAAATTGTCTCTTGTCACTTACATCATACTGTCACATGCCAGCTGCCCCAGTAAGGTACAGGGTTTTGTTCCAGTCTGGGATCTGGGTGAGTAGTACAGTGCATAGTACAAAGGCAGATCCTGTCTCCAGGAATGCCTCAACCCTGTGCAGCGTGACAGAGGGACTCTAGATTTTCACTGTTTTTACTTCTCCTTTGATTGGACTTCTGGCTCAGTGAGGGAAATCTCCAAACTGAAGGTTGTCTTCACTGGGAAGGTGGAAGCTGTAGGTATATCAGAAATGAGGCTGGCTGAGATAACCAAGAGTCTTTCTAGTGAGATGTTGAGGGCATGAGAATCTCTGATCTATGGGAATAGCTATAGCCATGGATTTGTTTGAAGGAAACTTTTGTCCTTCTAACAGAAAGAGGCAGCTTTCTGTCCCCAGGAGAGATCATCGGGAGGCACATGTGAGTGCCTGGCACAAAGCTGGGAGCTTCATCATTCTGTGGTTAAACGATTTGTTTCCTCATTTGTCTCTAATGGCAGTACCAGAGTAGGTTAAATCCAGGAATGACAAGGTTTCTAGGTCTTCTGACTTCAAAACTGCTGCTGTTGCTGCTAAGCAAAACCCCAGCACATGGGCTTGTGTTGAGGTGATGATATCGCACTCTCTTCAGACTCTGTGCTCATTTTTGAGAAAAGCAGTACAAAGTAATCTTCAAAAACATGCTTTACATGTAAAATGTTATTGTGTGTCCATTGCTACTGTGAGCAGACATCAACACTTCCTGCTCTTTGCTCTCCCCAGTCTATTGACTTCGAGACCAACAGGATGTTTGTGCTTACCGTGGCTGCGGAAAATCAAGTGCCTTTGGCTAAGGGGATCCAGCATCCTCCTCAGTCAACAGCAACCGTGTCCATCACGGTCATTGATGTGAATGAGAGCCCGTACTTTGTCCCAAACCCCAAGCTGGTGCGTCAGGAGGAGGGGCTGATGGCTGGCAGCATGCTGACGACCTTCACCGCGCAGGACCCGGATCGCTACATGCAGCAGACGTCCCTAAGGTCTCTAAAGCATTTTGCAGTATCTGGGTGGGGAGCAGAGAGATGGCATGTGAATGATTGCATTTACTGCAGCACACAGCTGTCCCAGCACATCCTGTGGCTTTTGTGCAGGGATTTTTGGCGGTAGAGAAGGTGAACTGACCAGTGTTCATAGGTGTGTAAACTGGGTCATCTTCTCATCCTGAGTCCCATTTCATGAAGAGAGAATGCAGTTATGCATCTCTGGTATAGTATATGTTCTATCCCAACAAATTCAGTCAGAGCAGATGCATGCTTCTGTGAAGATCGTTTGCAATTAAAATTCACCAGTAAAATGAGATTGTTGATGAAATCTGAAGGGTTTTATTTTAATTTTTTCTCCATCAACGCAAAATGGTGTTGTTACCTGTCTATGAACTTTTGTACTGATAGCTGTGATCATAATTTAATTATAATTTTTCTTATATCTAAAACTTTGCTACAGGAGCATGCCTCATATAAGACATGGTCATTATGTGCAGAGCTGAGGCTATGACTGCCCATGGGTCAGGACACACCTTATGCAGCTTTTTTTTTTTTTTTTAAGCTCACATAGAAGAAACTCCAGAACTTTGTCTTTCCTTCCAAAATCAAGATTATCGTGATTTTATTTTCTCTTGATTTTTGGTTAGCTGTTTGTGATACTTAGCTCATTTCTGGACAGAACCATCTTAGAAATAACAGCATGAGGACTTCAATACTAAGACAGCTTGCACTTGATTACTGTCAAAGGGAAAATTTATTAGATAGAGGAATGGTTTTGAAAGCAACTTCTCTTTCAAATTAGGATAAGAAACATGCAGCAAAACCAGGGCCTCTGAGAATGGAGTGATATTGAAGTGCTAGAACAATGTGAGTTAGTGCAACTAACACTCCATTTTTACCTGTCTCCTGCTCTCAGCACTCTGACAAGATGAAAATAGTGTGAATAGCTCTGTAGGTGTAGAAAAACCAAGAAGGATCCTGACTGAATATTTTAATTGAGTCTGAGTATTAATGTTATATAGTTTACGGTAATTATGTTGTTTCCTCCAGTTACATGATAACTTACAGGACAAGGCACTTCAAGAATAGAAATCCAGGACTGGTTTTAATACATATTTACAAGAAATTTACTGACAGGGCTTGATAAATGGAAATTTGTAAAATTCTATCTTCAAATTCCAAAAACGTGTTCAGAATACAAATTAAAATACTAATACTGTCTTTGTTGTCAATATTTTTGTTGGCAGATAAATAACTTGTGATTAAATACGCAGGTACTCAAAACTTTCAGATCCTGCAAACTGGCTGAAAATTGACCCTGTTAATGGACAAATAACTACTACAGCTGTTTTGGATAGAGAGTCAATATATGTGCAAAACAATATGTATAATGCAACGTTTCTTGCTTCTGATAATGGTATGTATCAATACTGTGTATTTTTTTCAGAAAGCTTTTCTTCTTTGTGATTGAATGGCATTCAGTTTTACTAGGGCAGAAAACAAGATATGCTTAGAATACATCCCATTGGAAATCTGTATTAGTATCAGACTGTGTATAATTTCCCAGCTATTTGGGAAATGGCTGAAAAAATAATTCTCTGACTTTGTAGAAAAAGACTGTCTTGGTTAAATAAGTTGAGTGACAGAAAATTGAAAAAAACCCTGCATGGGAGTGTGGTAGGTTGAGTGAATGCACAGCATGAGTGTGCTTTATGGGGAGTAATGTGTCATTGGAGGGGCTTTGTATTTTCCCACATTCAGGCTGCAGCAGTGCAGAGGGAAAAGTATCTTTTTTTTTGTCAGTTTGTTAGTGACAATTAACACTGCTCAGAAATGAGTCCTTTGATTTCAGCTGGAGTGCTGCACTGTTCATAGCTGATAGCAGAAAGATGGACAGGCACAGTTAGGAACATTCTCACATTAGAAGGGAAAACTGAAACACTGGGGCTATTTGCCTTGGAAAGAAGATGTGGTAAAATTTTCTGAACTGGAAGCTAGATCAATTGTTTCTATACTTTGGCTCTGTTCTGGAGAAAAAAAATATAAATGGAACTGGAAGATTATGGGAGGTGGAAAGCGGACCATTGGTAGTTATACTGAAAATTTCAGTGCCAAAAGATCACATCAGTGTGTGATTACAGCAAGGTTTATGGAAGCATCACACAGTCAATGTGGATAGCAGGAATGTCTAGAAATGGCATGCTGAAAGTCAGTATTAGAAAGAATTTAAATAGCACATTTATGATGAAGGGTGGTCTTAAGCCTTCAAAGTTAGGAAATAATTTGTCCAGAGGACAAACTATCTCAATTTTGCACCTTCTTCTTTGAAGCCTTTGATGTGGACCATCTCTGGAGATTAACTGTCTGTCTGGTCAGAGAAGTGGATGAGTCCCTGATCTATGGATCTGCAGTTATTTGCTGAATTGTGCTGAGTAGGGCCATTTTTCTGAGAACAGACTACATAAGAATTACTAGGAGCAGTGACAGTGTTAGATTGGTTTTGTAAAAGACGAAATCCCAAAACTGAGGTAAACATATTTACGAGGTAAAAAGAGTGTTGGTGCAACTTCATTTAAATACCTTTGCAACTGGAAACAGGCTTAATGCTATTAATTTTTCTCTTAGGAATACCCCCGATGAGTGGAACTGGCACACTTCAGATATACCTGCTGGACATTAATGATAATGCCCCCCAAGTGCATCCAAAAGAAGCCACAACTTGTGAAACACTGCAGCCTAATGCTATTAACATCACTGCTGTAGACCCTGACATTGATCCAAATGCAGGCCCCTTTGCCTTTGAGCTGCCTGACACACCTGCCAGTATTAAGAGGAATTGGACCATTGTTCGAATCAGTGGTAATTAACTTTATGGAAATCTTCATAGTTTAAAAGAAACTTTTGCAGATGTCTTCTCCTTGGTATTATTTTGCAACATACATGAATTTGGTTAATATGAACAAGAAATCACCTTAGTGTAAGTTCCCCAGAGAACTAGAAATTTTAAGAAAGAAAAAGTGGTCAGAGCAGTCAGGAAGTCTGCTACTCTGAGTGTCACATTGCAGTTTGAGCAAGAAGTTAATGCTGAGCTCAAACATGAGCTGTTTTTGCCAGCACTATTTTAATCCTATGTAAGCAATATATTACTTTCTAACCAGGGCCTTATTTTCACACACAGGTGACCACGCCCAGCTCTCCTTAAGAATCCGGTTCCTGGAGGCTGGGATCTACGATGTGCCCATAGTAATTACAGATTCTGGAAATCCACATGCATCCAGCACTTCCTTGCTGAAGGTGAAAGTCTGCCAGTGTGACTTAAATGGAGACTGCACTGATGTTGACCGGATTGTTGGTGCAGGGCTGGGCACTGGTGCCATCATTGCAATTCTGCTTTGTATCATCATCTTGCTCAGTGAGTAGATTGCTCTCTGAATTCTGACTCCTTTACTCTTGCTTTGCAAGTACAATATTACGTTTTAGTATCAGGTATCTTAACAAAGACTGGGGAGTTATTAAAGGCTCAGGTCCAGGAATTATTGCTGCATGGTTCAGTGTTTTGGACAAGTATGAAAACTTCTGACAGTACAGTATTTGGAGTTGGACAAGTACAGCTAGCACCTGTTTGGCAGTCAAGTCCTGCAGTGGGTTTGTGAAAGAGATTTTTTCATTAATACCCATGGATACTTGTAAGGTTACATCAGTGACTAGCCAGGTTGGAGATGTGATTAGTCCCCAGGCATCTAATCTCTCTTGTGCTGTGAGTATTGTGTGATTTGGTGCCACCCATAGCGGGTAACAGTGCTTCTAAGGAGTGCTCTGATGTTACTACTGCTGTGCTTCAGATAAATGCAAGCAGGAATTACTGTTGGAAAGTAACGCATCACAGCCCTTCACGTTAAACCTGACAAGAAAGGCAGATGTTGCAGTGGTGTGTCTGTTGAAGTACTACATGAAGCTGTGCCAGTATTTCATTTTGTGTGAAGTGCATTGAGTAAGGGAAATGACTAAAAATCATGAGGACATGTCTGTCCAGTGTAGTAAATTAGATACTAGCTCTCCTACACATTAGAGTTAACTGATTGCCTATGGTGGTGGAGCACAAGGGAGAGATTAGCCTGGTCATAGTACACTATGCACCCATCTAGAACATAGAAAATTATGGAAAGGAGTAATAAAAATGAAAAAAATTGAGCCTGGTGGAGCACATGATTCTATACAAGCACGCAGTGCATTTACTTTCTTGATACTTTCTAAATGCTAGGTATGAAACTAACAGAGTCTTATTGAAGGAGAGATTTCTTTCTGAATATAGTGGTTTATGAAGCATAGTCTTTCTTAATTGATGACAAGTTTATTTTGCAGATGTGGAATGGACTTGTTACTTACAACCTTGAATATGTAATAGATTTCCTAACCAAATTTTCTGTAGTGATGTGAGTTTAAACATCTCGTGCTTAAGCTGCCTTTTGCCAGATTTTTAATTTAAAAAATCCTGTACCTTATCCAGAACAGTCAAATCCAACTTCATTGCTTTTTTCTTTCTGTTATTTTTTCTTTTTTAAATCTTGACATTAAATTTCTACAGTTTTCTATGGCTATATTTCAGAATCAAGATGTGGTTTTGTCTCTTCTGTTTCTTTGTTCCAGTTCTAGTTTTGATGTTCGTGGTATGGATGAAACGCCGTGATAAAGAGCGTCAGGCAAAGCAGCTCTTGATTGATCCTGAGGATGATGTGAGGGACAACATCCTGAAATACGATGAGGAAGGGGGTGGAGAAGAAGATCAGGTGAGGAAAGGTTGATGGGTTTTATGTATAGATTTGCACTTCTCCCTGCACTTCATTTCGTTTACATTGAGACACTCCGGTAGGTAGCTGATTTTTACATTAAATACTGAAGGCAATAACTTTAAATAAAACATTGCTTTCTCATTTTGTTTTTTTTGCTGTTGCAGATATACCAATTGCTTGCCATTTGGATGAGATGTAAAAACAGTATCTTGTCCTCTTTCAGTAAAAGCATTCTGAACAGCTAAAGCTGTTGCATTTAAATGAAAGTTAACATCCACTCTCATTGCTGTCTGTAAACTTTCCTCACTCCTTGTCCAGGAACTTGTTGTACAGCAACACAAGTGCAGGGTGCCTAATATCATCTAAACCAAATATAACCCTTTCTTGGTGGTGGGTGAATGTCTTTCTAGATATACAGTAATCTTGGCTATTGACAGATTAGCCACCAGTGGGATTTCAAGCTTGGAAAGCATTTAGGTTTCAAGTAGCTGTCAGGGCACATCTGTGTTTATTCAAATACCTTCCCAGGCAGATGCCATATGCATTTACTCTTATGTCACCTCTGGTTGAACCACTGCTGATATGTCAGAGGACTAGGGGTGATGTGTATATGCTAAGAATAGCTTCTTTTTCCCCCTTCTCTCTCCAAGTTAGTGGATTTTCAAGCAGTGTGATTTCCTTCCTTCAGAGGACGTTTATTAAGTGTTTATGAACATGACAAACAGCAGATTTATGCACATTATTAATGGTAGAAGTAAGTGGAGTAATTACAAAGAGAACAGTGCATATAATAGAGTCTACGAAATTTTCCAGTTAAAAGCCTTGAAAAATTAAGTGCAATTCTTCCACACATCCCCAGTCTCAGTCATCTGGCACTTGAGTTATCTGAAAAGTGTCTCCCTTCACTGGTACAGACTTTTATAGTTTCCTTCTGCTCATTTGTTTGTTTGTCTGAAATTTGTGTTCCCCTTAGTAATTTCCATGCTTCCTGCGTTTCCCCAAGTACTGTTCCTACTTCCTGGCTTTTCTGCATAATGCTCTTCTTAGGCAGTTTTCAAAGGAAACTTCAGTTTATGCAGTTTTGGAGAAATGCTTATGTTAAATAAAGTGAGAACAACCCTTTGAGTCTATGCATGTATTCCAGTTGTTTGTACGTAGTTTGAGGACAAGAGCTGCATCCGGTTTGTGCATCTGTTATTGCACAAGGAAGATTTTTGCAATCTTAAAATCTTTACAGTTTTGCATTCTTAGAAGAAAATTAGGAAAACTCAGTCCTGTGAGAAGTAATTTTTCAGTTCTCACATGGGATTATGAGCTTTGGTCATCCAGAATTCTCTGGTGGATCTGTTAAAAATTGTCACGGGTCTTTTATTTTTAATTGCTGTCCATGCAACCCTTAAGGACAGAGTTAGGTTCTCTGAGTGCAGTCCATGGGGAAGGCACAGGTGGTGGTAGGGTGGTGTTGGAGGGATTGTGCTGCAGAACAGGAGCATTAAGCATTGTACCAGTGTACAATGAGAGTAAAATGGGAATGGTTCTGCAGTCGCTCCTCTGCCCATCTTGTGCTGTGCTCCTCTCCAGCTGGCAGTGCTGTTTGTGAGGGGGATGCAGTGAGGGTGGTGTGGCAGGAGGGAGCATCCTGTGAGTGCTGCAGAGGTTAGTGCAACATAAACCATCCATAATCACAGCCTTTCACCAGCAGTGGATGAACGTGCTGCACACAGGGAGAGGAGAGCTGCCAACGGGTGGACCAGCAGGAAAATAGAGAGAAATGTGAAATTAGGACCATTTCCTCTCACAGTGGGCATAGAAGGCATCTAGACTAGAGAATTTTAAGGGCTTTACAAAAGACTGAAAGATTTTTAGTCGCAAACCCCCTTCTTACTTTCTAAAGGTGAATTTTACAGCCACTGCTGCAATTTAGTTATCTTCACTGCAGCTACTTTGTTCAGGTACACGGATCCCTTTTTTGATCCTTTGACAGCAGGCCAGTCTTTGGGGATCATGACCACTTCTACTGTAGCCAGTTTTATACCAGTAACAGGCATGGGGCTAGGTTCTCCCATAGCTTCAAATCTAGGAATTTATTCCTATGCAGAATGGATGAAGAGAGAGCATGAACTTTTAAACTTTTTTTTTTGTCTAGAGTGATAATGTAAATATGTTCCGTCTTTTCAGGGAGATTATTTTGCTTTATTTTGGTTAGACATTTTTTTTAAACCTAAATTCTGCCTGTACTTAATTATGATGATAATAATTCCTAGGTTTGTTTCTTCTTGGTTCCCTCCTGGCCCCCCTCGCCTCCTGTGCCCAGGGAAAAGAGGGAGGATTATATTTCATTTGGGTTTATTTGGTTTTGCACATATTTTATGTGAGATTTAAGAACTTAGAATGCAAAGATTTTTGAGTGTCCCCACAAGTTCTCTGCAAGCAGTAATCTCATTTTTTGCAAACCATGGCTTAATAAAATACTGCATAAGCAAAGCTGTGTGCAGAGCATTATGGGCAAAAGGTATTGGCTCTAAAGACCTTTGTGTTTTTGCCAATGTTAATGAAAGTATTCAAGTGTCAGAGTGAGGGTTCTAAAAAAGTACAGGACTAACATCAAAAATGTATTTTCAGAATAAGGCCTCCTAGGGTAAAGCTGCCTCTGCTCTGTTAAAATCAAGAAAAATTGCTTTGTGTCAATCTTGGATCCATAAGTCATCAGCAAATTACAGGAAAATGCTCTGCGTCACTATTAACTTTTTTATGGTGCACCATCCCTAAAATCCTGAGGATTGATTAAACAAGCAGCTTCAGTAGAAGGCAGTACACAAGGTGACTCAAACAGAGCCATCCAGCCCAGAGTGCATCTCATGTGGTGTAGTAGAAGGGAATTTTAAACCCTTGTGTTCTTCTCAGTGAAAACAGCATTTTAAAGGTTCCGACTTTTTCATAATCGGTAAAATGACTTTTATTTATAGCCAGAAAATTCCTTTTTAAAATCTCATGCTTCTCTAGAAGGACAGCTTGAAGATTTTCCCTGTGTGGCCTGGTATTTCCCAGATGTTTAGGTTATTTGAAGATAAGACTGTTAGGGCTTTAAGGTAAGTGAGAGTCCTTAGTTCTCTCCGTATCCTTAAACAAATTAAACTGGAGGCTTTTATCTTAAAATTATTTATTTATTTGAGAGGTTTCATTTATTTATTTTGAAGCTATGCAAGTTGGGTTTCTTAGCTGTCACGGCAGACCCAGAAACTCCTAAAACATGTTCAGCATGTTCCTTTCAAACTCTCTGTACATTCTGTCAGGGTGATGTCTCCTGTAAGAAATCAGATGAGTTCAAATTCCAGCTAGTTCCTCTGAGTCATAGCAACTGCCAGCAACAAGTTGGAATTCCTCTTTGGTTTTGTTCGTGTGTTTGGTTTTTTTCCTCCTGCACCAGCAGTTCCAAGGAATTATGATGTGAAATCTGTAATAAAAGAGCAGTTTAGCCCATCGTGAAGGTCTTCTGTTAATCCCATCTGAGGCCATCTTGTTCAATCTGACAGGCTGAATGCTTGTCAAGAAAATTGAGATCTTGAATGATTCATAGTTGTCTTCTACCCTGGCATGATGTAAACTGGGTTGTGTGATCTCCACAGCAGCTGAGAAAAATGCTATGAATTCTCTAAGCCAGAAAAGCTTTTGATCTATGGGTCATAACTGAAGTCAGCCTGCTCACCTCTGAAGAGCATTGTCAACACTGGGAATGTTCTGGACTGTTTTCTCCTAGAAAAAGCAGGCTGAAAAACAGGCTTCAGTAGGTTTAGAGCACTCCTGTCCTTCCAGGCAGCAGCTTTCTGGGTTTTGTGAACAATGACTGTACTAGCAGAAGCTGGGGATGAGGGAGGAATGAGAGAAAGCAGAGGTATTCCAGGTAGAAAAATTTGGATTCTTCTCAGGATTCTGTTTACTATTTTGTACTTACAAAGTTTAGCTGTCTGACTTAGGGAAGATGGGCCATGAGAGGGTTTGAGTCACCATCACTCTACAGAAGTCAGTGGGACTGGTTGGGAAAGGGAGAAGTGTTGGTGGTTTTTTGTGTTTATCTTTTGGCTTTTTGCTTTGTTTGTTTGCTTTGGTTTGTTTTTTGTTAAACCTTGGTATTTTGTTTTGATTTTCTTAAAATTGCATCTGAATCTTAAACTCTTGGGCGTGGGGGAAGTAGAGTTTGTTATATTCTGGAACAGAAAGTTCAAATTACATAACTGGTAGTGAGTGCCACTCTTGATGACTATGGACCTCATGATGTGTAGCTTGCAGTTGTTTAGCAAATGGGGAGGTGTGAGGTGCAAATGGTGAATTTTCTTTGCTGCTACAATGTGCTCTGAACTTGTGACACCAGTCTCAGATGCAGACACCAAGACCTGCTGCTGACTGAGCCTTGAAGCACTTAGCATGTGTCTGCAGCATAGTTCACACACACAGCACATCACAGCCCATAACCATCACTAACTCATTTCCATTGCACATCTCGGGCCATTTGTGTGACTTACATCAAGGCACTGGGTGCCTGACTGGGATATGTGCAGCATATGTCAGCCTGATAACTGTGACACATTTTTTTTCATCTAATTGCTTTTGTATACATCTCATTGCACAAGATGATTCTCTCCTTTCAGTTCATTTCTATAATGTTTTCTGAATTTTGGTAGTGGTTGCTAATGCAGGTGGTCCTGTTGAAGCAAGCTGTCTGAGCAAGTGGGTGGTATGCTTTTAAAGTATTGCAGATGAGCTGTTTTGAACATGTAGGATAATCTAGCCCTCAGATCTTTTCAGCACAAGAATTTCAATGCGATGATTTTACTATTATTCAAAGTAGTTTTCTTGCTGAGGAGTCTTCATGGCCCTTGCTACATCAGGTTTTTTTGTTGGTTTTTTTACATTAGTCAATACCTTGGTTTTTGTCATATTTTTTACATATTTAGGTAAAAAGAGAAAATAGTAGCATTTATTTTAATGACGTTAATCACATTAAAAATAGAAGATGAATGGTTTTTTGTTATGTATGCAGGATCTAAATTCTAAACAGAAATTGCTCCTTTATGAAAGGGTAGCTGTGTTCCAGCATTTATGTGGCATAGATAAAAGCAAAATCAGGTAATCCTTCTAAATTTTTGTGTGTGGGTTTTGGCTTTTTTTTTTTTTTCTTCTTATTGTCATAACTTTCTGTATACCAAATTTTAAGATAACATCAGTCTTCTGTGCTGGGTGTTGTTACCACCTCTGTTATAAACATGATAATGGTCCTTACCTACTGCACTAACTTTATAAATCCATGTGATTACATTTTCTTTTTTCACCACCCTATCTGAGTGTTAATCAGATCATTTACTCTCAGCTTTTAACCTTCATTTTGCATTGCATTAAAAATAGAACATGTTTTATATTCTGAAATTTCAAACATAATGAATGAAATAAAGGTTGCTATGATATTCCCCATGAATATACAATACTATAATTAAAAGGTGGTTATTTCAGGGATTGTGTTTGCTTACTAAGACATTAGCTTCACTTTTTTGAATAAGTGACTCATACAGTGCTCCTTTGGAGGAATTACTGTCATTCCTTGGTGAATCTTTATCTCATGATGTGAAAGTAATTTTTTCATAATTCCATTACAAAATTGTTTTGTTTTATCATATCTAGAGCCTCTGCCTGCTATTGTGTTGTATCTGCAGCTGGAGTTTTCACCTTTTTTATTATAAAAAAAGATAAGCTAGCTTCTTCCTTATCTTAAAAATTGTTAACTTGTAATACTCCAGATGCATCTATAATAAAAGCAAATGGGAAAAACAATATGGCAGAAAGTAAAAAGCAAGTGACAAACAAAGAGCAACTGTTGATGCAGGCATTTTAACTATCCTCCCACCTGAAGCCTGCATCTAGTCAGTCTTCTCTCTTTGCTTTTTTGAAGTCTCATTATTTCAGCAAATGTAAGATTTAGGGGAGGGTTGGAACATTTTTCAAAACTCAGGCAATATTTTAGGTGCAAATTTCTGACAGCTTTTTAGGTTGATGTTTTGTGAGTTTGGGGGTAGAATATATAGCAGGATTGGTTTTCACTCCCTTTTTATTTTTTTTTTAACATCTCAGTGAGATTCCTTACCTCCCCATCCCATTTCTCTGTTGGCATAGACAGTAGTTGCCTTTGGAACACAAAGGCAAAGCAGAACATGTGTTTTATCCATAAGTATTTCAAAGTCATCATTAGTTCTGTTCTCTTCAGAAAATGAAATACCTGAGTTTATACTAAGGCTCCATCTCCTCTAAAAGGGTCAGGTAAAATTGAAATTTCTGCTGCTCTTGTTTTATATGCACCTAAACCACTGCAGTTAAATGTGTTCAGTGAAAGACACTTAGAAGTCATCAAATTAAGTTAGTGATCTGGTAACAATTAAGTTGATTATTTCTTGTATGGGGATACAGCTGAACTTCCATATTTCTTTGCAAAGGGTGCATCCCTTGAAAACAAAAAACAAGTATAGTGGTTTTGTTACATGATTCGTGTGTCCAGTCATATGTTCATGCCTAGCCAAAGCTTCTGTTCTGTGGTAGGCAAAAACCCAAGTCATCCCTAGGAGTGTATCACACAGTCTCATGAACAGCCAGGGTAAAATAAATAAAATAAACCAAGAGCTCTGGGATAACAGGGAAGCCAGAGTCATAAATCATTAATGAATGTCAGTCACATTCCAGGCACTAGGCTGTGGTAGTGGGAAGTTCAATTCAGATGTAATGTATTAAAATATTTTCTGAGTTTTGCTTTCTTAAAAAAAGTCAGTCCTGTCTCTGCACAGCGTTTTATAGTTTTTGTTCATTGTGGTTTCGTTCTGTTGTTTGTAGTTCTGCATCATAATGCTTCAGGATACATTCATATAAGACAGTTATCAATTACTGTAAATTTTTTTTTAAATTTGTTAGGGTTTTTTTCCAAGAACTTAAGTAAATCTTCTAATTTAGAACAGCTAATGAGGATTAAAAAAATAAACATTTAAAACATCTCCATCTGTAACTAATGACTGCTCTGTGAGGGATTATTACTCAGGTGCTGTTCAGTGAATAGATGTCTTGGCCAAGAGGAAGTTGTTAAAGGAGGAGATTTTTGAAAGGTGAATTACCTTATTTTTCAGTGATTACTGGGGAGTGTAAAATGGCCTTCTATTCTGGATGGTTTTTTCTATTCAAATTGAGATACTTGAACTGTGCTTTGAACTATTGTGCAGGTGTTCTTAAAGAAGTGTTTTTGGGGGTTTCAGAGCCTTCTGCATACACTTCTGGTAAGGTAGTTAATTTTTAGGGCTTGTCTACCTGATTTTGACTTTTAGCACTCTTCAGTGGGATTGTGTGTTTCAGGAATGTAAAGTTTGAATAATGGTCAAAGTCTTTTCTTAAAGCTGCTAGAACTAAGTGGAAGAGCTAATGTCAATATGGTTATCAGCTTGGAGGGAAGAAGGGGTTAGTGGGGTTTGGGGCTGGGGCCAGTGAGATTGATTGATTTCACAAGATGAAACTTTGAATAAAATGCCCTTCTAGCTCATTAAAGTTGTCATCTCTTTAACCACCAGTCATCAAAAAGGCAGCTGTAGTTTCTTCAGTGATAAGGGATTTCATGAACAAACAGAAGAAAAAAAAAAATCATTCTACTTGCTTCACTTACATCCCCATTGTAGAATGTGAGATTTCTGTTTCTCTATTGACTGTAGGCTTGGACTATCAGGCTAGTCCAAGTTTCTTGTTTCCAAAGGCCTGAATTTTTCTAGATGCAAGTGGGAGCAAACTAATATATCTTAGCAATACTACAGTTGAGGAAAAATAAATCCATTCTCTCTTTCATCAACAAATCTAAGCTTGTCCAGAAGTTTGAGGAGGAAAAACATGAACAAACCATATGTTTGGGCATGCTCAAGTCCAAACTGAAGGAAGGAAATTTTTTCTAGAATTGCTTGAGTTAGGGCTAAACAGTACAAATAAATACCTCTGACAAAAATTGGCAGCCATAAGAATTAGATGCTCACAATTCTCATTGAAGTACATTTCCAATGGAGAGCCAAGACCATTTCCACAATGAGCTGCCAGTAATCCCTAAGCAGATTTACCTATGAACAGGTTAAATGGGAAAAGACTGGAACAAAACCAAAACACTGTTGAATGGTGGTCCTGAACTAGGAGTAAAAATGATGACCCAGGATACTGCTCAAAGCTGTCTGCCCCAACCCATCCCAGCATGTTCTCTCTATGATGTGCCTGTGTTCCATTCAGCTGTCACTTCTACAGTTAGCTATCTTAACAAACCCTGTTTGAGGATAACCTTTTAGTCCATTCAGGAGCTTTAGGTAGTATGTGAAAGGCTGTCCCACTTTCCTGTCTGTGAAAGCAGCACTGAGTGAAGAGATGGGACCTCAGCACCTCTAAACAGCTTATGACCTGGCATTTTAAAACACTTTTCCTTCTTTTACTTTGCAGTAATTGAGTTGACTTCAGACAGAATGGTGCTGTGTTTGCTTGGCACTCAGCTGGTTTGGGGATAAGTTGGCCATACCCCACTGATGTGCAGTTAGTATTGATTTTAATGATAAACTCTCTGATTGAGAGTCTGAGGTAATACAATGGATCTTCTTTTCTTGTCTGGACACTATTAGGCCTGCAAGATAAATTTTCTCTGATGGAAGGCTAAATGGCAATGTCACAAATTACCCTAAGCAAAAAAACCAAAGTGAGATTCCACATCAGGACATGTTCTGCACTGCTGTTACCTCACAGATGGTTATCTTTGCTGACTTTTTGGCTATTAGGATCTGGATATCTCTCAAACAATTAAATACATACAAAAGGATGCCTTAGATGTGGACATAATAGACTGACAAACTTGATTTATATTTCTGTATGACCACTAACCAGTAAAAGAATTGTATACATATGTGTGTGAGCAGGAAAAAAAATATTAACTTTACAGAACTGAAATTAACAGAGACACTCTTCTGGTTTTAATACATTGTTATTTAACCATACCAGTTTGAATTCCTCTACAATGAAATGCTTAGATTTAAAAGAAAAAAATTAATTTCTCCCTGTTGGTGTTTTCCACCTTTATCTTTTGGGTGGGTATGAAAAGCACTCGTGTTGCATATTTATAAATTCTAAGAAGTACATTCTTCTCTGTTTGATAGGATTTTCTGATAGCATGTCTCTAAACTATTTTGATTTATTTTACGTAATAAAAAGGGAAAGGATAGAAAGTTCTGTTCTGTTTACTTTTCTCCGATTCATACTGCTTCCTGGAGATCACTTATTATTCTGTTTGGTACATGAAGTACCGAAGGGTAGGAGTTACAGCTCTGCCCCAAGGAACTTGTAATCTAATTAAAGCATATGAAACTGCATTCTCAGATCTCAGTAGAGCTGTTCCACCTTTTTTGACTGTATGTTTGTGTGCAGTCATCTGAGAACTCCAGTAACAAATCAGAAGATGTAGTGGATTTGATAATCAGGTACAGTTCTCCCCAAGAACTGCCATCACTGCTGTCAGAAAGAATTCTTCCCCTGCTGAAAAGTCTGGGTTTGGGGTCACAGGAGGTCATGGTCTCAGAAAGGATCTACATTCCCTTAAGAGCCACTAAGGAACTAATGAAAAATAGTCTGAACAGACAACTTCCAGCAAATTGAGATTATAAATAACATTTTTACCAGAACAGCACTGTTGAAAAATTGATATTTTTGCTGGATAGAGTAGCTTATTTCAGATGTTTATAACTGCTTGGATTATGTGTGGGGCAGGGTGTCTGGCATACAGTAGAGTTGGCATGAGCCCCCATCTGCTGGTAGCTCTTGAATGGCTTTTGTTGAAGCCTTGAAATCCAGTTCTTTGCTGCACATTCTCACCAGTGCCCAGTGTAAAGGCATCCTAGAGCATGACTTTCTTCTAGACATGGCAGCAGTGAGGAGAATGACAATGATGAAATGCATCACACTGTGCAAAGAGAATTCAGGCATATCTATGTTCAGTGCCTAAACATTTATCTAATTAAATTTTTCACATACATACATACAGCTTATTGGAATTCATGCTGCTATGCTAACTTCATCAGTCTGCCAGAGTTTGAAACAGCAGCATCAAGTACTTAATGAACAGATTCGTGAGTAATCTCTAGGAAGTGCTTAGAATTAAGGCCAAATCTGAGGAGCTTTGTACTTCTTACGACATTTTCCCCCTTTTGGCTTTCATATTATGGAAACCACGTAAAATCAGCAAGGGGTCTTAAATTCATTCTTTGAAGGTATTAGAAAATACTGCAGAACACTGTGCTTGCTTTTTTTTTTCCTCAGAATGTATGGTATTTATTTGCTTAGGAAAATAAGAGTTGGATTTGGCATCTTTGCTCTATGCTGTAAATCATCATTACTAGGTAAAGTGTTTAGTCCCTTAATAGTACTACTCAAATCCCTGCTTCTCAAGGGAAGACTTACAAGAAGCTCTACAAATCTGATGGAATAGAATCAAAACAGGAGATTCAGGGAGTATAAATCAAATAACATCCTGTTGGTATGCAAATAACAGTGTTATTGACTTACTCTCAGTAAGCATTACAGTCCTGAAAACAGGACTCGTGGTGAAATGATACTTTGCATTTTCCCTTTTTTCCTACTCATGTTTCCCCCTGACAGATACTGTTTGAAATTCTGCTAACATACTGTGTCTGTTCCATATTTTGCAGGATTATGACTTGAGCCAGCTCCAGCAGCCTGACACTGTGGAACCAGATGCCATCAAACCTGTTGGAATCAGACGTCTTGATGAAAGGCCAATCCATGCAGAACCTCAGTATCCAGTCAGATCAGCTGCTCCTCATCCTGGGGACATTGGGGACTTCATTAATGAGGTAAGGAAGCGAAAAAGGGTTTCCTCCTAAGGTCTGACAAGCTTTTATATTTTGTTTATTCTACTCCGCATGAGTAGCTGTTATGTTAGAACATAATAACTTTTTAAAACTTCCTTGGACAATTAAAACTGTCTCGCTAGACAGAAGTAAATATGTTCTTTTAAAGTGCAGACAAATTTAATTAACTCATTGAAACAGAAAGGGAAGATATATCAATTAACTTCTGTGCGTTCGTATTAATTACATTCATAGTACGTTATCAGCTGCAGCCACAATATCTCCAAGCAGGATTATGCAGTGGGTTCCAACTAATAAACAGACTAACAAAATTGTAGTGTAGCCTAAATTCATTTATTAATTCACAGTAATTCAATAATGGAAGAAGTTCATTTTCATTCTCCTCATACATTACCCTTTGAATCCAGATAATAGTGGAAATTCAGTATCTTCAATAAGACCAAAAGAATTCCATCAAATACGATTAGTGAGCAGGGCAGCTAAATTAAATGTTATGTAAGTGCTTTTAATACTTGTCTTGTCAGAGAGCTTTCAAAGATTTTGCATTATCTTTGATTCTTCAATCTAATAAATGTAATTGAGATTCAGACTATACCAGAGTACTGATAGTTCTGAAAGAAATTATCTTCATTATTTCTATTGCTGGTCAGTCTTAAATTATTGGTGTTGTGGTACTTACAATAGAATGTGTTTCTTGTGCTTGCTGGTTATAGGAAAAAAAAAAAAAAAACGACCCAGAATTTACTGCTGTTTGTACTTTATTCTGTACATGAATTGTAGTAGTTAATTATTTTCTCTGGTTTTCTCATATCTTCCTTGTCAGCTGGAGCTGGACACGTATTGCAGAGTATTGCAGAACAGTTTCTGCTAACGTGTTTATTCTTGTTTGCCTTGAAGAAAAGTCAGGCTAATATACTAAAGCCTTTTGTGTTGAAAAGCTGCAGAAAATTGAATTTGCCCCTTTTAAGGTGTATGGTGATACAATTGTCAAAAAACTTGGAGGGGAGTTCATGAGCAGGAAATGTACAAATATTCTTGTAATTATATTGTATTTTAAGATACTTCAGTTTTTGCATGCCTTACATTTCTACATTACATTACAGTTATAATTGGAAAATAGTTGGAGACATGGGACAATAAAAGTCCCAAGGCAGTGTACACACAAGAACTTCCTTGTGCTTCCAGACAATCAGAGATTCCCATCCTGTTCTCACACAGCTGTGACCAGACAGTGCCCACCTGGCAGGCAGGAACCCACCTGGTTTTTGTTTCTCACAGCAGCTGGGAAGCTCTGCTGTGGAGCAAAGGCAGGGAATGGGTCTGATTCTGCTGGAAAGCCAGAAAGGGGCCCAAGGTTGTCCAGCCTCCTACAGTCTTTTAATGACTTAGCAAGCTGTTCTTGCAATATTATTTTTCAGTGGGTTATCACTCTGGAAGATGATAGCATCAGTGTGTACACATGGAGCTGAAGAAACAGTACTTGCTCTCTTGATTTAACCCAGTGTGTTTTATACTGCACTGCAGACAAGCATGGAGTCATTTTCTTCCTGCTGTCTGTTGTATTATATCAGTACCTCCCTTTATGCTTCCCCTTGCCATCCACCAAAAAAAGAAAGCTTCTCCCAGCTATTCATACACAGTAAAATAATGTCATTAATGTCATTGATTTAAAAAATATGTGGAAATACATATGAAGTTAAAGAAAACACAGCAATTTTCTTGTCTACAAGTTAGCTCAGAATTAATTGTATCCTCTGATTGAAAGGAGCTATGTGAGCTAGGAGTTTTAAGCATTATATATTTAGCTTGTCTTCTTCATAAGGTTTTTTTTTCCCTAGTATTTCACAGTAATGTACTGTTGTACTGTGGGGCATTCCACCTAACCCTTTCTCTAGCAGACAGTAGACACCCAAAGATTGTCCATGCTCTGTTTTCCCAGGAAAATGGGCATTCTATTTCTCTAAAATAGCGTCATCTTCATTTATCTTTTATGTAAAAAACCTGCCATGGCAGATGTGATTATAAATTGTCTACTGGGTGTGGGGGGAAATGAGTTTGTCTTTCATAGTAGTATTCATTGTTACAGTTAAATTTCAAAATTATCAGTGTCTAAGAGCATAAATGTTCAGGCTGCACAGGTTTTCAGACTCTCCAGAAAATTGCACCTGCAGTCCTGGTATGATTAAACCCAAGAAACTTGGTAAGTTTCTCTCAATTTTACTTGAGGTAAATTGAAAAAATATCTTGAGCAAAGCCTGTCCCAGACGTTTCTTAAGGCAGTTCCTAGAGAAGATAAGCTGAGCTGTGGAAACAGCATAGCAAGATAAGAAAGAGCAAAGTTCATATCTCTCTGCATCCAACTTCAATATTATTAGATGTAATTCTTCCCTTGGGCATCTCTAAGCCAAACCACCCACAAAACCAGCCCAGTCCCCAGCTGAGCAGGGAGAGGCTGCTTTTGAATTGTCAGCACTTTGGTAGCAAAGTCTGCATTACCCCCTTGGTTTGCAAAGGTGCAACACCTTTGGAGATCAGTCCATTCTCTTTTGGAGGATGGGCCCTGCTCCAGGAGATGTGGGTCAGTATCATCTTTTGGGATGCTGGTCCTCATGTGGAAATTAATTTAATCTGTTGAGTGCTCACCAGCACCTCAGACACACAGCATTGTTCAGACTAGCTTCTGAATTGCTTCAGCTTTTGACAAAAGGTAACTATAGATCATTGATTTCAGATGCTGGAGGGTTTAGCTCCCATTGCCAAGCAAGCCTGGGGGTTTTCTTCTTATTTTCATTACAGAGTCATAGAAACAAAAAGCAAAAAAAAGATCTAGGGGGTCATTTAGGTTTTTTCCCTTTTAGCAGTACTCTGTTTTTTCTGGTATATTATTTTCTATCTGTTATCCCTTGTATTAAACCTGCTTAACTCAATGAGACATACATAAGTAAGTGTTTTGTAGTGTTCTAATGACTTCTCAGTTGAAAAACAAGTTAGAAATACAATAAAAAGTCATGCATTTTTATAACACAAAGTTGAGATGCCATGTGCAGAGCTATGAACTGTCTAAAATAGGAAGGTTCCAGAGGTGTCTGATAGTCAGAATAGGTTTTGCAGGCATAAGCTAAATGACCTCAGGGACTTTGTTGTTTTGTCTGTTTCAATGGATAGATGAATCTGTAATTGAAGAGGGGAAGGAGAAAACCTCCTTTTATTCCAGTCCAGTGTACAAACAAGTCAGTGAAATAAGTCATGTTTTATTAAGAATCCTCTGCAGACTTTGTTTTCTGTTTTGAGCCTTTTAAAATCTGCAGAGTGTAGAGCATAATTAACACTTAGAATAGTCAGGATTTGCAGGACAGTATTAATTAGACCTGTTGGAGGTAGTTTTGTTAATCCTGTTTTCAAGACCCACCTATATTGTCCCTAGAAATCTCATGCAAGTTGTATTGTGGTGGAGAGTTTGTGGCAAAGACTATATTTATAATCAATAGAGGACATAATCTGAGGTAAACTAAATTGAAACTGCAAACTGAAGGTCTCATCCCATGGGGACATAGAGGACCCTCAATTCATTCTTAGTAAATGGTTATTGATACAGTGCACCTCCATGCAGAATGGAGTCCTTTGATGGTTTCTGTTTTCTCATGTCAAAAAATGGTTCCAGATAGAAACCAATTTTTTTTTATTTCCCTGAAGGTCTCTGTTCTTCTTTTCCTTCTCATCAAAAGTCTGCTGAATCTGATTAAATAGTAGGATTAATGAAAATAGAAGCATTAGATTTTGTAGTGTTCCATGTTAGTTCAAGATTTGAGGGGTTGCTTTTCTTTAATTTGAGAGAAGTGGAGAATGCTGCCTGTATTAAGGCAAGTTTACTGTTTTTCCACTGCCAACAGTAGTTTTCCCATTCTGCTCCTTACTGCCTCCTTAGTGAAAGCTCTGCTATGTATATAAAGGAAGAAAAGGGAAGAGTGAGTCAGTCCAAGGTCTCAAGCTGGCCTCTCTGCTGCTGTGGCTCTTCTGTGACTGCTTGTTGTGCACTGGTGGTGTAGCACATGCAAATAAATATGACAATTCCCTGTCCCATCAGGTACCCCTGCTCCTGAGGATGTGCCCTGGAAATTCTGCTGTTGAATGAGCTTCTCACTCTAATAAAAACTTCGGGTTTTCTGATCAGGAAACCATAAACCAAATAACTGTAACAGCTCTGCAGCTCTGAGGTTCTTGAGCACATCTGGTAAAAACTGAGATCTCTCTTCAGAAGTGACTGACAACAAAAGCCTTGGCAGTAAAATCAGTAGAAGCCACTCCTGGCAGCCATTTGTCATCTTTTCAGTTGTGCAGATGCAGCAGGCTGTGTATGCACACCTCCTCTACCCACTGAAAGGGACAGCATCATGAACTAAAAAGGTGGCAGTGCTGAAAGCAAAGGGAGCTTCATGAGCTGATAGCACTGCCAGGGCTGTCTGACAGGCTGCAGAGCCCAGCAGCAGAGCACAGCAGGACACTGGGGCACTCAGAGAGTGAGCTTAGCAGGGGGAAAGAGAAAACATTGCAGTAGCTCTTCCTCATTTTAGTATGTAACTTGTGACACGACTGTGGCAGAAATCTTGTCATTTGAAGAGTTAGACACCAAGTTCAGTCATTCCACTGTGAACCAGAAGATAGGTGAAAATGTCAGTGTAAATTGTGCTGCTGGTTGAATCAATACCTCCAAAACATGACCCGTGGCTGCGTTCTCTGAATGAAATGGATTACGCCGCCAGCACAACCTTTGAGAAAGTGAATTTGTTAGTGAGATCCTATCTTGTAAGTCAGTAACTCAAAACCAGTTTCCTTTTCTGAAATGCTATCATGATAGCAGCAGCAAATTGAAAAAAAAATTACAACTTCCCCCTTGGAAAAACAGATGGAAAGAGGCTGCCTTCTGCCGTGTCATGGATGACTGATAGGTATCAGAATTTCTGCAGTGATGTAGGAAAATGTTTTGTTCGCTGATTTTTTAAAATAAATTGGTATCCCATGGTTGGCTGGCTATTAGTAGGCAGAACTGCAGGGAAATAACATTCTGTCTCCAGACAGACTTTCTAAATGACTTTCACACATGGATGCCTGGCATTCATACCTCAGCACTCCTTAACCTCAGCTGGTATTTACTCTCCTTCCCTTCACCTGTGTTCCAAACATGTGGGTGTCTGTCACCCCGAGCAGGTTTAAGGAAAGATCTAAATACCTTAAGGCCAGTTACTGTCTAAGAAGTAAAGTTGCCTTTCTGCTTCAGCAGCAGAAAATAAGAGGAAGCCTTAGAACTTCCCCCTTGGAAGCTGGATAATGGATGTCTTCCAACACTTGCTATTGCCTTTTCAAAATCTCACATCTTTTGTGATTATTATGGCCATCAGGTTGGAAAATGCCAGAGAGAGATAACAAGTATCACCAATTATTCTTATCTCATAATTCAAAATTGCACTTTTAATGCAGGCTATTAATAACCTCCTTGATGTTGTTGTACCACATGAAATGAGCATTTCAAGGCCAAAATTTGTTCTTGATTAGAGGTCATTAGCTTGATAAATATGCTGGACTTTTCCACCACTGATTTGGAAATTATTTTAGGTACATTTTGCACAATCCTGAATTATTTAAGTAAGTAATAAAGAACCAGGATTCACTTCTACCTTATCAATGCCAAATGCTTTCATTAATGGGTTTAATATGTACATACTCTATCATACATATTTGTAGAATAAAAATCTGTTTCCATTTTGTCATATTTGGACGAAACACAACTGAGAGTGAAATGTTTCTAAAAAAATTTCTAAATTTTCTAGAAAATTTCTAAAAGCAGAATATATTAAATAATTTGAAGTAAGTGGAAGTATAACAATGCCTTTTTCTAATACATAAACATTAAAAATTAAAAGTGATAAAAATTAATAGTGAGCAATTAAAAATCTTAGCACAGCCTTACGGAATTCTGGAAGATACATTATCCCTTGTCAGTGGCTGCCAAAGTAGATCCTATTCGAAGTGGAAGGTCTTGAAAAAAAGCATTGTTAATCCCATGGAAGAAACTGTATTGTTAAAAAACACAAATCATAAGAGGGCTTTTTGACTTCAGGCTTCAGTTTTTTATATTCAGCTTGTAAATCTTCAGCAGATAAGCACAGAGAAATTGTCTCATATTCTAAAGTTAGTTATTCATATAAGTGTTTAGGTTTGGGACTTCGGTAACAAAACAGGGAATGAAGAGGCTTTTCTCTGGAAGAAGTGTGGTTCTTTCCTGGCTTTTCCTCTTCAGTCTCCCTGCATTTCCTCCAATTCAATTTGTGTTGGTTTTAATTTGGGCTATTCAACTCTATAAACTGGAAATCCAAAAATGCTGATGGCCCATTATTCGTGTGTTGATAACTTCAGTACTTTGAAAGGAGGAAACAAAAACAGTCATCATCTTGTATTCAGCTTTGATGTCACTATGTGTTTTTTCTGAAGAGCAGGTGGATCTCATGGGTGGATGTGGCAAAACATAAAAGGCTTAAGACAACATACCATATATTTTTCTCACAGCAGCCCACAGAGGTACATGAGCTTACAGGACTGACTAAATATGGATTTTGGCACATGCAGATGGACTGCAGGCCAGAAAAGTCAGTGGATATGCTGTTGACCATGTGAGATGGCTGTTGAAGTGAATCCTTACAAACATGCTTGTTTCTCCTTCCTCATGGGTCTAACCATTCCCACATTGCCCATGGCATAGGTTGTGAGCTGTATATCTTTGAAACTGTTTATTTACTAGCTTCAGTCCCCGTGCCATGGCTCTCTCTAAGGTTTTGTTAGGGCTGTAATTGCAGCTAGATTCAAAATGTCCAGTGCTGCCATGCTGGGAACCTGGCTATTCTAAAAGGAGGTACAAAAATGTAAATCCTGTTTTGCACTGAATGGCAGGAGAGGAAGAACTTTGTTTTCTCAAGTGGTGCTTGATAGATAACTGCACTGCAAATATTCCAGATATGCTTTTGTCTTGCTCTCAGATACAGAACTTAATCTTCTTTTCTGCTCTCCTCCTTGCAGGGACTTAAAGCAGCCGACAATGACCCTACAGCCCCCCCGTATGACTCCCTCTTAGTCTTTGACTACGAAGGAAGCGGCTCCACTGCTGGATCCTTGAGCTCTCTTAACTCCTCAAGTAGTGGTGGTGAGCAAGACTATGACTACCTAAATGACTGGGGCCCACGTTTCAAGAAACTTGCTGATATGTACGGTGGAGGTGATGACTGAACTTCAAAGTGAACTTTGGTTTTGGACAAGTACAAACATTTCAACTGATATTCCCCAAAAGCATACAGAAGCTAGGCTTTAACTTTGTAGTCTACTAGCACAAGTGCTTGCTGAAGGCTTTGGCTTAGGCTGCAAACCAATTTGGGCTCCGTGGAATATCAGTGATCCAATGCTGTTTGGAAAAAAATATTGAGCTCAGTTACACTTGAATTTTACAGTACAGAAGCACTGGGATTTTATGTGCCTTTTTGTACCTTTTTCAGATCGGAATTAGTTTTATGTTTAAGGCTTTAATGGTACTGATTTATGAAATGATGCATTAAAGAGACAAAATATGTTGGGGTGGGGAGGAGTAAGGTGAAACACAATATACTTCACAATGCTTTTGTTACATCGCATTGCTTTTATTAAAATAAGGAGATTAAAAATAAACAAAAAAATCCTCATGGAACAATTTTATTATCTGGGAGAGAGGACCATGAGGTGGAACAATGTACATTACTTCTAGTTTTAGATGTTAGGGGACTTTTTTCACTAAAATTCTAAAACTTATGCAGCTGGTTGCAAATAAAGGGAGTTTTCATATCACCAGTTTGTAGCAGAATTGATTTTTTTTTTTTCTTATGCTAGAATGTTAGACACATTTTGGTCTTAATCCATACACGTTTTGGTTTTTGTTGGTTTTTTTTTTTTTTTTTTTTAATTTCTAGAATTTTTTTCCCACTTCACTGTAAAAAATGGTATGTGTACATAATGTTTTATTGGCATAGTCTGTGGAGAAGTGCAGAAACTTCAGAACACGTGTATGTATTATTTGGACTATGGATTCAGGTTTTTGCATGTTTATATCTTTCGTTTATGGATAAAGTATTTACAAAACAGGTTGCAAACAAGTGACATTGATTCAATTGTTGAACTGTAGTTAGAGTACTCAATATTTTTTTTATTTTTATTTTTATTATTTTTTTTTGTTTGGGGAGGGAGAAAAGTTCTTAGCACAAAAAAGTTTTACATAATTTGTACCAAAAAAAAGGGGGGGGAGGGGAGTTGGCCTGATACTGGTGGCACGAGAAAATATACAGTATGTTTTTGGGGAGGGGAGGGGGGGAAGGAGCTTTCAAACTGGAGAGACTTCTGAGAACAGCTTTGCCTCTGTATTGTGTACCAGAATATGAATGATACACCTCTGACCCCAACGTTCTGAATAAAATGCTAATTTTGGATGTGGTGCTTGGTTTGGCATTTTTTCATCCACCTGAGCAGCCCTGACTACAGTAAATAAAAAGTGAGCAAAATGTGTTTGAGTTCTGTGAGAAGTTGTGTGTGCTTCTTTGCCATTTCCTACTGCTGGACCAAAAACAAGCTGCATGTAGAAGAAAACCCAGCACAAATTTGGAAGGCAAGTTCCCAGGTAAAGGCAAAGTGGTCTGTGCTGGGATTTCTGGGAATTCACAGTTTTCAGTTCCCCAGTGATGGCTTAGCTCTTTTGTTTAATGTGCATTATCTAAATAAGAACTTGCAATGTTTTTGGCTCATTTCTAGACTGACAGTTTAATGAATGTGTGATTATGCTATGGGTTGCATAAATAAATTGCAGATTGTGGCAGTCCTCTGCTGCCTGGACTTCCTTGTGCTGAAGTGAAGACAAACCCCTGCTAACGCGAGTGCACATCAAATTTTGCCCTTCAAGGAGGTGCTTATGGTCATGGAGCTCTATCAAAAAGCCCCATTAGATCTGCCATTAGTAAACATGTTTCTGACCTGTTAACCAGGATTTACTTGCAAACAAAGCAAGCATAGTAGGTACAGCAGTTCTGTCTTGGTTCTCCTGCAGCAGTCTGCTCAGGTTTGGTGCCTACATTTACAGACATGATTGAGAATGATGTGAAGCTCAAATTGGCAGAAACCCCACAGTTCCACCATCAGTGGACAGGGAGGGGAGCCAGGCTCTGGGTCTGTGCTGGGGCAGCTGCGTGGGCAGCGAGTTAATCTGGGGGAAAAACTCTTCACTGGTGCCACTGCAGTGCTTCCTCAGCATTCTCACCATAATTTACATAATTTGACCCTGGGAGGTAAATCCTGAAATCTGATTTGGAGTGCCTTAACCCTGCATGGGGGATATCTCCACTTCCCATGTCTCCTTCCTTCTTCTTGCTCCTCATAAAAGCCTCACAGGTTGGGATATACTATTTCAACCTCTGCACACCTGGCTATAATTTATATCATCCATTTGCAACTATAACTTAATGCTGTACTATAGCCTTGATTTTTGAGTGATGTCAAAGTTACCAACAAGCACCGTTAAGCCAATTCCAAATTCAATTTGTAGTATAAGGAACAAAGGGTGTAGATCAGGATGTGGAAATAAAATCTGACCATGCATAGTTAGCAAGGAAAACTTTCACAAAGAGCAGGATTTAAACTGTCAATGCATGTTAAATAAGTGGAAGACAGCTTTTAGCACAAAAAATTATGCAAAAATGCATTTTAAGCAAAATCCATTGTTGTTACTTGGAAGGAACAAACTGGAATTACTAAACGAACTTTACTCATTGGCATTGAATGTTAAAAGACACACTGGGGTAGAGATGTGTGGAAAACTTCCAGTTTGGGCTATAGCACAGTTTTTTGTTGAAAGTGGACAGAGGTCATCTTTTATAAGCACTTGGCTGTTCTGCACAGCAGTAGGAGCTTTATCTTGATCAGACAAACAGGCAGCTCTGCAGCTCCTTTGAAATCATAGCAACAGTTCTCAGACCTAGGGATGGATCAGCGTTAGGTCTGCTGAACAGAAAAAAAGGCAAATGATTTTTATGCATCTCAGACGCTTATAGAAGAAAAAGGGTGTTTGAACTGATCACCTTTCATCAAGTTTCAGATTCATTCTTATTCTAGAAATGTGCAGCCTGGTTTTGTACCTGTATACCTGCTTCAGTGCTCATCAGAGGGCTGCACTGAGAGGAGGATGGCTGAATGCTGGACCCTACAATACTTCTGAAAAACAGAAATTTTGGCAACCTAATTTGCAAATGGCATTTGGTAGAGGCGTATATTGTCTCTGCTTTGTAGACACTGTATCCAAGGGAAGTTACTGGCAAGAAATGAGGCTTTAGCAACTTTGACCTTCCAGCCTTCCTGCAATTTGTCTTTTCTTGCAGTGATAGTTTCATAGCCTATATACTTTTCAACTTCAGGGCTGATAAAAGAAGAGGGAATAGTGGTTTCAGGAAATAAACATTTGAAATGGATACTGATGGCCCTTTGTGTGGATGGGTCTACCTTACTGCATTTCCACTGGGATTGCCAAATATTGATGAATATATGCTGATACTCATCCCATAACAGCCTAAAACATACTCGGCGTGCTCCCTCCAGGTAATTGAACTCCCAAGAGGTTCTTTGGTGCCAAAGCAGTGAAGTGACTAAAAGCCACAGGAAGGCTGCTGCTTGGGAGTTCTCTTCCTTGGTGTGCAGTACTTTTTTGGACAAGACTGTTTACCCAGAAACATTTACATCTACTCTGCCATGGTCCCAATCACTGTAACACCCAGGGGAGAATCTCTTATGACAGGGACACACAATCCACAAAAGGGTCTCTAAAACCTTTCTGTAGTTATTAGAGATGCCAATTCTTCCTTTACACATTTACTCCCACCTTCCTAAGGAACCTCCCCGCTAGCAGTGGTAGCTTGATTTTGGCAGATTTACCTTTCTGGTTCAGCAGTGTGAAAGCAAAGTTCCTGCTTTTACCTTGGTCAATATTTATTAGTCAAACAAAAATCAGAAAAGTCAGTTGAATGCTTAAATACCTAATCCACAGTGGTATATCTTATACTCAGTTTTCAGCCAGGGATGATCTAGATTTGTATGGTGCCCTTATTTTTTTTTTTTTTAATTTGTTTTGCATTTGCTTAAATAAACTTTAATGTTCAGGCTCTCTCTATACAAGGATCTTTCCTAGGAATTTCTTTAAAGCATAGGATAATTTCCCTTACTGAATTTATGACACAGGAATAACAAAAGTGCTTTCCTTTAGCAGCAAAGCCCAGCTGGGAAATAGAAGTGAGAAGAAAGGCTAAAGAAGAAGACTAAGTGTTCCCCACAGGGACCCAAGGTGCCTTCCATCACACAGATAGGGAAAGAGCATCCCAATGTTAGGACCCTTTGATGGATCAACACAAGACACTTTCCAGCCAACCTGCAGCTCTGTACTGGCCAAACATCCTTTTGGGTGTAACAGGGCTTGGAGATGTCCCTTCTCTGGGGTTCTCATTGTCAGTGCTGCTGGAATATATTCCAGCACTGCACTTTCCCAGTTTTCCTCCTCAGTTTACCTAGGTTGAGTAGTGCCAAATCTCACATCAGATTTTATGTAATCTGCAGTTTACAAGCCACAAAGAATCAAGATCTTAAGTCTTGGTTTGGTTTTTTTGCTGCAGGCTGGAGGATGTGTTCTCCACACAGCAGTAGCTGGGAAGGCTTGTCTTCCTTTTCAGAGTTCAGTGTCCTGAACAGTGTTTTACCCCCAAAACCTCTGTGGGTCTCTAGGACATCTAAAAATGCAGCAATTGCCATTGATACAGTACAATCAGATTTCACATTTATGTGCTCTCTTGGCTTTTCTGCCCCAGACAGATACACCCTCTCTGAGCTGCTCTCCTGCTGCTCTGGCTGCAGAGAATTGTATGTGTGTAAATGTTGCCTCTCAGATTTACACATAACTGCAGATCTCTTGCAGCCCTTCTCTGAGCACAAAATATCTGCCCATGTAGGACCCCTGGAATTCCCCACACATCTCATCTGCTGCCTGCCTTTACAAGCATTTACTGCCTCAACAAGATGGTCATTATTTTCTATTTGCTTCCATCTTTATTCTTCTCCCCCCACCTGTGTTTCAGAAAATACCTCAGACCATTTGCCTTTCCTTAACAAAGAGAATGAACTCTGCTTTATGAATTATTCTTGTTGCTTGCTGCATTTCCCATATAATATATACTTTTTTAGCCCTTTTGCCTTCCACAAGCAAATTCTACTTTCTTAGTTCTCTTGAAAAGGCTGTTTCCACTTTTGTTTCTGTCTCTACTCACCCATTTTCAGTTTCTGTAAGAAACTCTTTTGCTCTTGTTTTCAGACCTTTAATCAATATGATGTTAAAAAAAAAAAGTCACAAACCTCTTCTTTAAATTGGCTAATTTTTTCCTCCTAATGGAGAACACTCTTGTAGAGTTCCTATTTTCCTGCGTTGCACCCAGGAAAAAAAACTAGACTTTTCATTGTTCACAATGGATTTTATTTATGACTATTACTTAAAATATATTCATTTTGAGAGACTTTTTTTTTTTTTTTTCTCCTAGTACTAATGCATTTTTAAACCTCATGGTGGTACACATTTATGTAATTTCATGAAACCACCTTCAGGTGGTTCATTCCCTCCCAAAGAGCCTAAATACTGATTCTGAAAGAAGCATATTTTGCTCTGGGTATGAATAATGAATAGTAGCATTGTGCAAATTACTTTTATACTCCTGCTTCTGAAGATAAAATGTGTTGATATGTTATGGGTTTATGCAGACAGACAGATCCATGGGCCCACCCATTCTGGGTTCCAAATTACAGAAGTTTGATTATTGCATTACATTTGTTATCTGCAGTACTGCAGAGTGAGCTTATAAAAACCCAGCTGTCTCTGTGCACCATAAATCAAAAGTAATGGCCAGATAATCAAAATTATGTTCCAATTCTAGAACATTCATTACTGGTGGCATTGTGTGAAGCAGTTATAAAAACAAGCAGTGTGCTAGGATGATTAGAGGGAATTACACTAAAAATGTAGAATCATTACTGGCATGTTTTGACTTGAAGTTAACAAAGAGCATTTTGCTCAGTAAGGTTATTTCAAGATAACTGAGAAATAAACAAAAAATGTATCTTTTAGCCTGACCTGGTCAGAAAGCAATATTAAGAGCTCTGTCTTTCTGAGAACTGATTTTTCCTCATTTGGACAAAATGAAAGAAAACAAGAAAAATTACCAAAAATAGTCAACCCAACCCTTAAAAACTCCTCATGGAATGGGAGAGGCAACTTCAAAGACCTGCTCTGCTGTCATGTTTCAAAACAAAGAATTCCAGGCTATTGCCAAGTTTTTTGATCTTCCCATTTTTTTGTGTGGCAAGAATTCACACTGACTATAGAGACCAAATTATCCGACTGCAGAATGTCTAAATTCAAGCTCTAACTTAGAGTTTGTTACTTTGGTGTTTACTGTTTTCTTTCTTGGTATGACTAATTAAAAAGTTGCTATACCTAAGAAAAGACTGTTAACACCTTAAACCTACTCTTTGGGATGTAAAAAAAGCCCAGTCCACGCTCAGGAACTATGTCTTGGTGTTTTATATGCTGAGTGAATGCCATAATTTTGAAACTAGTGAGTTTTTCCATTAAAATCTCGTGGAAATCTCTAGATTTTATCACGGGGGAAACAGTTCATGAATCCTTTGCACTTATTCACAAGATGAATTGTTTTCTGGACATTCCTACTCAGCCTTCAGCTATTTGAAGGGAAGACTTAAATGGCAATAAGGTTTTCATGTGGGTTGATGACCACAAGGAAACCTTTTGAGCACTGGCCTTCAGGCTTGTCCTTCAGAGGATGGAAAGCAATCCTTTTTCCTGAATAGCAGCCCATCAGGTCAAGTTCTCCTGGAAAATGTTTCCCCTTTGAAATTCAGTGGTGTCAACATGTACACTGCAGAGTGTGACAGAGTGTGAGTGAGAGTGGCAGAGCACAGCCCTTCCAAAGTGGGTTCAGACCCAAAGCTCTGGCTCCAGGAGCTGCTCCCACTGGGATGCCCCCCAGGCATTCAGCTCAGGAAAACGTTTGTGTCTGTGTTATTCCTGCAGCCATATATGACAGCATTTGAAGCTAAACAACCTTGAATCACCAGTAATATATGCCTAAATACATTTCTTTCAGAAAATAGAGACTGACATAACAATTCCAAGTTGTTATCAATTATCGGTCAACTTCCTTTTGAAAATTGTCTTTTAATGACTTCATATTTTTTAATAACTCACTGTGTTCACTAAGGTGCTGTGTTTGCTGAACTCTGGGCTGTGTTGTGATGACAGGTGACCCTGTTTAAATGAGCTTTTGCAGAGATCTATTTCAGAACTAAGTATTTGGAAGAGAATTTTGATGGCAAATTTGTTGGCTGATTGTCTCAAAGACAGAATGTCTCAGTAGACATTCAGACTTTTAGTAGCTGCCACAGGAATATCAGATCAGCTGCCATTCCAGAGGAGAGGGAGAAAATGATGCTGTGAAATTAGATTTTAACACTGCTCCACTCATAAGTACAGTTGGAAAAAACATGAAGTTAAATGCTGGGTCATGAGCTAGATGCTGTATAAGTATTTATTGAAGGTCTGTGGGCCACCTGCACAGTGATGGTGATTTTGCAAGGATAGGATTCTTATTCAGTCCCAAATAAAATCTCAGGCTTCTCTGAAGATCATCACAAGGTTATTTGTCCTTTCAACTCACGTGAATATATTGTACTTCTGCTTACTTGTGCATCTTATTGTGGGAGAGATTTTCTCCACTACTTGAAAGTCCTTAGTGAGTCTTAAGTGTAAATTTCTTTTGTTAATTGAATATAACAATATTCAATTTGTTAATTGAATATTGTGGTATCCTTGACAAAAAGAAAATGTTTATGAATGTCCACTGAACAAAGATTATAATGAAAGTAGGTGGATTATAATAGCACCCCATCAACAACACTATATAAATTTGCCCATTGCAGACAACTGAAGAGGTTTTTTGTAGAAGCAGCATATTTTTGTGAGCTTTCCTTAATTCTAAAAATAATCAAAATGGGTATAATTTTAGAACTAGAGAAGTAGGGATGGAATGAGCACTTATTCTGTGATCTTGAAGATGTGGGACTTGTGACCCCCCTCAGTGAAAATAAAATTGCTAATGTCAACCTATCTTTCTCAGACAGCACCTCACATTGATTTTATACATAATTCAGCACAATTGACAGCCTTTTCAGGACAAGCTGGAGACTGATATGTTATGGAGGCTAAATTGCTTCTCCCTTCTGTAAAAGGGGGTCTCTAGAGGCCATGATTTGTGTTTAATGGTGTAAAGAGCTGGAACTGTGAAGAAGTTGGACTATGTTATGGCTGATGTGAAGATATTCATGGTAAAGCAGTGGCATGGTAAAAAATTGGATCCACTGAGATTATTATTCTCATAAGATATAAAAAGAAACCCTTTTCACCCCTTTGTTTTGCCCCTAACTGTAGTAAAAGAAGTGAGAGTGCATTGCCCATGTTTAGTTTTGAACATGCAGTACCAGGTGTATTATCTGTGCAATTAGCTGGCAACCCAGCCACGGTGGGACTAACCAGCAGAAAAGCTGTGGGAAACAGTGCAGCATCCTTGCTGATGCTCTTCTGCTTTTGTCACCTGTGGAATTGCTCAGAGAAATGAGCAGCTGTGGGGTAAACCTGGGCATAAAACTCAAATTTCATCATTTTCTCTAACTGTGTCTGAGTTTCCACCAGAGTCCTGGATGGTTTTTCTGGGATCTTTCCAGGGTAAGAGCAAGTGCACAAGAACTTCATGAAGTAGCTGCTAATCCCCACCCTCCTTCACACCACAGGAACATTTTTATTGGCACCAACCACCCTCCAAAGGGCTCCTGGTACACTGGCAGGGGCAGTGTGAAATGTGAAATAATAAGACTAAGACTGCACTTTTTTACTTCATCATCTCTTACAAAAATCTTTTGACTCCATGGAGCTCCACCTTTGCCAAACAGCTGGTGCACAGCTCTCCTCTTGTGGCCACCCAGACTGTCCAGTGGGAGCCAAACCCAGAACAGAACAAACTTCTGTTCCTGAGCTGGATGTCCCCAGAATCCCCACTGTTAATCTGAAGTACTAGCAAAACTGTCTCACAGTTTAGGGACAATAGTAGCAGAGACACATTGTCCTATCTTGTTTTCATTTTTCTGTTGTGTTTATGTGAGTCACTGATGCACAGTCTGTATTCATTGATGGTGTGCAAAATTCAGTGCATGTAAGAAACTATTCTTGCAGGGTAATCAGATAATTAGATGTTATGTCGCTGTCTTGTGTTGTTTAATATAAAGTGCTTTGAATGACAGTATGGCAGCTCCTTTCCAGCAAACTTTACAGGCTGCTTGTTGCAAACTGCAAGTTAACTTTAATTGGGTGTCCTGAGATTTGCTGCTAGGAAGGTAATAACCTCAGCACAATAGCATGAAGCTGCATCTTTTCACTGTTGTCAGTGTTGAAAATAAAGGCTAATTTTCCTACAGACTCGCTCTTTCTGCAGCAATCAGGTTCACCAAAAGAGGTAGAACCTTATTTCATAATTTCTGCAGATTGTAATATGCAAAGACACGAGGAACCCAAGCAGTGTTGCGTGTGAATGAGTGTATGGGGTTGGGGACTGACAAAGGAGAACTACATTTTGAAATAACAACATGAATTTTATTGAAAAAGCATTGAGTTGTTTGCCCTTTTATTTAGCCTTTATGATAGCAAATAGAAATGATTTGGCTTGCCAGCCAGACTTAGAAATGTGGAGGTAGGAGAAAAGGCAGCCCAAAACCTCCGTGTAATTTTGAGTCAAATGAGGTTTGGATCAAACTCAATGCAATTTATTTTTATATACTGTCCTCCATGCAGAGTATTACAAAGCAGTTTACAGGGAGAGTTAATCATCAGGAGCTAAAGGGAAAAGTAAGGTTCTAAAAGTCAAAAATAATTTGGTAGCAGGGAGGAATCATGGGGGCTTTTATTGGAGTTCTGAGGGAAATGAAAAAAGTTCCAGGTAGAGTGCTTTTTTTCTGGCTTTTGGTAGGCAAAGTCCTGTATTCAGTTGTGTCAGAAAATGGCACATTCTTTATAATGACACTACTTTTGAGTGGCTCATCTTGTCAGAGAACCATGTCAGTGTCACCCTGCTCTGAAGAGCTGCCACATGGACTACTTGCCATAAATAGGAAAGAGTATTTCTGAGATAGAGCTTCATATGCTGCAATATTTCATTGAATTTAAAAAAAAAAATTAAACAGAATGCTGTTATTGTATTATGGTTTTATGGGTGTGAACACACACATATACACACGCATATACACACACATACCTGCACACTAATTTATTAATAAATTAATATTACTTAATATTTTGTATATTGGAGCAGATTCTCTGATCTCCTCCTCAGTTTTGCATAGCTGCTAAAACCATTCAGGCTAAGCTAATTTACACTAGCTAAGAATTTTATTTATTTCACTTGCTTTGTGTTTACAAAAATCAATTATATGTATCATTCAATTAGTGGCTCTCACTGTGAGGTTTTAGTGATGCAGGATGTAGAAGGAGCAACATAATATCCACATTTAGCTCCAAAATGATGTGTACCCTTGGAGTCACCATTCCCTAGCTGACTGTCACCCCAGATCTCATGGGCACTCCAATAGGCTCAAAAAGTATTTTCCAGACCTTCAAAACACCTCAGGCAAAACAAAATTTTTACTTTTATCTGAGAATGTCCTTCCTTGAAAGATCAGAATGATTCCTACTGTTCTGCATGTTATGTTCTCTGGTCTTACACTGGCAGCTCAGCCTGGAACATTCCTCAGAAGACAAAAGGAAAACAGGTGTGAATTCCTTCAGTTTGGTTTGGTTAGCTTAAAATTTTAACCAAGCCAGACATTTGTTGCTTGTCAAATTCTCCAGATTCTTCCAACATTTGTATTTATAAAGTGGCCCTTCAAAGGGTTTGATGTATGATGGGGAGACAGGGTCCTTCAGAGCCTGGAAGCTCTTCAGCCACTTTCCAGAAGGAAAAGGAGATGTGAAATAGTCGGGATCAATTACAGCCCCACCTAAACAGAGAAAAGGGAAGGAGAGGAAGCAGCCCTCTGTGCTGCACCCTGCTGAGATGCTTTATTCCCTGAGCTGGAATGTGCTTCATTCTCACTGACCAGAAGCACGGGGTAGGGTACTGCAATAGAAAACTGTTGGTGTAGATCACAGAATAGCTAAAAAGATGCAAAATGCTTTTTCTTTCCTGTGCTTTTGTCAGTCATTCATAAATGGGGTCATTTTAGGAAGCACTGATTATAGGAGATGCTATGCCTCAAGCTTCCTTCAAGAACATTTTTAAAGAATATTGTGATTCCATTCATCATTTTTCTAAGTGACAACCTCTAACGATACAGTTTTTACACAAATGTGACTTCCCAGACCTTGATATTCATGTTTATTGCCACGAGGCAAATGTTGAGCCCAGACTGTGCATGTAAGAGAATGATAAGGTTAGATGTGTGTGATATTGTGTTACAACACTTGTGGGTTATTATAACAGCAGCCTCTGGATGTTAAATCTCTTCCTAGTTCAAACACTTTTTTTCTGCGAAAAACAATTTTTTGCCTCACCACCCGAAGCCTGAAGGTGCTAAGCTTTTCTTCATTCACACATTTTCACTTCAAAAATAGGGGTGCCTATTACAAAAGTTTGCAGCACTCAGGAAACAAAAACTTTGGCTGTAAAATTCAAATAAGGGAATGCTTACAATGAATTTCCTAGTTCAGAAACTCCAGAAAACTACTGCTGCCTCATATTTACTCTGTGATCACACAGATCTTGTGAGGTCAAAGATGCACAAAATGCCTCCATTTTTCTTGTATGTATATATGTTCTTCTGATATTTCAGCCCTCACTTCCCTGTCCCTTATATTTCCTTTGCTTTTCAAACTCGTGAGCTTCCAGCTTTATCTGTACCTAGTACAAACAGATCTTTAGGTAGGGCTGTGACCTACCTATTCAGGAGGACAATCCTTACTTTAACAAGAAAACAAGACACTTGTATTAACTTTTGTTCTTAACCTTCTACTTTTATCCTAAGATTCAGCTCACAGTATTTTGATATCAGTGACAAAAAAAAAAATCTAAGATTTTCAAATGTGTCCTTGATGACCAACGCATTCCAAGCCTAATACTATTCTGAAGTCTTAAAAAAAATGCATTTTGCTTATGCTACAGGATTTTGGTAGCCAGGAGGACAAGCAGGAGTGGTCTGTGAGAAGAAACAAGGAGTTGCCCCCATGTGGGCCAGAGACATTTCCAGCTGGCTCCAAAAAGGATCTGCTGCTGCTCAGACCTGAGCCCTCAGCAATGCTGGTGGTGTCTCTGTGATACTTACCAAGAGTGAAAAAACATGGTGCAGCAGCTGTATGAGCAAGGGGAGTGTGAAAGATGTGCAAAACCAGCCCTGCAGACATCAGGGTGGGGGAGGAAGGAGGAGGAGGTGCTGCAGATGTGGAGCAGAGGTGTCCTGCAGCCTCTGGAGGAGGATGCAGTGGAGCAGGCTGTGCTCCTGCAGCCCAGGGAGCACCCATGCTGGAGCTGCTCTTGAAGAGCTGTACATCAAGGGAGAGACCCCATGGTGGAGCAAGGGAAGAGAGCACACACAGGAGGAGCAGCAGAGGTGAAATGTTATGGACTTACCACAGCCCCCACCCTCTGCTTCTCCCTCCCTTCTTCCTCCAGTGAAAGAGTCAGGAGTGAGGGAGAGAAATTGAACCTAGCAAGGAGGGATGGGAAAAGTGTTTTAGTTTTGTCTGGTTTTCTCACTATCCTACTCTAATTGGCAATTACAAATTATTTTCCCCAGGTCGAATCTGTGGCAGTAATTGGTGAGTGATCTCCCTGTCTTATTTTCTCACCCACTGTTGAGGAGGGATAGCAAAAGTGCAGCTGGGTAGGGACTGGTGGCCAGTCAAGGTCAGCCCACCACAAAAACATATTGCCAATAATAAATATCATTGGTGGCAGTATCACAGCATCATTAACTTTTCCAAACATATATAAAAAGAAACACACACACTTATCCCTTAGATCTCTCAGCTCTGTGCTGCATTAATAGAATAGTGAAATATCCCAGGAATTTTGCAACTTTAAGGATTTGAGAGAGGAGAGGCCAAGAAAAAACAGCCCTGAAGGGAAGCTGATGAAACATAACCAGGAGATTGAATAGGTTTAAAAAAACAGCAAGTGGTTTAGAACTGTAATGAGGAAAACAAGCCTCTGGTTCAAAAGCAACTGCTTTCTTGTCCATTTGCAGGATAATCAATATCTCATCCTAAAACATCTGTGAGCAAATATAAAAAAGAAAGAATACTGTATTCTGGAAAAGATTTGCTGACCAAGCCCAAGTTCCATCAGAAATGGAAGCATAAATAACTTCAAAATACTGATAATGATTCTTAGGGAAAAAGAGCTGAATAAACAGCACTGAAAAAAAAATGTAAAATTGCATTTTATCTTTCTGTTTTCTTGTGAAACTCTGTGCTAGCAGACCTGGACTGTGTCTGCCTCCAGCATTTGATCAGAATTCTATCTCAGTCAGCCTTTTTTATTTCCCTGCCTTATTTTAAGCATAATTATCAGATTGATAAATATGTGCATCAAGTATAGCATTAGCAGAGCCTGTGTTCTGAATTACTGTGGGATTGTTGCTTCTAGGGAGCAGAGACAGTTTGGGACCAGAAAATGAGCATTTTTCACTGAACAGATTATCTTTTTCAGCTAATAATAGTGCATATCAAATACCATTTTGTGAAAGATAGAGACCAACTTGCACACTCTCTGTAAAAAAAAAAAAAAAAAAAAAAAAAAAAAAAAAAAAAAAAAAAAAGTGGAGAATGTTCCCTACAGAACTCACATAATAAGAAATCAATTTTGCCTTAAAAGACAATTTTCAGAGTAGTTTCAACTCTGAAGTAGGTCTGTATGTTGCTGGGCTCCTTATATGTTTATATCATAGTGAGCAGTACAAGACCCAGCAGCACTCCCATTTCAGGCCCTGTGTAAAATTCAGCTTAAACCCACAGTAATGAAAATGGAGACTGGATTGTTCACATACTGAGAATTTTTTGTCTTGAAAGTTCCAGTTAGATCATACAATACCTGCACCAGCTTGAACTAAACATCTAACTCTTCCAGGACATTAAGACACTTGGTCTTTGTATCTCCATTATAAATTGTTGAATCTGATTTCTTCTCCACAAGCCAAGGTTCACTTTCCAAACCAGCACTCCTAAAAAATATCTTCTGCTCCACACTCTCACTGCTCCACAGTGTCTTCCACCTCCCCACAGTGTCTTCCACCTGCCCCACAGTGTCCTACACCTGCCCCACAGTGTCCTACACCTGCCCCACAGTGTCTTACACCTGCCCCATAGTGTCCTACACCTGCCCCACAGTGTCTTATACCTGCCCCACAGTGTCTTACCCTGCCCCATAGTGTCTTCCACCTGCCCCACAGTGTCCTACACCTGCCCCACAGTGTCCTACACCTGCCCCACAGTGTCCTACACCTGCCCCATAGTGTCCTACACCTGCCCCACAGTGTCTTACCCTGCCCCATAGTGTCCTACACCTGCCCCATAGTGTCTTACCCTGCCCCATAGTGTCTTACCCTGCCCCATAGTGTCCTACCCTGCCCCATAGTGTCTTACCCTGCCCCATAGTGTCCTACACCTGCCCCACAGTGTCTTACCCTGCCCCATAGTGTCCTACACCTGCCCCATAGTGTCTTCCACCTGCCCCACAGTGTCTTACCCTGCCCCATAGTGTCTTACACCTGCCCCATAGTGTCCTACACCTGCCCCACAGTGTCTTACACCTGCCCCATAGTGTCTTACACCTGCCCCATAGTGTCCTACACCTGCCCCACAGTGTCTTCCAGCCCCTCATGCCTGCACCACTCAGCTGAAGCTGAAGGCTGCCCAAAAAACATCAGAAAAAGAAGTTTCTGAAGGAGACCTCTGTGGGCCAATCACAGATCCCTCTTGAGTCTCAAAAATACATTTTAAGCAGCTTATTATAATGAGTGCAACGTTTCCAACCTAAGCCTTTCACAGGGGCATTATGCTCATGTGTTCATAGAATCATGGAATCATAGAATCATAAAAACATAGAATCATAGAATCATAAAAACATAGAATCACAGAATGACAGAATCATAGAATGGCTGGAGCTGGAAAGGACCTTAAGGACCATCTGTTTTCAACATCTCTGCCATGGGCAGAGACACATCCCACTAGATCAGGTTGCTCAGAGCCCCATCCAACCTGGCTTTGAACAGTTCCAGGGATTGGGCATCTACAGGTTCTCTGGAAAACCTGAACCAGTGTCTCACCAACCTCACAGTAAAGAATTTCTTCCTAATATACAGTCAAAACCTACCCTATTTCAGTGTAAAGCCTTTCCCCAAAAACTAAAGCCCAACAACTATCTGCCCATGTAAGAAGTCCCTCTCCAGCTCTCCTGTAGCCCCTTTGGGTACTGGAAGGCTCAGGAATTGTATCTGGAGGCTTTAAATGGTCCAGCTGCAAAGCCTTGGACAGGTGTGAGCTGCAGGATTGGGGGAAGAAGTTGTTTTGGATGTACTGCAGTACATACACTGTCCTTTGGAAGGTTTTTCAGCTTCTCCCTTCAGTGGGTAAGGAGATGAGGTATTTTAGCAAACAGACACTGAGCATTCTCAACCACTGGGAAACTGTTCACAAGCTTGTGTCCCTGACTTTAAGCATTGTTGTGTTAGAGAAAAAAGGAGAATATCCAAAATGCTGCACCTGCTCCAAAAGGGTTTTGCATTCCATGTAGGTTACTTTCAGAACCTGCACAGACTTTGGTTGCTTGTGCAGCCCTACAGACTGTATTACTGCACATGTTTTCCAATTATCCAACTTCTGCAAGAACAGAAGGCCAGCAGACCATTCTAGATAAATATTTTTGTCACCTTGCACTTGGTAACTAAGCTTTCCAGAGGGTAAACAGCCATGATTTCATCATCAATCTTGGAATGACAAGGTTCTGAAGTGCATGGAGTGCATGGCAGGTTGCTCCAATATCAGGGGCAGAAGATGAGCATTGACAAATGGGGCAGAGGGTAATATTTTGATTGATTGTTTGCATAGGAAATTATTGGTGAGGCCTGAGAGCTTTGATAAAATACAAAGATTAAGGTATAGAATTTAAACTAAAAAAAAATGTTCTTGTTGCAGCTCTGACAAGAAATGTGGATGGAAGAGAGTATTGAACTCTACAAAAGGACAAAATTCTCTAAGAAAGTAATTCCAAATGCAATAATAAACTAATTAAACACTGTTAGAAATATACTGAAACTAGCACTGTTTCCCACAGGCAACCCATTGTCTTAAATAAGCATTTTAATAATCCTCCTGTGGATTTTGGTACAATTTTTTCTGACCTTTATTTAAAGACCACCAACACAGCAATGATTGGCCAACCTGTGTGAATTGTCCTTAACCTAGAATCAGTTCTCTTTATTTTGTTGCCTTCTTTCTTCCTCTTTACTTTTAAATACATCTGTCCTTTCAGAGGATTTCTTTTCTTCATCAAAATCTGCTGCATTTTTTCTATCTTTCTATGGCTGTTGGTCTCTTGTTTTTCTTTCCCTAAAGCTTCTGTAGTCAGCTCCCCATATTTAGAATCTTTTTCTTTGTTAGAATCAGCCTTGAAAATATTTTTAGCACTCTTAGAAATTAATTTAATACCTATTAAGAAAACAGAGGACTGAATTCACTCCTTGTATAGCAGCAATCACATTCAATGCACCTTGTGGGATGAAATTTTTTTGATACTGCAAGTGTTGTCCCCTAGCACTGCTGCTATCTCTGGACCAGGAGTTGAGTCTCCATGCTGAGACTGATGGAGGTAGGGGTTCCACCCTTGGGTCTGCAGCTGGCAGAGTGCAGGATCTGTGCTGTTGAACAAGGACAGCTGGAAGATTAGATGAGCCAAACTGAAAATACATGCAAAGCTGTGCATGGACAGTCATTCTCCTCCTGGATTTCTTCAAAAGAAAAAAAGTGGTCCTTCCCTCCAATATCAGATAGTGTTCCAAGCTTGACAAGCTGCTGCAGACAGCCATAGCCACCACAAACAAAAATGATCTGTCAAAAGGTAAGAGATTTTGGAGTAGCAGTTCTTCAGCCCTAATTCATACTTTCAAAGAACAGGGATATATACAGCTGCCTTGCTGTCAAAGACATGAAGATTTGGAAGGTACCTTTTTCCCTCCCACGTTTAGCATATGTTTGAGCCATCCATGAGACTTTTCCAGAGTGGAGGAAACATAAGAGGAGGAGGAGGGGAAGGGAGGAGGCAAAATTTTCTTCCTTTCTAAGATGCAATCTGAAGTGATTATAGAAATACTCACTTTAGCTGTATATATTTTTGAAGATAAGACTTGTTCATATCAATCAAAGCAGAGTGGCAGCAGCCAGGTGAATTGCTTCAAGTAGCTCTGCTTTTCACAGCCTGATGCAGCCCTTTGATATGTTTGTTCAGTTGTAGAGGGGCTCTAATGTCACAGGCACAGCTGGTTTCCCACTCAGCTATCACACTTAGCAGTGGGGGGCTCTCCTCCACTGCAGGTGCCTCTAACATCAGTACCACAGGTATTCCAAAGGCCCTGGGTTTCTGTGGGCCCATTGCCTCTCCCATTTTACCTTCTTACTAAGCTGATCAATAAACTGTTAATGAGGTTTCTTTTTTTAAAGCTTAGTTACTCAATTCCAGCCACTGGTGATTCCAAAGGAATGAGATCTTGGGAGCCAGCCATTCTGCATGAAGGTATTGCAAATCTGTTAATGGTAGAGGTAAGCAAAGAAAGGTGGTGGAACCAGGACAAAAAAGTGAAAGCACTGAATGGCATCCAGGTAGAAAGTGATGCAGAGTTAGTCGTCTGAAGAAGCAGAGGGTGAGAGTGGCATGTGAAATTGCAATTTTCTGCTTTCTGAGCTCATGTTAACCTGTTATACACAGTGCTGCAAATGTTAGACCTACAAAGCCATTTCCACTGACACCAATGCCAACCATTCCATTGCTTCCAGTGAGAATACAGCTAGGCTGATATAAAGTAATGTCACCCTAGAAAGCAACATTTTGAAATGTTTAATTTACATTTTAAAAAGTGTGTTTTGTGGATGAAGGGTCTTTGCTGACATCTCTTTGGGTTTCAAAAACTGAAGCACATCTACTTTTCTGTTAAGATTAGCTAAACTCTGAAACATCAGAAGAATTTTAGAATCATTTTTCTGCCTTGAGTAAAACAGAAAACATAGAAATTAATATTTCAATAGCTGCATTTTTTATTTTGAATTCATGACTAGTGGAGTTTTGGTAGCAACATTTTTGGCAAGTCTTGACTGTGTATGCATTGTTTTGTATCTCCTTGTGTAGCATAAGGCTAATTAAGAGATGGCTGTATACGGTTTTTATCCATACCTGTTGAGAGGGGGCAGTCAGTAGTGGCCATAGAGAATGGTTTGGTTATATTGATGTGTCAAATGTTAACTGTTCTGGAAGCAATGTCTCTCAGTACTGGTCATTCTTCAAGGTCTGAATATTGAACAGGGCTGGGACTGATGCAGAACCACACTATCCTAAACTGACTTTCTTGGCTTGAAGACAGTAGGCTTCAGCCTTGCAATGCAGGATCCACCCTCCCATGAGTAGTGCTGAAATTCCACAAGGAAGGAGCCAGGACTGCTGTCCCTTGTCATAGAGAGTGGCAAACTCAGGTGGCCAAGTACAGAAGTAGTGGCAGAGTCTTGCAGCTGATAGGGAGATCTGAAGCACCTTCAGGTATTCCAGGGAAATTTGCTCCAACCACATAAAGGAAGAAATCTAAAGGACTAACCTTGGAAAAAGCCTGGGACATGCTCAAGGCAGGACTTTCAGGCACAGGAAGGATTGCAAGGCGTGTTTTTCAAAAAGCATTGTAAATTCTCTGTGGCGTGACGTCATCATCAAGTAGGTACATCTGTGAGTGTGTTCAACACCAAATTTAGCAAGAGAAACTTGTGCATGCCCTGCAGCCACACTCTCACAGGCTGCTCTTCCTTCCCACCTGAAAGCTGCTCTTTGGAATGCTGTTTCTTCACTTCTTCCCAGCAGCTGTGTAAATCCTACAGTTTGATATTCTGGCACAGGAGAGAGGACTTGAAGAAGAGGAGGTGTAGAGTACACTAGTCATTCAGTGGATAAATGTGTCAGCAGTGGAGTGCATTGCAAATTATCTCTGGGAAGAGTGCTAAGAAAAGTAGATATACTCTGGTGGTCTGTAGCTCCTCAAGAAGCCTTTTCAGTCCCTCCATAATGATGCTTCAAAACAAAGAATTTGCATCTTTGGGGCAGAGAAACTGGGAGTGATGTATGGTCATGAGAAAGTGTTACAGAAGCCATGCAGTAGCTCCCAGCTTCCACACAGTTTTAGCAGGCAGACAGACACAACTAATTTATAATTGACCTTTCTTGGAACTTAGTGCCAGGCCCCAGATTGTGACTGCCATTTGAAAATGCTGCAGCACATAATAGAGTATGGAAAAACTGCAGTAATCTGCATTACTTGTGACATCCATACAGCAGCCATTTACAGTGCCAGAGAAATTAAAGTAAATATAAGAGGCCTGCCAAGTTGTTCAGAATGAATGCACACTTATTCTCAAGTGTTAGAAACAGACAAAAACATCATATATGGCCAAAAATAAAGAAGTGCACTAAAAAGTGTTCATTAGCCTCTCCAGAGCAATTTAGGCTAAATTCAAGATGCAGATGGCATAACCCCCAGGGTTATGATGCTCTGCAGAGATTTGACAGAGGTGGGTGCTTTGTTGACTGTCCTTGCCCAAGGTCACAGAGCTGACCAAATGCTGTTAATGCCACCGTGAAAAGAAAAAAATAAAAAGGCATCAGAAGGAAAGGCAGGCTTTACATGATTCCCTCAGTCACCTACCCAGTTAAAATTGTGCTAGCTGAAAAATCATCAGGCATTCACTACAACAGCTGTAGACTCATGGAAAAAACCCAGTGGGATCCTAGTACTTTAATCATACTATTGATCTCCCTTTGCGTATATCATTATGGTATTCTGGATTTTTTTTGTTTTGTCTGTGTGTTTTGTTGTTTTTTTCCTTTATACAACCTGCTGAAATTTAGCATTCAGTTTCTGCATAAAACACAGAGGACCAAATCTGTGTTCTTTTGTACAGCTACACACAGCCCACACATTTATTAAAATAAATTACCATCATTTTGCTGGTTGTGTCATATGTGTGTGGCAATATGTAGAATTATCCTTTAAAGGCTACTCTCCCTAAATTAACCCAGGATAGAACAGTAGACCAAAATAAATAGCTATGTTCTATTTAACATTTCTCAGAAAAAAAAAAAAAAAGTAAGATAAATTACAGAAATGACATCATGACCATGGAGATAGCAAGTGAATAACTGAAACACATTGGTTTAGTGCACCTGGTTTATGTTTCCAGCTAAGAAGTAGTTCACTATTTCATATTTCTGACACACAGAAGTCTCTGTTAAACATCCAGACCACCTATTTCTTCAATTAAGATGTAAGAGCTAGCAGTACATGTTTTGTGGCATTTTAAATAAGCCCTTTAGCAGGCCACAAAAGATCAAACCAAGAAGTAATATAGTTTTACTAGGAGGCTGTTCTGGCATTCATACATCATGTTCAGTACATCAGAAAACAAAGTCAGTTTAAGAACAGTCCTGTTCCTCCTAATGCACCAAACAGGGCCTGAAATTATTCACTTTAAATTCAGTGAAAAAGCCCCATTACATTTAATGTGCTTCATCAATTGTTGTTGACTAAAATGTCAATATTTACAGTTGCCACTAGGAAACATCAAACTGTCACAGCACTTGCCTTTTGACAGCAGAAAACTGGCTCTCCTTGGTTAACACCACATGGAAAGTACTGGGAATTGCAGTCACAGTAGGGAGAACAAAACACTTGATGAAATCCAGGCACTGAAATCCTCAGTGCTTTTCTCTTCAGAGGCACTCCTAATGCAATAGGTCTGCAGAGGCACAGTAAGGAACTCCCACATCAACCTCTATTATATAAAATAATTAAGTCTACATCAATGATTTGGAATAAGAGACCATTGCCACAGGATCAATGTTGTGCACTTTGAAGAAGAACAAACCTGAGCTGCACCATGCCATTTATTTTCCATAAATGTTTTGGCTTTGCCTTGCTGTACTTGCATCTGCAGGAGCCCATTATCCCAGATAGTATTCTGTTCCATTGACAATTATATCTTATTTCTGTCTGTTAAGCAGCCACTGCTTTGAGGACTCTCATTATGTGATGCAATTTTCATCACTGGACCTCCTTTAACTTTTACTGCTGGGAGTACATTTTTATATTAACCCCTGCAAGTATCCAGAAACACCAGCTCAGAGACAGCAATCTGGTAGAATTTTGATGGCTGCAGCAGGATGATCACTGTACAGAGCTTGGGAACCAACTGATTTGTATTTAAGTGATCAGCGGGGACAATAGAAATCCCAGGACTCAGAAGAAAATGAGTAGATTTAGGCTTTTCCCACATGCTGTGTTCTCAATAATACAAGCTTTCACTAAAAGAAAAAAAAAAAAAAAGAAGCCCAAAACAACTTCTACCCCTTACAATTGCAAAAATAGTCTTCACTAAGTAAATCCCATGGCTGCTGTTTTGTTGAGTCTGCAGCTAGCCCGACTGAAACAATAGCACCCAAAGAGCCCACAACTCCCTGGTTGCATCTTAATGGGCTGTTTGTTAACTTCAAAGCTGACCATTTAAATGCTAACATTATTAGGCAAGTAATACAAAACATAAGCACCCAGCTTGAATCATTAGCATTTAATTGCCTAACATTTTCTCTTGTTTAATCTACAGCACTGTGCAAACTGGTCTTAATTTTGGTTTTGAACAGTGGAACACTCACTGTTACGTTGCCCTGTGTAGAGGGACTCATGAAGAAAAAGAAAAATATTTGAGCTTACAAAAACCTGTGTTTTTTAATGCCACAAACAATGCAGCTTTACTCTCAAGTTTTCTCAGCTCTTTTTTTTTTTTCTTTTTTTTTTCTTTTATTTAGGTTCTTTTCCTTTATTGGGATGCTTGTTACCTACTCTGGGCAAGTACTGTTGTTAAGAAGTAAGTGAAGACTCAACTGCTAATGAAAGAGTTGAGATTTGTTTCCTCTCTTCTTTTCTTGAGCAAATGGGAAAAAAAGCACTTTCTACTGTTTTTTCAAGGTGGTGTAAAGGTCACTGACAATAGCTCCCCTATAGATACCAATGTGTGACATTTTGCCTGAATAAAACAGAAACATGATAAGCTATGGAAAAATTCAAATTCTTTTCTAGATAAAGCTGTTTCTGAAATGTGACTTGTTCCTTAAAATAAAGCACAGAATTTAACTCTTATCTTTAAATCTTATCTGAAGCTTAAAGCATGTCCCCTGAATATAAAAAAAAAAAAAAAAAAAAAAATTAAAAAAAAGGGGAAGTAACACAAATCATGTAAAATATATAAAATGAAACCTGGACAAAGACTAATAGAATGGTGTCTAAACTGATGATTAAAGTAAAGTGATGATTTGAAGTTTCAGTTTTTATCAGCTGAGTTCAGGCCTGGAGTGTAAGGACAGAAATTCCATCAAAACCACCCTCACCAAAAAATAATCCCCAAACTCCTTTTTTATTACTGAGAGACACCTTATTGTTCATTTCACAGGTAATGAGAAAGATGACAAAACCAAGCAATTGTGGTGTATTTTTGACATTTTGTCCTCTGAGATTTCTGTTCTGTTGTTCACATTTTTTTTCATGCTTCTCTGGTGTCTGGTCTTCATTGTTAAAAAAAAAAACAGTTTTTTTCTCTTATCTGAGAAGTGTTTTCTATTCCAAAGAAAAAGCATAATGAAAACAACATTCCAGTTTCTCTCCAAGGTAAATTCACCTTGATCAACACCATTTCCCCCTTGAAGTTAAGACTCAAGTAAATTTACCTGGAAGGGAATATTACCCAACCAATCCTCACTTGGTGCCCCATCACTTTCCAGCAGTTCAAAATGCAATTTTTTTTGTTTGAAAAGAAGCCCTGAGGTAGATGGACATATCAAGCCCATTTATGCAGGAGAAAAAAAAATCTGTCAAGTGGCAGGTTTAAATATTTTTTGTTTGCATTATATTTTCACTCAGAGATTAATTTATGGAATAATATTTTATATTAAACCTGTAAAGCTCCCTGGACTCACCATTATACAATGTCAGCCTGTGAGCATTACACTGATCCATGTGAAGAATTTTGTCTCAGGACAAAGAAGGCATTACTAGGCAGATTTACCAACAGAGTTACCAGAAGAGTTACAAGGTGGAGATTCCAGCCATCCTTCAAAAGAAGCCAAAGAAGATTGCTGTAAAAGAATTTGAAATTAGTGACTGCAGGATTGGAGTTCGGACAGGAACTCAGGAAGTTGTAAAGCAAAAAGGATGGAAAGGCAAAAGATAGAGTCCTAGTGACTGGACAGCAAACTGGTTAATGTATTTCTTCATCCCTGGCTGCCTGTAGACCTTCTCCTTTCTCTCATCCATAACAAGCAATCAAACAAATCCCTCTATCATTCTGTGGCAAGTTATACTGCATGGCAATCCCTTTTCCCATTCTCAGGCATGGCTTTCTAAAACCTCTTGTGTGGCTCTCCTGGAGAAAACATGGGCTGAACTTTTGCAAACTAATCTCAGGCTCTGGTGGTTTCATCCCAGTTTGGCCATTTTCATTGCACTGACATCTTCAATCCACTCTTTTATAAGCACAGTCATTGGAATTTTATGAATCATCTTGTAGAGCAACATAATGCTGAGATGCAGTAATGGAGGGTGCCAGCAGATGGTGACATATGTAAATTTCTATAAAGATTATGTGTAACAAAAGAATCTTTAGAAGGTGCAGATACTTCATGTATTTCTGCTTCCATTTCTTGTAATGCTCAGGAAAAAAAAAATCTTCCTTTCATTATTTCTATCTTGGCCTGCTACAGCTGGTGGCAGCTGTTTGGGGACCTATTTCTACCACTCAGATAATTTTGTTTGGCATTGATGCCTGGGTAGCTGCTGCAAACCATCTTGGAAACTCCTACAGAGTGTGTCTGCATTATGCTTTTTTGCTGAGGGTAGTTTGTTAGGTTGTTGGGTTTTTTCTTTTTCCTTTGGAGAAGTTATTACCAAGTGCACTGTTTACTGTTTATTGTTGATATCACAGGGGAGCCAGAATGCAAAATAGATGGCTGTAATAGCCACAGGGTAGCATACTGGGGGCCAGCAGAGGAGAAATGCTAATCACATTGCCATTTTCTGGCCCATATGGTCAGGGCTTCAGTACACCATGGTTTGAAATGCTATTATGAGTACAAGCTAATATCGATTCTACAGAGAAGACTTTGGCAAATCTATTACCAACTCTCTTAAACTGCACCTCACTAACAATTTAGGGTAGCCATTCATCCAGAGAAAAGAAATACAGCTATGGGCTTGCTGAATTCTCCTCTGAGTTGATGTTGTAGGAGGGAAAATCTTTGAAAAGTCACATTAGTGTTTTATCTTGGCAAGAATTAACTGCATATCTGTTCTGAAGGAATTGCTCAAGTAGCTGCTCTTGTATCCCACACAGGTCTAGCTCACTCATTCAGTGTTAAAACCCTTTTGGCCACAGAAGGCATTACTGCCCCAGCTGTCATTGTCTCCCATCCACCAGAGGCTTTCACCCTAAAATAGAAAGGGCCATGTGTTGCCACACCAGTCCTCTCCAGCAATCTTCCAAACTGTCCTCTCTGGTGGATCAGATGAAGATGCAGGACTGTGAAGTCCTGATGGACTGGGTACCATCGAGGGACAGGAATTTCTCTGAGGCTTTGGAGTGGACAGCTGGAGGGCAGGGCGGGCAAGTGGAGGCACCAGTTTGCCATCCTGTGGCAAAAGTGGTTCCAGCCCACCTGCTGGAGCTTTGTAAGGCTTGGATGGTGCTGCCCACGGGGCTGTTCTCTGTTAGCACTAACTGGTGCCATTCAAAACAGTGAAGAAAATAAAGCAAGTAGCCTGTGGTAGCTGAGAAACTGATACATTCTGCTGAACCAAAGAAAGGTTTCTATTCCTACCAAGCCTTATCCCACATATTGAGACCAGGGGGAGGAAGAAGTTGAAAACAATCTGTAAATAATGGAGATGCACTCTAGTAATATACACCATTAAAGTGACCAGAATGGAGGCAATTTTATTTTCAGACATGGTAGGAGATGAGAATCACACTGTTTTGAATTCACTTTTCCCTAGTCACACACCCTTCATTGCCCTAAAAAGTGGTACTTTTATGGTACTAAGCTCTACTGGTCCCACAGCTACCAGATATGAGCAAGAGGTATCCTCAAAATTTTTGTCTTCAGGTTCCTATACCATGAAGTCTCCTTCAGGCTACACTTCATTTGGTCAGACAATGGGAACAGAAAGTCCTCTCCATTTCTAGGTAGCCCTGGGAGATTCATGTGTTTCTCCATTCGAGAGCACAGAGGAGTCAGCACTGCTGCCACTTCAGCACAGTGGTAACAGCAACCCTTTAGAAGAGATTTGCTTTGAAAACCTGGCCTTAAATGCTTGTAAGGTGCGAGGAAGGTCAAATTTAGAAGAAAGCATGGTGATCTAATCCATCCCTATTATTGGGCACTGAGTACTTTTCAGTCTTTGGGGTTAAATTTTCCCATAAATACAAAGTGAATACTTTCAGCTCTGTGATTATTCTGTCTGGGCAGATGCTTCCTTGCTATGCAGTCACTTCTTACAGTCTTTTGTGTCTCTAGTTTGACTGTCCCTAAATGGCATTTACTCACAAAACCATTGCTACATAGCATGTGTTCTGCCTAGCAAGCTGTGTGTCCATTATCATTGATATTTTGGTACCACTCACCATGACCTGAGCAGCTGTAGATTATCCTGAGATTTTCCCTCAATGTGTGATTTTTTCCTGCATCAAAGATTTGCCATTTTCCATTCATGGACCTTGTAGTGCATTTTGAGGTTGGTTTTTTTAGCTGCATAGTCTTGGGAATCAAAGACACAAACACAAAGTTGTTTTTCTGTAACAGGCAGGTTACAGAAAAACATATGAAGAAAAACATTTGAAGAAAGACATGTCCTGTTATGAGGTTACAGAGCACTGCACTGCAGTAATCATGTTGCTCCATTCAGAATAAATCAGAGAGGAAAGTGTATAATTAGGAGCACTGTGTATATTCAGGGAATGAGGACATCATCAGTGAGGACCTTGATGATGGAAAACCTAGCAGAATTTGTAGTGTGAGTAGGTGTGCACTCCCCTCTTCAGATTTACACTTCTTGGTAGAAATAGATTTTTCCTTTCTCCATCCTCTGCTTTTCCCCCTCCTCATCTCTCACCACAGCCATCAACTTTCCCTCCTGATTCCATTACAATGGCTCATCTGATCTCAAATGAAACTGCTTTGTCTTGTCCTTTTTTGCCATCTGATTGGGCTGCTGTGTCTTGCTGTGTGACTTACACGGGTATGAAAGTGATCTCAAAGTGAGCAGTGGAGAGCATGGCTAGGAGCAGGATGATGGAGATATTCAGGAGTGGAGCTGGACTGCTGCTTTCTCAGTGGTATGCTATTTGTCTCAGACCATGCCATAAGATCAGACTCTAATTGTGCCATGTGCTGGACAGAAATCTTGTCACTAATTTGGACATTTCATAGTACAATAGTCACTGAATCAGCTGGGCTGGAATGGACCTTGGGATGTCTTTCAGTCTGCTCACAGCAAGGTCAAAGGAACCATTAGAGGTCTCTTTGGTTAAATGTGCACCAATGGACTTCAAGAAACCCATTTTGGTTGCAAGATTTGCCTGCTGACAATCTGTAGAGCATAAAAGTACCTCGACTGACATGAAAGGAAGTGAGTGGATTCAGCCTCCCTGCAATTCCATGAAAGAAAATACCACTCTGTGTAAGTGGTATTCATGGCCTCATATTCTCCATCTGAATCTGCAGGTTTCCAGAACAGTTCTCTTGGTACACACTTTCTTCTATAAGGGGTCCCTTGAATGCTGTTTTCCACAGTAAATCCTGGCAGGTTTCGCTGAGAGAGAACGCAAAGATGTTCATACCTCATAAATACATAAGGCAAAGGATGTCAGGGAAGGGAAGTGTTCTCTCCATTCTATAAAGGAAAGCTTTGCTGAAATCTTTTTTCTCCTCCAGAGTCCAGAGAACATGTGCAGCAGTGTAGCAATGGGGACACCAACCTCCTGAGGCTCAGCCCAGTACCTTTCCTGTAAAACTATTTTTCTTCAAAGCTGTCACCTAGGAGGATTTTGTTAACTGCTCACAGCTCTGAGATTTATTGGGGACTTTCTCCTAAGCTCATTCTCTTTCTTGAATACAAGTGTGCATTTGTTTCCTTGATCTGCTATCACACAATTTCCTTTTAAACAGAGCTTACTGAGCAATCTTATGTCAGCCTTTGCATTTGTTCTTGTGCCATGCACAGATTTTTCTTTGCCTGGTGTGCCTCTACACACTTCATGGAGATTATAGCTGCTCTAGTTTGTGCTGTCACTGCCTCACCTCATTTTTGAAATAATTTGTAAATCCATTAGAAATCATTCTTTCTGCATGATATTCCAACATCAATATGAAAGATATTTGAAAGACTTTTGTGAAGTAACCAGATGCCTTGCCTTCTTTTGCCAGCTGTTGGGAACACATGATAACCAAGTGCAGAGTTTTTATCTGGGTGCAACAATCTTCTAATGTTTTGGTTGGAACATTCATTTTATTCACTCTGTAAGTTCAAAGGTGAATGAATTTTGTTAATCATATTCTCTTTCACAGTGTGAGTTCAGATTTTCAATTTTTCTCCACTGGAGACTTTTTTCTCATGTGCTGATATGCACTGAAATATTCTGCCTGGCTTGTTCAGTATTTCCCTAGGAATCCTTCTAGTCTTATCTGCTTGGGTGGATAATTTCACCCATTCACTGTTATTGTGCCCATCCTCATTTACATCCTCTTTGCAGCTCATATAGGAAGAGACCCTTTTGACTTTCTGTTTGCCAAAGTTCATGAGCCTCAGAGCTCTGTGTGAGGAGTAAAAATGGATGAGAGATTTGGGTATCTTTTGGGTAATACCTTTCTACTCCTATGGCCCTTAATGTTGAAAGAATTAAACACTGGGAGGCAAAGCATTTGCTCATAGTTCAAAGCATGTTTCAGTCAATATTCAGCTTTAAGCTCTTGATTTTTTTTTCAAGACACTGTTTCCAAGAAAAAAGAAAGACATGAAGGTTTCTCCTGGTCTTGTTTTACCGTTGCCCCCACTCAAAACCAGTCACGCCCAACCATGAAAAATTTCTTAGTGACTTTGTCTTGTTGTTTGTGTGGAGACAGAGATCTATGTAATGGCTGGAATGAAAGATGTTTTTTTATGTGAGGGAGATATGGCTTTATTACCACAAAGAAAGAGCTGCAACTGAATTCACTGGAGTCCATGGCATTTTCCCCACCCTTTAACTTTACTCTCAGTGCATCAAGAGTGCCCCTTTTGGGAAACATCTGCAGTGCCCATTCTAAAATACTAAATTGTTTAGTGTTAAACACTATATTCCAGCAGTTTGTTCAAAAAGGCAGACAGGTTCTCCAATATATCACTTCAACGGAGCAGCCCCACTTTCTGCAGCCTTAATTAGCAGTAATATAAGATACAGAAGCAACAACACAAGTGCATCACCAGCAGACAGTGGCATGCTCTGGCTTTTCAACCTGACTGCTTTTTCTGCTCATCCTTCCCAATGTTAATTCCCCAAATTAACTTTGCAAGGAGCATTTACCACTCTGGTAATATGGCTGCATCTGCAGTCCCAATTATCAGAAGGTGTGGCCAAAACATTTCCTGAATCATTGCCTGGTCTCTGCACTAAGGATGTATGAAAGGATTTTGGAAGGTCAGACACTTTCTGTGTAAACAACATTGAATGTCCTAAAACATGCTGTCTCCACTGTGAATTCTGAAACTTTTATTCAGCACTTATGTTTGCAAAATTTTCTTGCTTAGAGGCATGCAAAAGACAAAGGCAAAGTGGGTTAGAACATGCCCAGACCTAATTCAATTTTGTATTTAAGTGATTATCCTCAGGAAATTTTTACTTAGTACTACTGATTTTAAAATTAATTTCTTAGGAATGAGATGGGGAAAAAAGTAATTTCTATATAACTCAAGAACTACTGTGGCTGGGATAAAGCATAGTGGAAAGATGTTGGAGCACTTTGTTTAGTGCTTGTAAATAGACTGAATCCTAACTCATGCTTCAGTTTAAGTGGGCTATTCCACAGGTCATATTTCTCATTTTCTGCAGCCAACTTGTCGCCCAGTTAATATTGCAAAGATTTACACTATATTCACAAGTGCCAGTTTAAAGTGTCAAGGCTCCTTTAAAAGAAAAATAAAGTTAACCTGGGCAAAATGAATAATGCATATTTTATAGCCAAAAAGTGGATTTGTTTTAAGTTTCAGAAGAACTGTGAGTTTCTGCAGCCTGTGATTGCAACAATATTTTTTCCTAAGGAACAGAAAGCATTTATACCTTGATATCCAATTCCTTAAGGTATGCCTATACTTATAAATTTTAGTATATTTCTTCTCCATTCATTGTGTACTCTGGCAGAAGTTGGGAACTATGTAAATTTTTTACTTTATAGCTGCTGAAACACAAGCAAACAGTGTCACCCCTAATACCTCCTGTGAAGCAACAGTCCTTGATTTTTCTCCAAAATTAAACAAAAATAAAACACTTATAAATTGGTGCCCAAAAATTAGACAGAGTTTCTTTCCACAAGAAAACAGTGCCTCACCACTGTAGTACCTAATGACCATGCTGGTTTACAAACATTGTCACACATGACAATACTTATAGGCTGAAGATCATATAATGTAATGTAAATCTCATTTTCAGATTTTAATTAACAATAGAAATGGTAAAGATGAATGTAAAATATCTGCAGATTGCTGTTCAGTTATTTTCAGTTGATGAAAGATAGGTAGATGCTCTTATCAAAACAGGTCATACAATGCCACTCATGGGCTGAAATTGAAATTTTCAGTGATTTGGAAGATACACAATCCTGTTGTTCTGGGATAACATGACTATGATTCACTGCCTCAAAAGCAATCACAGATCAGCAACTCCTTTCTGCCCCCAGCCACTGTATCCCATGGCAGAGTGAAGGTCACAACAATGCTCAGCAGGCTGGTGAATGCCTGGGGATTTTGTGGTTTGTGTTTGTCAGGAGTATGTGAACACAAGTTTGTCATCTAGTTTGCAAGTGCACAGGGCTGACATCCATAGCTATTATAGGGTGAAAGTAGTTGGGGAAAGCTGTGTCATGGAGCACAAGAATGCACCCCCTCTCTTTAACCAAATGTGCTTGTATTTGAGGGTCCCATGGGCAGAGTGAATTTAGAGGGCATCTAAATTTAGAGGGCAAAGCAAACTCATGTCAGAAAATGTTATTTAATTCGTTACCAAAAACTTATAGTTGAAAGTAAAAAAGAATTTGAGGCCTTACAAGCACATAGGTAAACCATCCATTTACAATCTCTGCTGACCTTTGTGAGGCAATGGGCAGCACTGGAGGTGGAGAAGCAAGGAGCAATGCCCTTCTGCTGCCCTTTGTCACCACTCGTTGTCCTGCCAGCTTGCTTCTCAGTGTCCCTGTTCCAGGGTGGGTCCCTCATGGGTAGACCTAGTTAACTTCTGCCCTTCACAGAGAGGGGCACTTCAAAGGGAAGAGGGAAAATAAAGAAGCTGGGAAGCAGCACTTTTGGGAGGAGAATATATCTGCCAGGCTGAGAGAGCTGGATCAGCATCAACAAAGCAAAATCAAAGGCCAGAGTGACTTTATAAAACCATGCCATGGAGGGACACTTGGGGAGGGTGAGGAGAAGACTGGTGTGAAAGGAGGAGTGAGGAGGGGAAGGTATAGAGCAGTGAAGAGAAGGTGTAGAAGATCCAAGAGAAGATTAAGCTGTTGATTGCTTCTTCAGGAGAGGGATGGCCCTGGTGCTGCTGAGGGAAGACCACCAGCTGTTTGAAGGTGACATAGATGTTTTGATCTGTGTGTTTGTGTTAGGTCTGTGGTGTAAATATCTATCTATTTTCCCCTGTGCCTCATCCTGTAGGGATGGATCTGCTAATCTGGGGCGTTTGAAACAGCAATCAATTCCCAAGTGCTCTGGAGGCCTTGGAACACTTACCTCAGTGGATACTACACCCTCTTACACCCTGAGACACACTGATACTCTCACTTAACCTCCTCTGAAATCTGTAGTTTTATTAGTCAGTTTTTCAATTTTTTAAAAATTTCCTCCTGCTCCCCAAGAAGTGCAGTGTTAATACTACTGCTTCAGTAGGAAAATCAGTGAGTGTCCCAGTTCTGGAGTCAGCTGTACATGACAGAGCTGGAAAGGAAAGGAAAGGAAAGGAAAGGAAAGGAAAGGAAAGGAAAGGAAAGGAAAGGAAAGGAAAGGAAAGGAAAGGAAAGGAAAGGAAAGGAAAGGAAAGGAAAGGAAAGGAAAGGAAAGGAAAGGAAAGGAAAGGAAAGGAGCTTTTTTCTAGTATTCTGGCTCTTTTTCTGTCAGAACATACATTCATGCTCATCCTTTGGTATAAATATTTAAAATTTTTCCTTTGACGGCTTTGAAGTAAATGCTAATATGTACACTTTCTCCTCTCATGAATGTCAACATGCTCTAGGACCCATATTTTTATGTTTATTGCTGCCATGTGAAGTGAGAGTCATACAGAAAATATGAAAGAAGAAGGCTCTAATATAAAAAAGTCAAAAGCAGAAGAGAAGTGATAGGAATGACCAACTACCAACTCTGAAAGGAGGGAAGTTCCAGGGAAGCTGGCTACAGAAGCAGTAGAAAGGGAAGCAGAAAGGGAATCCCATTTTATCCCCCAAATGCTCTGTGAAGATGTTGGAGGAAGGAGGCAGAGGGGCCTCCCATCAGACAATAAACACAACATCCGTGTTTTCTGCAATGCCATCTGTTTCCACATTTTGCAGTGCATTGCTACATGCAGCTGCTGCCACCAAATGCCCAGCTAATTTTAGGGTACTTGTCTGTGCCTGAGCTTGGGTAAGTAGTCTCTCAGCCTTCATTTGTATGAGATGACACATGAGCTCTCCCACCTGCTGTAGTTTTCCTGACAATGTCCCTTGGGAAACCATAAAGGCATCTACACAGTTGTGGGATGAGAAAGAAGGGTTACACAATTAATTGGAATTGCAAAGTTGTCAGCAGCATAGGCTATAGCAGGCAGTTTGTTTTCAGCCCAGGGAGGGGTTGACTTGCAAAATAAATTAAAAACCCCCATGTCTTTGACTGGAAGGGTGATGTAAATTCATCCATATTTGTGTAAAGAAGCAAAGGAGGATAAAACAAAAGTTGTGAACAATGCAAAATAGCATAGTTACAGGAAAAAAGAATGAGCTGTCTTAGGAACACAGACTGTGGCAATCTCTGGACAATGCAGCCTCTCACTCCTGGGTAGAGGAACTCGCTGCCAAAACCAGAAAAAGTTGCATCCTGGGAACGTGGAGATCTGTATGTGTGGGACTTCTGCTTGTTTTCTTCCTTATTCATATGCATTTGTAGGCATGGAAGGGGAAGAGGAATTGTCTGTCTATATATTCAGTGGGACTGTCACCTTAGTGGATGGCTGTGTGGAGAAATGCCCTAAAGTGGGGAACAGTTGAAGGGAGGATAAATTAAAAAGGTAATTCAGCCATGATCTGGTGTGTGAAAGAGTACCATTTCTTCTCCATGTTTGAACTTCTGCATTGAGAAGGGCCTGATAAAGATACATTTAAATCCAAGACCAATGTTAGTAGTCAAAGAATTTGAATGGAAGCAAATTGACAGCAAAATACTGAATTGTAGGAAGACTTATGAGTTCCATGTGGCAAAAAACCTTCATCATAGTCTTCTTGATGAAAACCACCTGTTGATGGAAGCTGAGAGTCAAATAAAATAAACTATTCTGTCTTAAGAAAAGAAAGGAATGCCACTAAGCATGTCTCATAATGTAAACTGAGAGTGTACATTCACCTTGAATACTGCTTACAATTCTGGGCACAGCACTTCAAAAAGGGTAAAGCAAATGGATCCAGAGAAGGACAAGAAAAAAAGTATCAGAGGAATAGCAAGATGTCTCCTGTGTGCATGGTGAATATAAAGGTGAATGCTTTAGAAAAGAACAAATAAATTATGACATAGCATAAATATATCCAGTACTGACTAGACAAAGAAGGTTAGACAGAGGCACCTGCTTGTTTTTTCACTAGGAGAAAAAAAATTACAGAGACACCGTAAATGATAAGGAAACCAATTTAACACTGTTAAAAAGATAGTTCTGGAAGGATAAATAGCGTGCAGCCATGTACACACTGCAGTAAAACATGACTGAGAAAAAGGGATCAGTAGGATTCCAAAGAGTCCTTAAGGCCAGATCTCCAATGGTATTCAGGTGATTAACTCCTACTGAAGCACATGTAGTGACTTCAATCAGCTGAGCTCAGTTTTGGGAAGTTCTGAGCATGCTGGCTGTAATCCAGTGAGACCCATGCTTTGCTCTCAGCAGGTAAATATTGTCCCTGATGAGTGCAGCAGAAATTATACCCCTGTGGTTAAGCACACACTTATAACATTTGCTGGACCTGCATGAGCATGTTCAGTACTGAGCTTTCCATAAATAAAATGCCCACAATTATTTATCCTAGGGGAAAAAAATGCTTCATTGAGGAGCAAACACCCAGTGACCTGTATACATTTAACTGTAACAGTAGGATTCATATAATAATGTACAAGAGCTGACTGAAATATGAGGAAGAACTGAGCACCAACTGGAAATACAGGTTAGTTGTTTATTGCACTGGCAAGAAAGATGTTACATAAAAAAAAGTTCTGTTAGCTTAAAGCCGCATTTCACTGTCTGACACTCTATTTTGGAAGAAATGAATAGTCTCCTGTCAGTATTCCTTAGTGAAAAAACAAAAGAGAACAAGTTTTTAAAAAATACATCCCCACATCTAGAATATTTAAAGAATCAAATACATGAAACAAATATAGTAATAGTTTAGAAGGTTTGAAGTTCTGGTTCATTGTTGCTGAGAGCTGCTGGGATTAGTTAGATGGTATGTGCTCCTTGGTGGCAAAATGAGCTGCCCTTCCTCCACTGCCCTTTATGCCTGCTCCCACACTCATTCAGATGTGCCAGCACAACTGCTGGTGGGATCATTTCATGGACCAGATTAGGGAGATCCGTGTTGAAAAGCAAACAAACAAACAAAAAACAAGGACAAAAGCCTTTTTTTCCTGGTGTTTTTCTTTTTGCCCTGGATTGTATCAAGGGTCTGAGACACAGAGTGTTCCACAAACAATTGCATTGCCTCCATCAAGGAGACAGCAAACGGCAGCAGAGGCGCAGCAGCTGGGTCAGGGCAGTGCTGAGGAACTTCCCAAGGCAATTCTGTCAGCAAAAATAATATTCCATTTCCCCAAAAGTCTCTAGACTCAATTACATCAGAATTTAATTCCAAAATTTACATTCATCCTATCTCTCTGTAATTGTACTTTTATACATGTGTATATATGCATGGAATCTATATTAAAATATTATATATATGTGCATGTGTATCTCTACATTTCAAAAATACTCACTAAGATGTGACATTTGTTTTCCTTGAGGTAAAAAAAACCCCGAGAAACAAAACCACAGAGGCAAACTATGTGTTTAGAGACCGAGCTAAAAATGCCTGGGAAAACACAGTGCAACATTTGTAAAGACATACAATAGAGCCCTAGCTGCCTGCCACACAACATTCCTCTCTTGTGAATGGATGCTTAGCTATGGAGCAGCAGACCATAGGCGTGGGCAGAGCAGCAGATGGCAGGTCACTCTATTAATATGGAGAATTCAAGCCATTCCAAACATTTTGCTGTGCTTTTACCCCCATGGTGGGAAACTCTGTGACAATGGAGTGAAGTTCCAACAGCTCCATTTGAGGGATGAGGAATCTGCAGATAGACCTAACTAGATATTACCCATTTACTGCCAGTTCCCATTTACTGTAATCAAACCACCCATCCTTCCCTGCTGGCTGAAGTGTGCTTTGTGTCTGTCAGCAAGGTGCTTTGCAGAGCTCATGCGTGCTGAGATGCAGAATCAGTCTGTGTGCAGACATCTTCCCTGTCCCCAGGATAAATGGCAAAACAACATGCCCAAGAAAATGAAACAACTGATGGATCTAGAAAGACGACTTTGGTCTCCAGGCTTCAGGACTGCATGCTGTGTGCTGGCTTGTGCCTGTCACTGGAAGGGCTCATGACTAAAGCTTTCCTAAGACACAATGAGAGCTGCATCCTCCTTTAAACTATTAGATGACCTGCACTTTAATGTGGTCACCCTTAACCACATTAAGTGGCTTTCCACATCCTGAATCTTCTTAGTATTTTGTTACCCGGGGAGCTTTATTAGCATTCACCTGTCTGAAAATGACTGGGGAACAGAAATGCAAATTACTTGCAGATAATGCAAATATGTGGCATTTTGCAAATGAACCTTGCAAAGCTTATGCACTTGTTAGAGCATACTCCTGATGCAGCTTCTATCTCCAATTAAGCTGGTGATGACCATAATATATTATATTGTATGTCAGAGGTTAATTGTTCTCACCTTTTTTTGTCTTTATCTCACCACCTTCTCCTTTCTTCATTCCTGACCAGTGACAGCACCAGTTGGAAGCAGCTGTCCTAGTTTGCAGTCTTGTGTCAGATGTGTTAAATGCAGGGCTGCTGAAGGTGCAGTTCACATCACTTCAGGGCAACATGTTGAATATCCAGGGCCTGAGTTTGGGTGCTGAACTTCTGCTTTTTCTTACTTCTCCATGGAAGTAAAAGCAGACTTGGAGGGGCATTCTGTGGACTTTATGATGTAGGAGCTGCCCCCAAGTTTTTCTGCCATCAGATTTTCTTTTGGCCTGCCCTCACTTCTCTGAATTAAAATCATGTTTGTTCAGTGCTTCAAATATGACAGGCATTTCACAGTGAAAGGAATGAGCAGCTCTTCCCTGGAAAAACTTCAGAAAAACAAATAGGTACCAAGCCCCCACTGAAGGGCCAAACTTCAGATATAATTCTGCCCTGAAACATACCATTTTTATCTGCCAATATATTTTATTTCCAGGCACAGCTCTGCCTGACCACTGTTAGATACACTCATTGTATTCTGCACTGTACAGCAGAAATGGGATCTTGGAAATAATGCATGTAAATACCACTGTGCAATATTTCATTTCTGCTTCTCAAGCAATACCATCCTGAAACCTTTCCACACACTAATACTTATTAAATGGACCAAATCTTCCAGGTTGATAAAATGAATACATCAAGAATGTTCCCATAAATAGACCCTTAATATATTTTGATTTTACATATACTCTTCCTAGAAAAATGGTATAAAGAAAAAAAATATTTAAATGACAGCGAGTGCTGTCATTTAAAAATTGAATAATGTGTGCAGAAGCAAGAACTTTTGCAGATAATCAATAAAGGGTAGAAATCTTCCATTTTACTGTTTTTCACAAAACATCTCTGGCTCCTCAGTAGCATACTTCAGGGGAGACTCACAAATCCCTTCAAATAATAAGTATATATTAAAATTTGTAACTCCCTTGGTTATTCAAAAGGACATTAATGAAGATATTGCTATTCCAGTTGGTAATCTGGCCCTATTTTCTTGGACAAGAATGGTTTCTTTCTTGTATCTGTTCCATAGGATCTATCAACTCTCTTCCTGTTGATGTGTGTCACATCTCTGTCACTACTTTTCTCCAATTAACACAATTAGATTAAGCTATGAGCAAATATATCGAAATTGTTTTTAGCTTTCTTTTCAAAGTGATGATTCTTACCAGAGTTCATAAGAGAACTCCAAAGTCTGTGCTTTTTTTCCCTCTAGCTGTTTTTTAAATCTAATAAAAGATAAAAGTTTTTTGCAACCCTACATCTTGACAAAATGCTGGAGAAAATAGTCAGTCTTAACACTTATATTATGAAGATAATGTGGAGATGTGGGAAACAGGGAGCAAAAGTGGTTTTTTTTTCAGATTACAGTGATGTGGAGTATTTGATGGTGCATCAGCATCAAGAAAATATCATGTTTGGCTTTTTCATACTAGTAGGAAGGTGACTTATTCTGCCTGCTGTTTTGTCATCTTTGCTGGCACTGACAGGTGCATTGATCCTCATACTCATCTCTCCACTGGCACAAGCAATTCAGTTAAAGGCTATTACAAATGCCTGATAACCAGAAAGAGGTTTTAGTAACTAAATACTGCCTGTGCTGAAATGTAGAACAGGAAAGAAAATATTTTCAAGTGTATTTTCTACCTCCATTGCTGTTTTGTAGCTAAGGCTACTGTGACTTAAAATTTAGAACTCCAAGTGATGTATAAAATCACCGTGGTGTTGACATTTTTTGCAATTTCAACTTCATTAGGCTTTGCATTCTTATTTGGTGATCATTTAAGAAATAACCCCTCATATTTTAGATACATATATTACATATATTAGACATATTAACTAGTTTGGTAACAGCCACATTTTCTTGTTATGTGGTTTGAAAAATCAGAATAATATGGGGAAAATAAAGGGTTTTTTCTTACATCACAGAAATAACTTCCAGTGCTTCTTAGATCTGTCTACTAATATGTGCAACATGGGAAGGTATTTCATTATTAAAAAGGTCACAGAACACTGCTTTTAAGTGAAAGACCTTCCTTGAAAATATATTAGGCATATTTCACTACGAGTTTCTAAAGAATCTATTTAAAGAGTGATAAAAACAGTCTTGCCCAATCCGTGAAGGAAATTGCTTTGGGAAAGGGAATGGTACCAAGGGAAAGGGAGGAAGAGGGGAAAAAAAACACTATGCAAACGACATAATATCATTAACTCTTTCTTTTTTCTCATTTTATTTTTGCACATACACTTTGAAAGTAATGTGCTTGGTGGACTTTCCTGGCTTTGCTGGAAGTGAGTGTCACATCAGGCACCCCAGCCCAGCACTGGTTTCACAACCCTGTCTGATATTCCCTTTGTGCGTCAGGCGGAGGTAGATTTTGTTTCATGCATGATTCATAAACTCACTGCTGAGATTCTACAAGTTGCTACATCTCCCAGTCCTATTTCAGAGGCTTAAAACAGAAAGAGATGACTGTACTTCTGTGGGAAATGGTCACATGTGCCACATCATGAGATGTTGCTGGTGTCAAGGATGACACTTATTTTGAATACATGGTAAAAAAAGTAACTCTTTACTGTGGCACCCAGTTCTTAAATGTTTTCTTGAGTCTTATTGTGTGCTGTGTTGTAGTATTATTTCACATGCTGACAGAGGAGACACCTGTATCCCCAGCACAAAGAACAGGATAAACAGAAACCTCTGCTTTAGTTAGAAAACTGCTGCTTGAGAACATCAGCAAATCACTTAATCTTCCAGTCAATCATAACCTTTTCTCTTACCCAGCTATGTCACAGTAAGGCCACCTTCCCTTGAATTCAGCCTATTCTCTGCACCTATTTGGCTTCTTTCCTCTCTTTTCTTCTTTTTATGTCTCCACAGTGTGTGGTAGATCCTTTCCTCCTGTTTTTTCCATCACCTGGAACAGCCATCAACCATTATGTGACTGATTGAGTCGGGCTCATTTCACATTTGGTGTAATTGGACATCTATTGTCACTGGCCTATGCCTCCTTTCTCAGCTGGAAAAAAAAAAGGAAAAAAACCAACAATACCACCACCACCAATAATAATAAAGGTAATAGAACTTTCATTCCTGAGGCTTCTTTGCAATCCCAAGAGGAAAGCCTCTAAAAACCCAAGAGGCTGCAGAAATCACTCTTACTTCTACCTAGACTGGGTGTAAGACCCACCTTAACAAAGCATATCTGTATTTGTGCTGACAAATGTAGCCCACAGAGACAAGTTCTCAGATGTTTTTGGTAATGGCATATATAATCCATCACAGTGAATTTTGAAGTGGGGCCTCAGGAAGGGTGATGAATCCCTGGACTGAATTAGTTTATAGCAAGAAAAATGTGTGCTCCTGTCTGTAGCCCAGAAACTCTTCCCTAACAGATGGCTAGTCACATCTTTCATTGTGTTTTCCCCTGATTAGGCAGAAGCATAGGAATTCCCTGGTGGGGATCCCATTCAAGTGAAGAGAACAGGAATTTGATGGCACCCAGGAGACAAAGCCCATGTCCACAATTCTGACTTCACATTCCTCAGAGTTCCCCATGGATGAGAGGACATCAGCTTTGATCTTCAAATGAGCCTTGCTACTCTCCCTATGACCATCCCCTCACTGGGGTTTGTCAACCACAATTTGGGCATAAATGTTAATAGAACCAGAGGAAAAACCTGAAACACACCATGCTTTTCATACCAATCTTCAAATTTTTTAAATAATATCTTTCTCTGCTGACCTTATAGAACTTGAAATAAATGCACTTTTCTGTACACTACATTACAGCATAATATACAACTACAAGAAGGATTGGAAGGAAGATCTGTGGAGGTACACACTGATCTCAGTGCTGGAAAAGGTCATGGAGCAGATCACCATGAGTGCCACCATGCAGGACACACAGAGCAATCAGTGGATCAGGCCCCTTTGGCATGACTTTATGAGAGGCAGGTCTTGCTTGACCCACTGTGCCTCCTTCTACTAGGCCACTTAGTGGATGAAGGAAAAGCTGTGGATGGTGTCTACCTGGACTTTAGTAAAGCCTTTGACAACATTTTCCACAGCATTGTCCTGGAGAAACCGGTTGTTCATGGATTTTTTGAGTGGTCTTTGCTGGGTATAAAACAGTTTGGATGGCCAGGTGCAGAGAGGTGGGCAAGGGAGTTACATCCAGGTGGCAGCTGGCCATCAGTGGTGCTCCCCAGGGCTCAGCTGGGGCAGGATCTGCCCAAGAGGAGCAGGAGGGGTCTACAGAGGGATCTGGACAGGATGGATCCATGGCCTGAGGTCCAACAAGGTCCTGCCCTAGGGTCACAACAGCCCCATGCAGCACTAGACACTGGGGGCAGTGTCTTGAAAGCTGCTTGGTGAAAAAGGACTTCAGGGGGAGGGTCAGGGGAGATCTTACAGCTCTCTACAGCTACCTGAAACAAGCAATAGGACGAAAAAAATACCCTCAAGTTGCACCAGGGGAGGTTTATATTAAATATTAGGAAAAATTGCTTTACCAAAAGTGTTATCAAGCATTGGAACAGGCTGCCCAGGGAAGTGGTTGAGTCACCATCTCTGGCTATGTTTAAAAGATGTGCAATGTGTCACTTGGGGACATGGTTTAGTGGTAGACTGGACAGCAGTGAGTTAAAAGTTGGACTTCATGATCTTAAAAGTCTTTTCCAAACTAAACAATTGTATGATTCTATGATAATACATGGTTCACCCCAAAAGTCATATTGAAGAGTATTGGTGTCTACTGCAGTATACTAAAGGTGCCTTCTGAAAGAAACCAAAATTATGAATGTGTCATGGAGGACAAGCTCAGAAAGATGCCCTGCTCCTCTCTTGCCCTTCACTGAGATGGAGGTGGCAATTTCTTCCTGTTAGGGAACTAATAGGGACAAAAGTAGTAATAGAACCAGTATTAGTTTTGTGCCTGACCTTTCTGCACTCTTTGCTTAGCGACCACTCAAGGAATTTAAAACCAACATGTTCACCCCACTGATGTCACGTTACCAAGAAACCTAGCCAGACATTCAAGAGCACAGTTGCATAGGCTTTCACTTTTTTTCACCACCTCACTTTTATCTGAGGTCTGTTTAGGGAAGGAATAGCAATGGTCCAGCTGAACCCTCAGGCAGGTTTTCAAGTCAGGTTGAGGTAAGCCATGAATGAATAATATTTATACAGTGTTGAAAATTAGGTTTTGAAAAGCTTTTAAAATATTTTTCTAATTAGTCTTCTACTACATTTTTGGATAGATGAGATATTACTTGGATACTGGTTGTCTGTACTACCAGGTTGCTGATGAACTTAATTCTGGTTTCTTTACATGCAAAATCCCTTTTGAACTATGGATGAATTCATGTTTTTTTGACAAAACTTAAAAAATAAAATAGGATGGGGCCATGCATGGGAGGTGTTATTGCAACAGAGACCATGTTTCCCAACATGCAACATGTTAGTTTGGGTACAACGTGCTTTTCACTGCTGTCACAATGAGCCAAGGTTGATAACACTGCTGGTATTCAATACAGAAGAATTCATACCTATCATTTGGAGATATTCCATTCATTTTATATTAAAGGTGTGAGAATTTTTTTGTGTGATGATGTGACCATACATTCTGCTATCACATATGTCTTTCATTCCAAGTGCCTGTGCAATGTCTTTAAAGGTTTATGTGGAGGCTGTGTTTTACTCTAAGTGGTTTCCTCGTTCCTGAGTGCTCCTCCACACGCTGTAAAATGAAGACATTTAGCCCTTGGCCCTAGGAATTAGCAGCAGCCTTTCACTCAGCTCACATTTAATTTCGGTGCAAGTCTTTTTCTTTGGGTCTTTGGACCATTGTGTGCTGGCATTACCCCTTGTGGAACAATTTGCATAACACAAAGTATCAGAAAGTGTCATTTTGATTTCGTCTGCTGCTGTTGAAGTGTAAACAGCCTCTCAAGATGTCAGGCAGGGGTATTCTCTGTTCCTCCCTTGCCTTGATTCAGAACCTCAATGGCTCTTCAGGCAGACAGATCAGCATTTTCCAGGAGGAAAATGGAAGGGCAAGAAACACTACAAATCCCTCCTTAAAGCTTGTATGGTATGTGAGGCAACTGGAGCTTTTCACAAAACAGTAAATAAAACAAAGCACATACTTGGTGCAAGTAAAATTACTGTATTAGAACTTTAGCCCCAACCTATTCTCTCTATAGTATTTGTTACTATAAATTGCCATATCCAAAACAGCAATTGTTGGTGAGGTTTTGGTGCAAAACTAATTTTCTTTGTGAAAGGACTGGCATGTTTAATTAATTTTAGGTCTGCTCCCATTAGTCGTCATGGGGATATAATAAACCCTTTTAAATTTTGTAAAGAACAAGGAGAGAAAGGAATTACTGGGAAGGACTCAGTTTCTGTCATCACAGCTCAATTGACTTGCTTTCTCTGGTAGCTACACTGCATCAGCTCCTTGCCAAAGAGCCTGCCTTCCCTTCAGTACAATTTTCTAAATCTGCTCCTTGCCTCCTGAACTGTCTGGCATTTTATCTGGAGGACATTTCAGTTCAAGGAAAGGGACAAGACTGTAGAGATTTCTCTCCCTGAAGAAATTTAACCTTTGTGCTGGATTGACATGTCTGTGCACTTAAAACCATTTTATACCTAAATCATGTCCGAGTCAAATCCCTCAAGCTCCAGTATTTCAATCTTAAGGGAAGGGGGGAAATTTACATCTAATTTTGAGGGGCTGGTGAGAGGAACTGTGTCAAGAAAGATGCCAATTATGAACAGGACAAGCTGGTTTTTACCTGCTTGTTGAGGTATATGCATAAGCAAATCCTTAGCTGCTGCAAATTAGTGTAACTCCACTCCAAAGACTCTGTGTTCATTATCTGGATCTTTATTTTCAGGTACTGTGTGTGCTACACAATTTCCTGTGTGAGGTAATTTGCATTCAGGCATGCTCCAGCTGCATGATTCTATAATGTTTATAGGCCTGTCATTATAAAATGCTGAGTGAACAATAACAGGGACTAAACAGGAGCATCTGAAGAGCAGAATGAACTTGGGATGAAGTGCGTGCCTCGCACAACTATTCAATGTGTTAACTGCTTTATTATAATTTTCCATTATTTCTTAGCTAGACACAGACAGTCTGCTCTATGGAAAAAAAAAAATCTGTCCAACAATTAGAAGAAATTTAAAAACTAAAGCTATGGCACACAGCTGCTTTTTTTTTTTCCTGCTGCAAGAGCTGAGAGAAAAATGCACTTTGAGGCTAAGCTTTTCCGTGTAGAGAAAGTTAAAAAAATAAAAAAGCCAAGAACAATACAGGAAAACTTCAGTGTGTGCAGTGAGGTTAACCCTGAAGGAAAAAGATATTTACTGCAGTGCACAAAGTATCTCCTTGCTACCTGGTCTCTGTGTTTTACTCTAAAAAGCAGGAAAACTGATGAGAGGGGAACTGGGAGGCCAAAGTGCAGCAGTGAGGAGGACCAAGGGAAAGTAGCCCTCGAGAGGAGAGCAAGACAGAAACAAAGGAAGAGAGAAGCAGCACTAAGAAAGCTTCTGTTCCTTTGTGCGGTGGTTTGCAGCCTCCCTTTCTGCCAGGGTCTGAGGCAGGCTGAATTCTGGCTGTCTAAGCACCAACAAGAACCTTTTAGAGACATCAGATGTTCTGTCCTGCTGGCCGCTGGTCTTCAGTGGGATTTTGTGATGCTGCCATTTGAAAGCCACTGCTGATGACACATGATGAGTTAACAAGAGTCACCATTGATAGCTCCAAGTGGTTTTAGCATCTGTGTTATGAAGTTTACACAATAAAAACATTAACCATTCAGGCACAGTCACAATATCTTTCATCCTTCAGCAAAACATTTGGACTTCTGATTAAGCTATTAGTACATTCCAGAATACAAGTAAAGCTGATTTTCAGACATAAAACATCAGGCAGCTCACAATGACACTGTGGTAAAAAGTGTTAACGTTGAAAAATGAATCATTCCTTCGGAGAGTTAGGTACTCAAGCACAGAAAATGCTGGGTATCCAGAGAGCTCTCTTGCTCCTTACTATCCAAATTGCAGCACTTCTGCCCTCCAAGGCAGGGAGCAGGAATAGTCTCTACCCTTCAGTTAGGCAGTCACAAAGATCAAGTCACCAAGAGTGCAATGCTTAAGAACAGCCCCCATTTTGGGACAGGATATTTAAAGGATATTTACAGAAAAACACTGCAAAACAAAACCAGATTACTAAATTACAATACATGTAGTTCTGCAAGAAAATAGACATGGATGATGAAAGAAATTTAAAATGATTGAGTATCATTGAATTCCAAGTTTGAATTATTACCACTGAGAATAAACCTTAGAAAATTCAAGGAAGCAAGATTTTAAAGAAAGAGAGCACAGATACTTTGAATACCCATTTAGGGCCCGTTCCTTCTGACCCCAGGGAGCTTTCCTTCAAGCAAAGTGGGTGCACCAGGGTCAACCAAATAGACATTAAACATTAACAGACATTACAAGTTCTTGAGGGACCAAGAATGATTTGAGAGCAGGGAGATGAACAAAATGCACCCAAATAAATGGATTATACAGTATAGAAAGAGTGCATCTGAGAGCAGAGATGTTTTGTTCAGGCTTAGTTCAAGCTGGCACTAGAACTATAAGCAATAGTTCTGCACCTGGACCAATAATTTTCCTCTCTAAAGGAAAGAAAGTGAAAACAAAATTCTCTTCAGTGAAAGAAAGACATGTAGCTAAGTCCCAACTGGGATACACTAGTCTTCCTTCATTTTTAACCATTTAAATGTCTCATGGTTTTGAGATCAAGAGAGGATAACATTTTTTATCTGCATTGGGTTTGCATGGCCAGTTGTTGGTAGTGGGAGGTCTGCAACTCTGGGAAGCTGCCAGGAGTTTCCCCATCCCAGCAGAGCCAATGTAAGCCAGCTCCAAGACAAACCCACTGCTGCCTGAGGCTGAGCTCATCAGTGACCCTGGCAGTGACTCTTGGTGTTTTAAAATTTGGTTTTTAGTAAATTCATTTAATTTCTTCAAGTTGAATCTTTCTTACCAGTGATGGTAATTGGTGAGTGATCTCTCCCTGTCCTTATCTTGAGCCATGAGCCTCTCATTATATTTTCTCTTCCTCTTCCAGCTGGGGAGGGGAGTGATAGAGTGGCCTTGGTGGGGATCTGGCATCCAGCTAGGGTCAATCAAGCACATTATCTAAAATTGGGGCTTTCACAATTAGATGATTCCACTCCAGTAATTTTATTTTTGAAGACATGAGAATTGACCAGAAAAACAGAAACCTCAATCCAAATGACTCCAAGCATGCTTTATGCTGTAAAGGGGGAAATAATGTTTGAAACCCTAAACACACCACTACCTTAATTTCTAATGAACCAACAAAAAACCCGAGACCTTCCAGATGTTCCAAGATTCTGGGATTCAGATTCCACATATCAAGCCACTCTTTAAAATAAATATGAAATATGGTACAGATTTAGACAATTTAATCCACTGAGTTCCACTCATATCCTGTATAGACAAGTTGTTTTGCTATTCCCATCAGTAATGACTTTTGTAATTGGATATGCTGTGAAATTCAGCTCTTCTTCATAACTCCATCTATTGCCAGTTTCTCTGTTCTCTTTTTGATGCCCAAATTATCTCATATTCATCTGGACTTTGTCAATGCAAAGCTGTTCTTATTACTAGCCTTTGTTGTTTCCTGACTTGATTCTGAGTCAAAGTCCTTTCTTGTAAATATGTATCATTAACATACTTGATTAACTTATTAAACATTGCGGCACAAGCTCATTATGTGTTTGTCTGATGTGATTTAACTTTCATTTGGAGTGAGTTCATTGCAACAGAAAGGCTGTATGATACAGAGGGAGTGCAGGCTACTGCATAATGCTCTCTCCCTGTCAAGCAGTGGTTCAAATCCAGTCTCTTCAAAAGCAGCTTTAATTATCACTGTCTAACAGTTTTGGAGAAGGATTTTTTTGGTTGCTGCCTCATAAAGCTAGGAGTTGTTTGTATACAGACTTTGTTGCAAAAAGGGAAGAATGACAGAAAAATGTGCTTTCTTCTAATATTCAGTGAAGAACTTTATTCTTATAAAGTGTTATTTCCCATTGCTTCCCTTGTTTCTTCTCTTTTTACTGCACTGTAGAACTTCTGCTGTGAACTTTTTTCCACCTTCCCTGTGCTTGTCTTCTGCTCATTAGCTAAAGCAGCTCTAAGTCCCTTTATGCTGCAGTCTGACCCTGGGCAAGTCACCGTGTGAGTGAGCATCCTTTGTGCACCTGCAGCAGCAGTGCCAGCTGCAGAGGTTATCAGCCCAGCCCTGCCTCCTAGCCACCCATCCCTGCCAGAGGCAAAACAGCCTGAGCTGCTTTCAGCAAGGTGCTTGAATCCAGACGGGGTTGCAGAGATTTGCTCATCAAGCTCTCAAGCAAAGCCCACTTGTCTGAGCTGAAATGGGCTGGGGGGCTTTTCCATGAGCAGCTGAAGGAGCCTAAAGGAGCAGTAGATTCTGCTGTGAGAGCAGTGATTCACCACAGCACCAGGAGAGCTGCAGCAGCTCCTTCTGTCACCTTAGGTGTGGGTAAAAGTGCCACATGTCTGCACTTGGTCAGCATGCTCTGTCTCCCCTGTCAATAACATGGGCTTGATGCCATTCTCTGAATTTCTTGCCAGGTAGAATTCATCAACTGTGCCAACCCTTCCAAGGACGGAAAGCAAAAAAAGAAAAGCCAAAGCATGATTAAGAATTCCTATGTCAGATTCTAACAGAGTGATGGCAGGCATAGCTGCTGCATTTTAGCCATGAAGCAAAGTAAATGGTTTCCATGCTAACTATTCATGGCAGATAAGAATTCCATCTCCCAGTGTCCCTGGAGGAAAAGCCTCATGTGTCTGTCCAGCTCCGTGTGAAAAGTGCACACCAGACTGTAGGTCACAGAAACCCCCTCTACCTCCAGCCCTAGACTACAGAGGAGATAGGTAATTTTTGCCTTCTAGGCTCTTCTATTTTCCTCTCCATGCAAGCTCAGTTGGGCTTGCTACTATATCAGGGACAAGAGGAATGGCCCCCCTGTCTGCCTGTTTACTGCACAAGATGCAGATTGCTGGTCTCCTGTAACAAGAAAAATTCCTGAGGGAATAAGAGATTTCTCTACCTCCCTACCATGCTTCTCCACATGGATGGACAGGCCAGGTCAAAATGGGATTCTTCATGATTACCACATCTTTCTGCTGGTACTTCATCAGCAAAGAAGCCCCAGGGCTCCTGAACACCCTGGACCATCACACCACCTGCAGACAGGCAACATCAATGCACAATTCCTGGCATATCACTTGTCTTCTGCATTTGTAAAACCCAGGGATGCCCTTCCAGCAGAGCAGAGCAAACCTGTTCTATCAGGTTTCTGATGTGGGAATATGCAATTAAGTCAAAAATGTAATTTCTCTGCAGTGTCTGTTGAGAAAACCACTAATATTCCTGGGAATAGAGCCACTCACTGGCTGTGATATTCTCAGGAAGTCAGTAGGAAAGCTATGTCTGTGTTTGGAGGGCTGGGACACACTGTCTATATTAATTAAGAAATGAAATTGATACTTTCCAGTAGACATACCTGTTTCAAGATTTACTCAGCTCCGGTTCACATGATCCATAAAGAATCTAAGAATTGCTAAGTAAAGGAACTATTCAGACGTTGTTTTGTCAAAAAATGAGGTGACACGGTAGAAGGTGACACCATCCCTTTGCTGTCTAAGAGATAAAATAGCTCTTATGCTCCTGGAAGAAAAATTGTCTCCTTTGGAAGAAATAGTGAGAGGATGTATATGGTCTGTACTGGGTGGGAAATCAGTCTTGATGATTACCACTGTCTCTGCTGGCTTTCAGCTTGTCAGTCTCTGCAGCTGATAGTCTGGGGTCTTGCACAAGAGCTAAACTAGTTTAGAGTTAGAAGTCTAGAGCCATTATTTATGATATAAGCCACAAGACAACCTGACTCTTGTGAATGGCAGCTTTTCAATTTGCAATATGTCCTTTATAAAGAACCACACTTTCTTTTAGAACACATAGGGAAGAAAATATTCCCGTGTTCATCGAACTGTTGGAGCTACATGACAACAAGCAAGAAGTCTGGAAACCATGGAAAAGAGGGCATCATAATCCATAACACTGCATAATTAATCATTTTTGCAAAAACACAGTCTTAAAAGCCTTGAAGTGTTTATAAGCTTCCAGTGGCCTATTAATAAAACACAGTCAAAATGGAAATTAACTCTTTAAAATATGACGGCGGCTAAAATGAAATTTTCCACAGAATAATATTAGTTAGAGGGCATGCATGTCTTTGTCTCCTGCTCTTTTAGAAAGAATCACTGAATAAATCTAACTTTTGATTTAAAATCAAGGTATGTACAATAGCGTATGGGATGGTAATTAGTTCCACAGAACAGGAAAAATGTTAGCAGAGGAGCCATATAATCTAAAAATAAAACAGTTCCAATGGTTTAGCAGATTGGCTAAACAACACAGTTTCTGATGGCAGGAACTATCAAGAAATTCAAGAATTTCGCAGTGCTTCATGATGTTTTTCCTTATCCTATCACAGTTTCTTTTTAAAATAAAGCCTAATTGGTTTACAATACACACTCATCATTCCATGTGCCAAAAATACCATCTATAAGAGAAACATTAAGGTGATAAAATAATCCCACAGAAGCAAGAAAGACTAGTTGCAGATTAAACCTCTATGGTGTAATATAAAGGGCACCACAGGAAGACATTAATGTGGAACCTAATTTCGGAAACATAATGATAATGATTATTTTCCAACAAGTAATAAGAATAATTGGCATTTATGCTGGTGTCTTGCCTCCTGTATGATCTGGGTGCATTCAGTATGGCTGAGGGGAAGGTATTTTTGGGTAAATGAAGGCAGTAGGGGGAAGCAGGTGTGTGACCTGCTGTTGAGAAGGGCTGTTAGGAAAGTTTCACACAGCTGCCCCCCAGCTGCCATGAAAAGACCAGGGGTGTTTATGGGGACAGTTGCTGAGCTTGGGGAATTGAGCTGGAACAGTACTGAGTGCTTTAGAGAAGCTCAGGCTGAATGTTTACATAAAGTGAGAGGAGCTGGGAGTATGGAGTTTTTATAGTCTTTTAATTCCATTTGTGCTTGGGGAATGCTTTTAATTTTGCTTATTTAGGTAATTTTCCAGGTTTTATTATGCTAAGTAAATACTGGAAGAAGATTATATTATTGATTTGGCAGTCACATAATAACAGTAAAACTAATGTAAATTTAGATACAATAGTGTAAAAAGGACATAAAACCTCTTATTAAGCTTCAAAGAAAGAAGCTGAAGTTGAACCAGATCAAAGGTTTATGAAGTCAATCAGATCTTACACTATTAGGCATTGGTCATAGTCTGAGACAAAAACTGAGTCTCAAACAAACACAGCAGGTTACAAATGATGCTGGTCATCACCAAACCATCACACCTGAATTTTTGGGCCATAGATCCCTGTACACATTAAGTTGCCTTCAGCCAGTAGTGCTGTTACAGCAGATTGTTCTGCACTCCCCTCTGCTTTGCTCTCCCACTGGACTTGGCATCAGATCCTGCTGTGGAGGAGGCCATAAGTGTTGATGCAGCCAGAAGAGAGTAAGATTGGGAAACCAAGCAGGTTAAAACTAGTTGGGAGGATTTTTTTGTCCATTTTTCCCCTCACCTCTGGGTTGGTTTTAGCAAGGATCCATTCTCCACTCTGCACCACTGTATGCCCTCACTAGCCCTGGTGCTCTGTCCTCAGAGAGGGAAGGGCTGTTAAGCCACAAGCTGGCTGAGCTGGGGACAAAACCTGTGTTTCCTTTGATGGCAGTGCTGGAAGTGTGTCCAGCACTGTGTGTGTCACACATGGCATTTGCTCTTCCCCTGGGAGCAAAGCTGGCTGCAGGTGGCACTGTCACTGTGGTGACCTAATTAGCCAGGATCTTGACCCAGATACAAGCTCGTTTTTCTGTCCCTAGGGTGCCTGGTTTCAATATCAGACAGGTAAAAATGGAAATTGGGTTACATCATTGCTCAATGGAACCCTTCCAACAGGTCATGAGCCACAGTTTGGCCCAGAAAGCATTTTCTCCTCAGGTGCTATCTACACAATCACATATAAATAGCAACAAACTACCTTCTCTTGTGCTCTGCATCAGCCAGATGTGAGCCAGAAAATGCTAGTTGCATGGCTGTGCTCAAAGCAGAGTTATGCTGAGGAGAGCTTTGCAGTAAGGGCTAACACAGCCAAATGGTGCACACTCCATCACAGGGAGCACAGGCAGAGTTAGGTCCTAAATAATGACATCTGTCTGGCCTGCACATGCTCAGGAGTAAGGCAGGTCATGAATCAAGTTTGATAGACACTGGCACCAGCAAACCCCTCCAGTACCTGCTGACTAAATGCTGGGCTCTAAGCTGCCAAATGCCACGGGAATGGGATTGAGTTATTGCATTTGCAGGTATTAATCTTGAGTTCAGATGAGTTGTGTAAGATCATAACCAAGGGCTTGGAAACTTCTAGCTTACTCTTTGCCTTTCTCAGCTATAAAATGGCTGAATGATTTTTTGGAATTAAAAACAAAACAAATAGAAAGCACTGCTGTGCTAAAATCTGTGTTCCAGATTATAGTACAGAGCATATTTTTATGGCAGAGTTTAAACTAGAAATGTGGGTGGAATCTTAATTAACAGATTGCTATAGGACTCACATTATCAGTTGCCAATAACTATCATACTGTTTATGCTTAAATATCACCTTTTAAGTCTGCATTTAGAAATATCCCTGACATTTAATGTTTCTTTCTTCATAAGTGCAACAAAACCCATAACACATAAGCTGCATGGAACCTTGTTAGCATGTTTACTGTGATATTCTGATTCAGTTTCTCTCATTCTTCAATTAAGGTCTGTGGAGAAAAAGGAGATGAACCCAAGGTACTTTAGATACTCACATTGCTACAAACAAGGAATCAGAGAGAACACAGCAACCCAAGTTCCTTAAAAAGTGTTTTTCCTTGATTGTCTGCATGTGAAATCAGAATCACATGTGTGGATATGAAATTGCCCAAAGATGGGGTTCTGGTACTAAAAAAAAAAATAAAAATGGGGAGAATTCAAAGCAGAACCCTGCTGAGTTTTATTCCACTGCCTTGCCACATGTTTAAGAGGATGTAGTTGGGTGAACAGATCACAGTCAGTAATGGGTGTATATTGGTTAATGAAAGCTCTAGCACATGGGGCCAACCTCATCACAGGCCTAATTGGACACAACAGCACCAGTCTCAGTGGTGTTGTACCCACATATGCTGGCAGCAAATCTGGCCCCATGCCTGTAAGCAATGAGCAGAAATGTTAGAGCAAATATGAAAAAGAACAACTCCACTAATGATAACTGAGATTGCTGGTGACACAGTTCAATTACAGCATTAGTTCCTGGTGTCAGAGAGGGGTTAAAATGAAATGTAATGACTCTTTAGCAGATAGATTTGGAGCAATTAGAAGTCTGAAAATGTCTCTCCATGTAACTAAAAATATAATTGCTTTTGAATAGCTAGGCTATAGAATCTTTTTTCTTCTTTTTCTTTCTCTTTTTTTTTCTGCACTGAAAACTGTGATTTTTACTCCTATTACTCATCCACACTGACTTAATTGACTGAGGTTCTAAACCCCAACTCTCTAGTGAGTACTGATGAGGTTTTAAATTACTCTGAATTGAAGCACTTTAAAATACAGGCAAGGAAGTATGCTAAGGCAATACAACATATGGAGTGAAATGTGGGTTTAGATTATCTTGGTTTCACATCTCTGCATGGAACTCCACTAAGGCCTCCTTGGAAAAGGCAGCATTGCCTGCTGTTAATCACTGGGTACTGCTCCTGTGCTACTGACTGCAGCAGTTTCCAAACAGTCACCAGAAGAGTGTGTTTATTATCCCTGGTCACAGCTTTATGATGACTGAGGCTGGAATATTTTCACTGGAGGAAAATCTTGCTGTCTTTCTATATTTTAGCTGAAAACATGCTGGTAGGGGAGGAATGGGAGAGAGTGGACCAGTCTCATGTCTGACACTGCCCCACCCAGTTTCTTCCCTTTTTCCTGGCTGCCTTCTACATCAAGGTCCAGACTAACAGAGCACACCCCACAGCAGCCCTTGGGATAACTTTCTGTTTCCATGACTTTATTTCTGGGCCTTCTGGGAGTGAGTGAGTTTCTGGGATCTTTTGATCACACAAGGTGCAGGTTTTGATGATCGCAGCACCTGCAGCAGGAGTTCCTGAATGTTGAATAGAGACATTTGCACTGTACTGAAATGAACAGGAGTGCTAATAGGATCCAAAGCAGTCACATGGGCTGTACTGAACATGTATTTCAGGCAGCTTCTCAGTCCAACACCACTCTTCTGCCTGCTACCCTACCTTTAAGGGAGGGAAGGCTCTTCTAAATTCCGTAATAAGATAATCTGAGCAGCAGTGTTTTCACATGATGAGTTGTAGAGACAGATCTTACATTTCCTTCTTCCACAGCTCAGATGTTTCAGCCTTCAGGAGAAATGCAAGGCCAGAGAGAAATGTCTTTCTGCTGTCAGGATGTGATCATAACCTATGGATGCAAAATAGATCCAGGATTACTCTTATGAGGATGGGAGTCAGCCAAGAAACAAAGAGCTCTGTAAATGGCAGTCATGCACCTCCAATGAGCTAAGAAGGGTTGCTCCTGCAGGAACTGGTGAGATGATGCTGCTCTTCCACACCCTCCAAAGAATCTGAAAGCCAAGGCACTGGGGAAGAAACTCATTAGAGGGCAGGAAGAGAGGAGCACAGAAATGTCAGTGCTGCAAATCCATCCTCTTTTCTTCCAGGTTTGTAGCTCATTTTCATTATGGTGAGCAAACTTTGCTGATGGACACGATGACTGAGGATTGCCAACAGTCTCCAATAAAGTGCTACCTCTTCAGTGTCAGAGGTGTGGGACAAAATCCGTATCAGATTGGCTGGGCCATCTCTGCCTGAAATCTGGTAGTGCTGCCAAGCAGCAAGAGAGGACAATTTCAGCATCCCCATGGCTTTGTTTTGGACATAAGGAATTGTAGAGGCCAAGAAACCTTTTGAGTTTCTTAATCTTAAACACTGAGACTAGCAGCTTTTCAGAACATTGACCCAAAATTACAGCACAGGCTCAATGTCTATGTGAAGACCTGAAGCAAATATGTATACATTTATATCTTTTTTATGGCACTACCAGATGTTCTGCCTCATCTTCTACAGTACTAATGTGGGTAATGAGGCTGCCTGAAAACATCAGGTCACTTGACCTTGAGTGGAATTTTCCTCATTCCTTTGAACAGCAAGGTTGCATTTGTTAGCTAAGGAGGCAATAAATGTTTATGCCCAATTTAAGCAATTGCAGACAGCACCTATTATGTTTGGAATAGTGGTTTTTAACTGCAAAGTTGAACTGAAAAAAAGGAAGTATAACTGCTGTTTTATTAAGACATAAATCTATGGAGGTTTAATTGGTAGGAGACAGGTAAAGGAGAGCAGTACTCTGCCTTCATCCAGAATTTCTCCCACATAACACTCCCAACAGAGCAGTAAGTGCCAACATACTCCACCATGGAAACAAAAGGAAGAAAGATTTTATTACAAGCACAGTCTTCAGTGGATGTTCAGTGATCTACAAGTAAGATATTATTACTGACGCTTGCCACTTCTGAGACTTGATTAATTGTTCTGAGGGTGTCAGATACATCTCATCAGAGTCCAGTCTGTTTGTTTAAGAAGTGATCAGTGTTGGATGCTTGTTAATGATTCCCAATAACTCAATGTTTTTTCCTCCTGACCACATTTTTAATTTCCACCTATGCAACACTTATATCAATTTTTAAGTGATATTATAGCACTTCAGAGTTCCAGGAGACAACACAGTCAATTGCAGAAAAAGTCTAATAACTAGAAGTTCCTGGATTCAAACTGTGATTAGCCATTAACCTATTGTGTGACCTCAGACATGTCCTTTAATTCTCTTGTCCCTCAGCTTAGCTATCTAATATTTTGTCACAGAATTACTACACCTTGCCAAAAGATTAAGAGCCTCCTGTGAATCAGCTATCATGAGAAAATGGAGTTAGAAAATAATGACAAAAAGAGCACAAAAGGAAAGCGAAGAAGGTAATGGGTACTAAAATAGTTAACCAAAAAGGAAGTAAAAAGTTTATCTCTGTTTGTGTGAGTGCCTTGTACTATACAAATCTTTTTCTGAGCTATCTCATCAGCATCTGGTTCCTAGGGATTTCTTTACTTCTTCCAGACTGGTTAACTAATAAATCTGGCATCCAGGCTCCTTTTAGAACTAAAGCAATCTTATGAATAGAGCAGATGAGATGTAACTTCCCATGTCTGGAAAAATCAGGTAGCTCACCAACAGCTTCTTGAGGAACTTCAACTGTTCTCAGTGATTCCCCTCTCCCATTCCCATGGAAAGTTAATCTGAATAGGAATTAAAAATGTGGGTGACATTGTTTTGGAAATTATTTGAGGTCAGTTCTGAAATCTTTTAGAACCATTCCAGACACAAAAAGAGATTTTTGACACAAGGAATTTCAAACACAACTACATGCAAAACCTGCTTGCACTGATATAATTATGGCCTGAACTACAAGTGCTCACAAATTCAGTTGTTCTTCTCATTTTGGTAGAAGAGAGAGCACATCACAAGTGGCCAGAAAAAATTAATTTCAAGCATGGATGCGCTCTAATACCACCCTCCAGAAGAGTCCTGGTTGATTAAGTTTCACCACATCCATAGCTAAAATTGTAATTTGGTAGAGTAGGGATTGCACCATATCAACCATAATGGATCATTATTTGCTTAGACACCTTTCTTGCAGAGTCCCTTCTGCATTGTGTGGCCTCAATGCTGCGTGTTTCCACTTCATTCCCTGCACTTTGTTGTTGTGGCAGCCCAGGAGCCACAGATCTGCCTTTGCACATCTAATTTTTTGCACTCTAATGCCTGCTGCCAGATGCAAATTTACCTCCAATGGAAAAAGAAACACGAGCTCACAGTTAAATATTTTGTAACTGGATTGGTTGCATCTTCTCCCTTTCTTACTGCTGGGCTCCCATTTCCTGTGGCTGAGATCCCTGAGGAGGGTGGCTGCTGGTCACAAGCACACTCATGTGTGCTACAAGCTGTATGATGAGCTGCTGTCCCATCCTTCCACCTTACCCCATTAGTCCATGGCACTGACACTCCCCCACCATCACCACTTGATTCTTGCCAGTGCCTTTCAGCACCCCGTGCTGAAGCTCTGCTGAATCACTGTGCTGCATTTTCTCCTGCTTGGCAGAAAGGAATTCTTTATGTATATTTTTCTTTCCTTAATGCATATTTTCTTTTTCCAGAACCCGGGGGGAGAGAGCTTGCCTGTGACAGTCTAAGGCCACAGGCAGAGCAAAAGTTGTTGGTGCCAGCATTTAACAACACCATTGGTACATTCTAACAAACAAGCTCTTGGGCATAGAAGTTCTTTTTCAGGGCAGCTCATTTATGGTGCTTTTAATCGGCAGGCCTCAAAGATCTTGGCAAATGAAAGCATTGTCACTTTGCAGATGGGCAAAAGAGGTGTGGAACAGGAGCCTAGCACAAGAAGGGCACGTTCTCACGGCTTTTAGGAAGCAATGAAATGTAAATAATGAAGAGAAAGGCAGAAGGCTGCATACCTAACCCCTTCACCTCTGCATTCTGCACTAGGCTCTCCCCTGCCTGACACTGCCAGCACAGCATTATCTGCCATGAACCAGTCGGTAATTCGAGATATTGCGTTTAAATTATTAATAAAAGACGCTTGGAGACATCATGCCCTATTAGAGACACCTCTCAGAGTGAAACTCTGCAGATGGAGCAGAATATAGTCTTAAACAGTATGATTAATATTTATGCAGCTTGATAAGCTAGTTTAGATCCTGACCCTCACTGGGTTTCTCTGGAGATGTGCCTCTGCTTGCTTCCCTCCTCTTTCTCCTCCTGCCCCCATCCTGGTAATAATTGTGTGGCTGCTGTGATAGCTCTCAGACTTCAAGGTCAAGTTTTGAAGCTAAAAGGGGCCTGAATGATATTGAGCCTTAAATTGGTGCTCCTGACCACTTCTACATCCCCCTTTTCTTCATCTCTTTGCAAGGAAGAAGAGGGGGATCACTGGCATCTATTTAAGTGGAAAACAGGAGGTATGAAAGCACAAAGCTCAGGCGTTCAGTCTTGGATTAGGATAGCAGTTTTAAGTTTTGACAGAGTTTTAGGTGATGCAGAGGGAGAACAGTAAGAAACTCAGTGTAGGAAAGCTCCTGAAAAATGATTAAGTGATCCTGTGAAATGGTTCTGTAAGATGTAATAGACCACAGAGCATCTTTTCTACGTGCCCTAAAATTTAAAGGCACAGGAACATGACATGTCTATCATGATTTTGTAAAAGGATGGTTCCCCTATTTTTTCCAGTTGTGTTGGGTTGCCTTATTTTACCTCTCTGTGACACTATGAGCCTAGGGCCTGTCAATACATCACAGTGGGACAATTCACTCATGGCACTCTCTAAATGAAATATCCACGAATGGGATTACCACCCCAAAGCACTCCATAATTCATGCTTTAGCTGCATAATAACAAGAGTGCCTGCATAGGAGAAGTGTCATGGAATTTAGCACAAAGCCCTGTTTTTCCAATTTTATGAGAGCAGACAAAAAAGCAGTGGTTTGCTTATTAAGTGACACTAGCCTCAAAACTCTCCATCCATGAGTGAATGCCAGGCTGTGAGCATTAGAGGGCAGCACAGTAACATTTTCCCACCTTCAAGGAAAAGGATTCTAGGATGCCATCACTTCCAAGTGGTCCAGTTCAGACTACATTGTCAAACTGGAGTTTCACATATCCCCCATTAAGAGATCTTTCTTCTTAAAGAGCTGCAGAACAGAGGATGTGTCAGTCCAAGGAAAAGATGAAAAAACTATGTTTTTCACATTGTGGCTGCTGATAAAGCTCCTCACCTTACAATCTCTGTATTACAAAGACTTAGTAGTCCATTTGTGCCTTGGTTCCTTAGCTTACATTTTATGTAGCTTTTAATGCTGTTTTCTGGGCTGGGGCAGAATCAATCCAGTGCAATGACCAACAGACCAGCTGGGTCGTAACTGAAGCATATTGGATCTTCCAGACACCCAAAAGAAGTCTGTCTTTGGAAAGGGCAAGTTTAAACATGAAAAGAAGTAATGATCTGTAATAATGACAAATCACCCTTTTTGTTATCTAATTTACTAGTGCCAGGCACCTTCACAATTTCTATGCTATGAGTAGAAGACTGGATCTTGGTAAACAATCCATAATTACAATGTCAAATTAGGATTGATTCAAGAAGGCCATTTTTATTCTGCAGGATCAGAAATATTTATTATTTTTCTTTTTTTTTTTTTAACATGACTGTGTCACTTCAGTTGTGACAAAACAAGTCCATACAAGACAAGTCCGTACAGTATTGGACACACACACAAATGTTACAAAGCTCCTCCATTGTTCAGACAAGCCAGAAGACTGATCCAATTATAACAGGATGAGACAGCCCCAGCTCTCAACTAGGTGTCATGACAAGCCCAGCTGGAGATCCAGACCAGCAAGTGACACCCAGACTGTCATTCTGCAGGCCAGTGGGCCTAAAACAAGGTCAACAAGGAGCTCCTTGGCTTAATTTCCAATCATCCAGAGTTCCCATCCCTGCCTCATGCCCATCCTCCTCGTGGAATAGCAGCTGGCTCACAGAGGACCAGCCCTGATCAGAGGAAAATGCTGAGCATCTCACAACTTTCTGTACTAGGCTGAGTGTCCTGAGGTGATATAGCTGGGGGAGGTTTAGGAGGCATGAGTGACACAAAAAAAGGCATGCCCAGAACCAAAAGGAAGCAAGAAAACTCTTTCACAACTAATGAGAGCGTTGTGGTGTCCTAACTCCATCTTTCAGACAGGTGAGAAGATTTTTCTCCACAGTAAGAAAAAGAAAGCCTGTGAAGAGATGCCTGGGGCCTGCAACACACATTGAAAAGACAAGGGGGAAAAAAAAGAAGTAGAGAGAAAAGCCTGCTTGCATACTTTGAACAAACCATCTGAGTGAAGGCTTGTATCATTGAATTAGCTTTTAAATCAACCAGACCTTCCACAGTGAAGGGCAATGCTTTCCTTGCCGTACTCGGTTTGACATCCTTCACCCACTCGTTCAAACACTACCCGCTATCACTGAGCTGTGCTGCAGGGTGCTTGACACAACACTGGAAAAACACAAACACACACAAATGAAACTTGGCATGCTATGTCTTTCTGCCTATGTAGATCAACAGCTTTGCTTTTATTGTGAATTTCTTCAAAACAACTTTCTTTTCCAGAAGAGAGTAATTTAGTGTTGTCCGGGGAAAGCTTTTGTATTTCATGCATTTAATTGTGCCACAGATGACTGGAATCTGAGTGAGAAAACAGCCACTTATGTAAATATACTGATTATGAACAGTCTTCTAAAACTTGATTTGAAGAAAAAATGGTCCAATGGCTGATTTTTGACTGCCTCTTGGAGCCAACTCTGGCTCCTGCTTGCCTCAAACATGTTCTCTCTGTGTTTAGGGAGGAGTGTGTCAGTGGTTGTTGCTTTACATGATTTAAATCAAATACACAGGATTTAATAAAATACATGTATGGATCATGCATACATTTTTATTTATATATATATTATATACATTACATATTGAGCAACCTGATCTAGTGGAAGGTGCTCCTATCCATGGCAGGCAAGTTGGATCTACATGATCCTTAAGGTCTCTTTCAACCCAAATCACTCTGGAAAAGCCTTTGGAAATGCTACCAGTAAAACCCAAGCATGAATGTCAATTACTATGAGAGAAATAAAAGCGAAATTTAAAAGTGGAAACCAGGGCAAAAGGAAGGAATTGTTGTCATGATAGGCTGTAACAAGCTCCTTCACTCATGGTCAAAAATACAGTGGGAATGTGTCTTATCTGATATTTCCACTCCACCTTCCCTGTTTCACTCACTGCACAATTTGTTTTGGTTCTCCATGAAGTCCATCAGTTTCCTACAAGATTTCCAAGAGCAGTGATTAAACAGTGTAGGCAATAAAGAAGCTAAGGTCCACAGGGAATTTAAATAAACTACCTTCCACTTTCTACCCCATGATGAGAGCAAATAACTGGTGGGACAACATAATGTTTGAAGCTATGAAATGTTTTATTCCCAGTCTTAGCCTGTAAGGATTATCATCAAAAGCCCTGAAGATCATCTAAACATCTATTGAGCCCAAACCCTGGCTGTTAGTTAATATTTCTAAGATTGGCCTGTGTCACAGGCCACTTTTCAGATAGCTTCAGCTCAACCCATCAAGTGTGCAAAAATCTAATCAGGAGCTTCAATTATGATCTGGCAGGACTTTGGATCCTCTCCCAGCTTTTCCCATGGAATTGGTTTCCTGAACATTGCTGATTTCCAGCACATAGGAGTGTGAATTCAAGTAGTTTCCTTTTCATTCAGGTCCACAAAAAACCCTTGAAAGTACAAAATAGTACGGCAGTGCAAAGAAGCATCATCTGTAAATGAGCTATCAGCTATTAACAGTCTGCTGCTTCTTTTTAGAAGGTGAGGACCCAGCTGCCTGCATCACTAACTATGTGGGTCACCATATGCAAGGTAGTCATTCACATGGATCCTTTCTAAGGCACACTTTCTAAGGGTGAGGGAATCTTTTATATGGCACCAGGAAACTAAATGACAGCAATCCAAGCCCACAAAAGGACTTCTGTTCTTAAGACTAGGAAAAAAATATTGCCCAAAGCCTGTCTTATTCTGCATCTGAAAAACTGTAGTCAATTTTGTTTTCTTGTGCAAAATTCCCCACTGCTGCATCTAAATTTAACATCATATCCTTAGGAGACAGTTTCCTGATTGTCCAGACAAATAATTTTTATTGCAGCTGTTTGCTGGTGTGTTTCTGTGGTTGGAAGGCACTCTGGGCTTGTGGTTGGAAAGCTCCCTGACCTGGAATTTGAAAACTCAAATGCATCTTCAGTGATGAAACTCACAGACTTTCTGCTTCCTAACCACTCCACTTTATCAGATGTCTCCCACCTAAACCTCATCACAAGCCAAAAATGTGGAAGTTTTGTGGCCAGATTCCCTGATGTACCTGCTTTTCACATTTACCAGAAACATTGTGTTATTTGTAAAGCACAGGGATTCTGGCAAACCTTTCTAAAAAGCAATGAAGATTTGAATCCTGCCTCCATTTAACAGAATTGCATAGCTGTGACAGCATTCACCCAGGAGATTAAATGCCTGGCAGAAGTACATTTTTGAAGAGTTAGCAATTTCAAATGCTTGCCTCCTACAAGACTACCTCAATAAACAGACTGTTTTGGGGGTAGTATTCTGCCTCTCTTGTTGAAGAATGAAAGACTTCTTGGAAAATGTGACTCTTTACACAGACAACAAGGCTCAAGACTGGGAAAGGAGCTTGCAGCATCCTCATGATAAGTACATAGTAGATATGCTTTAGGCAATGATTTAATAATATAGATAGTACTGACACTGCTTTTCTTCTCAGCATGTACATAAATTATTGCAACACAGTCATTTTTTTGGTAATTCCTTAATTTCTAAGTTCAACCTGACTTGGAGAGGGCTCATGCTATTGGAAGAGGCAGCAGAAGACATGCTTACTCTCTTTTGGTGTCTCGTTGTGGTCTTCATGACTTGCCTGATGATGAGTCTGTACAGCAGTACTCAGGCTTTTCCTTTGGAGTAGCTTGGAAGAATGCATGGATACATGATCTGATGTGGCCTCTTCCTCTGTAGACCTCAATAGCTTTGCATGCCAATATTCCCATCTGCATGGAGAACCCTACAAGTGTGGGACCAACACTTGGATGGGTTTTCCTCTTACATGAGATGTAGCTGAAGTGGATGCCATTGTTTGTATAGGTTTCCAAACAGGTGATATTTGTCCTTCTTTATGCTGTAATATACTTTTTCTCCACCTTTAGTAATCATCCAGTTGTGTTAAAGGCAGGTGTAGTTGCCCCACTGAAGCTACTGAGGAGAAAAGCATACCTCCACTGTTTGGTTTTTTTTGGTGGTTTTTTTTGTTTTTTTTTTTTTTGTAAAATCACACACAGTTTTAATGCATTTTGTGTTCCATGGCTTGTCTAAGACATGTGGGTTGTGTATTTTGCTGGTGAGATTCTTGTATACTGAGGACCCACAAACCTTTTCTACTCCACTGGAAGTATATGTTGTGCATAAAGCATTTATGTACTACAGACTGAGGGAAAAGCCTGACACTTTTTCTTCTCTTAAGCTGAACACATTTATGTCATCCATAATTATGGAAGCAAAAACAACTGGTAAAGACACACCACAATGTACTCTGCTGCAGAACCACAATATATGGTTTTGGGGAAAAGATATGCAGCATTTATGCTGCTTCACTTTTAAGGTGAAGCTTCCCTCTGGAGCATTGGATTTATTTTTTCCTTGAGAACATGTCTGAAAATATCTCCAGCATCCATCTCGTTAGGAAGGCAAAGAGAGCTCATCGGAAGTGTATTTTATGATCTCCAAGTATAAAAGCTCCCTCAGATAGGGACAATATGACAGCTGGCAGGCAAGCAGCAGACTCTGTCAGAGATGAAGAAAGCTACCCAACTGCTCTTTAAACTGAGTAGCAGGACTTTTAACAGGCAGAGCCTCCAATCCCCGTGACAATACGTTTAGTGCACGTAGCTCTGCCATCACCTGTCTTTGTTTGAATGGAACATTGCTTCCATCAGTCCTGTCTGGATGAACACACAGTCCTCCTCTAATCACTCCCCTGCAGAACAGCATGTGTAATTCCTGGATTTCACGGTTCCACATGATGCAGTTGGGTGTTGCTCTGTAGGAAGGCGACTGCTGTGCCTGTGAAGTGTTTGAGTGATTGGGGTGGCAGGGCAGGGCTGTGCTGGCTGCAGGAGATGGGGAGAGGTGTGAGCATAGCATGAGCTGAGGGACCCACTGCTCAGGAAGGGTGAAACCAATCAGCTGGAGCATGATATTAAGGGATAGAGAGAAAAGGCTTGGAGCAGTTGAGGAGGAAAAAACACATTGGGACAGAAAGTGAGTCCCTGTGGGCTAAAAAACCCTTAGAAACATGTCCTCTCATGGCAGAACTACAGCGACATTAGAGATAATGGAATGAAGCAACAATGAAGGAATTTATTTTAATCAATCTTTATTCATAAATATACTTAATTATTTCTGTTCTGATGTGTTCTCCACTAATCACTTTTAAGGCAAACTCCTGACCTTTTAACTACTCAGTCAAGTTCAGAACACAATAATGAAGAAATTCTCTTATTCCCTGGACAACTATAAAAAAGAAAAAAAGGAATTAAAAATAAAAATACATGCTTTTTGCAGTACAGCAAATAGAAGTCTTACAGTTGTTTAATATCTGCCTTTATTTTCTCTCTATCAGTCCTTTTTGCCACTCCTTTTACTTACTTTAAGGAAGATGGCGGGCTGCCTAATTAGAGCAGAGCAGCTTGAAATGCAGTTGCTTTGTGTCAGGGGTCTACCTCAAGTCCCAGCCCCTGCAGAGCATTCAAAGTGAAGTTGTTCCCCTGGAATCTGCTAGCCTTCTCCCTACAGGCTTCTTGCAAGGAGGCAAGGATGCTCCAGACTCCTCTGCTTTGTCTTGCTTCACTGTTTCTATTAGTGTTATGATCCTTACACTCTCCTCATCATTTTTTTCCCTCCCTTGTGGCTGATTGTTTTCCAGGCCTGTGGCAGTTTCTCAGTGAGGAGACAGGCTGTTTATTTCACATGGACCATCTCCAGCACATGAATCTGGCTTGGGGAGTTTTGATATTGGCTAGAAATAAACCAGCATGGGAATCTCGATTGCACAAGGACAGGCTGGGCTTTGTCTTACTTTTCAGCTTCTGGTCTCTTTCCCTTTGCTAGTTCTCACACAAGTCTTTCTCTTTCTCTTTCTCTTTCTCTTTCTCTTTCTCTTTCTCTTTCTCTTTCTCTTTCTCTTTCTCTTTCTCTTTCTCTTTCTCTTTCTCTTTCTCTTTCTCTTTCTCTTTCTCTTTCTCTTTCTCTTTCTCTTTCTCTTTCTCTTTCTCTTTCTCTTTCTCTTTCTCTTCCTCTTCCTCTTCCTCTTCCTCTTCCTCTTCCTCTTCCTCTTCCTCTTCCTCTTCCTCTTCCTCTTCCTCTTTGTAAAGGAAGACCTTACCTAGGAATTCCACTAGGAAGATGGGGAGGGAGAGCAACAGCATGAAAAGATCAAGTGTTCCAGCAAACAGATATCTTGCTGGGAACATTGCATATAAAACCTGCAGGAATGCAGCTTAGGAGCCTCTTGGCCAGTGATGTCAAGCTGCAGGAAGGTAGAGCAGGTTTGGTCAGAGGTTCCTACTGCACTCCTTGCATCAAGGACCATGGCATCTGCGTTTATCTCTCCCAATACTTCAGTGAAAACTATCTCTATTGCCTCCGGAAGTTAAATTGCATTTGCTGTGCTGCAAGCAAGGTGGTAGTTTTGAAGAAATTTCACTATCATCTTTTACATGGAGACTCATTAATTTCTGTGATGTGCTAAATCTGCTCACTTGGTTGATGGTGAGTGCAAGCATTTCCTAATTGCTACCCATAATGCACTTCTAACCCCAGAGAAGCTAATCTAGCACCCTTTATTTTCATCCCCTTCCATTTTTAAGTGATATTATGTTGATATCATGTAAATTTACAAAAGAAAATTGTTTCTGGTCTATAAAGGTACTATCTGAACATCCATAGTAGAGGAAAAGGTTTCAAATGCTTATGAATAAAAGGAGGCAATGGCAGCAAAGTCAATGTTACAAATTTAGTGCAAAGTATTCTTCTTCTTCAATATTGAAAATATATTGGCTTCTTTCAGATGCTATTCTTTCTTTGTGCTGTCCAACAAAGATACAGGTCTAGGCTAAATATATATATCTCGGAACTTTTCAGAAGTGACTGTTTTTTCCCTTCTCAATGCTTTTATTTTTGAGGTAACTATCCAGAGATATCTGATGGAATCAATTTTTTTTAGAGAGATGGATCATTTTGCCTTGCCTATGAAAAAGCAAAAATAAGATAGGAAACACAATGTCCACACTTGGGACAGCTGGCTTTGTGCATGGAAGAGTCAAGAAGCCTGAGTCTTCCAGATTGCATTTACTTTGAAGAGTCAAATCTCTGAGTTTGATTTGAGTCAAAAATGAACAGAGCCTCCAGCCTAAACTAAGCCTGTATTGGTGAGCTGCTCTCTGTACAGATGAAGAGCTTCTGCTGTATTTTCCCTCTTGCAGGGAGAGGTCTGCTGTGGGGTCAGATGAACAGCCAGAGCTGATGCAAGGGAAGAGTTTGCAAGAAGGCTGGGAAAACCAGGGATTGAATTTTCAGTATCTGTTCAATCAGTTTACCAGTAACATGAAGCTTCATTTTACACCCATCTCACCGAGCAGCTGAACTTCAGCCAGACCACTCCATAGGCACGTTATGTTCAAGATCTGAAGGACATCCCATTTTCATGTGTCCCATTTAAATACAAGCTCACTGCTGTTAGGCTTGTGGGCAGAAAGTTACTCTTCCAAAGAATGCAGTGTATTGCTTCAGTTATGGCCCAAAAACAAGGAGCAATGAACCAGAACCCAGAAGAAAACTCAAGCACCAGGTATAGGAAAATGGTTAAGTTTGAAAATGGACTGCCAAAGGTATAGGTGTGCACTGCAGTGTTTGGTGAAGAATTGGTCAGAAAACACTGGACATGAGTTTACAGTATCATTTGGGCACAAAAGAACAATTAGCTCTGGAAGAGAAAAAATAACAGAGATGCTGAGCCTCCTCACCTGTTTTTTAGGGCTGCAGGCAGTTGTCTGCACCTCTGGCAGGGATTCTGCCCTGCCATTAATCCAAACAAGTGGGATGTTCAGTGGAAAAGGATGGGACATGACGCAGGAAATTGCTGGATGTGACAGATAACCATGTGAGGAGCTGGCAGAAGTTAGAGGTAGCACCAAGAGGGATGGATGGATGGATGGATGGATGGATGGATGGATGGATGGATGGATGGGTTTTAGGGGTGGCTAAGCAGGATATGCATGAGGAATGGTCAGCTGTCACAGATCACCAAGCTGAGGAGTGCTGGGACCTTCCTGTCCATAGTCCTGCAAGGCCACCAGTGCCTAGGTAACTGCATCAGTAATAGTTTATTTGGGCATAGATGTGACAAAACTGGCAGCCATGGGAAGATAAAAAGGCTGCTGTTTATTTGGGGAGAGGCTGCAGCAGGCAGGTGGAGTTGAGAGGATGGCAGAAAGGAGGGACAGGGGATAACAAAGTGCACAGACACTGTGAGCTGTCTGGGGGATACTTGATGGCCAGTCCTGCTCCAGCAAGATAAACCTGCTCTTCTGACCATATCACAGGGGCCAAAGCTGGGGCTGTGAGCTCCAGGCTGAGGGATGGTGTGCTCCTCTGATCCCACAAGGGATGGCTGGGTGACCCCAAGTGGCATCCCAATGTCCCTGTGCCCATGCCCACTCCAGCCTCGAGGGCACTGGCAGCTGTCACTTTAGACAGCTAATACTGTCAGGGACAGTCCCTGGGCACCTTACCTGGCACAGTAACAGGTGAACCCACTGGCCTCAAACTGCAGACTGACATTTTGTCCCAAGATATTTATGAATAAAAATTAGTAATCTTCTTTCAAGTGAAAACATAGTTGAGATTGTTCTGTAAAACTAACTACAGTCTATCAGAAAAGAAAAAATAACTTATAAAAGTTTGTTGGGAAAAAAGCATTTATTATTTTCATGGGATGAAGGGGGTTACTTAGGGACAGGAGTGCAGCAGGTTAATTTCTCAGTCTTCTTACACTGATCAAGTGGGAATGCTTGGAGGGCTAATCATAAATAATCATAATCATATCCTGCCTAGATGGATATGGATTTAAACATAGATGCAGTTGCTTGAAAATTATTCTATAAAGATACTGAAGGCAAGGAGGGGATATGTGAAATTAACAGCAGAATGGGCTAATTAAGATCTTCAGATATGTGCTTAAAACTGGGTTATTATGTAGAATGTTGCTTACTTCAACGTGCCTTTAAAAAACGCTGTTTTCTTGAGTATTTTTGTTGTTGTTGTTTACTTTAGCTTAGCCCCAGCCCCCAGCCCTTCTGTTTTGACCTCTCAGGGACACAGAGGTGTACAGGGCAGTTCTGAGCCAGTGAACTGTGGCTGGAGAATGCTGAGCCCACACTGCAGTTTCCTGGTCCTGCTGCCTTTGACGTTGTTTTACTGAGGAAGCCTCTGGGAACACATTGGCACTGAATAACGTTGAAAAGGAAAAAATACTTTGAAAGCAGCTTTTTGCTGTTGTTGTTGTTGTCTTAAGGGTCACTGGGAGAGTCTCAGTCCATGCATTCTGAGCATTGCCTCCTGAGCAAGCCTGAGTTAAAAGCTTGATTGGTTAAATACTCCTCACATTTTTTCCTGAAAATATGCTGTCTCTCTTGTAGTTTCCCATTTCACCCAAGGGTCTCTTGGCTAACTCATGAATTTGTTTAATAGAAGCCATAGGAAAGCTGGAAGAAAGTGGACAAAAAAGCTGCAAAAAAGGAAAAAAAAAAAGCTGTGGCAAAGGAAAGGAAATGAAATGCTGCGTCTCTACATCAGCATTTCCACATGGAAGGACAAAAGGTACAGAGCTATTCAGAATTCATCAACGACCCCTTTTCCATTAATAATTTAAATTGTTCTAATTTTTTCAGAAAAGAGCAATTCTCTTAAGATCTAAAAGGGTTCTGCATTCATGCCAAAATTGTTAAATCTACACAGAATTTCTAGATCAGCAGCGGTTTCATTTCCTAGGTAATTGCAGGTACCATGTTGGCACAATTATTTCAAAAATACTTGTTTGGGACAGTACTCTGGAGAGTAAATGTTCACATCCTACCATATGTGAGGGTTCAAGTCTGAGCTCCAAAGGGCAGCCAGCAGCATTAGAGGGAATCTATCTCCCAGCTGCTTTACTACCAGTGCTTTTAACGTGGAAACATCTTGCAATACACCCAAAACACAAGTTAAACACCAGCACATAAATTCACATACTGCTTTCAGAGCAGATGCTTTTTCTCTTTTTTTTTTTTTTTTCCCTGTCAGCTGTGCCCCTCACAAGAATTGATGGCTCAGGTTGAATGCATGTTGTTCTGCTATTTTTATGTGTGGTTATTGGGATTGCTTCTTGTTTGTGTGTTGGTAGCTGCCTGCCAGCTGGTGGCTACATTCTGCTGGACAATTAGCAATTTTCCCCATCTGGTGAATAGAGTTACTCCACGTGCACCTTGCATGTGATAACATCTGAGGTTCAAATAGAGATGTTCTACAGTAGGGCTTTCTTCTGTATGCTCTTCATGTTTCCAGAGAACTGTGGCTTTTAAGAGTGATGGAAGTGTGGTTTAAGTGGTTTGTGTGCTTCAGTTAGACCCTGCTGTTTGCAATTCTCCTAGAAACAGAGCAGAATTACAGAAATGATCTGCCTAATTTGATTAATAATAAATATGAAGGATTTTTTCCTTTTCACACAAACTCTCTTCATATTGGGCTTTATCTTTGCTGATCTGCTTTGTTTCCACTTCCTGCACAGCTCCAAATTACCAGATAATGTGTAAAACCTATCAGTGCAGGATTGAATTGTTTCAGAGTCCACTCACTACATCTCATCCTGCCCAGTTCTAACTGATCAGAGGAGTCATGCTGTGCACCCATTGAAATTGAAAAGCTTACAGGCTCAGTTGGGCCATTTCAAAGTTTGCAGAGATTTAGCTTTAATCCTCTTAAAATATTAGGCCATGTGACCTTGCATACCATATTGTCAGTGGGATAAAGATCCCTTTGATTTTTATTTACAGTTCTTCACATGGGAGGAGGCAGGTTAATTCATCTCATCAGTGCCACCTTTGGCTCCCCATGCTCTCCCCAGGTCACTCATGTGGATGCAGGAATGCTTTGGCACGTAGAGTTTGCATTTTTCTGCAGCTCTGTGCTCCAGTTTGTTCTTCAGAGGCACAAGATGTCAGCTTTGCAGGCAGATAAATTGTTTTATTTTTGCATAAAAGATGTCCTTCCATCTATCTTTACGAAATGGAGTTTTTCACTATAAATGTTTCATGCAGGCAATTTCTACAATTCATGTACTTGCTTTTACTTTATAACTTTTCAATTAAACAATGGTTTCTGAAAGCTGGCAGTTGTTCCAACCTGCTGTTGTTACGAATTTTGCCTTCAAGTTTCGGGATTTTTTTAATGTTTACTGTGTAGCAAAAAGAAGTCATAAGGAGTAGAGAGAAAAAAAAACCTGCTGTAACCATGGAGGATAATGGATGATAAAAAAACCCTGAATACATGGAAATCCCGCAGCTCCTTTCTACATCACTTTGCATAGCTATTTACACACATGCAAAAGCAGCAAAAAAATCTTCATTTACTAGTGTCTTTGGCTAGAAAACTAGGTTCCATGGAAGAAAAAGTATAGGTCTTTCTCTGTAGAAGAGGGAAGGGCAAAGGATAGTTTTCAGAGATAAATTGAGAGAGCTCTGGTGCTATCCAAGCATTTAGTTATTTTGACAATGACAAAAAAAAATTGCAAGAAGAGTACTTTCTATGAAAACCTCCCTTTGGCCTAAACTTAATTTTTTTTTCCATCTAGTACTGCACTCAAAATTTGCCTGAGATTGCTCCCCTATGATCTTCCAAAGTCCAGGGAAGAGTGATAAAGCAGTGATGATCTCAGGCCTACTGCTAAAATTATACAGTTTGTTCATAAAGTTAATGAGTTCCAATTCAAAACATTAACCTGTCCTGCCATCTGCTAGTAGTCAAGCTGTTCTAACACCATACCAATATTACAGACTTTCTACATTTTCTCTTCCTACATATCCCTCCTTATGGAAGAAGTATCTCCTGTTACTTCAGTGACTCAGTACCCACCAATGCTTCATGAAGCAACAGCACACTTTGTAAATTATTTAAGCACATACAACAAAGAAAATTTACCAGGTGGTCTAGTTTACCAGACAACACTGATCCAATTTTTTTTCTCTGGCTACATTTCCGAATGACAATGACCATTTCAACAAAAAGCTGTACATTCACAGCCTTTCCTGGTGGTGACAGTCCATGAGGATTTCTGTGGGATTTAACACCCTGTCAAATGTGCAAAACTCTTCTAAAGAAGGACATCCTCCAATTTAAATACCACCTTGATCTAAAAATTTTCCAGCTTTCATTACTGCAGGTAGTATCTACATGCTCAGACCAGCAAAGGTAAAACAACATAGTTTTTTAATTCTATTGTTTATTTTGCATATTCAAACACTTTTTCTTTTTTTAGGTGAGTTTACCATACATAAATCTTTAGAAGAAATACTTTCATTTTGGGGGTCAGGGGCAGGAGAATGAAGCTAGGCAGATAGCTGTAGCAATTTGGAGCCTCAGCTCAATTTCTGATTGAAAAGGAAGAGGTCACATTTAAATCATTGGGAAAAGTCTATGGGCTTTGGTTCACTTTTCCTTTCATATAGCTGAGCTAAACTGATTATCTTCTCCCCACCACATCCACCCCCAAAAGCAGGAGTGAGGGCTGTAACAAGGGCAGCTAAATCCAAGATAGATGATGAGTCAGAGGCTTCAGCTGTGATTTGTGCAGCCTGGCATATTAATGTAAACTGATAGCAGCTTATAATGAGCATCTGCTATTGCCTCCTGTTAAAGATGAGGTATTGGACTTGCTGGACCTTTGATGTGACCCAAGTCCAGCTGCTCTGGTGTTCTTTGTAAGGGCTCAAGCCATTAGTGCAACCACTCAGAAGAAAAAAAATATGCAAGGGGTGACTGTCACAAGTTCCTCAGACGTCTCTGTAAATTGACAGAATTTGGGAGTCCAGTTCCAGAAAAGTTGGAATTAGAGATTAGTTTCTGGGGGAGGAGGGGAGGGCATACTCACAGAGAAACTCAAAGCTACAGATGAGCTGCAGCCCTGGAATGGGCTAAACCTAAACTGAGGCTTGGTTTCTATTTGGACTCTGAAGGCTTAAAAAGCACCACAAGCAATGAGATGAGCTCCAAACAATACTGTGAGGATGAGTCAAAAGGGAGGCCAGCCTGCACTAGGTAAATGTGAGAATGATCACTCACACAGCTCCTTCCTGCATAGTCAGTTTTAATTTGTTGTCTTGCATGTCTATAGTCCAAGAAAGGTGATATCTGTGAGAAATGGGGTGGGGGGAAGAGTCTAAAGAAAGCAGAGGTTGAAAATTTGCAAAGAGATTTGGGATTGGAGGTGAAAATTGAGTCTCCTTTTAATTAATTTAAAATAGCTGAATGGTATTTCTCTAAGTGTGTGGTTATAAGCTGAAAAGATACAGAGCACACATCAGGGCATTAGATCTGTAGATCACTACTCTGGAATGGTATAAAACCTGAGCTGAAAATTAAATGTCATCCCATGTTTAGTATTTGATACAGTGAAATATGGCTTTTGAGACCTGGGTAGAGAGCTGAGGACTAAGTGAGTACTTTGAGATCCTTCTGCTGCCACGTGAATGAGGAAGGCAAAATAAAGGCTCACACTGGGGTGGGTGGGGGTGCCAGAGCCTGTTCCTTGAGATGAATTGACTGGATTAGACAGACTCCACATAAACAGATGTGGGGAAGGTTATTACTCTCTGAAAGCACCAGTATCAGGCAGCAGCAATGTGAGAGAAGTGCCAGGTTATAAGCAGGAATTTTTCTCAGGATTCAAGCTGTTTCTTTCCTAGTTTTTCTATCCTTTCCCCCTTCTGAGAGATCTGATGAAATTATTAGTTGCTGTGATAGGCGATAAGTGGAGAGAGATGGGAATGACACCACCTAGAAATTCAGAACAGGCTTTATTTTTTCTTTCCCTCCAAAACTCCTTGCTCTTCAACCCTTTCTCCCTTTTCCTCCATGCAGAGGTTGCCTTCTCTCCCCCTTCTCCTCTCCTCCAAGCCCTTATCAGCAGCACTCAGTCCTCTCTCCCTGTGCCTGCAGGCAAGCAGGGCCCTGCTGTCCCCCCTGCACTGAGCAGCATTCCCAGCTGCTGGCTGCATGGCAAATACACTCCCAGAAATGCACCACAGGTCCCAGCTGTCCTGGGAGCAGCTGGGCACTGGCAGGAGCAGCCTGCTGCATGGGGGGAAAAAAGGACTGTGAGCAGAAAAGGCAATCTCCTCACTGGGGATTCTGGCTTATTTTGGGAAGCTCAAGAGCTGTATGTTTTGTTATTGTGTGATTTATTGTGTGATGTGGTGCAGGGGGAAGTCTCACTTAAGCAGGACATGAAGTGAGGTTTTTTCATTTGGAAAAGAAAATAAATTCAAAATTGAGAAATATGAAAATATGCCCCAACATTTGTGATAGAAATACAGGAAGTTGAAAGGAAAAACATCACTGAGTGACAAATTCAGCAGGTCCTGAACAGAATGAGCCGTGGAGCACCACATCCATGGAGAGGGAGATGGCTTATGCCACTTTACCCCTTTGATGTTCACAAGCAAGCAAAGAAATCTGGGAACAAGGAAGTGAAAATGAGTGGAAATCTTGAGATTAGATCGCAAGGACTGAGAGGTAAAAGCTCATTAGAGATGGGGGAGAAACAGTAGGAAGGAAAGAGCTGTCAGATCACACACTTGGGGCAGGAACCCATCAAGATGTGTGGTAAATGCTGCCAAAGAAAGATTATTTGTGAATCCTTGCTCTAGCAAAAACATCACCCAACAGGCTCTCAGGAAAAGGAGCAGACCTTAGAAAAGTACTTTTTGCCTTTTGATTGAGAGTGGAAAGGGCTGTGGGTATAGCAAGCACAAGCTGTTTTAATCCAGTGCTGCTTAAGAGGTGATTGCTTTAAGTGTGGCAATGCCTCCTGGCTGTACAGGAGTCCCTGAAATCTCTTGAATTGGCTTGAAAATGAAAGGTGACTGTTGTTCAGTGTGAGGCATTCTCCCCAAAGTCTCTCTGACTGCTGCAAGGAAGCAAAGTGATGGCTGAAGCAAAATGTTCCAATAAACTCAGCTACTCTGGGAGTGAATCCCTGTGGCCAGCACAGGACAGCACCCAGACTACTATGTCAGAAGGTAAAAGCAGGCTAGATTATAATGCAACAATAATTACAGTGTTGTTGAAAACAATTTCACTGAGCATGAAAAATTCAGATGATACAAAGCAGTCAGTAAGGCTGAGAGAGACTTCTCTGAGATGTGAGGATAAAAAAAAGACTGGCTGGAAGAATACTGGGTCTAGAAAAACTAATGTGACAAAGCAGCTGGTTAGCAGTTTCAGGGAGAAGATGCAGGCAGACAAAACAAAACAAAACAAAAGAATAGAAGATAATCAAAGATCTGAAAGGGAATAAGGGTGTTCCATGTCCTTGAGGTGAAGTAATCATTGTGAAACAGGCATACTAATGAAAGGCCTGGGAAATGTGTGAAAAAAAGCTCCACTGTGAGTAACTAAACAGATGCTTTTTATTTATGCTCTGCTAGGAAAAACAGTCAGCATGGAGAAGACTCAGGCTCAGGCTTGGCTGGACAGGATAGCATTAAAAGGAATGAGCCCTGGGAGGGCAAAGGAGGAGTGTGCATGGCTCTCAGGACACATGGAGCATCCTTGCCTGGGAGGGGATCCACAGTTCTGTGTCTCAGAGGCAAGGAAACATCTATGACACCTCCTCCAGAGGAAGTGTGTGGGTTTTGCTGCTGATTTAGTTACCAAATGGGAAAGCCATTACTGAGACCTGTTTGGTGTGAGCTGAGGTGCTGGTGATAGTGCTTCAGGCTCCAGGGTACCAATAACCTGTGCTGCTGAGAGGGGATTTGTGTCTTACTGGGACATGGCTGCATGGCTCTTCTGCACAAGACCCCTCCACTCTGAGAATAATGGACCTATTGTTTTTAATGGCTGTGTTGTAGGCTCCAAGTCACTGAAATGTGTCTGATTCACTCTAAAGATCCTATATTTTGTATGCAGACACTCTTCCATTTGGAAAAAATGCAGGACTAAATATAGCAGCTGACAGGCTTGGACTGTGCTCCTTAATTCCCTGACTGGAGATCTTGGAGATTTTACAACCCCACACCAAAATGCTGAGCTATGGTTGTACATAAGATCAAGAGTGGTCAAATTTCACAGTGCTGAAGTGAAAGCTCTCTGAAAATCTGTAGTCTGTTTGCATGACTCCTGAGAAATATCTGATGGCTTTTCCAGTTCATCTCACTGCTGTGAAAGCCATGGGTGCCTGGCAGTGGTGGCTGCATGTGCTGTGTTGCAGCCCCACATCAGAGGGGTGAAGTGCAGGAGCCTGCCTCCCTTCCCTCACCCCCTTTCTGCACAGCCCCAGAGAGGTGTGTGCACCAGCTGGGCTGCACCAATGGAGGAGTGGAGGAAATGGGGTGCAAGGGGACATTTTGGTGGGTTGCTGTGCTTTGTAAGGGCAGCCTCACTTCATCAGCTTCCCATCTTTAAAGTGGAGGGAATATAAACTCCTCTCTAATTTAAAGATAAATTAACTTCTGCTTCTGAAGCATTCAAGCACCACAGGAGAGTCCATGAAGAGATAAATTATTTTATGCAGAGGGAAGGGATTTGGTTCCTGTACAGTTAAGCAGAGGCTGGAGCTAGATGGTAGGTGAAGGGAATGGAACAATACACTGCACAGCTGTGCATTGGCACCATCTATTGCACTGAGTGAGGCACAGGGTTTCACCAGAAAAAAATAGAGTGTGGCTTTATAATGAAAGTCTGTGTTGTAAGTGGAAGGGGACCAGAAAATCTTAAAGCTGCCATTTCCTAACCTTTGAATAGTTGACTTTGCACCCACAATGTTCTTTCACTGTTGTTTGTTTTGCATGTAGCACAATACAAAGCAGAAAGAGCTTTTATTATTAAACAGAAGTGACAACAGGATGGATATCTGTGGCACAGGAATGTGGTGGAGTCAGCAGTTCAGTGCATGATTGTTTAATCCAGGATTTGGGCAGTCTGTAGGAAGTAGTACAGCACTGCACAATCGAGTTCAGCTTGCAGATTAGACAGGAGCAGCTCAGGACTGCATCCCTGTATTTCCCCTCCTCTCCCAAATATTTTTTCCCACATTGTACCACTGCAAATCAGGTTAATACATTAAGAAGAAACATTTTGCTTGTACCTCAAGACACTGTTCAAGAGGCAAGCAGAGTATACACTGACTTCAGCATCTGGCTTCCACCATGTGTTTTGTGCTCTCTTGCAGAACCCTTTTTGTGTTAGACAAGGGTGAAATGTTAACATGAGGAGAGTAAAGAAACAAGCTGACTTTTGGTGCTTAGAAGCAGTAATAGATGCTTGCCTCGCTATGAACTTTGTGTAACTCAAGTTTAACCTTTACATGCTTGTGCAGAATAAGAGATAGATTAGGTTTGCAGGAGAACTGAAGGTTAAAGAAAAAAAAGGAAGACTTTAAATCCTAAAGGCATGGAGAAGAAGCCAGAGGTCTGATTGCATTGTGTCAGATGGCAGCTGTTCTCCTCTTTGAAGCAGCCCTGATACACACAGGATATTGTAATGCCATGGTGTTACAGCTCCTCTATTCTGTGAACCCACAGAACATGTTTTAGAGGAACAGGAGATCCTTGGCAAAATTTAGCCTACAGTAATATCCCCAGTTTCTCAGTCTATTATTTTATGTTTGCTTTCAGGCAGTGTAAGACCACTACCACAGCCAGATGAAGCTGTGCCATGCTCAGCCTTCTGGTCCTGCCTCTGCATTACCTCCTTTCTTGCATCCCATCAAAAGATAAAATTACATGGGGGTGGAAATGAAAAGCCCAAGTGGGAAGACAGATCTGCTGCCCTAGTAATTACCTGGTGGCAAGACAAGTTTATGATGACTCAAGCCTAGAGCTACATCTGCTTTGTGGACCATCATTAAGTGATATAAACCACTAGGTCTCTACAGATCATAGGATGAAAATAATGGATGGGTCAGAAACAATAATGAAGAGAACTTATAAACAAATTTATACATTAATGAACTATCCCCAGGGTGATAGATAAATGCAAATGAGGGGAGCTGCAGGATTAGAAGTACACAGGCAAAACCAGTGCAGTTGCCCTTCTGGAACTCCCAATACACCTCTCCTCCACGACTGGGGGCACAAATCAGTACAAAACCCTACACTCTTATCAATGTTTATCAGAAGCCTGGTTCTAGAATCTGAGCCAGACCCTTCCTTCAAGGTGCACATTTTTTTGCATTTGGAGGCATGAAGAAACCCTGTTGAGGTGTGGAGGACTCTGGTGTATGTTGAAGTCTCTCTGCCCCCCAAAAGCAGTGTAAGAGTAGACCCTGAAAAGAGCAAGAATGCAAAATTATGCAGCATAAGCCAGCTGCTCTGATTCTGCCATCCCTTCTGACCCCAATTATATATTCCCTCCCTTCCTTTTCTAGCTGCTGCTTGTAAGGTCACGGCATGAAATCTGAACTTACTTAAAGTTTTTTCTTTAGTTTTCTACAGTTAGTATCATCTCCCCAAACAAGCTCTTCATGCAGCAGTGTGGGTATCAATCCTGATGCAAGGGAGTGGGCAAGATCAGTGTTGGGGGCAGAGCTGCTGGATGCAATGCTGGGCTGGGGCACAGCTGACTTGGATCAACCTCATTTACTAAGGATTCACATCTTTGTTAAATAGTCTGAGTGCTTGATGTTGTTTCAGGCCAGGCAGAAATGAGCTATATATAGCTCTTGATTACAGACTATGCCTAAATCATTGTCTAGTACAATGACATAGAAAACTCTATCACTCTCATTGATCCAGAATGAAAAACCCCTGAGATCTTGCCTCCAGCTTCCAAAGCAGGCTTTGCAGTGCCTGCAATTGTTAATGCTTATAGCAACTTTGAGCCTTCTCTGCTCCTCGTGTGAGGTCCTAAGAGGCTGCAGTATAGTGTATGATGAACTTGTACTAAAGGGATTGAACAAATTAAAACTAATTCCAGGGAGGTTGGGAGAGTAGAAGAAAAAGGAGGCAATGAAGAACTAGTGGAGGAAAGAACACAAAAAATAATCCAAGCCACCTTTATAGATCAACCAATATATTTACAGCTACTCTTGAGAGATGAGTTATTGAATGATACCTGTTTTCACCCTGGCCATAGATTTCAGAAATGTACGCAAGTACAATTATCTTCACCCAAGCGGTAAACATTTGGACAGTTTTCAAATCTAAACGTTGTTTATGAATTGATTTTTGCCTCCTTAAGCTCAGCTCAGCTATCCTTGCAGCATTCCAAGTGTCATAACCAGCCTGATGGATCACATTGGGGTTATGTTTTACATCTGGAATCCTGCAACACTCATCCTGGAGAGACACTTTCAGATATCAGCACTTGGAGTGGGAAGAAAAAAATCAGTCACAGGAACATGTACCCATCTTCCCTGTAAATATAAACTAAAGGCTGTGTCCTTTCAGGGCAGTCCTTTGTTACTGTGCAGATAACTCTAGGACTGCTGCTGTGGTTTCACTGTTTGTTAGCTCCATAAGCTCCGAGGGTAACAGGGACTTGACATTATCTTCTAGGCCAAATCCTATGGTCAACTCTCAGTTTCTGCTTGTGCAAACTGACTGTGAAAACTGCAGGGATTTGTCTGCATGCAGGCTTTCACAATTCTATTGGCTGTAAAATTGTTTATTATAAGGACTTCAGTCTCTGCAGAACCTGTGCTGGCTGCTGTCAGGGACAGAACATGCATTAGATTGGTGGAGTAATCTGGTAATGCAAATTCTTCATATTTCATCAAGGGAGCATTTACTCTGCAGTCCCAAATGCTTCTTGGCACGACAGACTGGCAGCACTGATCTCTGGCAATATGGCAATGCTCTTATTTCTTCCAGAAGGCAGGAACTAAACTACCTCCCCTCCCCTGTGGGAAAGACTATAAATAGAGGTCTGCTGGGATCCTGATCTCACATTCACAGAGGCAGCTGCCATCTGGGATTGCAGCTGACCCCCTGTCCCTTCTTCCTCTTCTTTCTTTTTTCTTTGATGGCATTTGTGTGATTTTGAGGTGAGCTGGTCCAGGGAATTAAACCAACTGAAAAGTAATCATAGGAAAAGAGAAGACTGGTGCTAGCACATATTGCACGTTGCTTCCTCCAGATTTCTGGCTACCCCTAGAGAAGCTGACTGCCTTCCACAAGACTTTCTGAAGTGCAAAATAAACAGCATGTGAGGTGGCTTAGGGATTTAAGCTTGATCCAGTCTGTGGAGTAAGTTGCCAGAGAAAGGCACATATTCAAACTGGAAAACATCCATCATATACTATTTACTAACTGCAGTCACAGTTACTATTTCTGTACCGGAAAACCACAAAAAGAATGAAACCTTGCAGGTTAAATTAATGGAAACCAAGACAGACAGCAAAACAACTAGCTCAGAACTTGTACTGAAATGTACTTAACTCAAGAGTCACCCTGAACTCATGAGCCTTTGCTGTATCCCTGCTTTCCTGAGAAAGAGCTGTGTATTTTTGCAGGAGGGAGTGTGTCCTCAGGGAGGAACACAACCTAACTGAGACCAGGAATGCCAGTTTGGGAAATAAGCAGAGCAACAGATGTAGCCAGCTATGAAGATATATCTGTTGCATAATTTTTCCCCTAAATGTTTATCCTGTTAAGAGCTAGTGTCTAATAAAACTGCAGGAGGATATTTTTTAACTGACCACTGCTGAATGTGTTGGAATAAACCTCAACTAAAGATGCCCCTGGTGCCATGTATTTTGCTGGAGGGACCAAGTGACATCTGCTTTATCAAGATGCAGGAAATGCCATTTCCTGTCTAGTCAGGGGCAGCAAGCCAAATACTGGTCTCAGTTGTCAGACAGTCAATTATTTGATTATGGATGTACAGCCAGCTTGTGTTTGTAGATCATCTTCCAGCTAGACTGCAAAAATTACATATACATTTGACAGTCTATGTGGGCTTATTTTCAGCTTAAAACCATTATGTATTAACACAGAAGGCTGGCCTCATGAAAATGAATTGTTCTCAACTCCCCTGCTGTTAAAAAAATTTGATGTGCACTGATGAGTTTGCTCAGATCCTCATTCTGTGGTTTTTGAAGAGAAAAGAATCAGTTTCTTCTTCTCAATTAAATGGAAGAAGTAATATTTTTCCCCTATATCCCAAAATAAATCAAGGTTTCCTGTCAGTGGTGCTCATTTCACCCCTTGGTTTTGAGAAACACTATTCATCCAGAGAAAACAACTCTGTCTGTTGGCTTGAGGATCCAGCTGCTTGTCATGTTGAACCATGTGGAGGCTGCATCTGAGTCCATCTGTATTGCCAGGATCAGTGCCCCAGGGACTCAGCACAAAAACACTTTGATCCCTCCCAGTGACAGGGTTTTTGCTAACAAGCCTCCAGACATTTCAGTTGGTATGTCATCACCCTTGCTAAACTAGAACAGAAGGATGAAACAAAAGTATCTCCAAAGACCTTTAATAACAATCAGGTAAAGGGGAATGAGTAAAACATCTAAAACATCCCAGGTGAGGCACTTCTGTAAAAAGCATTAGCATTGGCTATATTACTGTAACGAGGATGGAGAGGCTTTTTTCCCCACCTTTTTTCTTTTTTCTTGTCCTTTTCTTCAGAGATAAAAGAGAGGATGGGAGCTATGGACTGTGAATTGCAGGGAACAAAGCACTTAACATCCTTTAAATAGCTTGATAGGGTCAAAGTGAGGCAAAAAGTCTAAAACGCATAGAAGAGAGAATGAACCTGAAAAGTCCTGATATGTTTTATACTGAGTGGCACCCCTGCAAATTCAACCTCTTAGTGATGGCCTGATTAGTCCAAATTCTTCACACACTTAACAGCAACTATGGTACAAACCTCCCGTGCAGGTAGAGGATTTATGCTTTTAATTCCCACCATTATAGAGCTGCAAATATACCCCATTGCTTTTACCTTTTGAAATCCAGACTGCATGTGCAGTGGGCATGTGATTTGTGCAGCCAGAGTTTGGGATAGGGCTTCAAAACAGCAATCACCTGATGCCTCTGCACTAGGGCAATAAGTTAGAAGTTATCTAATGCCTTGATGAAGCACTCTGGTCAGTGAATAACTTCCAGGTAGGGTTGAATTTTGTGCTACACAACTGAGAACTAGAGTTTTTACAATCTAAGTGCATTACTTGAGCAGAAATCAGATTGTCAACAAGGCAGTGTGTGATTAGTATCAGCAGGTCACCTTTCAGTAGGTCGTGTAAATGAAGCAAGGAGGGCAGCAAGGCCAAAATCCCTGTCTTAATTAACAGGAAGCATTCTTTGTAGATGATTTTGTTGCTTAAAGAACAGTGAAGGAGACAGAACATAAAAAAGCAAGGTTTTATCTAACATGCTCAGCCATGTTCCTCCCTCTTCTGCAGAATAATTTTGCAGGAAACAGGCAATTCTTTGTGTCCTGGGTTGGTGTTGGTTCTGAAAGCCCAACTCTGCATCCAAAGGCATGGGAAGTTTTGCCACTTGGAGAATGGAACTGTTTGCAGACAAGTAACTGTCCAGCATGACCTAGTGGAGCAGAAACATTTAAATAGCTCATCAGCTAGGCTATGATTCTTTAAACATGTGGTATTAGAAAAACCCATTTCTGAAAAAAGAGCTACCTACAAATCTAGGAAATTAAGGCACAGGTATCTTCAACAGTGTGATAGGGTTGATCAGTTCATCTTGTCAAGCATCCTTCAATGGTTAACCACTTATGATTAGTAATGTTGTTCTTTGTGAGCATTAAAATATATGTAAACTGAGCTTCAGATAATTTGTCTCTAAAGAGCTGGTGTTTCTGGAAATGTTCCTTTCATCTTGTTTCCAAGATTTTTATTTTAAAAGTAAGTTTTTATTTAAACAGCAAGCAACCAACCCATTTACCTCTTTCCTCCTCATCCTTACCAACATATTTTTTCCTCCTCAACATCACCAAAATATTTCTAACTCCCTTTTGTTTTTGGTTTTTTTGTTTTGTTTTTGTTTTTTTGTGAAATATGGAACAGCAGAAGAGAGAAAACTCCTTGGAGCACTTACTCATCCTTGCCATGCAAGGCAAAAGGAGTCCATGTTTCTCCTGACACTCACTGGTTTTGGCTCCTTTGTGGTCTCATTAACATTCATTTTTTTTCATCCAGAGCATCTCTGTGTTTTTAAGCTGGGAAATGTTTGCATTATGGTTAAAACAACCCAGAAATGTTGGATTGCTTGTATCATGCATTTCTTAGTGAATGGCACCCTAAGAAACATTTTCCTGCCAGAGCTCCCAGCTGTCCTCTTGACAGAAACTCTTGTGGCAATGAGTGCAAATAGCTCAGTAAGTGGTTCCAGGGTAAACGTGAAAACTCTCCCCCATGCCAAAGGCAGATTTCTCAGGAGCATTTCACAGTGTCACTCTCCACAAACATCAAGCCATGCCTGATGGCAACCAGGCTGACATTGCCTCGGTTTTCCTCTTCTCTTGAGAGTACTTTGACAGACTGTTTAGTTGTGGTTTGTTTTTTTTCTTTTATTTGATGGCAGCTTTGCAGGGTTCATTTATGTTAGCTAAGTAGCAATGTGCCCACTAGCGTGTTAGGTAGTCTTTCCTGCATTGGCAAAGCAGGAATGCAACTGGCTCTATTACTGAGCTTAAGGTACACCCTGGTCAGAGTTTGCTTCCTTGTGGTTTTATTTTGTACTATTACACTTGGGAATATGGGTACATATCAATCATGTCAAGATTCCTGGAGATATAGTATCATCCTTGCCTGTCTTTTTGAGCTGTAAAGCAAAACAGCATCATTATATACTGCCCTCCTACATGAGTCAGGTGATTCAACTTCAGGAAACATCTGAAATATACTGATCATATCACTGAGCTGTCCAGTATGGTTTTACAGCTAAAGAAGAAAAAAAATGTGCACCTGAGAAGTCAGATTCATGTCTCAAATGACCTTCAAAAAGATCCTGGTGACATGCAGTCATAGAGAAGCCAGGGATAGTTAATTTTTCCTTTCAGGTGCACCTCATCCTTTGGCATGAATCAAACAATATACACACACTTGAAGACTCCTGAGCTCATTTTCAAAGATTATGGATGGATTTTTTAGTTCCCTCCTGCTTGTTCTAGCCTAACATCACAACCATCAAACAGCTCTGGCACAAGTAGAAAGCAAGAGCAAGGGGGCTCCTCTCCTCTGTGTCTCTAATTCGTGTAGATTGATGCCCTTTACCTCTTGGTTTGTACCCTGAAGAGAGACCTTGGAGTTTGCTCAGTATTACACTTGCCTATTGTCCTGTTCTTCAAACTGAGAGATATTCATTAAGTTTCCTTCTTTCAGTGAATGAAGCAGAACTCAGTAGCTCCCTGCCTGCCTGTGAAGTCTTTTGGCAGCAAGTCACTTCTTTGCTTCCTCCCTCAGCTTCTGATAAGTGCTGCTATGTTTCTGATCATGGTTTTATGGGAATCAAATTTTTTATTTTACATTGACTATTCTGACTGAGCATCCTTTGGTAACAGTTGTGTTTATAGACAGTAGCTGAGTCAGCTGAAATACCAGACAATAATAACTGCAGAGAATTTGTGTTTAACTAAAAAGTCCAATTTTATGTGAGCCAGAAAAGGTTTTTTTCTTCTTTCCCCTGAAGCACTGTGCATGTTCTCATTCTAAGTCTATCCCTGAGAGAATCTAAATTTACTCTTTCCTGGCTTTTGAGAAGTACACAGCAAGACATCAGCTATTGGTGGGTAAGGAAGCTCTGAAATGAGGGAAGCGACAGAAGCTTACAGGAGAAAGTTCCGTGCTGCATTTCCTGGTTTGCAATAGCAGTCTGGCAGAGCAGAGGGCAGGAGGAGCAGTGTGCAGGGGCAGGCTGGCTGGGGGCAGCTCCCAGGAAAGCCAGGCAATCCAAGGCACGTTGGCTACCCTGGCTGCGGCACCGCGCGACCGTGATGGGAACGTGGCCAGGGCAGGGCTCAGCACCTGTGTGTGTGGGGAGGGGGCATGCATGGGGAACCTGGCCTTGCCACCTGTCTTCTGCCATCCTCATGGCCTTTGTGAGGAGCTTTAACACCGGTGTGCCAGCCTCTGCTTTGAGACTCCTTCCTTGTGCCGCAGCGGTGCGAGGGCAGAACTTCACCGACACAGAAACCTCTGCCAGCAGCAGGCCATAACTTCCATAATAAAAGTGCCTGCAGACAAGAAGAAAGGAGTTCTGCTTTTATGCTTTTGTGTGACCTGGGCTTTATTCCTCAAAGGCCTTCTCCTGCCGCTAAGAACAAAACCCAGCACGGAAATGGCTATTTCTGCCACCACCCCCAGGGGCACATCTCTGTCTGCTCCTGGCTCGGGATGGTAGCTTGGGCTGCACGTCATCCTCACGAGAAGTGCAGGAGCTTCCTCCACCTGCCAAGCTGCTCACTGCCTGGGACCTCATGCTGATGGGGAAGCTCTTTGGAACAGAGATTCTGAGCGTCAAACTTTTTCTTCTTTGTGGCAATGGCTCAATCCAACTGAAGAGCTGTAATTATTACAGATTTTACAAACATCATTACATTTTTTCTTATGGCAAGTTGTACTTTTTTCCTTTTTTATTTTTGATTTTTTCCCTTTTACTTTCTTTTTCTTTTATTTTCTTTTTGTTTTTCTTTCTCCCTTTATCCTTTTTTCTTTCCTTTTTCTTTTTTTTCCTTTTTTCTTTTATCCATTTTCTTTGTTTTTTTTTTCTTTTCATTGAGGGAAAGGTGATAGTGTTCTTCTTGCTCTCAAGTCACATTAGGACAGCGGCACAAAATTCAGCACCTTTCTCTCTCTTTCTTTCTTTCTTTCTTTCTTTCTTTCTTTCTTTCTTTCTTTCTTTCTTTCGTTCTTTCTTTCGTTCTTTCTTTCATTCTTTCTTTCGTTCTTCTCTTTCTTTCTTGCAGTTGGCCCCAAATCTTTTGTTTTACAGATTCTAGAGCCATATTCATTTACTCTGCTTTAACTCTGCTGAAATAAGAGCTCCCTTTCCCAAAAATGGGATTAGATATATAAAATAAAGGCCCTACACAATTTTTGAATGTATCTCTAGTGGCATTTCTATCTACAGGTGAATGCTGTATTAAGTAGTTTGTGGTGGCAGCATCAGAAAAGCCTAAGGGACAGGGCAAGGATATCAAGGTTGTAACTGTCCTGTTGGGATTTTACTAGCAGAACCACCTCAAGTAAAAGATGTGAAAGTTATGGTGCTATAGCACACTTTACCTCAAGCCATTCCAGCAAAATGCAGAGCTCAAGGCTTTTGCAGCTCCAAGCATTGCAGAATGACAGGTGTGATGTGCTGCAGTGATTCCACCATCCATGAGGGCACCATTGGTTGTTCCCAAGAGCACAGCAATACTTACCTGAAATATCAGTGATGATAACCTCAGCCACAGCATGAGGTTAATGTGAGCATGTGGGGTTGGAGACAGAGAAATACTGATGTCAATTTATAACTGAAGTTGGATCCAAATACAGAAGTTATTCCTATATGCTGGAAATACCAATCACATTACAATTATAAATAAATGAAATATAAATAAATTAAAGAGGTCTCTGTTGTCAGTGGCACAGGTGCAGACAGGAAAATATATATAACTGATTTACTTTCTTGCCCATGAGGGAACTGCTCTGTTGGTATGACAGATTTAACATCATTCAGATTGGAGAAACTGTGCTGGTTTTAGTCCATTATAACTAAAGAGCCTCTTATACTAGTGTAGATGAAGACCTGAGGTTGAGACATGCTGAGGGACAGAGCAACACTTGTATTCTCTCTGTGGTTAACAGAAAACATACACAGAAATTAAATCCCATGCATTAATAATTTCCATTAATTTACTATGTCAAGTACAGAATAGAAAGTCATTATATTTCCACTGTGCATCCCTCTAGCATAAAAAGTTCATAAGCCATTAGGATAATGATTTCTACCATTACTTGTCAGTAAAGTGTGAAAATATTTTGTTATCATCCATTTACGTTAATTTCAACATGCACACATTTCGTCAGAAACACAGACTTTTTGAAGTGATTGCTTCCCATAGATTAATGTAGCCAGAAGTTTCCTGATTTGCCAAATGTCACAGAACATTTTATTAATGGTGCCTGTTTTGTGTACAAAGCTTTGCATCAGAAGAGGTTTAATCTGTAAATTAGTAAAGATTAGAAATATTCAGTTAAAAAAGAAAATATTTCAAATGTGGTTGCTGTGCTGAGGACTCACTCCTAATGCATATCAGTGGTGATCTTTTGCCTTGGGATGAATGAAAAGTGTGACTCTTAGAGGCTGAGCTTATGTAGTCTCTAAGGTAAAGAACCAATCTGATCTAGTGAGCCATCCGTATGCAATACAATTTTGAAATGGTGTTCATCATCTTCTGAGAAGGAACAAGCCCTGCCATGCTTACATCCATTCAGGATTGGATGTCAAAATCCACAGGTAAACTTCAGTCTGCGTGTAAGGAGATGATGTTCACATAGCTCACCATCTCCTCCCTTTAAAGTAGCACCTCTCTGACAAAACTGTTTTTCGCTGGGAATTTTTGATTCTTCAACACTGAAATTTTTCAAGGGAACAAGAAGGAGCTTCCAGAAAGAACAAGGCACATATCCTTGGATCAGAAATAACCCTAGACTAGAAGAAGGACCAGGGATTTAAATTTTCAGGGTTTGACTTACAAACGTCTGCCCCCAGCTGTGCTGTGAGAGTATTGACTCAGCTCTTCCAGCATAACTGGAGACTCTCATTGCCAGTTATCAAGGCCTCTTTTTCATCCTAGTTGGAAATGTTTTCTTTCCTCCCTAACTGAGAAATGGGAGATATTTGAAACCTTTGATTGGAGGCAGTAAAAACATTTTCTGTTTACTCAATGTAACAAAGAGTTGAGTTGAAAGCAACAACGTGTACCTCTATTCCTTTTGTTTCCTCTTTCCATGAACATTTAAGTGAAAAGGATTTTGTCCTCCACATTGGTAGAAAAACAATTTTAGTAATTTATTTTAAAATGCCCTTGGAAACCAAATATTATATTTTCCCAAGGCAAGCACTGTTGCTCAAGGAGCTTGAATATGCACTCATCTGGGTAATAGGAACAGCACCATGTGACTAATAAAATCAATGTCTGCTAAGTAATGTGGTTCAAACTGGAAATGTTTTCGATCAATCCAGGGGTATGTTTTTTTCCTGGCTGGAGAATAAAATAGAACTAGTCTAACAGCAGATATTTTCCTATAGAAAATGTTAATTTATATAAAGCAGGATATTAATAGTTCTGAGTAGCTCACCAGGAAGACAGCATATCTGATTTGATGCTATCTTAACTTTGTCAAAGTCACATTAGTCCTTGCCTTTATATAAAGTGTTCAATTAAGCCAATTTCTGCCCTTGGTCCTGACATGGCTTGTTGTTACAATGCACTTTGAGTATTGAAAGGCAGACTAACCTGTCATTAGACATAGCTGAGAAGAGATCTGGCATAATTATATACTTTCTTATTGCTGAAGTGATTGCTCAATATTAGCTCTTCGAATTGCCAGCAAACCTTGAGGCATTGGGGTGCTGGAAAGGTGGAAAGGGAGCCTGAAGGAGTAATGAAAGAGTTCAAAAGCCTCTTCAGAGTCAGGTGAGGGTATTCATACCCAGGCTTAGGTGTCACCATGTGCAATGTGGCTGAAGAAGAGGCATTCCTGACCTGTACCAAGGTAAGAAAGAGAAAAACAAGTTAACAGCATTCTGCTTTGATTCACTGAGAACCATCTGGAAGTAATTTTTATTCAGAATATGGGGTTTTCTCCATTTCTACTCATCCCTCCTGCTAGTAAAATACACTAATTTCAGTCCAATTCCTCCATTTAAGGACTGTAGTTTTTATTCTCATGAAAGCAGATGAAGGGAAAATCTCCAGTGTGTAGAAAATAAAGCAAGCTGCCCAATTAAATCACCACACTGATTCCTAATTCCACTGTGGCCTGTCTGAGAAGGCCATTAGGAAAAAAAACCTCTCTCAGGAATATTTTTCTGGCACTTCACACTGATGAGGAAGGTATCTGCAGGCAGCCAGGCATGCAGAGTGTCTGGAAAAGGGGGAGATGCTTAGGAAACCAAAGTTCTGCAGCACTCTGCAGCATTTCCTTGCAATGGCAAGGAAAAATAGAAGTGATTAAATAGGGCAAACAATCCCAAGCAGGAACTGCTGTGATTAGGGTGAGACCTGAGAAGACACTCAGCATCACAGCCCCTCCTCTTGGGTGCCTATCCCTTGCACAGGGCTGTGGGGCAGAGGCAGACAGCCATGGGGTGCAGGCAGGCTCTCCATAGTGGGCTGATGGAACACTCCTTTGTAACTGCATTGAAGAGGGCAAAATAGTATTTCCTTACCTTACAACAAGGCTGCAGTAAATGTCTTCAATACGTAATATTAAACAGGCAATTAATGGACAAACATTTCTGTATCAAGAAATGTGGTGGAATTCAAGTTAATCCCTACTGGTACAAAGCAATAGCACTAACCTTATTAAACTTCATATCCAAAGGCAGTAGGTTTGCTATAGAGCTTTCATATCTAGTGGTGAAATTCCAGGCAGTTACATCTTTTAATTTTAAGGTAAACACTGATAGATCCAGCATTTGGAAATAGCCAGTTGCAAACTGAAAATGGAGAAGCAAAATGCTGTGGATGAAATGTGGTGCCTGTGTGCTGCCTTCTATCACCGTATAGCAGGACATTTTCAGAATCTGTGAGATTTGGCAACAAAAAGGAAGATTACAGAGGAACACATTTGTTTTACAGGGAAATGCAATACCAGAGCTGTGTACAGAGTAGGAAGCTAAGCCAGTGAATTTCTGCACCAAAGTCAACAAATAAGCTGATTGGCAGTGTTTGTTGATAACAACCACAGTCTTTCTGTTACACCCAGCCAAAGCAATCAAAACTCAGTAACCATGAAGGGACAGTATGAGTAAGATCTACAGTTAATGGATGAACAACAGCAGCCATTCAGGCTTAAAGAGAGCTTGCTCACCAGAATTTGAATATCCTTTCTGCTTGTGGTAGCAATAGAAGTGGTTTCTTCCTGCAGCATGAGAGATAACCCTGGTAGACAGTGAATGCTGTTCCTAGGGCTGTTTTACTGTGTTTCAGCTTGTTTTCTTGGCAGCATTATGGAATATAATTCTATGAATCATGAATATGGTTCATACTAGCCAAACCGACCTTTGAAATTGGGAGTAGGCAAATATATCAGAAGAAATTCAAGCTCTAACAAATAAGCTGATAAAATGAATGAATTCTATTTATAGACCCTGCCAGTCTATTAAGAGGTCACTTTGACAGCCCTGGAGGTCCAAATGTGAGAGTTTCCATTCTCTCCTGCATACCTGATCAGCCATTCATACATACTTAGCAACAAGGTGCATTATCACTATTTTGGCTGCTCATGCAAATAGCTCTCAGATAAATCTCTATGTACAATGTATGTATGTACCTTGTTGTGTGGTACAGAAAACTATGCATTTGTGTGTCTGAGTGTTCATGAAAGTCCTGAAAATCATAACAGGACCAGCCAAGACAAAGAGGGAGAGAGATGGAGAGATGAAGACTATGGCTTGTGTCTAAGGCACCTAGAGCTGACCTTGACAAAGGACTGGACCAGGACCTGTTTTGAGCAGGCAGCAATATCCTTTTCCAGCAGCTCCTGCCAGCCAACACATCTCTGGGTCTGTGCAAGCACACAGGAGGAACCCAGCAGATGTGGCAGTGAGTGGGATAGGTGCAGGACACTGCCAGCAGAGGGAGAAGGAAACTTCCACCAAAAGAGCACTAGAGTGTCACCATTTAAAAAGATTTTTCATTTAGTGACTCTGTGTAGTTTCAGCAATGTGGTTTGAGAGACCAAAACTGTAGCTCAGGTTTGTTTTGTGTGAAATTGAAGACTCCAGAAGTGCTGGAGGAAATTTAAATCATCTCTTAGCTGGACTATTTTTCTAATCCAGGAATCCTTGACATGAGTTGAGAACCTGACTTGCCATGACCTCGGAGCCCATAGCTCCATGTGCAGTAACAGAGTGTTCTTCCAAGCACCCCAGGGGTAATCTGTGCCATTAGTGGGTTTGCAATCTCAGTTTTTAGTTAGGTATTTAGAAAAATTGACACATGCAGTTTGTACACTTCTAAAACTGTGGCTTCACTCCATAGCTATGTTTGATTCATGTGTATGAGCCCTTAAAGCATTTTGGAATCTCTCTCTAAAAGAGAAAATAATTTTAATATAAAAACCTGTTTCTCTTTTCTTATTCCTAACGGCAAGGTAAATAAGAAGTATTGAGAATTGCATGTGACTGGAAGATCTGAGGTTTGCTTAGAGCCATTTCAGTGGTTATTTTGAACCTTCATAGCAAAACAATATCATTTCCTTTCTTCGCATTCATAACTTACCAACATGTTTACATTTTCAGCTGAACATTTCCATTCTTGGCCGTGCTGAAAGGTGATACTCTGTTTACTGGATGTAACACTGAGCAAAATCCCTTCAACCTTTTGAATTACCTCAGGCTGAGAAGTATAATCCATTATCCAAATATTCTCCAAGTGTTTTTCTAGTAGAATAATATAGCGCAACTAGTTGAAGATAAAAGCTTGGCCTGTATATAGCAATTGCTAAGGATTTCTTTGGCTGGAGATGAATAAAGTTTAAAATAAGACCACCTCTGTGTGTGCTCAATGAGTGTTTTGCTTAGATTGTAACACTGTGCAAAGCACCATTTGCAGCTCTCTCTATAAAAATTTCCTCTGCCTGTGTGGATAAGAGGCTGGTACTGAAACCACCATCCTCAGACTGCCATTAGCAATGAATAAACACCATGAAGATGCAAAGGCAGAGTCCTTTGATATAATTTAAAGGAAAAAGAAACAAAACAATCCCCCACCCCCAAAAAAAAACCAAAAAAACAAAAAAAACCAAAAAAAACCCCAAAAAAACCAACCGAACAAACAAAAAAAACCCCAACAAAATAAAACATTACTTTGATACAGTGTGAAATACATGAATGTGTTTATTCATAGAAACATGACTTGTGTGTGTGCATATACACACACCTACACATGCACAAGCACATCCTTCCTCTATTAAAAAAAATAAAAAGCAATAATTTAAATTCCTTCAGCACTCTGGTCTCCATTATTCTTCATATTAAATTGACTGTCTTTCATTGTGAGGCTGCAGCCATGTGCACAGATAATTTGTCTCCATGCAGATATTGGTTAATCAAAGAGGGGACATTGAGCTTCAGTGCACTATTCGAGTCATTTAAATGGTATCTTGTCATTATGAGGAACTTGTGTATAACTCATTATTCATTTTTTTTCTTTTAAATAAAAATAACAAAAAAAACTCCTGCATTTCTTTTTAGCTGCATTTTTAGCTGTGCAATGTATCATTTGAACTCAGTAGCATTTTTTGGTTTTGCTTAAATGTGGACTAAACATTTTGTCAAAAATTAGAGAATCAAGAGATCATCCCATCTATCCTTTTACCCACAGTAGTCAACTGTACATTAGCTGACAGATGCCAATCTATTTTGGGAGGCTTCCCAGGAAATCTATCCCTGTGCACTGCTATATTCACCACTAGAAAGTTTTGCCCTGACATCTATGCCAAATCCCTTGTGTTGCAAGCTGGATCTATTAATATTGACTTTTACTCTTTTTTTCTACCCTGCACCCCTTTGGTTTTACAATACCTGAAAATGTATAGACCGTTTCATCAGAGAGTTTACAATTGAAAGAAAAAAAAAAACCAACATTTTCTTGCAGGTTTTGCTCGTGTTCATACAGTGCAATATGCTTCATCTTTTGTTTGTTTGGTTTTTTTTGACAGTAGACTGGTATTTTTCACTCAAAAAAAACATATGCTCAGGTTCTTTTCTGCAAAACTCCTATCTGTCCAGAAGTTCACCAGGTGTATTCATGCAAGTCAGTATTTCTGCCTGGTTTAGAAACTTCTGTGTGTCCCTAAGACCATTGATCTTATTTTGTCTGTGTTTCCAATTTGTCAGAATTCTTGTTCTTTCTTCCCTTTCTCTCTTTCCATGTGGGTGTACCCTGTAGATTTAGGAATCATTATCCTTCCCATCATCCAGCCCATTAACAACAACATGGGAAGCTAGTGGACATGACAGATCCTTACAGAACACCATACTGGTGCCATTAGTAACTCCCCTGCATGAAGTTTCTTCAGCCAGTTTTGCACTCACAGTCTTTGTAACTTTATCTGCTCTTAATATTTTTGAACTTACATCTGCTGGTTACCTTCTGTAGGTATACAACATGGATTGGAATCTCCCCTAATAGACTGACAGTACAAGTACTGTGGCTGTATGAATTAGAGTCAGAGTTATTAAGGCTGGAAAAGACCCTAAGACCATCAAGTCCACCTTTGGATGCCAACCATCTGCAGTTTGGTTGATACAGAGAGGGACTGGGGGAAGCAGGTAAATGTCACCACCATTCTGAATTAACACTTGCAGATCCATCACAAGAGGAGGTGCAGTACTAGAGCAGTTTGCATGGAAGTCTGAGGTTTAATTGAGGAGTTTTATCCCAGTCTTTGTCGCTGTCCCAATGCCCTGCAGTTACAGTTTTCCATGTGTGTATCTACATCTCTGAATGAAGCTGATGTGAAACATACCTCCTCTGCCTGGGGTGCTTTGTGACCACTTCTGGGGAAGAAGGGCATGGCTAGATAAGGGATTAATCTACCATAAAAGCCCCACGGTCTGTGAAGGGAGAGACACCACTGGGATTTCTACCTGCTCCCAGGTGGAGTACAGAATGTGTACACAGAACCACTTCACAGATGTGAAGGACACAGAGGTTTGTGTGGCCCCTTGCTTGTCTAAAAAAAGAGAGAGTAGAGTGGTTCTGCTTATTTTTTCATGGCAGAGCTGCATTAAAGTTCATGTACTCCCTGAAGGTCAGAAAGACTTGCTTGAATCCGGAGCGCTCTGTGTCTTCTCTTGTGTGCACATGACACGTGATTAGGCTTAACACGACACAAAGGGTCATGGACTGAGCAAAAACTGCAAGTCTGCTGGTCTGTCAGTCTCTAGTGATGGCCACCTGTGAGGCTGAAACCCATCCTCCTGTCTGTGCTCACACACAGCTTCCTCCACTCCTCATTACCTCAGTTTTACACCATGCACATGGAGGATTGGGATGCAGAGCCTCTCCTGAGCAGTTTTCCAGCCTGGAAACACCTCATCTGCACTCTGTGGTAGGGGTAGGGCTGCTTGCAGCTTGGGAAATGCTGGAGGGAGTCTGATGTGTCCTTGCCCTACATCTGTCACTGTTCAGCCTCCAGCTGCAGACAGGTACGTAGGATTCATTCAGGGTAATCTTAGTATAGGCTAATGCCACTGTCAGGTTTTTTTGTAAAGGCAGCCTGACTGTGAGATTATCTACAGCCTGGATAGCTGGATGTTATTCTTCCTGTCTTTCTTCTTGTAATTCCCAACAGTAATCTCTTATCTAAATATTATACAATGAAAAAACATGAGATTGGCAACAGTAAAATGAATAACAAGTTATTGACAGTAATTATTCTGCAATTTATCTGTAGTCCACAGCCTCACTTTATCTGATGTTTATTTTTTCTGATCCAGCCTTTTGCTCATTTTTTTTCTTACTTGAGTAAAAACATCCTTAATGACTTTTTCTTGTCCAGAAAAAGAAAGTTATTTAGCAGAAAAAGACAGGCTGACCAGAGAACAGCTTTCACTGGCATATTTGTTGTGACTGCTTCATACTTTGTAACATATGTGGGAATAGTATGTAAAGCAATAACTAATGATAAGATCTCCTACAACAGCAAGGTAGGCAAGTTCTATGATACACTGGAAAAATAAACAGACAATGCACTATAAAACAACAATTTTCCACAATGTGTCAGGGTAAGCTCCATAAAACAGCTGGGAGAGATCTAGCAGCTGTTAATGGGTGCTGATGATACACCAGGAGATGAAGCTCAATAGTAACAGAGCTGTGGAGTGAAACAGCTGAACTAAATTCCTAATGTAGACACCGTGACCAAAGAGATGAAGCAAAGCAACAAAAAATGAGGAAAGATATTAAATCTTTAAAAAAAATTTTAAAAATAGTTGAGCTGAAATTGTTGCAGCATGCAGTGAGGCTTTTGCTGCTCTGGATGACAGAATGTCTTGTTGCAGTGACTTCATTAAATGGCAAATGCACAGCAGCCAGTGCTACTTAAGGACAAGTTTGAATCATCTCAGGCTATTAAGTTTAGATTTCAGGCACCTGTCCTGAAAGCAGGAAATTCAAAATAATGCCATCACAATAGAGCTTCAGGTATGTAGTCAACAGAACTAAAGTGAAAATGAAGCCACTTAATAGATTCAGTACTGGGAACATGAATCCAATTTCCTGAAAAATAAAAACACCAAAAAGTAAGCACCCCATGTAAATCTTCTACCTCTATTTCTATTTTCTGTTCCACAGTCTTATATTTCATTCACAAGAATAACCTCTGAGATTTTTCCATATTGCCTAAGCAACATGTCTACCATCTTTCATCTAATTCTTTTGTTCTTCTGCAGAGAAGCATGGACAGTGGGTCTCTTCTTTATGTTTGGTTTCAAAAGGATTTTTGATTCATTTTTCACCTGCAAGCCACTATAAAATTCCTGGGGGAGAATGAAAGTGCTTGGATTCATGATTGTCTGTAGTTCACTGGAAAACCTATTTAGATAAGCTTTTGAAAAAGTTCTGTTCATTGAGGAGCACAGACACACACACACCTGCCCCCTCCCCCAAAACCAGTAAGAATTGCTGTTGGATATTTTATCAACTGCATCAGCAAAAGCCTCATACTTTTGGGGGCAGGTGGTTATGTATGTCCTACACCCATTGCCTGGGGATGAAGGGAGAGACTTGCAGAGTTTTGTGAAGATTAGGATGTGAAGGGCAGCAGTGGCCATTTTTTCCCTTACACCTTATACTCCTTGTGCTTCTCTTCTCAGGTTGCTGCTACCTCAGGGCTGAAGACAGGGTTGATGACACTGCAGTGAAGAGCTCAGATTTTCCTTAAAGCAGACAGGTTTAGCTCTATTTGCTAATCTTCCTCTGCAGCCATCCTAGGCAGTCAGAGGAGTAGTGAGAAGAGTGGGGAAGGTGCAAGTGGGAAATGAGAATAACCAGGTGCTTAAGGCACTCTCTGACCAGCTGTACAAAACCAGCATTTCCAGGAGACAAGGAGGGAGAGGTGGGCCTGGGACATGTGTGGAATCTGGAATGAGAAGTAGCTGCTGTTGCCAAGTTTTTAGATGGAGAAGGGTGTGCTCTGGGCAGCTTGTGTGCTGAAACCACTGGAGCTCCCCAGCTCACAAATGCTAAAACAAGAACTGCCCCAGCAGAGCAGCGAGTGGTGCTCAGTCCAGCTGCCTTGGAGAGCTACAAACCTCACGAGCTTCTCCATCCTGCAGCATGCCATGAAGCTGACCAGGCTTGCCAAGCTTTACCTCACCATTTATGCTGCATGTACCCTGCTTCTCCCAGCCACATTGCTTTTGTTTTAGTGAGCTGGCAGGAAATGGCAAATCTGTGTGGGATTGTTACGTGTTCTCACAGCTGGCTAGTCACAAATATGACAAAGTGTAATAAAATTCTCATAAGGACTAATCCTTGCTGTGACAATATGCAGTAGCCAACTTGTGTTTGGTCTGCAGATGCCACTGCTGCCATTTATTTCTCCATGAAAAGTGGCTCTTCTGAGGGTATCATAGGGGCACCTGTTTCATCAGGGCTGAGGGATGCACTCAAACACCCATCAAACACACATAAGGGAAGGCTGATGTGGAAAGTTATGTGTGCTCTAAAGGGAAGAGTCTAAACTCAATGTTAAACAGTGCTGAGCAAGGCCTGGTCCAATCTCATTTTCATATTTACAGTCATTATTTAGCCATAAAATACTCCAGCTTTCAACTGGTTGTGTTGGCACCACTTTGGAGTCCTGGCATTAATAGTTTATGTGACAGGCATTAAAATTAACTATGGAAGTATTTTTAAAGAAGCAAGCATTCATGTGCTGTAAAGCACTTGATGGAGAGCCTAATCAGCTGGAATGTGCTTTGCTTATGATGTGCAAGTCTAACCTAGCACTGCAAGTTTGAAAGCACAGAATGGCTCCATCAGAAAGTTTACTGTGGGCCCACAAAGCCTTTCTGCACTTTAATTCCTAGCTAAGGAGTGTAATTATTCCTCTGTAACTTTCAAAACTAAAAATGAACATTGCTGTGAGCTCACACAGACAGCAAAGCTGATTAAAACCCTTGCCTCAGCCATGCAGACTGCTCCTGTTGTTATCACCAAGGTTCACACAGCTTTTGTCATCACACTTTTCTGTCTGTCATCAAAGAAAGTGTAAGTTTTGGTTCTTTTATTCAGCAACTGTAGATGCTAGATCTTAGCTGTGATTTAGAAAACTTCCTTTTGTGAGTAAAAATTCCTGCTAACACAAAAGTGAATTTCTAGAATTAGAGGAAATATTTAATACTGGAAGGTATTAAAAGAAGGAGAAAGAGGCTAGGAATTTCAGAGCTCTAGTAGGAACTTAATTTTTCATGTGATACTTAATACAATCCTCCTTTTCAGTCCCTTGTCTTCCCTACAGGCTTTGCTTACTTGATCTGAAGAAAATCAATACACAAAATTCCTATGTCATAAAGTGTTATTGACCTTCCCTGTCGCACTTCTACCTCTGTCCAAATGTGTCTTGGTTTGAAAGACTCTCCTGGTTATGTTGCTATGTCAGGAATGGTCTAATAAGTGACAGCCAAGGCTCAGGTGTGAAGGAACAAAAGAGCAGCACAAAGTAGACAGGCCCACTGCACTGATGTCTCCTGATAGCCTGTTTCATACATTTTCCTCTGCAACACCTTCGCTGGAAGAAACCTTCATAACAGTGTGGCTTAGCAGATCCTTTTTGTGTTTTGTGGTTTTTTCCCTCTCCTCTTTAGTCATCTTTTCATACATGCACTATAATTCTGTCTTGGGAATCACATCTGTTGATAATGGCAGCCAGACAAAAACCTGGGAAATTTCTCTTTTAAAAGGAACACCTAGCTCATAGGGAGCTGTACACATACAGGGGCTTGCCAGTCATTCTGGCATGATTCATCCACTAAAGGGTGACAATTACAAGGCTGTTGTTATTGTTGGCCAGTTAGTTGAACCATTTGAAGAAGCAAGTAGATCTTTGCACTTAAATGCCTTGAAATTGCATTTCCAAATTGGTGAGTAGTCCTGCAAAAGAAACACCTTATTCTCCTTTCCTTCTGTTTTGACAGGTTGGATGTGTTTGCTTTTTCCCTAACTGATTACTCTTTGGAATACAATATGTTGTTATCATCAGTGTACAGATATTGTGAACAGGTCAGAAAAATACTACTAGGTTGAGAAAGGAGTCAGATTGTACATCTGCATTTCTGTAAATCCAAGTTTCTATGTCCTCACCACCTGCACTGACACCCAAAGGGACACTTTACCAGTATAGACCAGGTCACAGACAGTCAAAGACAAGCCCACCTGGAATGGGAACAGGGTTTGAATATGTCAATATTGCAATATGCAGAGCAGTGCATGGATGTTGAGGGTCTGCAACACTTTTGATTTATAAGGAAAGCAAGAGAAATGCACTCTGCGTTCAGAATTGTGAGGGCACTGATCCTTACTCTGCAGTGTGGGGATCTTTCTGTCTTAAAAGCTTTTGAGAAATCAAAGTGCCAAAAAAGTTCTTTTGCACATTTAATCCAGTACTGTTAACTAGGACTTTTGCTTTGAAAATGTAGGCCAGGTCTTAAAAATGTAGATCAGAGGTCTTCTGCATTTTAAATAATTAATTTTCTACCTATTTACTTCTACACTTATTGTGGTCTCTACTAAGTGTTACAGAAAGCAGTTTGCTAGAATAGAGGTGATTTACATTCAAGTAACAGAGAGTGAGGAGGGGCAAAGAAGGCAAAATGAGTTTTTGACACCTCAGAAGTGATGGCAGGTATGTGATGAGTGGCACATCAGATACTAAATCCTAAGGAACACCTGTTAAGCATCGTAAATTGAGTGGAAGAGCTCCGTGTTGGGCTGAGCCAGTGCATAATTGGAACCCTGGAATGTATTTGTGCAGCCTGCAGCAGGAGTCCAGAAATATGTGGACTTGGCAAAAGCCATCAGGAGTGTCAAATAATTATGAAATACTTGAAAGCTCCAGGTGAATAACCTCTTCAGAATTGGCAGGCGTCAATGGGTCATTACTTAGTCCATTCTTTCCTTCTTTTTATGGTGAGCTGTTGTAAATCCCTAGTGGAAAATCCAGTGAGGCAGACAGAGGAGAATGCAATCAGCAATCCAAGCAATAAGAACAAAAAGAAGAATGGCACTTACAAATTTTCCTACGTACTCCACAGTCCGTTCCAATTCCAATCTGATAGAAAGGATTTAGCTGAGTAGCTTGGCTGGGTGAAGTGGAGTTTTTACAAGTCTAACACAAAGGACCAATACATTTGATTTGGTGGACGTGTAAGCTCTAACAATAATATTCAGTAAATTCAATTCCTTAATCATTGTGGCCATAAGAACCAAGTGTTTGTAATGCTCTCAGTACATGCAGAGAGTAATTACATCGGATTTTAATAAGACTTGCTGTGAATTGTTGACCAACGATTCACTATGGGGGAAAAATTAATTAAATTTTAATGTGAAAAGTTATTGTTAATTAAAAGTTGTATGAAAAATAGCCATAAAAAGTAGTTAAGGTGTACAGGTTTGAAATTATTAAAAGGGCATATAAAGAAAAGGTATAAGACGTTTTTGAACTGGATTTTACCCTGCAGGCTGTATGGCTAAAAAGACTAATCCACACACAAATTCTCTTCCCCAGCTATGAAAAATCTGCCCCAGGAAGATGAGCACCCTGTGACAGATGGTAGCTTGCACCTATGGCTGCAGAGACAGGAGTGAGCTGTGGGATCAGTGGGTGGCTTGGACTCAGGAAAGACATTTACTATCACACCCTCTATGTATTGTCCTCTGCAGAGCTTACAAGGAAAAACACTGTGACAGCTGAGCAACCAGTGCAGGAGCACTGGCAACTGCAAACAGTGGCACTGCAGCCTTGGGGTGCATTTTCCACAGTTATGCCACAGATTTCATCCATGTTTCCATTCCCTACCAGACTTTGCTTTCCAGTCCCTACAATGTCCTTTTTACAGGGCCCTTAAAAAACACCCCAGTTATGCAGAAGCTGGAGAGAAAATGCCAGAAAGAGACTTGGGCACAGATCCCAAAAGTGACTTAAGTATATTTTATGGTTCTCAGTGAAAAGTTTTGATCCTCAGGATTGCAGCTGAGTTGCTGCCCCGCTCCACTGTACTTGGGCTACTGCAGGTTCCCCCCAAATCAGGACCTGCTTTTGAGCATGACCAGAACACAAAGATATGGTTAAGGCATGGTAAGCCCAGTTAATGAATAAATCTGACTAGGATCAATGTTTTCTTCCTTCTCTGAGAAGCTTGGACAGAGCCTGGTACACTTTTGTAACAGCTACTTCATCAAAATTAATGAAATGAAATAACATGGCTTTTCTCCTGGATTTTTTATGGAGGGAATTTTGTGCAGGAAGTTTGAGCTGACTGGGAGGCTTTTTGTTTTCCTACATACTGTGTCGTCACTCTAGGCAGTGTTGTGGGCCATGCTTGGAGGACCAAACAAGGAAATTAAATAATGTAATACCACTACTGTGGCAATGAAACTCTCTCTTAACTCCACACCTTTGCATTTTCCCCCAGAACAAACCTGAGAAGTATCAGCAGGCTCTCAAATTGTTCGTATGGGTGGCGTATTGTGACTCCTTTTACAGATTTCTTTTTCCTTTTACAGTCAAGAGATTCATATATCTTAAGTCACTTCATCGTACATGTCTCATTCAGATCATTATAATGAAATCAGCAGGGTTAAATCACGCATTACAAAGTGCTTTTCCTTAATCATCAGTTTATCCAAAGGACTGACAAGTGAGCTATTGCACTGGGTAATCCAATGCCCATTTTCCCCTCAAGGATTAGGATTTATTTACTCACAAATGACAAGCATCTACTATCTCATTTTGATGGCATTTGTGCAAATGAAAATTTAAAGTCTTCCCCATTATATGGCAAACTCCTACAAAAACAGCTTCTTAAATTTTCAAATATATGCAGCTGTATATCTGTATAGCCAGCTTTAAAAAGCCTCAGTTCAGTGGTCTGAAATATATTTGAATATAATACATTACAGGTGGTACAAATGCTTTACAGTAAAATATTATTCACTTTATTCTATCAGGGGGTCAGTGACCAAGAGCAACTATAATTGCAGTCTAACTACTGTGATTCAGACTTCCAAACAAAAGCAAGCTTGAATTTCTTCCCAATGCTCAATATTTCTTAAAGGGCAAATAAATAATTATAATTAAATCCCACTTTTAATTTAGCTTTGTGAACACTCTACTCACAATCCTAAAAGAAACCCACGTGGAGCTTTTAACAGATGTTTGCAGAAACCTGTACCTCTTGATTGCTGAGAGCATCTCTAAATATTAAATCAATACACACATATGTATGACCTTTCAAAGCGCAGTTTGCATGTCACTCTCAGTAGCCCCATGAAAACGTTCCAGTTAAAATGTCAACAGCAGGATTGCTTTTAGCATCAAAGGTTATTCTTGCCACACAGCTCTATGAAGATGGTGACCCGAGCCACACGTGCATGGCTGCACCAACAAATTATAACATTAACCAAATGTAACAATTTATTTTATCATTATGCCTAAATCACATCCTTGTGTGACTATTAATAAGCACAGCTGAAAAATAGAATTAGTGGAGAGGTTATCTCACAAAGAAAGATCATGACTGCCTTGGTGTAGCTCAAAATGCAGAGCATGACCTTTGATAGCAAGGAAACTGTTGAAGGCAAACTATTTCTAATACTATAATTCCCTCAAATATGATTAAAAAATCCAAGAAAGACATTTGCACAAAAGTTAATGGCTGATCCCTAATCAGTGTATGCTGGCCTGCAGCTATGCAATTGCATCTGACCTACTCATGGGAGCAATCGTAGTGCCAAATATTTTGGAGCAGATGACCACCCAAAACACTTCTCCCATCCCTTGCAGACTTGCTGTGGGAACACAAGCACCTCTGTACTGGCAGAGCTGCCACTACTTTGAATCCTTCCCAGAAATGTGGACGATAGGGGAAGGGCAATTTTTTTTTTTTTTTTTTTTTTAATATGTGTGTTGTTTTGACATTAGCGCTTTGTTCCTGAGTTGTTCATTACCCAGAACCAGATTCTTTCTCATTTTGCCTGATTCTGCACAATTAATTCAAGCCATGTGTAGCTGCTCTCCACTGGCAATGAACTGTCAGCCACTACACCCATTTTGTTGCAATTCTGCATTTGAATGTAATCATACTTCTTAGTCTGACAAGTACCTAAATATCTAGAGTCTACTCACTTGTCCTGTGCCTATAATCAATAATTCATTCTCTGAATAACTCCATAAAAATGGCAAGGATGATGAATATTTTCTTTCTCTCTCAGTTTAAAATAAAATCCATATTAGTTTCATCAACTGGCAATTATTAATGTACCTTACTTAACCAAGAATTGATTTGATTCTGACAAGTTCTTAATGTCTTTCAATTGTGGTAAATAATTGCTCTCCATATTCAGCAGTTTAGTGTACCAACATGAGATGATCTTGCTTTAATGGGAGACATATCTGTGAAAGCTTGAAGAATAACAGGTAAAAACCTTCAGCCATCTGTTTTGCTTTAAAGCTTGTGCTGGACAGGGTGGAGGGGTAGCTACAGCAATAAATAGAAGCTAAACAAAGCTTGGGGCTCAAAACTCAGAAGCAAAATCAAGCTGTAGATTTTTAGGTTCAGACACAACATATATGAAATATCTCATTCTATTTCTATTTTTATTTCCTAATAACCTGAAAATTGTTGTACAAATGCCTACCTTTTAGAATTCCTCACAGGTTTAATAATTCAGGAGTTTGGAAGGATGGCCTGTCTGTGACATTAGCTTGTCATAAAATTGTTATGTTCTATCCTATGGATATGGCAATATTACATATACCTCATATGCACAATTTGACTTCTGTGGCAAATATTTAGCTCAGCTACTTAAACTTCTTTGTTTAGTGCATTGCCTCTGTTAAAGCCTGTCAAGCAAAGTGGAAAATACTGATAATAAGAACAGACTGAGGGACTGTGGGTAGGTTAGGTGTTACCTGAATTGTACACAGACTGTGGAGTAATTAAGTACTGTGGTTGAATTGGGATGTGTAGTCAGTTTAAAGATCTCATGGCTTTTAGTTTCACTATTGTCTTCCATTTTTGGCTGATGTACAGGTGCATTTCAGTGTCTGACTGTCCAGTGATTGACTTCTGAGTAAAGGATAAATATTTGAGGTAAGGGCAAACTTTACTTTGCAGTAGTTGACTGAGGGTCCATAAATCAGATGGAGTTTCCTACAACAAATGTGACCTTGCCTACCAATCTGTCCCAGGTCTTGTTCGAAGTCACTTGTCCCTTCCCGTTAAGAGAAAAGTGTTTTTCATTTCTCAATATCCCAGCAATGAGACTTATTGGAAGGAGCTAAGCTCATGGATATAATGTGAAAATCCTTGGAATGAGGAAACTATGACTTGTTAATGCTTTTCCTTTGTATGGATGGCATTAACCTGCCCAGACCTCAGGAAAATAACAATGATTTAAAAAAAAAAAAAAAATCCTGTTTCAAATTCACAGAATGCAAGTATAGAAGTGCTGTGAGGATTTAGTAATTTGTTTATTTAAAATGGCACTGCAGGCTGAATTTCAGCCATCCCACCACAGTAAATTGTACTAAAGTGGGCTACAAGTATTGTTAAGGCCCCAGATATAAGCCTCTTCCCAGTAGGACAGCTTACACAAGCTTTCTGGAAAAATGTCTGTATTCAACAACAAATCTAAATTCACATTGAGCAGTAAACCTTGGTATAGCCTGAAAAGAAGAACAAACAAAGCACATATTGTAGACATACCCCACAGAGATACAGGAGCTCCCATTAATCATGTGAGCTAGGACAATAAGTGACCTTTTCTAATAAGAAATGAGGCAACTAAAGCAGCCATTAAATTTTGCAGCAGCCCTATTTAATGCCTGTGACATTCATCTTCACATGATGTGAACGTCCTCAGCTCGTTGACATTTGCCAATCATCCTTCACTAAGAGGGAAATTGGTCTGAGGCTTTTAGAGCACAGCTTCCCAATTTCTGGCAAAGCCAAGGCCATTCTAACTCCTTTTCAACCCTAAAATGACAGAGAGCAGCTGTTTAGCCAGAAAGGTTAACAAACCTTGGAAAAGCATTTGTGCTGCTATGTTTTTAGTACTTTTCAAAGCACAAAAGTTGAAAATGACTGTCTGAAACAGGCCTGCCACTTCTGCAGGAGTCAAATGTACAAAATCATGTTAAGATATCTCAGCTTTGTCTTTCAGTAAAACTGTTTATGCTTGCAGTTCTAATACATGAAGAGTTTTCAAGAGATGAAGGCTGATATATACTGAGGTAGCCACAGCTTTAAGCTTTGTGGTTAATTTAAAACTCTAGACAGAGATGATAATTAGAAATGCTAGAAATAAAGATACCATAATTCAGTGTCCAGGGAATGTACTCTCTTATTGAGCTCATGAACTCTCACTGTAACTTGGAAAACTTGGACTTCTACTACTCTGCCAAGACCATCTTTCACTTTTTTTTTTTTTTTTTCCCTGCACTTTTAGGATTTTAAGGGTTTGAATTTAGCCTCAGGCCTTCTCAGCTTCACAGAAAAATGATGCTGAAGCAGCAGTTAGGTTTCTGCAGATCAGGTAGGCACCTTGAAACCATCCATAGGCTTTCATGTTTTCTCTTTTGCCTTGTTGACTTGCCCAGTTCTTAGCTGATATCTCTGCTTCTGGCTTAGAAGTCATCCCTCTGATGGCACAGCCCCAGCCATGTCCTGTTTCACATCAGCACTGAGGAGCTGTGTCAGGCCAGGTTTTGCAATGTTAGGCTTCACTGAGTGCCAGGGAAGTTTGATGCTGGTCTGTGTGTAGAGACAGTGAGTCCTTTGCCACTGACAGATAAGCTGGTAGCTTAGTGCTAGCAGCAGCTGAGCCCTTGCTGCTCTAGCAAGTTTTAGCCCTGTTTTAACTTACTTGGCACTTGATACCACTGGCTTGCCTGAAAAATTTGGGAGACTGGGGAGATCTCATCCCTTTCAAAATACCTTTTTTTTCATTCCTCTGAAAAGTCTGAGACTCTTTATTAGGGACTTCCTCTTCCTCCTTCCCCGATAGCTCTCACCTGGAAAACACCTGTTGAATGCCACTTTTCTTAGTTTTGGTGGGCTTACATGTAATACTGTGTCACAGAAGATAGTGTCCGTTTATGGGGCCTTAAATGTCAAACATGAATGATGTCCTAATTCACTGAAAAATAGGATTTGAGATGAAAAGGACCTTGCTCAAGGGAAAGAAATGAGAGTTGTAACTTCTTAGAAGGGGACATCACTCTGATGAGAGGAAAGAGCTACATGAATAATCTCACAGGGGGACTGCTGCCATCCCTTGTTTGGGTTATAGCACTGGATCCAGCTACTCAGGCTTTCCTCCACTCTTGGGTGCTTATGACCATCACTGAAAAGACTGCCTATGGATGGCAAGGAAATCCAGCTTTGGAGAGGAACCAAGTCTCTGTAATTCAAGTTTTGGGTTTTTATGATGTGGATTATTGCAATCCTTTCTCCTTGGATGTACCAAAACTATCTCTGTGAAATATGATGCAGCTGCACCTCTTCTAAACCAGACTACTAAGACAGCTATCCTTTGCTTTTCTTGGAACTCTATGCAGCTTTTGCTTGCACTGCAAGTGTTTTGCTTCAGTTTTAAATCCTTGAAGAGAAAGGTCCTGGTTATGTCAGTGTCCACCTGTTTGGCTGTGGATTGTGGTGGCAGTGATCAGCAACCAGACTGGATTCACTGGTTTTCAGTGTCTGTGGGCAAAACTGAGTTTGTCTTTAAAGGCTAAAGTTCACCCTGGCAACACTACATGCAAGATGTAACATTCTTTTTATATCAGTTTCTTTAATAGATTGACAATATGTAAGCTAAAAACATATAAAACATAATGTTTAATAAGATTTCCAATAGTGGTAATCACAATTAATTGAAATGTGTGTGCAAATACTGACTACAGCCTGAAAATTTGGTAATTAATTGGCTGAAATATTTGCTTTTTTTGCAAAGCCAAAGAATTCAATTCAGATATCTTTTTTTTTTTTTTTTTTTTTTTTCCTTTTCCCTATTCTAGTATGCTTGCATTTTCCTCTGTGGTTCAGAAATCCCAGCTGAACATCCTCTGTTACTACTCCCCATGGGCAGGGACTTCACTGAGGAAAAGATGACATATAATCATCACTGTAGCTCCAGTAAGAAGTTGGTTGTATAAAGGAAAGCAGCTGGCTGGCTCTAGCCATGAAGCTTCATTGCAAGACTTCTGAATAAAAGTATCTGAGTTGTGTATGACCTTTTTTATACCAGAATCCCACTGGCTGGCAGAACATGCATCATAAGGACTTTTTTGTTAAAAGGTGGGAAAACATTTTCCAGACAGTTAACATTTTCCAGACCTTTGCTGTTTTGGTTGAAGAGTGAAAAATAGCACGACACATCAAAAGACTATTTTCATTTCAGTTCCCATTCTCTCTGGCTTTTTTTCCCCCTCTCTTTCTCTCTGTCCAAAGTAGAGAAAAAGAAAAGCATCACTGCCCAAAACACGGGACAACAAAGGAAGAAAGGCTATCAAACACAGCCTTTATAAGGAGAGAGAGAGACTGGCTATAACTGTGGTAGAGAAAATACCATTCCTTATGAAAGATTCAGTCACTGTACCCATGCATTCCTCACTATATCAGCCACAATCCCTCCTGTCCTCGAGCACTGAGTCATGTAAAGTTGTCAAAAGCTCAGATATTGAACTTCACACAGAAAGCAAGTCCTAAGTCCACATGCAGGATCTGTCAGTGTTGCTTTTCACTGTGAATATTGTTTTCAGCTTCTACCTAATTAGTCCATAGAGCGATACTATTTCTATGCACAGAATTTTCTTATTCTGTGAAAAAAATAATGAGAATTCCCTGCATGTGAGAAATGGTAAATTTTGACTTCTAGCCCACCCCAAAGGCACCTTTCTTTTAAATATTAATCTGCAGATTAATCAGATCTTTATGCAAGGGATTGCTAAATTTGAAATCAAGTTATTTAATGTAAGATTGGATGGCAGAAAACTTCTTTGATTTGCTCCTTTTGTTTCCTTTTATTTTGAAAACATATTTTAAATATGTTCATTTAGCACAATTTCCTCTTAGGGCTTGGAGAAGCTCAGCTTAGCCATCATTTCATTGTAGAGAGACCATTTTTCTTCTGACAAGCTTGTGAGCATCCTAACCTATAATTCACCCAAATTTGTGAGACATTAATTCTCTCTGGCAGCTCAATCCATTAAAGACAGTAAAGAATTTGGATCAATTAATACATTCTTTTGACAGATGCAGTAATGAAATTGCTACTTCCATTCTATTTGCCCTTTGACATACGAGCCCAGATCAATCCCAAGCAGTTATGAGCATTTTTATGCCTGGTCTCCAGCAGTGACTCTCTATTCCCTGTGCATTCTTGAATAATGTCCCTGGCATTACTTATATAATATATATCACACCAGCATATTAATGCTTCCAGAATTGTTCCCAATTTCTATATGTAAAAATTTGCCATTTCACTCTTCTTGGATGTGGAAATGGTACTAGCTTCAAGGCAGGGAGAGGAGCAGATTAGAACTGTCTTTCCTTTCTTGGTGGCAATCAGAGTCTTCTGCTGTTCCTGGGCTGCAAGGCTGTTACAGGGACAGTCTACTTGTGCCTGAGTAACCCAGGAATTCCCCACATATGCAGGGGCCCATCAACTGAATTTCTCAGAATGGAGAAACAGAGGACTCCAGCAGGCAGGACATAAAATCATTTGGCATTGCAGCTGGCTGCTGGACCTCCCTGGCCTCCTCCTCTGCCCCTCTGATTGCACAGACATCATTCATAGCTAGATCCAACAGCAGGAAAAGTGCTCATATTAGATGTATTCTTTATAATCAGGCAACACAGGAGAATGTTTTTAGTACTGTATTTTTGCCTCTTTTGTAATCTCTTATTTCCCCAGGTTTTTTTGGGAGTGAATTAAAATGGCCTTTAATCTCAAGTCATAGGGGACCAGGAGTGTTGTAGACCTTGCTAATGATTTATAAACACATGCAGTTGGCTTTGCTGAGATTCACAGCATGTGTATTTGTGTTCATCTCCTTCCCAAATCCCTGAACTTCCTCACCTCATATGCTAGAATTTGTTTTTAGAAGAATGCAAGTTTTTTCCCTTTTATCTTGTTCTATTAAAGATAGAAGGTATCGCATACCTTTTTTTTGCTTGGATTTTTGTGAAGCCCACTGAAAGTTTAAGGCTAATGACACAATGCAGGGAGGTACAGGCATAAGCAGCACTGGGGGATGGAACCAGAATCATGTGCACAAAAGCCAGAAAACCTTGAGAATTAAATAAGAATGAGATCATAGATAACAGTTAGGAATTCATCAATTAATTGTTGCAGCAACATCTAAGCTCAATGTCTTACCAATTAGAGATAAGCAATCAGGATCTGCTATAAGAAGTGAAGTAAACATTTGGACATTATTTCTGGCAGAGATAAAAAAACCATAATGCTGTTGTGCAAGACCCTGGCACAGTTCATCAGAAAGGCTGTACACAGCAGTGGTTTCCTACATGAAGTGTGAAAAGGGACACACAGAACAGAGCTATGAGCATGACCTAACTCCTAGATCATATTTCACAAGATCCTGTTCTGCTGAAGGACCACAGATACAGACAAGCTGAGAAGGGAGGTCACTGTTCCCAGCACCACAGAAGTAAACTCTGAGAAGAAAGAAAAGTTATTTAAGGTAGCAGAGAACTTTGGCACAGTTTCCAGAGAAAGAATTCAGAACAGAAATTAGAATTAACTGACTTCTGGTGAGAGAAATGAGGTCTGGTATGATCTTCCATTAAGAATAGGAACTAGGGGGAAAAAAAAAAGAGCAGAACTGTTCTGAAAATAATTTTTACTTGTTTTAAGAAAAATATATGATGATATTTTCTAGGACAGCAGAGTATTAGACCTAACAAACTACATCTGTTCAAACCCATTTTCTGTACCCACAGAAGTTCCTTACCCTTATACAAGTTATTTTGGTTCTTGAATACAGTCAGTGGACTCATTTACATCTGCACTCATACTAAATGCAAAGTGTAATTGTACTTGAAATTAAGATACAGATGTTTTATACACAGTAATCACTATTTTGCAGAGCTAACCCTCAGGAGTTGTTACAGATGGTTTAAAGATTTGTTTTCAGGAGCAGAAGTTTCCCAGTTCTTTCCCTTTTTTGAGAACAGACAATATTTACCAAATGGAACAAGTGAAAAAGTCCCACTTCTATGGGTACACACACCCTCTATTTGCTTTTAAATTTCAGGCTCATTCAGACTTTTACTATAGATTTGTGGGATTCATGCTACATGGAAACCAAGCAAGTTTTAAATGTTAAAGTAAGCTTTTAAAATTCTAATTTATTCTCCCTGTTTTGTATTTTTCTCAAAGCATAACTGAAACGACATTCTGAACAAGACTCCATAATGCTGCTCTTTGCCTATTGAAAAGACATTCCTCATGTTTTGTACATTGGCTCAGCAAGCCTAATGCTAGATGCATTTTCCTCATTTCACTGTGGGATGTAAATTATAAAATGGTCTTAGCTTCATCTTCTGAATAATTCTGTTCAGAAACAGCATTAATGAGCTGTCTGCCATCTTTATCACTCATTGTTAATCTGTCTCCCTCTCAGTTCTCTACCTGTCTGGTATTTCAGTTCCATAGACAAATTTTGCTCTTTGTAATACTGCTTGCACAACTTTATACTTGTTGTGCACTTCAGATAACAAGATACTTACAGTTTCCTCTTGAAGGAGCATTTTAATAGATTACAGAAAATCTTTCAAAGTTACTGGGGTCCTGACAGCATCTTTTAATGAATCAAGGGGCTGAATCATGTTGAATCATGAGTCATGTTTCATTGTCTACTGGGCCTTTGGACATTTTTTACATTTTAAATTCAGGAGAAACATCTGAGTGTGTTAGCAGTGCAATATTCATCAGTAAGATATTCCAGATATGTCCTGGACTTAGACAATGGTCCAGGAGGGATGGACCCTAGAGACAGCAGAAAAAAATCCTTCCTTTTTGTGTGTTTATTAACTGGCTGCTTTATTGCAGTTCAATGCATGAATTTCAATGGGGAGTGAAAATTTAAAATACCTTGGTCATATTCGTCCTGAAAATGCCATTTTCCTTCCTTTAATGCATCTTTATTTAGTACCAATATAAGCTTTGAAAAGAGAGTCTTTCTACAATTGCAAATTATTTCTGTAATGTAAATAAGAGTGAAAATAATCCTTGGTATGTATTGGTGAACAGAGTGCAAATATGACTCCTAGCCCTTGTGTATAAAACTTGGATATCCAGAAACACTGTTAATATCTCTTAGGAGGTTGTGTGATGAGCATAAATAGAAGAGAGAGTTTTCTACCACTGAACCTTAAAAACTCCAGCTAGTGTCTAGAGGGTGAGTGAGGCAGAAGATGAGCTGTGGTTTTGGTACTGAGTTTTTGTTGATATCACTGTCTGAGGAGAAAGCATTGTCATCTTTCCCACTGAACACTGATATTCCATACAGATAAGTCTTGCCACATTGCACCCACAGTGGCTTTGTCAGCTGAGGGAAGCTGTTCAGTGAATCAAACAGAATCACAGGATATTCTGAGTTGGAAGGGGCTCACGAGGATCACTGAGTCCAGCTCTTAAGTGAATGGCCTAAACTCAAGTGGGTGAACTAATCCCAGTAGATGTTTGGAACACAACACATTGCAAAGATGGGATCTTCAGAATGAGTTTGAGCTGGTATGGGATTGACTTCTGGGTTGTAGGGCAAAGGAGATAAACTAGGGGGAATGCAGAGAATAAGTTAGCCTCTGAAGAAGCAGACACTTTTGTGGAATATGTGAGCAGCAGCCTGGCCCTGCTGGGATCCAGCTCGGAGCTCCCACCCGGTTTGGAAATGAGTGAACTGATTGAGCAGGCAGTCTGGTAGTTTTGTGAAGAGTGTGGTGGCCTCTACTGGTGTATTGAAATGTTACAGGGATATTTGTGCCGTCTCAGAATTCTGAAGAACTCTGAATAACCACAAGAGATGTTTAATATTCACTGACCAGCCAGTTTGGGATCCTGTCCTGGCTGTTATTTCTGCTGTTAATAAATGAAGTGATCTATTAGATTATGTCATTTAGTCCAAGGGGTTTCCTCTCCTCAGCTTGATAAGCAGTTTGCTAAATGGATGCATTCTCCCCTGTTGGTAAGAAAGGCAGTAGCCTCCTTCAATTACTGTTGATCACATCTGACATGATCGTGCTTAGCAGAGGATGACATAATTTTTCCTGTTGTATTTTTATGTCTTCGGATGGATCATGAAGATAATGCAATTAAAAAATACTTCAGACTGTTCCATGAATCATTCTTTCATTGCAAAGACTTGGTGTCCAGTTATTATGAATTAAGTTTGTACTTCTTACCTGTGCACCCCTTGCAATACCATTTAATATCCAGATAGTTCTCACATGGTCTATCACAATTTATTATCAATGAAGCAATAAGTTAATGGGCATTTAAGAGGAGGTTACTGCTTGTGTTCAAACTCTGCTAACATTATTTGCTCCTTCATTGTTAATCAAATTGCTATAAGTTCACAAAGATACCACTGTAATGCAATAGAAGCTCAGTCATAAGTGTAATTAAATAGCCACATTTAATTTCAATTAAATAATGAGAGTATAAATAAGCTGTTGATTTTTTTCTTCTCTGATAGAGCTAACTTGCCATGAAGAAGCAGCTTTTCATTTTATTTCAGAAGAGCCAAAGCTTCCATAGAAATGGTATTACCAAAGGGTTTGTGAGATGAATGAAGGCTGGGACATGAGACAGGGAAACAGAACTGGAGCTTGTTAACTCCAGGATGTACTCTTGCAGAACTGGTTGAAATAAGGGAGTTTTCTAAGACATTCCCTTCAGTCTTTCAAGTGCTCAGATTTCAGAATTCACACTCTGTTAGCACTAATCACGGGGGCACCAGTAAAGATACAGAGATCTAGGTTTCAGTTTTCTCCTATGTAAAACAAAAGAATGAACTGATAATAAACAGTTATTTGTAAATAACAGCATTCCGTTATGAACAGCATTCCACTATAATTCCAATCATTTTTACATTAAAATTGATTCATATTTTACCATCTACATTTGGATTTAGAAGTGTCTTTTCTTATTGTTCTTCTCCTGTCTCTGTGTTGTCAGTGCTTTCACTTTCTATCACAGGTGTTTATGACCTGCTGTATACTGGAGCCTTGATACAAACATTAACTTTTCAGAGTTTTCAGGGAAGGAGAAGCACAAAGGAAGATTTGACTTGTTTGTCACTGAAAGCCTAACAGGAACATTGAGCCTCAGCCATTTCTTCATAGGAGCTGCCTGGGTATATGTGATCTCTGATTTAACTACTACAGGCCATTGCTTGAATTCCATCAATGGCTTTGATCATAGAATCATTAAGGTTGGAAAGACTGTGTCCAACCTTTGACCAAGCACCATCATGTCAATTAAACCCTAGCACTAAGTGTCACATCCAGTTATTTCTTGAGCACCTTCTGGTTTGGAGACTCCACCACCTCCCTGTTTCCAATGCTGCACAATGCTTTCCATGAAGAAATTCCTCCTGATGTCTAATCCAAACCTCCCCAGGGCAGCTTGAGCCTATGCTCTGTCACTTGTTGCCTGGGAGAAGAGGCCAACCCCCACGTGGCTACAAACCCTTCCAGGTATTTATAGAGAGCAATAAGATCCCCCCCGAGCCCCTTTTTCTCCAGGCTAAACAACCACAGCTCCCTCAGGCACTCCTTATATTGTGCTCCAGATCCTTCCCCAGCTCCCTTGCCCTTCTCTGGACACACTCCAGCAACTCAATGTTTTTCTTGAAGTGAGGGGCCCAAAACTGGACACAGGACTCAATGTCAGGGTTGTCTACAATATGAGATGGAGAAAGGTCACTCTCCTTTCAATCACTGTTGGAACTCTCCCCTCTGTTGGGCTAGTAGGACACATAGGTGAGTTCTTGAAAAACCTGGGGACCTCTTTGGGATCCATGTCCAGATGTTGATTAGACAGCACTCTGGACCTGGATACTGGCTTTACTGGTGTTGGGACCCTTCTGTGTCAATATCTCTTTTCCTAGGGCCTATTCCTTGTTTTGCTTCATCTCACCTAATACTATCCTAGGAAATCAGGATTCATATTAGCTTTACTGAGAGAAGAGGGTTTAAGAAAATGAGACCAGGTACCTGTCAAGTATGAGACATCCTATGATTCTGTGTCTCAAGATGATGATTTGAATTCAATAGTCAATAGCTTAAAAAATATAAAATCAGTGCTCACCAAGGGCTGGTGTCAAGACAGGAGAAGGATGTGCAGCTGGAAATTCCTTGTTAACACACAGGATCTGGAAGGGTGGATATGCTTATGTAAGCTTTCATGAGCAGATATGTTCCTCGATTTTTTTCTTAACTGGCAAGGTCAAAATACCTCCTGAAAAATTAAACACGCTCCCTGCTGTGAGAGCTGATAATCACCTCCAATTGCACAAACATCAGTGAATATGTCCCCATTTCTTTGCTGTGGCTGTCAATCTCTGCTCAGATTCCAGAGCCAAGTGTATGTTTGTGTTGACAGCCTACTCTTCTGTAACTTTCTCCCCAGAATAAAGGTCTTGTTGCTGTTTAATGAAGATACCTTTATTAAAGATGCAGTCTCAAAAATTCTACCGAACAATTAATAAGGCTGTTTGTAAGCAAAGCACTGCTAGTGACAACTGCAGTTCTGTAGCAGGGATATTGATCCTTGCCTCCAATCTTCCTACTCCCCTTGTTTCCTTTCTGCCATCTGCAAGGCTTGTGAGCCAGTGCACCTGGCTAAAGACAACACAATAGAGCAGTGAGTGGATTTTTGCCTTTCTAGTGGGCTCAATTGACTCCACAGAGGATGAACCTGGGGTCAGTGCAAGGGAAGCAGACTCACCAACTGTGATGGAAGAGCTAGAAAGCAACAGTTTGGTTTAGCCAGCTGGAGGAATTTCACCCAAGCTGTTTCTATTTTTTTGGCTGTGGTTTTGGCAAATTTCATGACAAGCTTGGGAAAATCCAGGGATTGGAGGTATCTTACACAGTACAAATTATTCTGCTATTTGTTTTTAATTTTTTTCCCAATCTACATTCCTAAGGATGATGGAGGTTTCTGTTGGAACCTGTCTGATGTTCTAGCAATCAAACAGCTCTATTATTTCATGCAAGAAAAGCCCAATAACCCTACAGAGCTAAATTTCTCCTCCCTATTTTTGCATTCCTACACTGCTCCTTCTCAAGAGGATGTGGTACAAAACAATGTTTAGCTCGATTTCCTCTGAACAAAATGAAACCCTACCTGTCACAGAAGAATAACTCAGTGCAAAACTGAATATAATGAGTATGGTCTGATGAGCAGAAGTCTCTCAATCACAAATGCTCCCCACAGGACAGCATATTAACAACACTGCATTGTGAATTGTCTTGAGAAAAGGCTTCTGGCCAAAACATTGACATTCACAAGCAGCTGCTGCACTCAGAGAATGTAGGTTTTAATTATCTTGGGTAAAACAATCAATTTGGAGTGCAAGGCAAGTTAGACTCCTGGATATTACTGATCACCTGGAAAATCACAATGAATGTATGCTTTTCTTCTCAATCTACCTTTCAACCTGCAGCTCATTCCCTGGGCTGTAACAAATGCATTAGGTTTTGCTTAGCAAAGCAGCGCCACTGAAGAAAATTCATGAAATGAAACTTGAAAGAAAGTAGATTATTTAAATGAAAAGAGGTATGATATTGCTAGTCACCTGCTCCTCACTCATTTCCAGGGGATTTAATACACTTGCATGTGATTCCAAATCAAATAAAACAGTCAATCTACTGATTGCTCCACACAGACAACAACCACAGTAGTCTCCTCTTGTTTCCCACAATTTTTTATTTGTCTTATGATCATGCCAACACGATGCCTTAGATAGGTGGGATCAATATGTACACACACAAATATGTACATATATTGCTGTTTCCTCTAATCTCTTCTGCCAGAAGCCATAAACACCTGTCTTGGGACCCCTGGTATCACAGGCCAAGTCCATTCCTTGCTCCCAGTAAGTGAGAGCAACACGGGGTGGCAGCAGTGGGTTTTCAGCCTGTGAGCTGAGCTGGAGCGAGGCTGTTGTCACAAGTAATGAAGACATAGAAATTAATTTTGTTTTGATTTCTGAGCTGGGTGCTTGCAATTCTATCCAGCTCCAAATTTCTTCAGTTTGTCATTTGTTCATGCCTCACAGTCCTATATTCCTTCTTTTAGCTTAAACTAACATTGTAATTGCTGCAAGAATGACAGACTCATTGGGGTTTGTGGTACTGGAGGATGTGTGGTGCATGTATCATCTGCTGAGAGTTTGGGATTGTGCCAGCTGGAGGAACAGCTATTTGTCTATAGGGTATATGTCATGTTTATCCTGGTCTTTGTCCTACTTAACATGTCAGAGTTGTGACAAGCACAATAGAAGAAACCCTTTCAGAAACATATTTTGCAATTACTGCAAACTTTGCTGGGCAGATAACAGACCTGGGGAGCAAACTGCCTGCTAACCATTATCTTCTGACAGGGGGTTTTCATCACTTGACAAGTCCCTTCTAAGTGGGCATCACCTGGAACTTGGGAGCAGAGCCCTGGGCTAAGACAATTTGTTGGGCTGTTTTTTCTTTCTAGGGAAGTTTAAGATGAGGTCAGACCCCAAAGCCAACATCCTATTGCTTTTTCTGACATACATGTTGCCTGTTGCACTGATGATTCCTAGATGCATTTGCCTTTTATCAATTTAGAGATGGAAATATACTTCTTGCAGGGAGGTAAGAGAGGGGTGTAGAGCTTTGAAAGCCCACACCTTAGAATACATCTTGACAGCCACCTTAGCCATTAGTGAGCTGCTCTCACTGCAAACTTCAGGCACAAACAGGATTAGCTTTGTTTCTTAATATCAGTGGTATAGTAGCAGGACTCAAGATACTATTTTGGGTGGTTTCCACCCCATATCCACACCCTCCAGAGTAGGCAAAGATTTTCCAAGTGTCTATTTCAGTGATTTAGCTGAGGCAGCTCAAAGGAGTAGCATGTTGTCTTGCTTGCTTTCACTCCTGATTAATGCCCAAAAACCATGAGCCCCAGCTGAAAGCAGTTACAGCAATGACCTCTGCAAAACCCAAATGTTTTCATTTTAGCAGTCTCCTGTTCATGCTGTAAATTCCCCCTTAAAATACAGGGCTTTTAATGCTGTCATACCATAGTTCAAAAGCCAATTAAGGCTTTTTTGAAAGATTGGTGATGTGTCTGTCTGCAGGGAAAATCTGTGTGTTCAATAGCTAATGCCTTGAAAGTAATCCACTGTCTTCTGAAAATTCTTTTCTCTTTTCTCTCAATAGACATTGAAACATAATCTGGGGCAGCCCAGTTCATGGCAGTATTGATAATCCTGTCTTGATGTCTTGATGGTACACATAATTAGGTGCAATATGCATAAGCACAACACTGGCAAACAGTGATACAGTGCCAATGGTCAGAAGTATGAACAACTAATTTTCTGCAACGCCTGTTGGGACTTAATTATTTAATATGAAGATGAACCCTGTTTGGTTTTTTGAGTATTGACAAAAGAGTATGTTTAGAAAACCAGATTGGATATGAATAAATTGAATTTAGTTATTTTTTACCAGCAGCAACATCAAAAGTACGTGCACTGTGGAAGTTGGATGCAGCCTTGCATAGGAAAACTGTTCCTGCATATCATGCTCAAAGCAAGATCTGAGGATGGATTTCCATTCCTAAAAGAGTAGAAATATATATAGTGTAAAATATAATAATATACATGGCATATAAGTAGTATATATGTCAGTTACATGGCCAACTAGAAATGAGAGACAAGACTTCTTTGAAAAATTGCAAAACATTGCAAAATATACATTGGACTGTGATAAAGCAGAAGGGGATCAGAAATATCTTCTCACTTCCATGTTGCTTTCTGCCCCCTGTTTGCCACCCTCAGTAGCAGGTACACACAGTTCCTGTGTGCCATCTCCCTTCCCCATCCTCCCACCTGCTTCAGGTACCACATCCCCATGCCAGGGTACCAAACCCTCCCATCTGAGAGCCCTGGGAGGTTCACAGGAACATCCTCCAGTGCTCTACACTGGTAACGAAGATTTTTTGCTGGCAGTGCCACCAGCCTCAGCCATATCCCCTAGAATCATCTTTCTTAATATTTCCTCTGTATTTCTTTACCTGGATTTGTCCTATTGTACCTTGTCCCTGCTGTGCTTCCCTAACCATCCCTACTCATGGCGTGAGTTACTCAGAAACTGCAGATCCCTGAACCACCTGGAACAATGCTGTCATGAAAGCTGGGAGAGGGATCAAAGCCCCACTGGTGACTGAAGAGAGGAGAGGATATGAAAGGACACCTTGAAGGATAGGGAGAGAGGGTCTGTAGCAAGCCAAGCTTTAATCGATAGAAACTGCAGCAGAATCTGCTCTAAATCTCCATCTTCCCACAAAACCCTGAAGCACTTCATGCAGTCATAACTGCTGACTGTTCTCAGCACTGGGGAAGCCACATTGATCATCTCTAATGCATGTTTACATGAAAGTTATTTACACGGATGCAGAATGCAGCAGCTCATTAAATAATTTTTCATGACATGTCACTTATGGAGCAGAAGAAAATTTGGCTGCTACATAGCAGTTCCTACTGAAGTGGCTAGGACATAATGCATTGACATTCAGCAGAAGCAATCAGCTTGAGAAATTTTGTATTGAATGCATTTTGAAGAGTAATTAAGCTTCCTAGAGTAAGCAATGCTTGTTAAATTGTGTGTTAGTACTCTTTACTTAAAGTAGATAACACTACATTGTTTTAAACAGCCTATCTTATCTTTCCTAAAGAATGAGATTATCTTCTCTGTTTTGTTTTTCCTGGTCTCTCATGAAATACACTGTGTGTATCCCTCAATCTGTTTTTCACGTGTCCTCCCATAGTAATGCTCAGATCTGCAGCTGTCAGAGCAGCAGCCAAAGAGAGATAATTATATTCCTCCCTTTCTCAGGGCCTGCTCTGCCACTCTTGCTCACACAGGTTGGTTTCTCTTCTTATTGGGAATTATGGGACTGCTCACCTGGCAGGGACTGCTCAAGGAGTAGGAGCAATGGAGGCACTGAGACATGAGGATGCTGCCCTAAAAGTGAGAGGGCAGAGACCTTGTCATGGGTTGGCACTGCCCCAACACCAGGCACCCACAAGAGGATTTTGTTCACCCTTCCCTGCCACAGCTGGGTAGAGGAGATGAAAAGGGATCCCCTTTGGGCTGTGGGTGGATCTCTGCATCCCTGTGGATCCCCACAGGCTGTGGGTGGATCTCTCATCCCCATGGATCCCCATGGGCTGTGGGTGGATCTCTGCATTCCCTGTGGATCCCCATGGGCTGTGGGTGGATCTCTGCATCCCCCCTGGATCCCCATGGGCTGTGGGTGGATCTCTGCATTCCCCTGGATCCCCGTGGGCTGTGGATGGATCCCCATGGGCTGTGGGTGGATCTCTGCATCCCCATGGATCCCATGGGCTGTGGGTGGATCTCTGCATCCCTGTGGATCCCCATGGGCTGTGGGTGGATCTCTCATCCCCGTGGATCCCCATGGGCTGTGGGTGGATCTCTGCATCCCCCCTGGATCCCCATGGGCTGTGGGTGGATCTCTGCATCCCCATGGATCCCGATGGGCTGTGGGTGGATCTCTGCATCCCCCATGGATCCCCATGGGCTGTGGGTGGATCCCCACGGGCTGTGGGTGGATCTCTGCATCCCCCATGGATCCCCATGGGCTGTGGGTGGATCCCCACGGGCTGTGGGTGGATCTCTGCATCCCCCATGGACTGTGGGTGGATCTCTGCATCCCCCATGGATCCCCATGGGCTGTGGGTGGATCTCTGCATCCCTGTGGATCCCCATGGGCTGTGGGTGGATCTCTCATCCCCCATGGACTGTGGGTGGATCTCTGCATCCCCCTGGATCCCCACAGGCTGTGGGTGGATCTCTGCATTCCCATGGATCCCCATGGGCTGTGGGTGGATCTCTCATCCCCCATGGATCCCCATGGATCAGAGCACAGCTGCCCCACCATGGTCTCACCCCAGCCTGCAGAGGAATCTCAGCTCTGGTGTCTGTTGCAGCTCCTGCCCCTCCTTCTGCACTGACCTTGGTGTCTCCATGTTGTTTCCCTCACATTCTCACCTCTTCCTCTTCTCTGACAAGAAGCAAAACCCTGTGACTTTGTTTTGATTTTCTTCTTAAAGATGTCATCACAGAGGCATTACCAGCCTCTCTCATTTGCCCAGTTTTGCCCAGCAAAGTGTCCATCCTCAGAGCCACCAGGTATTGGCTCTGCCAGACACGGTGGAAGCTGCCAGCAGCTTCTCATAGAAACCACTTCTGTGGCCCTCCCTGCTACCAGAAACAGGCCATGCAAAAATGATACAGACCTGCAAAATTAGCATGAATTACCTGGTTAGTCAGGGCAGAGAGAGCAAAGCCTAAGCTCCTGGATGAGCAGGGATTTGCTGTAGCCTCTGTATCTCATGACTTGTTTATTTAACTGCAATGCCCGTATTTCTTATGGTCCAGGACCAGAAAATGTATAAACACTAAAAAAAAAGAAGTTTACTGCTTCTCCTGTAAAACATTTACTGCTTTAGTATAAGGCTATGTTAATGTGGCTAGAATTTTCTCCATAACTGGAGTTTGCATTATGGGGCACCTTAAAGCATAAATGACACTGTTCTTGATACCATGCAAATATGTATTACTTGGATGTGCATTATTTGTAAGCCCCAAAGGAGCAATTGAGTCAAGTGAGCTAATTCTTCTGAGCAGGATTAGTATATCCCATGAGAAGCCACGTCACATTACAACAGATCTCTTACTTTTATTTGATAAAAATGCAGTCACTGTGGTTTTTAGGTACCATATATGATCCATTTTCTTGCATTTCAGCTCAGGATGGCAGTCACTAGGGAGAATTTTTAATCTTGTGACTTTTATGAGAACACAAGAGCAGAAGCATAAACCGCATTATTGCTGAAGGAAGTTGGTCTGAGAAGCTGTATTCCCACATGCATATGAGTAAGTGAATTACAAGTTAATCCATGTGCAAAAGAGTTTTAGTGATCTCAGTCTGCCTTCTGCAATTTCAGCTCCCCTTTGGTAAAATGAACCAAACATCACAAAGCATCACCAAACACATATTTTTCCACTGTCAAATATTTCTCATTCCTAGACACTGCCCCTTAGCACCTCAGTAACTTTGTCATTCTTTGGGTGGATTACTGGTCACTTAGGCAACAGGCACAAATTCCAGTGTCTGAACAGACTTGCTGTGGAAACCTGCCAGCTAGTCAGTGAACAAGTGACTTCTTCATGGCTGGCAGAAGGAATGCCACATGATCTCCTTTATTTACATCTTGACAGAAGCTGATAAACCAGGGAACATCTGAAAAGTAATCCAAGATTATCAACAGCTTAAGGCAGACACTGTGTGCAGCAGTCCTCAATCTGAGAGTTTATCATTATGCTAAGCTTTTCTGAAGTATAAGAATGACTGGGGGTCAAACTGACATTCTTTTTTGGAAATTTTCATGTTTTCCCCACAAATCACATATAATGTTTGATTGTTCTAGAAACTTTTTGAGCTAATAATGCAGTATATCCCATATATTTGAACTGTTGTAAAGTCACCAGTATTTGGTTACATTGATGACATAGGGATTTCTCTACAGGATCCCCATTTTCTAAAGAAATTTTTTAAGACAGCATGAGGGCAAGTTCTTTGAGGAGAAAAGGTGTAAAGTTTTTCCTGTTTTAGGTTTTCAGCAGGATCTTGTATTTGGTGGTATAATCTGTTCACCAATTTTCCTCTGCAGGCCTGAAAGGTCAGATATTAAAATCATGACTACTACAACAAAATTGTTTCTGGTCAGAAATGTCTTACAGGAGAAACTGATGCTCAGGGACCTGATTTTGCTAATAGGGTGTTCTGGACTCTCATGAAATAACTTTGGTGAATGCATTGGGAGTAATCCCCAGTGGACTCTTGCAAATTCTCAATGTGTTTACTAGCAGATAGCCATTTAATGAAATTTAGAATAAAATTCCAATTTTCATGGCCAAGATTTTTTTTTCAAAATTAATGCTTCCAGAAATGTAAAATGTAGCTGTGGTCTATGCAAAAGTGAGTTTTGCCAGTCTTTTCACAGTTGCCTCTTACATACCTCCACCTGCTGCTGCTGCTTTTAGGAGAAAGCATGTGAGTTTGCAAGGAGCACAATATTGCTTGCACTTGTCTTTCCTTCTATGAAGGCAAGGTTAATAACCTGAGTGACTGCTCAGGATTATCTGCAGCCTGGCCTCTTCTTCTACTATGGCCTTTAAAGGTTGCTTGGACAGGGTGTCAACACTGACTGAAAATGTCCTCAGTTTGACAACCTAGAACAAAGAATGCATGGCCACTGGAGGGTTTTTTTTTTTTGTTTGTTTTGTTTGTTTTGTTTTTAAACATAGAGCTGTGGCCAACATTTTGTGGTTTTTTGTTTGTTTTTTCTTCCTGTACCTTACTGAGTAGGCAAGGAATGAGATTTTCCTTTCTAACACCAATGGGATTTGCAGCTGGTTGGTTTTCAGCTCTTGCAAGGCTCACACTTGAGATGATGAAATGTGTGGATATGTAGGTGAAATTTGAGTCAAATATTCAGAGAGCTGATGGTCTCCAGCCATTTCCACAGAGGAGCCTGAGACACTGGATGAAGCCTAGTGCAAAGATTACAGTATTGACTGTCTGCATTGCTCATTAAGTAAATTACTTCTTTCCAATCTAATAACAATGGTGTGACTTTTTTTTTAGGTATACTGAAATATGCAACTGAATATATGGATTTGTATCACCCAGTTGGAGTTCTGAGCACAAAGAGAAGATCACATTAAATGAGAGGTGATCAAGAAAGATCAGAAAGACACAGATATCTGCTGAAGCTCAAGGCCATTTCAACTCAGGGGGTTCTGCAGCTATGAATGTGGAGAGTTATACACTAAGAAAAAAGAATATTTCTCAGTCTACAACCTCTTGGGAATTTCCTGAGCTGTGTTTTGTCTTTGAGAGCTTCCCTCATACTGAAATGAGGCTTCTCCTCAGCCTTTACTATAGCAGTCAGCATTGAAAAGCACCTTGGAAAAGCACCAAGATTCTCAAAATAACTAAGTGCCTAACTTGTCTATAAATCTTTGGGAGATAGATTCCCAAATAGTTAGTCCTTATATAGTCACCTTTTTGAGAGGGATAGAGAAGACTTGTAGAACACTAATCCATCCAAATGAAAACTTTTCATTTTTTTGCAGGAGTCAGGAAAAATCATGCAGGTAATCCTCAAGGCATGTTGAGCAAGAGTTCAGAAAATGTGAAGTGCAGTAAGAAAATTCCAAGATGTATTATTATATGAGCAAAGGCCAGTGATGTTTGTGCCATAAATTATATAGATCAAAGAAAAACCTTGTTTATCATATCTTATACATATATTTAAGTGGCTTTGCATCAAAACCTCCCCAAATATTTAAAAACTTGAATTGCTCCTGGGTTCCCTTACAGTCCCCAGGACCTGACAGAAATCTTTCCAAAAGTGTAATTTGGTAAGAAATGCAAGAAACAAACCCACAGAAAATGTGATGTGAAAGTTTTACATTAAGAGGATAATAATTATGTTGAGTAATATCCACAGTCTGTTAGACACTTCAGTAGATTCTTCATAAGAAGGAAAGCCTTAGCTGCAAGAAGCTCACAATCTCATGACTGCATATTCAACCTTAATGTTTTATTTATTCCCTTTGTTTTGAGTCTTACTGTGAGTTTAAACATTTTCTCAGCATAGTTGGAGGTTTGGGGTTTGCAATACATAAATATGAATTTGAACTATAATAGGGCTTTTAGTCTAAATGCTTTTATCTCAGATATTCAATAATTATTACTCTATAAATAAATATCACAGTGCTAGATATATACAAGCAATTCAATCTGAACTGTTAATCTGTGGTCTTAGCTAATTAAAATTTCCCTGGCCAAACTATGCCTTGAGTATATTCAAATCTGCAAAAAAATGAATAAAAAAGAACAGAATATTAATAATTTGGGGGCCTGTTTTGCCAAGGTGCTGACTCTGAGAAGCTGACCACACTGGAAATTTGGGAATCAGAGCAGACTTGGTAGGAATTCTGTAATGCTAAAGGGGAAAAACATTGGTTATGCTGCTATTTCATAGTGTTGAATACAAAACTGTCCTCTGGGGTGTTGTTAAGTTGAAGACAAACTCATCCACATCTCTGCTGCAGCTCCAGTGTGTTCCAGCAGGGAACATACCTTTTGGTTCAGGATCTCTGCCTTTTTGTCTTTGCTGCTTAGTCTAGGGATGACAGCACGTGTTGAAGCATTGCAATAATGTGGCTCACGCTGTCTCCTGCTGATGTGAGCCTCATGTCTGGTTTCATCTGCTCTCAGGTCTCATGTGAGAGCTGGGTCAGCACACAGAGCAGTGTGCTGCCACCATGGGGAGCAAACACAGAGCTCAGTGCAGCTGGTACAGCCCACTGGCAACAGCAGCCTGCAGAGCACAGAGCAAGCCCTGAGCATGACAGCCTGCTAGCCATCCCTGGCACTCCACACAAGAGGTGGCCCCCAGCTCTAACCCTGCTTTGAGTCCCCTAACAAGCTCTTTGCAATAGATTGAGGCAGTTCTGTTAGTGATTCTAAACATTTCCCAGTGGGGAGTTTCCTTCTCCACTGTGTGTTTTGGTCAAATTGACAGGCTTAAAAGTTGTGTCTGCACTGCAGGCATTAAAAAAATTCTGGCAGTCCAGGCATGTGCTGTTTCACCATCCATTTCACCTTGTGTTGGTGCAGGCTCTTCCTTTGCCAGCCTCAGTGACATATTTTGAACTCTCAAGTGCATCATCAGAAAATCCCTTACTTATATTTGATAGTGAGGGACAAAATCATAGAATCAATGGATCACTTAGTCCAGCTCCACTTCAGTAATCAGGGACATCTTCAACTGAATCAGGTTACTCAGAGGCCTGTCCAACCTGATCCTGAATGTTTCCAGGGAGGTGGAATCTATCACCTCTCTGGGACACTTGTTCCAGAATTTGATCACCTTCATGATGAAGACTTTTTTCCTAATGTCTAATCTAATCCTTTTGCAGTTTAAAGCCAGCCCCTCTTGCTCTGTCACTGCATGCCATTGCAAAAAGTGCCTCTCCAGCTCTCCTGCAAGCCTCCTTTAGGTACTGGAAGGCTGCTCTAAATCTCCTTGGAGCCTTCTCCAGGCTGAACAACTCAGACTGTCTGTATGGGACAGGTTCTCTAGCTCTGTGATCATCTTCATGGCCTCCTGTGGACTCTCTCCAGCAGGTCCATGATCTCCTTGAGCTGGATGCAGCCCTGCAGTTATGGACCCATAGCAGCAGAGTAGGGGAGGAGAATCCCTCACATCCCTCAGCCTGCTGGCCACACTCCTCTTGATGTAGCCCAGGACACAGCTGGCTTTCTGAGCTGCATGGCAGAGCTTCATCAACTAACACCCCAAATCCTTCTCTCTCAGGTCTCTCTCCATTCACTGCCCAGACTGTATTTGTGCTTGGGAGGAGTTCATCTCTTAGCTTAATTTGCTTTAGTGCACCTGGTGTATCCCCAGGCTTGTCTGGGTATACAGGCACAGCAGGTGATTTAGAAGTGGATTGCCTCCATTTTTAATAAGAACTCTTTTTATGCAGGGCTTAAATAAAGCAGTTTATCCTGGTAAAAACAGGGATAGACATTATTTCTTGTATTGACAGGTAACATACTTTGAACAAGATATATGAAAACACTCCGTATCTTTCACTCCTCCACGGCAGGAAAAGTTCATGCTTTTAAGAAATTATAAATCAGAGGTTTATAAAATGGTTGGAATATTGAATTTACAGATATATGACAACTGTTTTTTCCTTTTTATTCCCCATGCAGTGTATTTCCAAATAATCATTACATTGTTTTAATTTCATTATATTTCGTCAAAAAATTTACAATTAAAAGAATAAAAAAACCCAAAAGGCTAATATACAAAACTCTGTGACTAAAAAAACACAAGTCCTAAGAAGTGATGTGACTTATCTGACACATTTTTCATAAGAAAATCAAAAGAACAAAATTGTCAAACTGAAATGTTCAGAACTGTAAATTATACCTGCTAACACAATAAACAGTGCTTTCTAATACTGCATATCTTTTTCAGAACAGGGCCCCACTAATTTGGTGCACAGCACAATCTCAGAAGGTAAATATGCAGTATAAAGAGAAATGGCCATGCTCATCTGGCTTGCATAAAAATCTATGTAGAATCTACACTTACAGCAAAGTGATACAGCACACCTTCTTAGCAAGATGCTTAAAGCAGTATTGGCATATGTTTTTATATGATTTGTACTGACAGTTGAAGATTATCAGTTATTGGATATTCCCCAATTCAAAGTGTTGCAAGGGAGTCCTATTTGTTAACTGTTGATTTAATTGCTTTCAACTGCTTAGATGATGTGTGTTTTGTCAGGAAACATCTCAAAACCAAGTTCTCTAACTGTAGCTATTTGAAAGATTACAATGTGCTCTCATGTTGATTCAATTCTGGTTCATTAAGACAGATTGACTGCACTGGAGGCAAGGCTGGTGTTCTGTTATAAGGGGAACCAATATTTAAATTAGTTCATAAACTCAGCATCAAAGAAAAAAATGTTTCATGTAATGACTTGCATATTACCTGTGTGTGTGTGATAGCAACTTGAAGAAACACTTCAAGCAAAGCAACTGCAAGGTGTGGGGATACAGGGTATAATCTCTTGGTACAAGTGCCTAAAAGAATGAGAGTGCTGTCAAGACCTACCACCAATTTACAAAATCACACAGAATGAGTGTGGGTGAGCAAACATCAGAGACTGAGAAATGCAGAGCTACTGTAAGAAGAAAATTACACTTGTGGGGAGGCCATTATCCAAAGAGAATCCCATGGTTTTGTTAAATTCCTTTTTATTTGTAGATTCCCCAGTACTGTGTGTTTTGTAATTTAGGAACTAGTGAAGAAGGTGCACATCACCAAATGAGAAAAATCTGGCAAGAACTTGAGCGTGCATGTGGATTTAGATAGATGTTGTAAATTGATATTTTCTGTTTGATTTTGTTAATATTATTTTGATAATTTGGTAAAATTATTTTGGCAATTTGTATTACCAATCAGATACATTATTAGAGATATTGTGAATGGCAAAATTAAATATTACAGCCTATTGCCTAGAGAGTTGCCTAGGAGGAAATAGTTAATTGTTGATATTGAAATTAAGGAAGAACTAAGTAAAAATTTTGTTCCAAATTTTGTTTAATGAGAATGTAGAAAATTTTCTGAATATGTTTTTTTTTTTATGATTCTAGAATGCCTCATCAGTGAATTCACATTTCTCCAGCTGTGGTACTGTTATCTTCAGGTTTAGTCTGAGCACTGATTATCCAGCTGAAGGAAATGACTTGACTGAAAGGAATTTTTTGCATTGCATAGTGCTTTAAGGATTTCTTAAGATGGTTTGGTTTACTAAGTGGAGAAGGGTTCTGGTTCTTGATTGCTCTCTATACCTCTCCTCAGGAAGCAGTCGAGCACCCAGGATAATTTCAAGGGACAAGGGGACAGACCCAAGTGAGGACCATGGAGCAGGCTCAGCTCTCCCAAGGAGCTCCTCTCTGCATTTCTGCACACATACTCACAGCCTGGCCCTTACAGAGGCTTTCCTTTGCCCAGCAGACCCAGAAAGAAGGAGGACATCACCTCAGGAGAGTTTGTGTGAGGAGTGTTCCCAGTGCAGGGCTGGCTGAACACATTTTCACACTTGTGTGTCCATCTTGGGTGCAGATGGTTACACACTGAACCATGAAACCTCCTCCTTTCTCATCCCATGAACAAATATTCAGGCTGAGGATGTAGAAACAAAACCTGATAACAAAGAATCAAATCTGCTTTCTTCTTCATGCTGACTGACACTGCAATCCTTTAACAGTCTCATGGCCCAGCTGCACTAATTTCTCTTCCTTATCCCATGTAACTCAGCTGGATCATATAGGTCCCTCTGCTGAAAACACTGAGACTTTGCTATTCTCTTGGCCTGGTAGGCTACAGATTGTCAGTAACCCCTTTCACATTTTTGGTGTTTGTTTCTGATAACTGGACCCAATAAGTGAATTTATTCTGAAAGATTCATTGAGCTAGCAAAGCCAAGTGTAAATCTGATTCTTTAGTCTTGTATTGTGAGCCCCAGCATGGGAAGATCAGGGCTGTACCCTTGCTCCTGATGACAATTCTGGTGGTGAAAACACACAGGCAATATGAAAGTACATTGGCTTCTTGCATGAAGGTAAATAATGTTCACCTCAGTCCTTTTCTGGGTGTAAATCCTTTCACAGGTAAGGTCCTTAGGACTAAGTCTTGTCCTAGTTGACACAAGGATTTAGTATTACTGCATAAAAAATACAGTACTCACACTTTGGTGCCCAATAATCATTAGTTTGTGCAGCAAGAAACTGCATTATTTCCCTGTTTCCTTTAGTTCAACAGGCTGCTGGAGATGTTGGTTTGTGTGTCCCAGCACCATGACAGCTTTGGTCATTTTGAGGAGCAACAAAAAGAGGAGGGGAATTGACTTTGTGGATGATGCTTCTTTATATTGAAGGAAATTCCTGCAATATTTTTAGCAATTTGTTTCTCTCCTAAGTTTTTGCTTAGAAATATGAAAGGCAATGTTCTGGACAAACAGTGGGCTCTCGTTTGCCCTGCTTTTGTCAGTCAAATTGTACAGAAATTGAGTAGAAACTGTGAAATATTTAACAGCTCAACCTTCTTAAAGGGAAGCATGAGGATTTTTTAGTCGGTTAAGGGAAAAGATAAACTTCATTGTCATATATCTCAAATTGAATATAATCTTTCATATTTCTTACTTAATATGATATGAACTTCAATATTAGCTGTAATATATAAAAACATATTTCCATTGATCTGAAAAGTATGATTATTCTCCAAGTCATCCTTGTCCTAGGTACACATGTGCACAGTTCCTGAAATTAATGTCAGTGCATCTCCAGTGTCATCACAGGAAATTTGAAACCACTGTCTCTACAGAGATATTTACTTTCTTACTTTTTGCTGGCAATGAGTCTGTGCAGTCTAGCTTATTGAAACCTAGAAGAGCAGAAAGGTATTTCAAATCCCAGGCACTCAATGAATGAGATGTGAAATGAATTTCATGTGGATCAGCCCCCCGGAGGCTTGTCACAATAGATAAGGCAGAGTGGATAGATGCTGCATTAGTTCATGTATGCTTCTGAGTAGCAGAGCTAATAACTGAATCATAATTTCACTTCAGGACACCAGGCTACTATGTACTGTCCTCCTTTGATCTCTTCACCCATTCCAGCAAGCTAGGAAAATACCATAATAAAACTTTCTAAATACATGCAGGAAGAAAACTGGTGAAACCTTATAAAATAGCCAAACCATTCCACAAACACTTCTTATTAACCCCTTTTAACAGAAAAGTGACAGACACAGCTTTTATTTCTAGTCCTCAAGATATGTAAGCCTATTTTCAACTATTTGTATATGGGAAAGCAGTAAAACTTCATGTATGACAGACTGTGTTTCTACTTGACAAATCCTCCCATTTAACTCTTGTTGAGAAGCTGATGTGGAGACACCTGAGCTGATACTTCAGGAGAAGAGGTCAGACCACAGCAGCTCATTTATTTTTGTTCTCCATGAGAGATTAAATATGTAATGACTGGAGTAGTGCTGAGCTGCTGCTTTTCACCCTCTCTCAGGAGCTGAATAAAACAGAGGCTGTGTGGGAGCAAGATTAGGCTTTGGCTGCTGTTAGCAGTTGTGCCAGTGTTAGCACTTCCAGAGCCCTACCTCCTGCTCTCATCTCTGGGTAGGAAGCACCACTGCTGGCAGCAAACATCAGCCTTGCAGCTGACCAAATGATTTAATATGAGAAAATGCCAGGGAGAATCAGCTGCTCTGGTTACTCCAGAAGTTGTCTCCAAAACATGTTTTACTGTAATCCCAGGAAACATCAATGAGAAGTTCTACCTGAGCTGTTCTGTTCTTCCAAATTCCTTTGATTACTGATGCTGCCTCTGTTCAAGTCACACAACATTCAGCTGTCCCGAGGCTTCCTTTATCTTTTTGAGGAATAAAGTACACAACTCCTATAATTATGGATTAAAAAAATTCCTAAAAACTTGCAAATAATTTTTGTGAGTTACTCACATGCAAAAACTTATCGCATTATTAATTTTCTACAAATTATAGGTAAATTCTGGACAGAACATTTTAATGTTATGACTGTGATTGTGTGTGTGTGTGTGTGTGTGTGTGTGTTCATTACAGCTGTTTTGATTCACTTCTGCACCACACAGAAAATTCCAGCACAGAATGCATTGGCAGTGATTTTAGATTGTTTGGTATTTTACAGCTAAGCATTTCAGCTGGACAAATGAAGGAGGTATAACACATATAACATTATTGCCTCTAATCTGAACATCCAAAAAGTGGCTCCTGAGGAAATCACTGCCTTTGAAGCCAGAGGTAAAAATACAAACCATCACCACTTTTAACTGTCTTTTTGCTCTGGTAAACTAAGGGAGGGAAAGCAAGACATCATCTCAATGTGTTTTTTTTTATTTAGTATAAACTCTCCAACAAATGGATTTGGGAATAATCACAATCTCTGAATCATTATGTAGATACAAATAAAATTACTTTCCAAACCATCTGCATGCATACAAGTTAATCGAGTTCTAGTTGAGCCTTTTTCTTGTGAATGCTCTGTGAATGCTCCATGAAAGAGGTAAAATGTGTTCCTGACTGAATAAGAGCACAATGAAAGATGATTAAACAGTGATTTTTAGGTAAAAGAGAAGAATATATAAATGAAAATCCTTCTTGCTCTTAAGAACAAATGAGGTCTGAAATGCTTTTGAAATCAAGTTCTGAAATCACAATGCTCCAATAAGTCATAATTTGAGAGATGAACAAATTGTTCCATATCACCAGACTATTTATTGCTAATGAGATGATTGACATTATAGTACCTATTGTCCACAATTTTGCTTTGGTATTACAGTCATCTTGTTACCACAAGCTGAAAACTCCCATTTCAGAAGAAATCCTCACATCTTGTTTATTCTTATTGTGTTTGTCATTTTTTGTTTTATGGTTTATGTTAAAGGATGGATTTCCACTTCTATAAACTATATTTTCTTAAGAGTTAGATGTTGTCTTTCCACAGACAGATTTCTGCTTGTCAGGTTCTCAAGTCTTTGCTTCCCAAGTCATAGTTGTTTGTTTTACCAAAAACCCCCAAGGCTTTTACACCTATTCCCATATAACTTAAGAACTTTAGGGGACTATTTCTCTGGGCAATTAGTTCCTGTGTGGAGAATTTGCACACATCTCTGTGTGCATTTATGTACATGTACAGTGTTTATGTACAATGGTATACTACCATTTATGTTGTATTCCATTTTAAAAGTGAATTAAAAAGAGCCCCAAAGACCTTATGAGTTACAGCTTCTAAGGAGAGACCCTTGTCTGTGGTTATACTAAGAGGACTTTAATGTATATGAAGATTTCTGTATTTTTGCTGCTTTTAATTTCTCTGATGATTACTTAGGGTCTGCAAAGTGGACATTTTTTCCTGCTTATGTAGTAAGCTTTTTCTGTACACCAGCATAGATGGTTCATTACACACAGATCCCCAGGATTTGATAATTTATTTCTAGAATATAACCCTTTTCTCCCTATTATCAATGGCCCTTGCTTCATAGGCCACCGCTATACAAGCTTATTAATTTTTCACTGATCAAGATGTTGCACTGAAATTAGATCACCAATAAGTGTCAGCTCTCTGGGGGGCACTCTGTAAACAGCCATTAACTAAAATGCACACAAGCAGGTAGGCACACAAATACATAAACAAAGACCCTTTGAAAAACAAAGTGATTCTTTTCTCCAAGAGAATTTTCTTCTGCTTCTCTACTTGAAAGTTAAGAGATACAAATATAATTAAGTAATGAATGAGGTAAACAGAGTGAGTAATTAAGACTCCTTGCTGTCGTGAAGCTGAGCTCTCCTGATGACCTGGGTGACCTTGTTGTGAAGTTCCATATTTTTCGAAATCCAGGTGGTTTTGTGCTCACAGTGCTAAGGACAGGATTCTTATGATTCATGAGTTACTGTCACCGTGCATGCCTGCTGATGGAAAACATACAGGATACAAGGAAATATGCAGTAACTCGGGTGCCTAACAGCTTGGAAAACAGCCACTCACTTGTCAAGTTCTTCATGGAGAGTAGCTGGAAGCCTTGTCAGACACACTTTGCTCTCTAATGTACCCAACCTTGTTTTATTGCTGCTTTCTCAGATAGACAGGTAAAGCTCAACTTGAGTCATGCTTTGGTTGGTTTTTTTTTTTTTTTTTTTTTTTTTTTGTGGTTGTTGCTTCAGATTGGAGGGTTTTTATGGTTTTTCTTTTAGTGCAAACAAGCATGTCATCACTGTCCTTTTCCCATCTCTAGTGCACAATCTAAGATTACTGGGGTAGCATTTGTGGCAACAGAATGATCTTAAATAGCGTCAGTGATACAAACCATTTTAACTTGCCAGCAATGAGTTAGAAATGTCTGGACTTTAAATCAGGCATGTGGCAGAAGTACAGAGCATGCATGCTGTACAGGATGTCCTGAGGGCTGGGAGATCAATTCAGCTTTGCTCAGCCGTGTCAACAGCGACTATCTAAAGATGCTGACATGGTTCAGCTTGATACGTTGAGGAAATTTAACTGCTGTGATAAGGTTAAAGGGGGAATCCAGGCAAGAATAGAAAACAAAACAAAACACTGCTTAGAAGCTTGACTGCACACTGCAGCAACCCATTGATGACTGACAATACAACCAGTATAAATTACCTTTCCTCCAGAAAAAAAAAATTAACAAGCTGTATATGAGAATGGAATCAGTTGGTCTCTACAATCCTTCCTACTCTATCTGGTGCCAGGCAATGACACCAACAAAACCAATTACACTGCTGTTCCTGTCTGTATCATAAGGCTTGTCAGTGTTACAGGGATGAGAGCTTCAGAAGAAGCTGCCTCCAAAATGCAAAATTTTATCCTGACTTTAAACTTTTCTACTGTAGAAGAACTCAGCAAATAGGTTTAGGGATTTAAAAACTTCTTTTTCTGTGAAAGAATTAAAGCAGTGGCTTATCACAAAAAAAAAATAAAAAATATATGATAGAGCTGCAGGGTAAAATTGGAAGCCCACCTAATCAGTGCAAGGGTCTTCATAGTAAGACCTTTGAAAAATTGGTTTCAAATCCCTTTTTGTATGCACACAGTTCAAGTGTGCTCTTGAATGATTTAAAATGTGTATTGGTTTGTCAGTCTATTGACTTGTTTTCTAAATGAAAGTTAATTATTGCTGTAGAACTCACTAATGCAGGGTTACTCTTGAAATTGCTTTTGTCTGCATTCCTACCTAAAAAAAATAATAATAATAAATTAAAAAAAAAGAAAAAAGAAAAATACATTCTAAAGTTTGTATATTTTTATCCATCCACCACCCAATGCTACATATACACAGGCATATTAGGATCTTCCATTACCAATTACAGGAATTAAGCCTGTCCAGAATGTTTCATTGCTTTCAGTTTTCACCAAAGCTTGTGTTCTTTGGACTATTTTTATGTTTTGTGGTCTGCAAAGTATAGCAAGAAGAGAAACCATGAACAATTTGATGTGTGTCACAGAAAAGGATGGTGTTTGTGAGTCCTGACACTTTTTCCTTGTCTGACAAATTATGGTACATGGTGAAATGCTAACCAATAGCAGGCTGCTGAGATTCACAAAATTCCCAATTAAGTGGGAAACAAAGTTACGGATCAAACCAGTTGCTAAATTCAGGAAGAATTGAGTGTTTAAAGGGATTGAAGAGAGAAAAAAAGTATGAAGAAGTGCTAGGAGAACCTCCAGATAGGCAGGAAATAATTTTTAGGGAGTTGCAGGAAAGGTCAAATATCTTTAACCTGATTTGGAATAACTAGTAAAGAACAGTGGACAATGCAATGCCTTTTGGGGGGCAAAGTGATGGAAACCTGTGCTTTTGAGACTGGACTGGATAAAATTATGTGGAAAAAAAATATTCAGGGATCCATGCTAATCTCTTTCAAATATGTCTATGATGTGAAAATCCTTGTGAATTTAACAACCTCAAGTATTGAAAATGTAGATTAATAAGTCCTAAAATAATAATATTCAGAGTTGTTAGGCAAAAATATGGATTGGAGCTAAAATGCATAGGATCACACAGTGCTATATTTTGTTCAATATTACATTGAAGCAGCTAAATCACAGACATTTCAGAGTTGTGATAAAATGTCCTTAGTCATGCTGGTTATAATTTGGGAGAGTGGTTCTTCTACTGATAGAAGAGGTTGATGTAGTGTTTTTATACTGAACAGTCAGCTTAAATTCACATGGTGCACACCACCAGCCTATTCAGACTAACTTTGATAGAAAGGTTTAGGAGCTTGTTTGGTTCACTTTTTTACTTAGAGATTAATATTTATTGCTTTCTTTCAATGGACATTGTGGCACAGGTGGGAATACTTTAATTTGATTTTTTTTCTACTGCAAACTCTGAAGCAAAGCAGGTGGCATTGTTCCCTGGAGATCTAAGAGAACCAGAAACTGAAGCTAAGCATGAATTAGATTAGTTAGAATAAATTTTGGGAAACACAGATGAGAAGGAAATTATTCTTGTTTTGTTATCTTCAGACTAAAAGTTACAATAGTTCCTATATTGCACAAAGTGAGTGTATCTCTCTAATGTAATCACTTTAAAAAAATATTTTCTTTATATTTTATGACAGCCAGAGTATGGTGCTGGCCTTCAGAAAGCAGGTTGGACCTCTAGAATTACCCTTGTAATTTGAATGACAACCTTGCCACTACATAAAAAAAACAAGAGATGTTTACAGCCACTTCAGGGAGTGCATCTTACAGAAAATCTTGACCCTGATGCCAGATCTCTTTTTGTTGGGTAAGTTTTCAGGCAGCAGAAGTTACAAAACAGAACAGAATATGCTGTGACCTTGTCCACTGAGGTTCTTGAACTAGTTTTCTATAATTTCCCTACATTGCAATGACTCTTCTGGTATTACACTTAACTGCCCTGAAGATCAGTCAGTCTTCTCATCCAAGAAAATACTGATGGGGCCAGTATCATATTTATCAAAATGTTTATGTTTCATGTGGTCTCAAATTTCTTGCTACAAAGAAAAAAAGGAGGAGGAAATTGTAATTAATCCAAAATTATTTTTTCTCTATTTTTGGTTTGATTTAAATTCTTACCATTCCCATGTCAAAAGACTGAATTTGTATATTGGTGTAATTACATTGTTTGTTTTTCTTTTGTGTGTAGCATATATTCTCATGTTGACTTCCCATAATGTTGACCACTAAAATAATAATGCAGTTATGACAGTGTTGACCCTTCAAAAATGCTTCAATACTCCCAATTCTATCTTGAGCTGCCACTGGTTTTGTGAATGTACTTGGTTAAACAACTTCATTGCTTTTCATGTGATATTCCTCTTGCAAAATGCAGGTAATGATGTTTTCATATTGGAGCAAGATAATGTGCATACATACCATAAAAATAGCAAAGGCTTGGCATTCTCACAGCTGAAATATTCAAGGTGAAAGTAGAATTTAAAATGTAAAAATCAGTGTGTGTAAACATGGAAATATGGCTGGAAACTTATTTAAACATGCTTATCTAAAATATGATATGCAAAACTGCTGTCTGGGTTTTATTATCTGGGATTTTTACCTGAGACCCTGGAGATGTGCTGCAGGAATTCTTGTTTCTGAGAAGAATTTCTTTCTAGATGTAATCCAAATCTCTTTGTCTTGATATGTGTGATTCTATAGGGACACATGCATCTACAGCTATCAAAATGTATAAATGTCAGGAGTAGGGGGTGCCAGTCACATCACCACACATTTTTGTTTGGTTTCTATAATCCTTTCGACAATCCTTGTTTATTTGTCCAAACCTGTGCATTTTTAGGTCTCATATACCACTTCTCACTGTATCAGAACTGTGGCATCCCAGCACTGACACTTCCCATTAATTTTAAAAGAGCAGCTGTATTAGCATTTTTACAACTTTTCCCACTTTTTTGGGAACCTACCTTGGCCTTCTTTACACTTTCATTTGTTTAGCCCAGATGAAGAGGTTTCTGTAACTCTTGCTTTTTGAATCTACCACTTTTTTTTCTCTAAGTCGAGATCTCTCTTCATTTATTTTTTTTTTCTATTTTCTAGGCTCCTGATGATTTGGTGTAAAACAAAATCTATGGTGCATTTTTGGAAGTGAGTCCAAGATATTTAACTTAACATTGTGCTTTGCCTAGATTCCACCTCTCCTCCCACATTATTGCCATTGTTTTGAGTAGATGATTTTAGGAGTGTCAGGCTTCCCAGTGCAGCAGTTGTTCTTTTGGATGATGCAGCACAACTCTGAAAGGTGTAAAACTGCCATTTAAACAGGCATCAGCTACACAAGTACCCAAGGGCACCAAAGAGCTTTATGAAAACTCTGCTTGTTGCGTGTCAGATAATGTATCCAGGAGGCAAACAACATGAAAAATTGCTTAAATGATCAGAACAGAAAAGATGAATAATGACACAGCACTAAGAATTTCTGATTATTGAGCCGGTAACAAAGCACACTTCTCAGCTCTCCTCAGACAGACCATGTCAGGAAAACAAAGCAAGTGAAAACCAAGCAGCACAGAAAGGTCTCCTTTCTCCCAGTTTTGATCCTTTGCCTGCTACTTTGAGGAGTGAGTTGCATAATAGCTTGAGCGAACTATTAGCATTTTAATTATTTAAAAGGTCATCAGTGCGTGGGAGAGCTACGCTAAAAGCTAGAAAAGGTTTTTCAAATCGAACAGAAAAGGCAGGAACAAACTACAGGCAAACCCATAAATGATAGCTGAAGTGGAGGAGCAAACCTTATGGAAAAGTCTGCTAGAGATCACTGGCTTTGACTCTCACTTGTCAGTGGCATTGAATAACTGCTTTGGATCTAACCATGCTTACAGTCTCAGCGTTCATATTTCCTTCTTGAATAGAATATAACTTGTTTAAATTTTATCTATCCATCTGGAGAGCTATTGATTTAACATCCAGTTACCTTTGCTAATTTTAGAAGCTGTATGGTAAAGTTGTTTTTTTTCTAAAGAGGAAGGATGACCTATAATTTTGACTTGTGTCTGAGCATGTGCCAGTTTTAATTAGAAAGCAGGAGTCAGTTCAGAGACTAAAGTATTCTACACTAGGAAATGTCAAGTAAATTTAAAAAAAAAAAAAAAAAGTAACTAAATGGGTAGTAACTACTACTTACAGAAAAGTGTTCAATTGTTGTAGAACTGAATTTCCATATTGCCATAGAATAGATGGGAGTCTTCCTCTTAACTAGGCTCTCTGCAAGAATAAAATCATGTTTTATGATAAAAATAGTGCAGCCTGATATTTTGAAATACCTCAAAACTCTAGAGACAGAAGTTTACATAGTGTTTGAAAGAACTTGCTAAAGACAGTGCAAACACAGAAGTATTAGAAACTCAAAGTATCAAATGGAAGTATGGTATTACAAACACAGTTACATTACAATGGCAGTTGAGTCTGCATATGTGTGAGGTCCCAGTATTTTCCTTTCTTAACAATCCCTGCAAAATAAATGTGAAACATTATTTGTTTTCCCCTTAAGACTCAAACACTATTTTACTGGAAGAGAGGCACAAAACTTTTATATGTTTTCCTAAAGCTTTGATGTGTTTCAGGTAGTTCCAATAGAAAGATTTAAGCAGTCAGCTCAAGCTGAAGTCATTCCTAGAGCTCCTCCACAGGCATGGGTGTTCAGCATCATTGCTTCAGGTCTGCCCCATCTAACAGTCACAGGTATTATTTTATTCCTGAACTTGTTCCTGAAAAAGGCAATGGCTAGAGGAGAAATATTTCCCAAAAGAATTACTGTAATTGCACAGGAGGTGCAGATTAGTTAGGAGAAGGATGAGGAGGATGGGGAAAGCAGGAGCAGGGCTGTCAGCTGTATTCTGAGCAGCAGGGCTTTCTGAGCAGATCACAGAGCTGAAAAATCTCAGATGCTTCACCTGTGCCACTGAACAAACAGCTGTGTGAATCCTTCAGAGTAAGCATTATGGCATTTCCATACTTGCTATCATCTTCATCAGATGAACCATGAATAATTAAGGGCAAATGACAGAGAAACAGGGTAATGACAATGATAACAAACTCTAAAACAACAGTGAGAGATGCCATTGATATTGGGCTGCTGTTGCAATGCAATTGCTTGTCTATGTTCCTTTCTCCAAATATAAACCCATTTAAAGCTCTATTTTGCCCTTTTACTGGCATTGCAGAAAAATAACATTTTTTGTCCAGGGAAAGAAATCAGTTCTCCATCCTTTTCAATTCAGACAGGTAAACACAACTAACTTTTGTGGTCTTCCCATTTTGGAGAACTACCTAGGTCCTCCTTTTGCAGATGGGGGAGTCAGTGGAGGAGGACCTTTGCAATGGGTTTGGGTACACAGATCCCACCAAATCTTTTAGGGAGTGACTCGACTTCTCCAGGTGTTAGGTCCAAGAGAGTATCTCATGTGGAGGTTTCCTGTGAGGTAACTGCTATAGTTTTGTGAGAGTTTTTGGCCATGGGTTTGAAGGGCAGGTTGGTGTGAGTATTGCAGAGGAACAAAGTGCTATGTGGGAAGTGGGGAGTGAGGAAAGCCTGCAAATGTCACCAGAATGGAAGTATGGTGGGTGAGGCATGGGAATTTGGTGGAGAATTTAGAGAGACATGAAGGAAAATACAATATTTTGTTATATACACCTGGATTTATACTGTGGTGAGCATCCACATCTAATACTAAAAAAAAAAAAAAAGTCCTGCATTTTTATTTAAAAATGGCACACAAGGTCATAGAGGTGTTGCTCTTTGCCTCTCACTGTTTCTCATTGAATTATCTATTGGAAGGTACAAGAAGAGTACAGAGATATTTATCTCCTTACAACCCAAGTACATCTTAATCCTTCTATCATAGACTATTGTGCCTAAGGTCTTATGAATTCCTTTTCCAAGGTGAAGCTGCCTTTCTTACAATGAAATTTAAAAATAGTCATGAACTACTTACATTTCCTCTCTGCTAAGCAATCTTGCACAGCTCAGTGGGGTCGGTGGGGTCATATTTTCCAGGTTCTAAGAAGAAGCTTGATGTGCACAGGTTTTCTGCTGTTAAAAGTGAAAACCTTGCACCTACATCTGGGTTGCAGAGCAGGGGTTTTATTCAGCTCATCCCATATGCCCCAGCCTTCCAGCTGAGAGGAGAGTGAGACACAGGTCCCTCCCAGCTGCTGTGTTCTTCCCCAGGGAAATCAGGACAAGGAAAACAATGAACACCTGGGATTCTTCCTGGCACAGGGACAGCATGTGGCCAGCAGATATCACACATCTCAAGGGAGAGATGTAACAGGGAATGAATGAACTCTGCACTGCAGTTGTGCCCCTGTGACTTTGTAAGATTTCAGGCTTCTGCTGATGCAGCTTTGCTATTTAAAAATGAATATGCTCCTAGTACCTGCCTGCCTTGCCTCCCTTCCAGCTCAATTGTCTGTCAGACACGTGTTGCAGGAACTTGGTTTTGTCCAGCTGAAGCAGCTGTTAATACAGTTAAATCAAAAATCTCCTCTTGTAAGGTGTGATCATTGCCCTGTGCCTGCACAGGGGTGTGCATACACACTCCTGGAAGCCTGATCTGTCAGACACACAGACACTTTGTCCCTCTGGCCCCTCAACTTCAACTTGCCTAGAGACTTGGAGAACTCTCCTACACCTGACAGCCTCCAGAACGAGATAACACACAGGATACATGGCAGAGGTATGCTGTGGCATAAGAAGACTTGACCATTTGCAGAGTATCAGAACAGAATGATACCTGCATGGGCCATCTGACCCCTGCTGCCATTGCACAGTTTTGCAATAAATGTTTGTGCCTGAAAAATATTGTCTCCACTAGCTTTTGTTTTAAGATTTTAAAAAGGAGCACGAGCATTTGGATTGTTCCTGACTGTCTCCACAAGCCCATAACTGAGCTTTCACAGGAAAAGCTGTCAAGTCTGGAAAAGGGTATTTGTTTCTTGACATTTCTGTCCCCACTTGAATTCCTGCTGCAGCATATACCACCATTTTCCATGGGAAGAGAGGTTAACTATTGTCTAGAGGAGCTCAGGAATGGAGTATGCTGTGCCAAGAGGGATGCTGAGAGATGAAATGGCATTGAATAATTACACATATGTTGTACTTTAACACCAAGCAATAAAAAGTAGGCATGCCCACCAAGGAACATGCCTTGCAGACCTTCTGTGTAATGGAGATAATTAGGAAAAACTGCGAAGCAAGAAAATTAATGACAGATCAATTAACCTCCCCATTGTTATCAAAATGAATTACTTAAACCAGAGCTCCATGCAGCGCAGCAGCTGAGGGTTGCAACTATTTCACATTCAGCTTGCCAAGGACCTGGGAGGGTTCAGAGGCACCTCTGGAGCTCTGGGCACCTTGAGGGCCAGGAGCAGTGGGGTGTGGGGAGGTGGCAGAGCTGATGGCAGCCAGCAGCTCGGGACATGTGCTGGGTCATCTGGCTTCTAAAACACAGCTCCATTTTATACCTCTGAGCTGATTTCCCTTATGCACTTCAGGAGAAACATGGTCTCAAAGACCTGTTTTTGTTTTTAAGACCCCTTGAGAGGCAAAATTAGAGACCCCTGGTTTTTTAAATTTTGTTTCTAAGCAACACTTTTTGTCCACAAATCATCTCAGTACTTCACAGGCTGTGAAGGTCTGAGAGCTAAAAAATATTTATAGCCCCATTATACACAAACTGAAAGAACCCAGAGGTTTCTTTAGGCATCACACAGATTATTTAGGGGAGAAATACAAATTTGAGGGTTTCAACACAGCTGGCCTAGCACAGAGCATTTTGTTTTCTGTAAGAGTCATATCTGGCTGCATATTTTAACAATCCACATTTTGATGCAGTAAAAGCAGTGAGTAAAAAATTGAGATGCTGTAAGTTTTGGGACAAATTTGGGTCATTTGGACATCAGCTCTCTTTCTCTGATTAGCCATGTAGTGGCTTTGAGCAGGACCAGGAGAAAATTGGGATTTCTGTGGCATTTTTCTGGCTAAATAATGCTTTGAGTCTTATTGATGAAATAATATAAAGAAATGGTGAATTTGTTCAAAACTAGTCCTAGCTTTAAAACATATTTAGGAAGGCAAATTTTTGCATTGTACTTAGAAGTTTTTGATGTGTGGGGCTTAGGGCTCTGCAGAGAAGAAATTAAGACCTCAAGTATGTAAGCAGCTGAGAGCCAAAACCACCATCTCTGGATTTATGCTGTCCTAGGGGCCAGCTCCTTGTTTATCCTGGCACAAGGCTGCTTGTAAATTGGTTAACATAATATGGTACAGAGATGCCTATAATTCTGGTTTGGACTATTTTTCACCTTTGCCCTTACTCACAATAATTTTCTTTGACTAAGAGTGCAGACAATGACTCAGAGAGTGCAAATGAGTAATACACGGTGCTGTCAGGCTTTTGGTGTGTTCACCAGAGTAGAAAGTCAACTTCTCTTTACCTTCAGCAAGCAAAAGAGACTAAAGAGCTACAAAAAATACACAGCTACACACATACAGCCCCTGTCTCCAGAGTGAAAAAGAAAGAAATACAGAGAAGCTTGCTGCTTTCCTGCAACCACCATAATTTACTCTTTCTTGCTTTTCAGCTTCTCCAGGAGAATTTTTTCTTTCCTCATACTCACAGGACTCCAGGGTGCTCTCACATATATCTTGTGAATGATTCAGGCCAGAAAGAGAGATTAAATTTTGGCATGGTAAAGTAACCTTCTGGTGATACATACCAAATGTGGCAGTGACTTTGTTTACTGCGTAGTGTGAAGGGGTGAGGAAGTATTCTTCCTCTACAGAGACTGCAACCAGTCACAATGGGAGCTGAAGTACCTTTTCATATTTGGAATTTCATGTCATAATCAAGATTTTATGAGACCTCTTTATTTCAATCCCCCCAGTTTAAATGACATTTTCACAATTACTTAGCCACGCAGCAATAGTCAAAATTGAACCACTTCCACCAAGCACTTTTCTTTTGCCAGAATTCCAGGGACAGAAGAGTGCCACCAGAGTTTTCACAGCCAGTCCATTCCCTGGTGGTGTTTCTGCTCTTTCAAAGGCAATGTGACAGGAGTCACAAAGCTATTGCTTAGGACAGAACAATTGATAAAGATGGTCATTTGTGTGGAAGAGGTGATCTGAGGATACTCTAAGCCTGAAAACCCAAACCACTCCAGCCTTTGTAGTACTGCAGTCAGAGCACAGAGCTAAATTATAGGTGTACACTCCATCTTTTCTAAATACAGTGCTGTTAGTGGGTTGATGCTGCTGATGTTTCTTTCTGCTTGCATTGCTGACATGGCCAGTCTGCAGCAAGCTGTAACAACAGAGAATTCTTGGCCTCTCTTCAGCTCATAAACCTTTTGTTGTATGCCACTTGTCACTAGAGTTCAATTAATTTATTCTGCTGTTAGTAATGTGGAATTTGGTTTCCCTGCTGTTTCACTGGTAGCTGGAGTGCTTAGTACAGATAGGTTGTGCTCAATTCTGTTCTGTAACTTAACAGCTGCTCATTTTAGGAATGGGGGACATGTTAGGCTAACCATGGTGCCAGCTTTTAGAGAGTTGTAGATTGGCTCAAATTTATTTTTTATTCAAGACAAGATCCATCACAAGCCACTCTTAAAGGAAATCTATAAGCATGAAAATTTTCTCTGACATTCTTTAGCCTGTAGTCAGAAGAAGCTTACACCTCCACAGTCCTAATTTAATTTTGCCCTTACATGCTTATCCTTCTCTGGCTTTCTCAATAAATTCCCATCTGCTTTAAGTATGTAAATTTTTCTTCAGTGATGAGCACAGGTTAGCCAGGCCAATGAAAATATTTCTAAAAAAAAAGTACAGAACAGGACTGTTATTAAGATGGATATTTATTATTGGTTAAATTCAGGAATTCTGACTAAAGTTTCACTTAGATTTTTTCATTGCAAGCACTTATTTCTGAACCTACTACCTCCAGGCATTTAAAAGGTCCTCCTGGAATCTCGCTCATTTGAGACCCATGTTTCCTATTCAATCTTGAAGCATATAATTAATCTGGTTATGCTGCTTTTTCATTTCCCCTTTATCTGAAAACTCTGAATCAATTTATAGTTCCTTATTTCTTTCTATCCCACACATAATTCCCTCCTTTAGGTTCCTGTATGGTTTATACCTTTTGTGTTGACCTCAGATCTGTGCCTTTTTTTGTTGTGTAATTTAGGCTTTGAGAGAGATCTGAGCCTTCTGTCATCTAGTTGCCTCACATCAGATAAACTATTCTGGTGAAAGCCATCTTGAGGTAGTGTTATTTGACTTTAAGTTCAGCATGTAGAGGAGCCTAAATTGTGTTACATCTTCACAGACACATACACACACACACACACACACACATACACACTTGCACAGCCCATATCCAGAGTAAGAGAAAAAGTGGTGTAGAGCAGAGTAACTCTTGGTGTTTTATGCACAGTTACCTTAGAAAACAAACAAATGTTTGAGTCTATTGAAAGGATTTTTACTGAGGTTTCCAAAGTCAAATACTTTGAGGAAACATAAAATTTGATGAAAAGTCAAAAGCTTCATGTATGTGTCCAACTGCCTGATGATATGTGCAATAGATAAATTCTATAATCTTAGGTCTGTGCTCTGGACAATGAATGGGTGAATTATATTCAGGGAATTAGGCAGGAACACTTCTGAGAACAGCTGTTTCCTGCTGATGTGTGGCAGAAGGGAGGTGGGCTCTCTTGAGGGAGGATGGGGCTGCAGAATCACAGTTGTGCAGCTTTCAGTGCTCCCTTGGAGAGCTATAGTCTGCCAGGGCTCTGAAACCAATTTCCAAAAACTGTCCGAAATTCAGAGCCTGAATTCTCTGTGCATTCAGTAGAGAGAGGTGGTGGCTGACAGACAGCTCCAAAGACAGATGTCTGCGTGTTTGAATAATTCTCAGTATGTGTTTCTCACTTCCTGGGTGCACAAATTTAGCCTCTAAGGCTATTCCTGGGCCCAGCTAAAAACTTCTGAGAGTTGTTGTCTGAATGCATAATGTGCTACTGAAAGCTAAATCCTGTGAGTAACCAGACTTACACATTTTAAATATAACTTGAAATCAGCAGAGATTATTTCACATCTGAACAATTCCACATCCACTGCCTGGATCCACATCCCAGGGGCTACAGAGACTAAAGCATTGCTTCTTGCATGTGACAGAAGTGAGCTCCACAGGAAAGCCTGTGCTGAAATATCCACTTCTCTAACCAGAAGAACTGAAGAGCATGAAGTACATGAGTCACAGGACCATACACTAAACAATAAAAAATTTAAAAAAAAAAGGAATATTGTCTATTTGCTATGAGAGAGGCCCTGGGGCAGGAGTGTGCAGCAGCACCAGTGTCCATGAGACAAGTGAGCCACAGGCAGGAGGAATTCTGGTGGGCATGTAGTCTTGTAAGAAGTGATACAGAACAGAGGGAGACTCTTCTGGCAGTGGCAAATGCCTTCACCCAGAATCCATTTTTTTTGAAGGTGGGAATGGCAGCATTCACAGGATATTATGATCTGGCTGGGTTCACAACTAGATGGAACTAAAGGATTCTAATTCTCTAAGAGATTCACTCTACTGGTGTGCCTTCTATAGTAGGGGACTTCTATCCCCTTCTATCCTGGGGACCATCCTGTTATCTTTACTGATGTTTTAGATTGGATGATGGTGTGTACTCTTATCATGTTTGCAGGTCACAGAAGATTGGAAAGGACTGCTTGGTATGCTTAAGGGCAGGATTGCCATCCACAGGGACCTAAATAAACTGACAGGAATCTTATGAAATTCAGCAAGGACAAATGCACAGCTCTGCACCTGTGAAGAAAAACCTTGCCATGAAACATAGTCTGGGGACTGACTACCTGGGGAGTATCTCTGCAGGAAAGGACCTGAGGATCTTGGGGAACATCAGGCTGAGGATGAGCTAGCAGTGTGCACTGCCTTCAAAGAAGACCCAAAATGTCTTGGGTTGCACTAACAAGAGCACAGGCAGTAGGTTCAGGAAAGTGATTATGCATTTCTACTCAACACTCATTGCACTCATTTAGAGAACTGTGACCTTCTCTGCCCTGCCCTGCCCAGTGAAGCCCAGACATTGATAAAGTGGGGGGAGCTCAGCAGAGGGTCACCAGCTGGGACTTCAGAACCCACCCTGTGGGGAGGAGCTGAGGGAGCAGGACTGGCTCAGACTGCACAAGAGACAACTTTGGGAGCACCCAACAGAATCTGCCTCCCCACCACCACCAGGCAACTTTGGGAAGGTTGCAAATGGCAATGGGGGTGATGGAATCAGGAAAGGTTGAGACTGGATTTAAGGATTTTTTTTAAAAAGAGGCAGTAAGCAAGGTTGCCCAGAGAGACTGTGAGCAACCACGTCTTGTCTTACAGCTGACCCTTCTTTCAATTGGTTGGGAGATCTTCTGAGGTCCCTTCAAGTCTGGTTTTTCCCATCAATTTGTGACATAAAGAATGCTAGAGTCTGAAGTGGCATTGAATAGCATAAGTATGTGAGTAAATAAATAAAAATTCATAAATAAAATGAATAATGAGGCTAAATCCAAATACTGAGTAGCCTCTAACTCACTGAGCACAATTGATGCTCTGCTTTGAGAAAGGCCTGGGTCAAATGCAAAGACACAGCATACAGGTATCTAATTACTGGGTTGTAATGAATATTACCAAAAGTACAAAATATTTGTTTCACAAGCAGTGTGAATTCCAATATTTCCTGACTTTGAGAAGCTCGTCTTTTCAAGCCTTAATGTCCTTTTAACAGAGTTTTTGTGTAACACTCTGTGAACAGCACAAGAAGTTTTACACTGAAAATGTGTTTAGATATTTGCTTTATCACTGTGCAAGAGGTTCCTCTCCTTGACAGATTGTCATACTGATATGGCTTGCTTTCTTTGCACTTAATCATGCATGAAGCATAAACAGGGTGAAGGGTGTTTCATTTCAAAGTCTATGAAGGGTAATCTTGCTGGCTGCTGTGCTGGCCAAGTGCATTAGGATGTTATGCAGTCTGTTGGTTCAAGTGGCAAGCCTGTAAGTCCCAGGAGATAAATGCCCATTTTTTTTTTCCTTGTGTTGGTCTCTGCCAACTGGACCTGTGTCAGACTGGTTTTGGACAGATCAACTGATCAATGCTTCTGTATTCTTACTTACATCAATCATCTTTTCTATTATGAGCCATGTCCCAAAATCCCTGTCTACACAAATCTCTCATTGACATCACCAGGAGCCCTGGGGACAGCAGGGTTTGATAACACAGTAACTGTTAAAAACATGGAATATTGCAATAAAACATAAAATACACCTCTGTATTTAAACAGTAGTTCTCCTGGTACATGAGTAAGGAATTTACCTGGCCCATATCCCTTTGGTACTTCTGCAGAGCCTTTGCTGCAGGTAACCTCTGCTCACCTTGGCCCAGTGCAGCCAGAGCTGGTGTAACCCTCTGGCTAGGGAGGGGATACACAGCATGGCTGTGAATGCTACACATCATACAGCTATTTCTTCATACAGTAAATAAGGGTTACTTGTGTGTTTGTGTGTGCCTCACATCCATATGTGTGCAATATGCTCCCAGCCTGCAAGATAAGTACACATCTGCTAAACTGAAAGTGCTGTTTCTTCACTGTTTCTTCCTCTGCTAACACAGAGCAACAGCAATGACATGAGCAAGGTTTGCAGAGATGATTACTATAAATTATCTTCCTCTTTGGCAGAGTGTCTTACCAAAAATTATGTACACTGGAAAATATTATCTGTATCATGTCTATTCATCTCTCCTCTTATTTCACTATGCCAGAAGAAATTACCTATCACAATAAAATATTTGTTTTTTAAAAGAAGATTTTTAATAATGAAGGCATTAGATTTTTGTCACATTCTGCTGCTACTGTTTTTGAACAGAAGTATTGTCAGGGAATGAACCTGTACTTGCTGCTTAAAGCAGCAGAATACATCTCATGAGATTGCTATCAGATGTCACAGAATCTTAGTGACTAAAATTGCTGATATTCTGTTCAAAATAGCACCTAAAAATAGCATAAAGAAGTCTTTCTGTATTTGCTTGCTTGTTTTCAATTTATAGGGTTTTCCAAATCATTGTATCAGAATAATTGCAGTAGATCCTTCTCACCCAGCATGTGCCTTCTGACAGGGCCAGAAGAAGGAAGAAAGGTGCAATTTAAAAAATGAGCTGCATTTTTCTAGTCTAATTGCTGGTGACAGAATGTTTACCCCACGAGTAGAGAAGTATGGTGCAGTGGTTGTTCAGCAGCATTAATAGCCATCCCTGCTCACTTTACATTTTAAAATAGATGTACTTTTCACATCTGGGACCAGTGGTTGAGGAGGTGTAAGTGTTGCAGTGATGGGACCATGCACTCACTGGTTTAAGACTTATGCATGGATAGGAACTGCCATCCTAACTGCTGGGAAGAAGTGAATCAGCCATTTCCAGCCCTAAAAATATGATTTTCTGTAGCTTGAACAGAAGGACTGCATTTGGGAGCTGAAGAATGTAAAAGCCATATAATTTAAGGATCAAGAAAATAACAGGAATTAAAAATCCAGTATGACAGGTGACATATGGACACTTTAGTAGTCATAGATAGAACATAGGAATTAAATTATGATTTAGTAATGCTATTTTTGAGACATATGCAATTTAGTATAAAAATATTGTAGCTGAATGCCAAATTATATTTCTGGAATTAAACATTTTCCTGACTTCTTTTGAACACAAGACACATTATTTATTAGTTTTTCTCAGAAGTGTAGACATTCAACTGCTCATCCCTATTGAATAGCATGTTTCATTTAGTACTTAAAGAGCCTACGTGCATGCAAAATTGATCACTGCAACTGGGTTCACAAGCTGCTCAGAATGCAAAGATGCCCATTTTTCATTTTCAAATGCCAAGTGGAACCCAAAAAGATGTATTTTATGTGTGACAGGTGCACACAGTCAGATTCTACAGATGTGCCTAAGATCTCATGCTTTCAATAATTTGGCACCTCTTCTGTAGTAGATACAAAGCAGATCAAAGGATAAAAGATATCAAATGTTGTGGGGCACTGAAATATCATCATGTAGTTTCCAGTGCTGTAAATACTCTCTTGAGGTCCATGGATATATGTACAAGAAGTTGTTTGCCTTAACATGAGTTCAGTTGACACAGCCACTTTACTTGAAAGGTAGGATTTAAATACAAAGCTATTTTGCCTGATAATCTCTTTAATGATTTTTAAAAGTCCTTGGACAGTTGGATATTCTAGAGAGCTTTAACATGCATAATATAATTTTCTGTAATGAATGAGAAAGTACATTTTTCAGCCTTAGACCTAAAAGCACCTTCAGAGCATCAGTGTAGGATTTTTCATTCTATTGTTAGTGTTTCTAGCTGTTTGTTAGAGCACCACTGGGGATACATGTCAGAGGGATAAAGGAAGAACATTTATGGCTACAGGTGGTCTTTTTGATTTTCTTCATTAATGGGACAGCTCAGGCAAACCCCAGGTGGTGCAGTACCCTCAGCACCACCCTGGAGTCCCTTAGGGTAGGACAGGTTGCAGCAGGATCCCCTTCCCACTAGATAGTCCCCTCCTGCCAAGTTCAGTCAGTCCAAACTTTAATATTTCATGGAGAAATAAGATCATTTCTGAGCTGAGCAGATGGGTGAAGGAGCCTGTGAATGATATTTTATGGGCTAATTTTGCTTCATAAAGCTTCACATTTCCTCAGTTTGAAAAAATCCAGATGTGAACAAAGGCAAGGGAGATATACCTTGGCACAAAATATCTCTGGGTCCTCTTCCCACCTTGAATAGCAAGGGTTGAGACAGAATTGGAAGACCCAATCTAAACAAAAGGGGAGAAAGTCACATATTTTAACAGAATTGTATGCAAGACATTTTATTCATTTTATTCCTTAGAGCTATTGCTTCATGTTCTCTGTGCATTCAGGTGAGTGGCAGTGTTACAGTGCATTAGTCACATTTTCTAATTCTCCTTTGTTCTCTTTTCTAACACAAATGTGGATTGTTGGATCAATCTAGATCACTCCAGAGCCTTAGTTTGGATGTTACATTTTGAATGCCTCATCTGGCACTTTTCACACACTCTGCCCAAGAATAAATGAGTCTAAAATGTGGCACTGCTTTTTTACTCCAGTGCTAATGGAAAGGGAAAGTATTCTTCTGACTGACAGAATAAAGGTCAGAAACTGTGTGAAAATATGGCAGACCCTACATGTGGGACTCAGATAAATCTGGGCTAGGAGTACTAAATTCACTCTGTTCACATCTGTTTTACAGCATGAGTTGAACTTGCAGATTGCAGTTCCCTCATTACTTCAGGACTTTTTTTAAAGGTCTTTAAAAAAAACAGAGTAAAAAATCTGGGCGGTTTATTGGGGAATTTGCTGTGCAAAACCCTCTGTTGAATGAGAGGTCAAACCAAATGAAAGCAAAGGTTCTTTTTGGATCCAAAAATCAATAACTCTTTGGAATTACTGCAAAGACTTGGTGTACTACTGCCAACCCTTCAAAAGAAAAAAATCTATTTTCTGTGCCCTTATACTCACCCTGTCCACTTTGAAATTATACTGCTCATTGACAGAATTAATACAAGTGCAGTTTCCAATTTAATTGATGCAGCCTTTTTTCAGTGGAGAAAATACAATTCTTTGTAGTAACTGATTTGTTACAAGTAAATAAAGAGTAATTATGTAGCCTGCTGTTCATATTAGACAATCCATTTAAGCTCCTTCTCTACAGATGTTTAAGTCTATACAGATGCTTGGCAGCAGACTGAGGGCATATTTACTGCCTATCTGCAGTGAGAAGGGACTAAAGTCACTAAATCTGCAAAATGTGGTAAGAGATCATACTGATTTTCTAACAGCCATCCAGCATTACACTGATACTCTATCATGGAGCTGTACACAAGTTACTTAGCCCTGCTGGTGAAGGCATTAATTAAGTGAGGAAAAGCAGCCTACAGATGCAACCAGTCCTGCTTTCAGATGCAAACTGTGTGCCTGCAGCTTTTTTGGGTGTCTGAGCTTTACAGTCCCCTGCAGTTCCAACTTGGATGCTGGTCTTTTTGTTTAGCAAGTGTCAACAGTCTGAAGGGCTGCTTTGGAAAAAAAGAGAAGCAATAAAATAAAATTCATATTTTTTAAAGTTTGGCTTTGCCCGTGTTAAAATGCAGGCTGTATACAATGAACTGTGAAAACATGGCAAGAAATGACAGTGTCTCAGCTGATAATATCTACAGGAAATAAAACCCTGCAGAAATCTCAGCTCACTGTCAAAAGCAGTCCAAACATTATACACATGGCTTGTACAGTTAAGAACCTGGAACCAGAGTGTGCTGAAGTGCTAAACTGGCTTTTGACAGCACTAGCATATTGCAGGACAGAGGAAGATTTTTTTCATTTCACTGCGTTCTCTTAGTTCTGTTCAGTGACTATTTAATTCAAACCTGAGAAACCAGCTGGGAACTGAAAAAGCAGAGAGGCTGATATTCCTCTCAGACCTTTCAAAAAATATGGGAGGGGAGGAGGAGCAGATCCACCACTTCTAAAAGCTTAGTGAGATCATGACCAGAAAGAACCACTGCTGTTCAATTCACAGGTAGATACTGCTCCCTTCTTTAAAAAGTCAGCTGGTTTTAATGTAAGGCTCTTTTTCCCCATTTAAAAAATGTTCTCAGCACATATTAGGTAGCTTTTCCTTTCTTTATGTGAATGCTAAATGTCCAATTGATATCCATATGCAGCTTGGTCCAAATCATAAGAAAGGATCTAGCACTTGGCAATTAAGCAGTGAAGTGTGGGCACATATGATAGAAATAATGGGGACAGACAATAAGAATAAACACTTATTATTGTGTTATTATTGTTTCATTGTTTAAGTCAGGAGGGTTCAATTTGTGATCCACTGGCTTTGTGCAGCCTGCAAAGAAAGCTCCACTGGCTAACAGCCCATTCCTCTCTGCCCTGTTTCCTGCTGATTTCTCAGGAGCAACATGGAAGGCACATGAAATACTCTACCAGCAGAAACTTTGTCCAAGAACCTTGCTTTCCTAGGGATGCTGCCACCAGGTGGGTGCACAGAATAGGGACTCACAGAGATTCCCTACTGCCCATGCATCACAAGTGTGGTCACATATTAATTGTCCAGTCTTCCTCTGACACTAGAAGAAGGTCTGAGGGCTACTCTATATCACTTTCTTAAAAAAATGTGAGCAGGTTACTGTTGGAGTATATATATATATATATATATATATATATATATAATATATGGTTGCAAGAGGAATCAATTTTATTTTTTTCAAAAGTGAGTGTGTGCAAAACAAGATAAAAATCAGCTATTGAAACTGCTGGTTTCAGCTTGCTGATTTAAAATAATGATATTTAAATCTTTCTGCTTTAACCAATGCACTAGCAAGTCACTGTTTCAGTAGTCAGAAATTATCTGTATCTTCATGTTTATGTCCATTCCCAAGTAGAGAACAAATTAATTTGAGAATCTCCATGTTTATGTCCATTCCCAAGCAGAGAACAAATTAATTTGAGATTGTTGGCTTCTTTTGAGAATTGTGTGTGTGTGTGTGTGTGTGTGTGTGTGTGTGTGTGTGTGTGTGTGTGTAAAAGTTTGTTAAAAGGTCATGTTACTTTTAGCACATTTGAATGAAAATTCTTGCAGAAGTATCAGCCATGAAGGGAAACAAGACATGCTGATTAAAAGGAATAAAAAAAAGAAGAAAAGGATATTGCTTTTTCAGAAGTGCAAATTGCAAGCCAGACCATGGTGAAAATCTCCTTGTCTGCACTGTTGATTTCTTAACCTTCAGCTATCAAACCTCTTAGAGGAAAACTGGCAGATTGCTAGAGCTCTGCAAATACTTTGGACTTCTTAGCTTTAATTCGTTTCAAGATGCCTCTTCTCCCTATTAAAAAGGTTTTCTATATTTCAAGAACCTAGCAATAATACAAGTGTACTGACAGCACATCTTATTTAAAAGACATACAGTGTTTCCATGGGAAAAGACAATTTTCTGTATAAGGCTAACAAAAAAATTTGCAAAACCTTTCTTTCTGGGGAAGAAACTTTTAAAATCAGACACAGATATATAAGAACAAAAATGCAATATGAATGGTATATATTTTCTCACTGTGATTGCATAAAAACTCCTGTTACTATATATGAAGTAAGCCATATCTGAAGGTTAAAAAAGGCTATAAATTAGATAGGCTGGAGAATCATGGGTTTATATCATCACATTCCTTAAGGCATACAAAAATAGGCTTTCATCTTGAGAGAAGTGGAAGTCTCTCTGTCATTTTGGTAGAAGGAACAACCAGTTGCTGGTGAAGTGGAACACTGATCTACAACTGCAGAAATATTTCTCCTCCCCACTATCAAGCCAGTGCCAAGTAAGGGAAATGTCTAGAATTAAACATTCACTAAATGTTCATGGCTTGGGGCTGGCTTTTACTAAACTATTGTCTTCAGCAAACTGTATAGATTTTAATCACACTGTGGAGAAGGTTGTTTGGTTGTTTGTTAGCCCCATCATTAAAATCATCTTCATGTTATATACAAGACATAAAACTCACACTAATTTTGATTTCTGGAATTTCAAGAGCTTATTTTCCTCTTTCAAAATAGGTGCAAATGCTTTCTTACATTCCTCATATGTTGTGAGAGGATTAGAAGGGGAGATTTCAGACCACTGGCTTCCTAGAATTTTTAAGCCTCTAGTACTCATTTCCCTGATCCAGATCTTCAGTGCTGGAGACAGACAGCACAATCAGTCCTCTTTTGATTAGGAAACTTATCTTGTCCTGGGGTTTTCTGAAGTTGTGTCTTCTAGTTCTGTCATGCCCACCCATATCTGATCTGCATTCTTTTCCATTTTGCTGAAATATACCTAACATTAAATTTTTTTGCCCCAGAGTACTCTTTTTGTGTCACAAATTTCTTCTGGGATTCTGCTGGACGTGTACTAAATTTCACAGCTTAACATCTGGAAAGGGCTCTGAACCACATCCAGGAGCACTGACAGCTCCAGCAGTGCCTGCTGCAGGCTGCCAGGAAATGTGCTGAGCTCTCCTGCAACTGTTGGATGGCTTTTGCTGTTGTAACCTTACAGGTGACCCACCAAAATGTTGCATATACTGCCTAACTAACTGCATTGCTCCATTTCTTCTTTCCAAAATATTTGGCAAGTTTCACCAGCATAGCTGAGGTCTTTCATTCCAGTGAAAAGAGGTGTTGGTCGCCCCCCTCTCCATAGAAAAGGGCTGCAGTTTTCCTTGGTGAGGAAGTTTGCAAAGACACAAAAAATAGTCAAGAAATGATAAAGACATGATTAGAAATTTCAGCTTAGGGTATGGGAAGATGTGACTCTCAGAAGTGATATGACAGAAACAGTGCTGCTGTGAACAAATCCACAAGCATAAGACATATGAGAAAAAGGCTTAAGATCATGGATAATGTCAACATATAGGCAGAAGAAAAGTAAAAGGAACTTATATAATATTTTATATATATTTAGGCACAGACTTTCCAGCTATGATTTCAGGTGGATGTGAATGTTAGTTCCTGACTCATACTTTTGCTCTGCCATTTTTTTGTTTGTTTCTATTGATCATCAGTCACTAATACTGCAAGAATTGTACCATTTATGTCCCATCACTCTGACCCCCCATAATCTATGCCATCCAGCACCAGGACTGTCCATGGACACTTGGTCCATCGGTGTAGATGGAGTTAAAACAGGAGCAAACCTCCCACATGCCTTGTGTGGGCATGGTCTGTCTTCTCCCAGTATTTGCAGGGGAAGGAAGAGAGGGAGGGTATAGGAGAGCACCATCATCAGTCTCATCATCCTTCTGTGTTTGCTGGGATTTCTCTGTTAGAGGGTGAAGATTATGGTGGCTATAAAACTTCACCCAGAGCTAAAAGGCAGAGCACTTATGGAATGCTGGAAGCTGTTCATGGAACCATGCACCACATATACAAATAGTTGCTCAAAATTGAAATTCTTTTTCCAGCTGCATCTGCTTTTTGTGGCAAGAATATGCAGTTTTTATAGATGACTGTGCTATGATCTTGTTAGAAAAAGGGCATTTTGTAAGTGGGATGTGTCATAAACAGTCATTACTTCCAGCACTCACTACAAAAATACCAATATTGACAAGGATGTGAACAGCTTCAAAAATTAAAGTTAGATTATGAAGATTTTAGAAGGCAATAGCTAACAGCTCTTCCAAAAACTGTATGATGGAATAATTCTCTCAAATGTGTTACCCAGTCATCTGGACATGCTGCTAAGGATGAAATACAGCACAATAATTGATCTTTAGCTCTCAAATCAAGATAATTTCCTTTATGATTTCCTCCCAGCTATGTAGCAATGTAATTATTTTGCTTACATTAAAATTTCTTGCTGAATATTGCATTCTCACACTGCAGCTATTTAAAGTCAAATGTTGAGATGTAATCTTCTCTTTAAAATAATTCAAGAGGTAAAATATTACTTTTAAATAAGTTTGTGAGTTTGTTTGTTTGTTTGTTTTCCTTTGCTTCTGGGGCATAAACAAAAATATTTTTTATCAAAAAACATGGGCTGAAAGTTGAATTTATCTGGGAGAATATGATACTTTAATAAACGAAGGAATATCATTCTGAATTCAGAACGCTCTTGAAAACTCAAAGTAAGGAAAACACATTTCCTGACTTTTCTTCAATTTTTTTATGCTTTTCATACAGAAACATTGCTTCATTTTAAAAATATGAAGGAAAAAGTTATAGTGAAGAAGAAAACACTCAAAGAAGAAGGGGAAATTTTTCACTAATAGTTAGCTCTGCAGGTTTTGTGATCAGTTTTCACATTTCCAGAATATTTGCAGATGGGAACCTGTGATAACTTCCCTGGATACTTTATTTTGTGTGGGGTTTTTTTTTTCCTTTTCTTTTGTGAGCAAGTAACCATTCCTATTTATCATAAATATCTTTTAGAATTAAGTATCTTGAGATTCAAGGGATGGTATCTGCCTCACTGCAAATCAGCACTCCAGGATCCCTTAGCAGCTCTTTGTCCTATATAATTAAGAGAAAATGAAAATGGGTTTTACCCTATGATCTGTGCTATAGCTGCATCCACACTGGTGTACTAAATACAACAAGGACACAACTACAAGCCCTGGCCTATGATGTCCTTGATTTGTTTGTGTAGTCCTTATGCTTATTTTTGACCAGTGATAACCAACACTTTCCTAGTCAATGCCAGTCTAGGGTGAGAGAATAGGCCAGGGACCATTCTCTTGGATGTCAATGAGGTCCAAGCAGTGTCCTGGAAGAGAATTTAAATAATTTAACTACTGAGAGACACTGACTGCAAAGCTAGGGAGCAGGTCCCAGACCATTTCCTTTACTAGCTATGACTCAGTGTTTAACAACATACTAACCAGTTTGTGCTGGGTTCCTTCTGTCACAAAAAGCCAGGGGGGCCAACAAGTTTTGGGGAACATATTTAAACTCACATCATTGATGAAGTTCTACCTTAACATGGCTTGGCCAGCTGAGGTTCCCAAGGCTGAAGTACAGCAAGTACCAGGGCTTGACAACACAATGACTTGTAAAATATGGTAACTGGGGATGCAGCTGATGAGTCACTGATGCTTATTAAAGAAAATTGCATTTTTTTTCCAAATTCTTTCACTTTATTTTCCCCACCTGTTCTAACATGTAGTCTGGATCAGAAAGCAATCAATGCTCAGGGCTGATAACACAAAAGTGGGACAGGATGGAACTTACTCCAAGGCATCATTGCTACTCAGCTCTCTCTTTCAGGCCTCTGTGTACCCTCCTGTTCAAGACTTTTGGGTCAGAATTTCTAAACTCTAAAAAGCTGTTTTACTCTCCCTATTTTAAATGCTCTCCTTTCAGTGTGCCTACTGTATGACATGGCCCAAATCAGCTGCTACCAGAGCTGCCCTGTCCTAGAGTGACGGTTCTCTTTCCCCATGGGAAATCCTTCAGTGCTTTACAAAACCCATGAATGCAGCTGACAGGAGCCCAGCTTCCTCTGAAGAACCCCCCTGAGGAGGTGAGGAGCCCCTTCCTCAGCACAGTGTGGGGCAGCACTGCTGGGCAGAGATAAATCCTTGGGCAGCCGCCCGTCCTCCCCTGCTCCTGCCACGGCGGCTTGGTGCCAAACGCCTGCACGGTGAAAAACATTTGTTTTGCACCATAAAACCCAGTGGCTAACAGCTGCACTTGTTGTCTCCAGTGTCATAAAGCTGTCATCAGCCTGCTATTGTTTACATATGGCTACAAGGCCCTGGTAACTGAGCGTCCCTGCGCCGTGCAGCGACAGCCAACGCTTTCCTGACAGCTGTGTCAACTGCAAGCAGCACAGCACAAGCCTCAGTAGCCCCCACCCCAAAGACACAAATCAGATTCTTTCATTTTTTTAATGAGCTCAGTGTTAATAATAGATCAACTGCAGTGCAGATGCTGGAGCGGAAATAGCTCGCATTTCACTAACAAGGCACATAATTCTCCCAGAAATAATGGATTTCTACTGAAATAGTTGCAGCCAGCCAGGCAGCACTTATAATGCATGACCAAGTGTCCAAAATGAAATCAAAATCTGGGAAACATGCAAAGGTGCTAATTTTCTACATCAGTGGGATTTATCAAGTTCCTACTGATTAATATGAAAAGTTATTTTGCTATTCAACTGATAGAGCTTTGTTTTACTTGCACAGACTTGAAAGAAATTGATTTAGATATTACAGGAACTTCTCGATTGGCAGAATGCTTTTAAATCAGTAAATCAATTCTCTCTGCATTATAAATGGCAGTTATTAAATAGGGATTTTTTTTTTATCTCCATCTTAGTGACAAGGCTCCTATATATTGAGAGAACAGTTACAATATTTTTCTTTATATAAACATACCAAAACTTTTTTTGAAAGATCTGAATTTAATTCTCTGGTTCTTTCCACCATCTTTCATTACTTAAAAAATATTTATTAACTTTCCCTGTTCAAAGGGGTCATTTAACTAGGATTCTTTACATAGTATGAATTGCAATTGCTTGGCAAGAGGGAAAGATAAAAGAGAAATACATAAATCAGCATTTGCTTTAGATCACATTCCTTCCCAGAGAACTCTGTCCCTGGATCATTAAAACTGAGGTTAAGTTGCTTACCTTCACAGTGGGTATTTTTCCATAGTTATTCCTTAGCTGTAAAAGCTCTAAAGTGGAGGCACACATTCTAAAACTCAGCTGGTGTAACTTGCTCTAAATCTGGATTTTCAAAGGGTCTCCAACTCTCTCATGATGGAGTAGATGGAGCCCTGTCACAGAGCAGGACAACATCAGATTGGCAGTAACTATTCTCACAAGTTTCTGAACCAAGTTAGTTTCTCTTTACTTTCCACAGGATTTTATTTTGCACAGTTTCAGGACCTGTAGGCTTGTTGATAACCACTGATGAAATGCTGCAGCACTCTCAAGTCACTGTGAGCAAGAACTGGTCTCAGCACCCAGCACAAGCAGAACAGTACTGTGGATGCTCACCTGGGCTTTGAATTGGCTTTATTCTACTAATGCTTTGCTGACATGATTATTTTGGATGGTTTCTGGAACAGATCTGGCCAGCAGGCACAGGTTCACTGCAGTGCATCATGTGGATTCTCCCTGAGGTCTGTGGAGGAGGTAAGGCCTGATCCTGCAGTGTTCTAAGCAAGGGAAATGCAAACTATTCCACACTTTCAAGGTTTGCTGCACCTTACAGGGTTGGTCTCTAATATTTCAGTCTCCTGAGAACTACTAATCTTTCCTTTAAGCATCACTAATGCTGCAATGATTGTGGGTGGGACTTAACCATGACCATAAATAGTTCTGGTTTTCTGGTCTCTGCCAGTTTGGGCTGTGGAAGACATGAATTTACAAAGCCCTTTTTTTTGTCTCTGGGTCCATGGGTGGTCACCCAGCTGCTAATTAGTAGTCAGTCTTTGTTCTACCCAAAGGGCATTGATCCCAGTTTATCTAAAATATTTTCTTTTAAAGTTTTGGCTTTGATTGAAAGCACCAGCCTGAACTAGCTCTAAATCTTATGTATTATAGCTTGTGCTAAATTAGATAGAATTTGAAAAATTGCCTCTAAATGTCTCATAGTTATTTATCATCATCCAGGGTCTGTCAGCCCCCACAGGATGATCAAAGAACATTTTTTGCCTTGGTTTTGCTACATACTGGTAAAGGTTATGACATTCTCATTCAATACTTCTTACTTCCTTAACATTAATGGCCAAAATGGCAGCAAAAATGTAACACTTCTAGAATAGATTAATTTCAACCCCCTATTTGTATTCATTGGTTTTATTATCAACATCACACATTATCTGTTATGGTCTGGCATTTTAAAAGGGAGGATGACTTTATGCAGTAAGGGCAATAACTAATAAAATAGTAAAATAGCATTATGTTCCAGCAGATAAATATATATTAGAGTTTCACAGAACTAGACTTCCTGACCAGCCAATGAAAAGGGAATTAATCTAATTTATTGTTATATCATTTTTATCTAGGAATGTGTACATTAGTCTTTATGTGATTAATATACCTTAGTGCTAGAGCACCCTTTTCATGCCCTTAGTAATTAGCTGTTGCTTGATGTGAGGCCATAACACTGTCTGCTTAAAAGCAATTATAATCTATCATGTATTGCCCTGTTCAGACTTTTAAGTTTGGAGCTCTTTCTCAAGAAGACTTCAGATTTTTATTTGCTCATGCCACTGCTGTTCCACATGGGAAGCCTAAAAATTGTCATGAGCACCTTCAGCTGAAAGAAGAGCATGAAAGTGCAGTAACAATAACAATAGCTGAGAAAAAGATCTGTTTGACTGAAATTTTGAGTACCCTCTAAATAAAACCAATATTTCTTCTCTGGAAAGAACAAATAGATTGCAATATCTTTCACCTGTTTCAGATGTTAAGTTTAACAAGTAATGAACTGTGTTTTAAGATGCCTTGTAAACTTGATCTTTTTATTAGTTCTCTTTTTCTCTATTTCTCCCCTCTTTCAATTTTTTCCTTCAGAATCTGAGGGTGTTCTCCAACAACATAATACATTGCATGTTTAGAAGTTGGTTTTATATAAATCTAAACTCGCAAAATATGAACTAGTGATCCAAATTTTGAAATGTTATTAGAATTATTAAGATTTGGATAAGAAGAAATTAATCAATTTTTGCAAATATTATTACATACATGCATTTGTGTTTGAAGCACAGCTATACACTAAACTAATTATGTGAATTGCCTTAATCAAGTTCAGTCTTCATGGACCTTGCAAAGGGAATTTGGGCAAAGGAAAAATGAAGATAAAACTGAGGTTGTCCTAGTAGAGATGTGAATAAACATAAAGCCAGGGTAGCTGAGGCTTATTTCTGAACATTAGATGTTTTGATTTTTCTTTTTGAGTAGATGCAGCCTTGTGTCTGACATCTGCATCTTCTACTGCCTCTGTTCTTGTTTGATCTTTAAGTATAAATTGCACTGTTGATTTTGTTTAACTGACTTAAGGATTTGTTTTCATGGACACCACCAAACTGAATGAAATCCCCAGTTCTCAGGGAATGCAACATGTCATACAAAGGTGCTATGTCTATATGGGTTACTTTAACATCAGAGTGTTTCCCCAAACCAAAGGTGTTAGAGATGACCAAAAAATTAGAGATAGTCAAATCCATGACAGGTAAAATCTTGTGGATCATGTCAATATGAGGATTACTTGTTTGCTGAAATATGCCACAAATATTAGTGTAATTGACTGGATAATTTATGGGGACAGGGCAGGCATTCAGGAAAATCAAGGGATTTATTTGCATGATACCTCTATTAGCCTTCCTGGCAGCACATACATGCTAAAATCATAGCACAGTAGTGTAAGAAGTCTTGAAATGGCTCTCCATATTAAAAGTTTTGTTTGCAGGAGCTGTCTATTGCCTATACTAATAGATGTGTGGAATTGTGTCATTCTTTGCTATGGTTGCAAGCTCTGTGTTGTTTTTCTTGGCATGCTCAAAATCTGTCCTCTGGAGTGTCACTGCTTGCCTGCACACCATTCTCTGCTGAGCTCTTGTGGCTCCCCTGGTGACCTTCTGGTTTAAAACCAGCAGGGGAAACATGGAGAAAGCACAGAAGATTTGGGTAAAATAAAATTCAAACCTTAAGACATTGAAGACACACACAACCCTTTGCAAGGGTCCAAGCCTGGTATCTTGAACCTGATCTCATGGAGCTTGGTATCTCACAAAGCTGAGAACAGAAAATTCACAGATGCCTTATTATAAAACAAAATTTTGGCTTTGAAAGTAAGTCAGTTTTTAGTTTCCCTTAAAAGTTTATATAAGTGCAGATTTCATGGGAATGTTTACAAGTTTCTCACTCAGCTGATCTTTCGGTTCTTCATATACAAATACTCACATGAAAAGCGCCTTAAAATCAAAATGAAAAAGAATCTGCTTAACTTAATACACTGTCATGAGCACAAATAGATGAGGAATGTATTCAGACTGGAAAAGAGAAGGTTTGTAAAGAGCAGAGCACTGAAATTTAGACAGCTTTCAGGAGGGGCAATGCAGATCAAAAATTTTAGTAAGTTTCATGACAAGTCTCATAAGATGTATTTATGGCAAATGCTGTCCATGTTAACAAGGACACCCTTAAAGTTTTCAGACTACATTTCTAATACATACTCCCACCTTGAAATAGTTCTGGATTGGAGACTAAATTAATTTCTGCAGCTTGGTGGGCTTTCCTTTAATATTGGCCAGAGACATAGATAAAGTTAAGAATCAATATTTTCAGAGCACTAACTAAGAAGAGTGACAGCTGAAAGGAACATGTTGTAGTCCTTTCCTCCTCGTGTAAGGCTAAGCAACACTGCTTGTGATCATTTATTTAGGTTGCATTATTCTGGTATTCAAGTTGAATGCAGAACTTTTGATGAAGCTGAGTGGCTCCTACACTTCCCAGGATCCTGGTTTTTCTAATCTTGCTGTTACCATCTGGGCACTCTGGATAAACAAATGCACAAGCTAAGTCAGGTGTATCTTATGCCACTTCTAGCCCACTTCTAGCCACTAAACACTTCTGAAGTGAAACACGATGAATTATGCAGTTTCTTTTTCATTCATTTTGAATGCATGGGACACACTCTGAAATCTTATAATAGCAAATTCCTCTTTGAAGTTGTTCAGGTGTCCAGCACTTAACATTGTCAGCACTTTCCTGGATTTCGAATCATCCTTTCCTCAGGCTTTGGACTGAATGAGAGCTTGCCTGAGGAAAAAATCTGAATATGGTGTTTGTTGATTAAATGAGAGGTTAGTACTGCTGTGAGTCATGAAGTGAAGAGTTCTCACTGAGTTGACTTCTTTAAAACCTGCACAGCCATTGCCTCACAACATACTTATATACATATATATAGATATATATAGAAAAAGCACTTGTCACACTCTTGTTCTACAGCAAGGAGTAGACAGAAAGCAAACCTTTTTGATGTTTAGAACACTGCTGGTTTTCATATTTGGATCTCCCTGGGCCCTGAGAAAAGCTTTTATGGAACTAGTTCTTCCCCCTCCTTGAAAACAGCACCTTATATTCTGGTAATGATCAGGGACATATTACATAAGGGAGACCAGGTTGCACAAATTTTGGAATGATAGAGTCATTCTGCCTTTACTTAAACTCATCACTACCTTAGAGGTCTCTCTGTTCTGCTTTTCTTTCAATTTTGTTGATGGCATAGAAGATTTACTCAAGACTACATTTTGATTTAATTCCTGTGAGTAACTTACAGTAAAGATATTGTGTGGGGTTTTGTGTGTACTGTAAAAAAAAAATAAAAGCAAAGGTTTCCATTGGATCATTAATTCAGTTTATTATAACCATAAAATGTATTGAGTAGGAATAATATTAGGTCTATGTTTTTCAAGCCTTTTTTTTTCTTTTGCTACTGCAATAATGCTTCAGCAAAACTATTTTGCCCTCCATCATGTTGCATACTTGCTGCACACTCATTCTTCTGCTAATAAAAGGGGGAAGTTTGATGCTGAAAGCCAAACTTTCACCTTCTGGTCTTTCATACTGAAAAGACTGTATGATTTAGTTGCTGTCTTCATTAATGTCTCTGAAAAAGGATTCAAAATGTGCAAGTTTCCAGCAAAGGGCAAAAGAAGAACTGTCCATAAATCATTAAAGCTTGAGGACCTATAAATTATTTATTTTTAATTATTATAGTTAATAATAATTTAATGTATCCTAGAATAAGTGAATTGATTATTATTGATTTTTGTGATGACTTCAGAACAGAGAACTCTCACCCTGGCTTAGTAAATTGACTGATAAACTGACTATATTGTTAAGCATTAGCCTGGAAGTAAAAGATAAGAAAGCACATGCTTTGTACTCTGATCAAGCAAGTTGTCAGTCAAAGCTGCAGAAATATAGCTGAGGAGTTTCAGAATTGAAGGAGCATAAGTTCGAGGCCCAAGAGGGGAAACTTAGGACCAGACAATATGCCAATTAATGGAATTAAAGCAAAAAGATTTAAAAGGGGTTTCCCTCAGGAGACAGCATGAAAGAAAAGGCAACAGTTGATTCAATAAGGACAAAAGCACAAATGAGCTAACTATGAAAAGGATCAGAATATTTACAGATTATGGTGTCTGAAGAATTAAGGAGCACTAGCTTGCAATTGCTGTTAATTTATTGTGCCCCAGTAGCATGTTCTAATTTGGTCTTGTCTAGCCTCTGAACAAATGTGTTCATCCTTAAACTCCAGAGCAAAAGAAATAATCCCTTTCTGGTTGCAGTCAGACTATGAAACTGATTAAGATCAGCAAAAATTCAAATACTATAGCAAACAAAGAAAATTTCACTGAAGTTTCCTGTCCATCATCTGTATCAGCATTTGCAGGCTTCACAGCAATTTAAAGTTCATTTTAGCAATGCTCTGTTCATGAGATCCAACAGCAATACAGGTCCTCATGCTCACCTTCCCACACAATGCAAGGTAGAGAAGGATAAGACAAAGGGAAGGGCACAGAAAGTTGCCTTTCACATGTGGAGGTGTGCATGCAGATAGGAGCTGTTCCTTGTGCTGGGCTTATTGCTGATGGAACCAGGTCCTCTGCCAGGAATGAGGTCCCACCACACAACAAGAGAGTTTCACAAACTCTTTAAGGGGCATTCTTGGTTTTAATATATGTATGAGGCTCACAAATCATATTTTACCCTACACATTTTGAAGATATTTCTAAATATCTTCAAGAAAGAAGAAGAGGATAAAAGTAAGAGGGAGAATGTTTTAGTGTCTCTGTGATTGAGATCCAAAGGGTTTCAAATCATCAACTTTACAGAACTGAATGTTTGGAAATCTGCATGAGCCAGCCTCCTTCCTAAGGTGAAAACTATTGCTGAGGTATTCTGAATATCCCACAAATACAATGACCCAGGGAACAGCCACATCCCTCAATGAACCACTGAGCTCTGAGCTGAAAAGGAGATGGCTCTTGGTGGTCTCCTCCAAGGATACAGGGCTGTCCTGTCAGTGAGTCTTGCTTCCCTGTCTCCTTTTGGAGCAGGAAAATTTCATTCTTTTTGGTTTTTTTTTTTTTTTTTTGCATCTGGCTTCCCACCCTATCCCATGTCAGTGTGGTTCAAATCAAACCAGAAGTGTCACTTACTCACCAGCACACTGCTAATTGCTCATCTACTTGTCCTTACCACTGTTGTTCACCTCAGTAGGAGGCAAAGCATTAGTGATGTGGATTTCCAGCTCCAGTGGAGCACCAGCATCCCAGCTTGGAAGTCAGGACTGGGGAGTTCTGTAGGACAGAACTTTCTGCTTTCTACTGCCTCACCTGTGCTACCCACCAGGACCAGGGGACCAGCATCAGGGGGTTCCCAGGCCTGTATTTTCTGTGTTTAGTGTTCTGTGTTCAGTGAGTTTCTGCTATCATTCTCTTTCCAGGTTTGTGTTTGAGCTTCCCTCCTTTCTTGTTGGAATGTAGTTGGTTTTGTATCATTTGCATTTGAAGAAAAGCCCATAAAAAGTAAACTTCCTGAGGTAATTCTGCTCCTCCAGAATTAGCAAATCCAAATATGCTGGCATAGCAAATCCAGAAGAGTTTGTAAATGTGAGGAGATGAAAGTAAAATGGTGTTGGGATCAATTTGCTAACATGACATTTCCAGGACCAGGGGAGAATTTCAACAGCAGTAATTAAGCTGTGCCTATCAGTACAGGGACAAGCAAAGAGGAGATCACACACATCTTGGATAACTGCACAGTCACAGGCTGGTACTCTGACCTCACACTATGTATTTCTCTGCTCTAACAACTAAACTTCCACCAAGAAAGAGTTGCAAATACATTACTCTGTTTTCTGAACTAATAATTATGCAAATTGAGCCCAGTAAATCAAATCTTTACTGAATGACATGCACAGGGGTGTGCTTGTAGGGTAGAGGAGGGGAACAGGAATATTGGCTCTCATGAAGCTAAAGAGAGCAAACTGATATTTTTTTAACTTGTTTAAACAAAAATTGCTCCCTAGATGGCACACTGTGTGCTGTGTTTTGCCTGGAGCAAATGTTTATGGCTGAATTATAAAACAGAAGTGTGTGGCATGTCATGGTGCTGCACATGCACACACATACACACAAACACAAGTCAATTCCTGTCCAATTGCTTTAGATCATGTTAAATCTCTGCTGTCTCAGCTGTTAATGGGTGTCTTGGGGAGCATCAGGTTTGAAAAAGTCCTTCATCTAACACTTGTGCATCTTCTGCCAGCTTGTTAGGATGATGTGTAGTATCTTTTTTATGCTTTCTATGGCACCCATCAGTACTTCAGGTAACAGCACAGGGAGCCAAAACTAGAGCAGTCATGTCCAGAGGAAATACACAAGTTGATGGCTACTCTAAAAGCAAAGATGGTGCTTTGTTTTGTCAAAAGATGCTGCACCTTATCTTAGCTGTCTCTCTTCATTGTCATGCTAATAACTCAAATTTCACCACTGTCATCATAAAAAAACATGAACAACATAGGGACCATCAAGAATTCACCTGATTTGTTTTTCCATCTTTCATCACCTATGGAGAAAGTGAAGACTCAATGCTTTTGCAATTTTTTTTCTAATGTATGCTGTATAGCTAATGATCATTGCATGGAACAGTGGTAGTTTGTGGTTCTGCAAATTGCAAATGTTGCAGAAGAGTGGTTCATTAGTTGTCTTGGTCAGTGTCACAAAACTAATTTTCTTTTTATATCGAGGGAAGTGCTTGCTGCTTTGACACAGCACAAGCTGTTTTGCCTGCACTGTATAATAATGAGTTTAGTCACTAAGGTATAATCTTAATAAGCAAAACAAGGAGAATAATAATTCAGAGTTTGCACTGACTGTGGTCTCCACACAGATTTTTAGCAGCCTTTGGGGCTGTTAGGTACATAAAAATCTGTATTGTAAAGGTATCTAATGTGGAGATAAGTCTTGCTTTAAAATAATCTCCTGAAAGGTGTGAAGTTCAGGCTGTACTAAGGGCTGCCCCCTTCCCATAAGTCTGCTTCCATCCTGCCCAGAATCCCACATGGAAACTGTATGCCATAAAATGAGTGAGAACCTTGCAGTGGGAAAAGGTTTCTCAAACACTTTTGAAGTTGTGATGTAGGCTGAATTTTAAGTGTCTCTGTCTGACAGATCCATTACCACTGAGCACTCTCGAGGCCAACCAAAATTCCCAAGTTGGAGCACTAAAAAGTATTTATTTCCTTATACCTTTCTCTTTGGCTCATGCATGCACGTTCTGTTTATAAGAGCAATCAGCAGGACATGCACAAGTCTTTGGAAACTGGGATCTTGCTGTTCTTCCACATCATTTGTCTTTTCCTGTGAAGTATTTTCTTTTTTCCCCTTTCCTTTTAACGTAATAATAACAACTTTAATTACTGTTGATAGGAAGGGTAAGGCATGCAGCACCAGACAAGACAACCTAGGAGAATCCCTGGTGAAATTGCATGTGGTCAGAGATGAGAAAGCATGAAAGCACATCTCCTTCATTCCATATCCATTAGACCCATGTCTGGGACATAAATTTCCATCCACAAAAATCTTGCAAATGTGATTTTTTTTTTTTTTTTCTGAAAGCAGGGAATTTCAAGGTACTTTACAAAGAAAAGGATCTTTTTTGAGGTGATTTGGTGTATGAGTAATGTGAGATTTAAAATAAATTTTTTTCCCATCTGCTTCTATGGGGGCACTCATGAAACCACCCAGCTCCTTGAACAGCTAAGTAGTTGTGGATGTCCTGTTCCTGGAAGTGTTCAAAGACAGGTTGGAGGTGGCTTTGAACAATCTGGTGTAGTAGAAGTTGTCCCTGTCCATGGCAAGGGATTGGAACTAGATGATCTTTAGGATTCCTCCCAAATAAAACCATTCCATGATTCTATGAAATTTCCCCACTACTACTTTATAGAACTCTCCTTGGCTCAGGTAGCTGTGCTCTTCCTTCTGCTCAACAAAGGCAGTGATCAATGTTCCCAAAAAAGCAATGACTGCAGCCAGAGAAACCTAGAAAATGGGTTCTAGCACAAGTGGTGGCCAGGAAAACGTCTCCTGGCAGCATTTCTCTTCAATAAGAAGCCTGAAGTAGGCATGTAATTCTTTTCCCCATTCTCAACAAACACCAGTCAAATGGCTTGCTCTTTTTGCTGAGGTTGTGAAGGGATAGTCTTTATATACTAGACTATTTCTTTTTTCCTAGGTCACTGAATAGTGTGACTTCCCTAACTGAAGGTTTGAGCATTTAGATCAGTACCTCTTAACAAACCTGATACTCAATTACTTTTTCTGTCTATCTTAGAATATGTTTTGGTTTATGCCAGAGCAAGGCACAATTAAGGCTAAAACCCTCAGTATGGTAAAACCAAACCAAGCCCAATATATGAAGCATTCTGCAAGCATTGTCCCAACTGCAAATTAGTTCTGGTTCATAAAGGATTCTATGGAATAACAGCTGAATTACAAATCTTTGTCAGTAGGACTGTGATCAGCACCTGCTCATAGGCAGCAGCAGTTGCCAGTGGAGGCTTTCTGTTCTACAAATAATAATGCATACTCATAAATGCACATTCTCCTCTACCTGTTGTCAAAGGCAGTGGGAAACAGCAAAGCAGTGAATTTCCATCAGTCACGTTCACTTTGATGTCTGCTGCCAAATGCCTGCCATCAGTTCTGGGGCAAGGGCAAGATAGGAAAAACCATCTGACAGATGGGGGAGCAGATGGGGGAGAGTGGGAGAAGAGCCACTCACACCATCAAACTACAGGCAGCAGCCACAGCCACAGCAGGATTACTGCTTTCTGGAGTCAGGCTGTTTTGTTGTTCTTTTCAGGTTTGTTCTTACAATAGATATGGGCCCCATCACCTCCACCACAGTATCATCCACATTTCTTCAAGCTGGGATTCCCAGGGTGTCCTTCAGCACATGAAAAATAAAGCCATTCTTTCACGTTTTATTGCAAGGAACCAGAAAGAAGGAGGGGTTTTTTTGGAGCCAGGCTTTTGAGAAATATTTCTTTGCCTTCCTTCCCATGGACTCACTTACCTAGCCACAATAAAACTGTCTTTCCTCTGTCAAAAACCTTTCTCTAATTAGTAATTTCTTAAAGTGGACAGTTACACTGAAGGATAGCTCAGAAACCAAAAGACAAAATAGTGGACACATTAACTCATTAATCCCTTAAGAATCTATCCATCAAGTTTTTGTGTGCAAACAGCCCATGAGAAAACTGTAGCTTCCTTCCCTGCTTTCTTCCCAGAAAAGTTGTTTGTGAAGCTTGTTTATGCCTTGTGATTAGAAGTAGCAGTCTCACCTCTTAGCTTTTTTCGTCTTTGAATAGCTGAGCTATATAATATATATGTCATAATAATATATGTCATATAATTCAGTCTTCTAGTGTAAATAGCATTTCTTGTGATTTTTTTTTCTATTCACTTTCAAGGTGTACTTCTGTGTAACAGCTTTAAAGTGTTTTCTCAGCACTTGTGGTTAATAGAATTTGTTCACAGCAATCTGTCAAAATCAAATCAAACACAGAAAGGAGTGTCAACACAGCAATGTTTTATAAATGTACATCTATACACAGCAAGGTTTGGGGAGGGAATTACTTTGTGGATGGTTGGAGGTGTGGAGTGAGAATTGTCCATCTGTGTTTCCAACATCTCTGCAGCTCTAGCATATTTTGTAGACAGACTTATAAAACGTGGAATACATTCCAGAAGGAATCTCAGCAGCTCTTCATTTCAAAGACAAAACTATCACAGTGTTATTCATCTGTCCTGTTCTTGAGATAGTCCTAGAGATTCCACAACCAGCAATCTCTTTCAATATTCCTATTCCTTTCTAGACCTTTACTTCCCTAATTAAAATGTATTTCCTAATGTCTATATTAAATCACCTCAATTAAATGACTGCAATTAAATTGCTGCAAATTAAACTTACTGCCTCTTATCAAACCTGCAGTGGACTCAGACAATGGTTATTACCATTTTCTTTGGTTACACATCCTTCTTTTTCTCTTCTATAGATTAACCAAATCCAATTTTTTTAAAAATACATCATGTTTATTAATCTTCTGTTCTCTTATCAAGACTCTTCACTATCTTTCATAATTGTAGTATTCAGATTGGATATAGTGTTTTAGTTGAATCCTTGACAAAAACCTGCCATAATTTGTTTAGAAGAAATCACGTCTCAAATCTTAACCATTCTCATCTAATGGGATTTATTTCCATAATTAGTAGAGAGCTGTTGAAAAATTGTAAAATAGCTTGAAACCCTGAGCAAGCTGAATATCATATCTTCCATGTGAAGTATTCATAATACATTAAAAACAATCAGGATCAGATACACCATTGTACTTTTATTATTAACACATTGTAGTACTTCACTACATTTTCTCAAAGAGCTTCTTCAAATTGCTCATCAAGAGAACACAGACTCACAGAATCAATTAAGTTAGAGAAGACCTCTGAGATCATCAAGTCCAGCCTGACAGTTTTGGTCTGTTAGACTCCTTGTGTATGTGAATTTAGCTCTAAGAAGAGATCCCAAGTTACTTCACTCCCTGTCCCAAACTCTAAGTCACTAAATATGTATTTGCAAGTTTCTATCTTTGAATTGTATCTGGCTATATGTCAATGCTACTCCAGAAATAGGTGATTTGAGCAATTCTTAAGAAGCTATGTTTAAAAACCAAACATTTCTTGAAGTTAGGCCAATTCTGAAAGTAATATACGTAGAAAAAATCTCCCAAAACTGCAACACAGAAGTAAATTGCAGCAAAGGCACAATGTCCTGTTTTCATAATAAAATATTTCAATATTTTACTTTCAAAACAACTCTTCAGTTACAGAGTAATGTTAAAACTATATGAATTATTTCACATGCAAAAATTAATTCTGTGTCATCTCTTTAATGGTGAACTGTCGTTATTTTTCTTCAATGCAATCTCAAAATAAGGCATATTTCTGAGATACTTAATGGCATGAGAAAGTCCTCCCTGCAGCTCTACTGAACTCTTATTTGAAGAGTGCAGCTCAAAATAACCTACCTGCATGATTAAATTTCTAGCCAGTAATGTAATGTAGTATTTTTTGTGTATCAGCTGCATCCTTATAAAGGTGATGTATGTATATAGTGATGGCAGGAGTAAATACAATTTTCTGCAATGTGTCCATTACTTCCATTCATCTTGGACAGAATCAGAATTGCCAGAGAGCTGGCTTATGGTTTGAAGCATCTGTATCTTGCAAGGACCATTCTAGAGCACCAGTTGCAGAAGCACAGACAGAAATAAGTCATTAGGGCAAAGCAGACATGCAGAACCATCTTAATCTGATGGTCAAAGACACCAAAGCAAATCCCTTCTTGAACTACACTGTTCACTCCTTCAGTTTGCAATCTGCCATTTCAGTTTATATCTAAGCCCATCTAATTAACTGTTTATTTTGGCTCAGATGTGGTTTTGGGAGCAACTGAGAGGTTGGCAGCAGTTTTGTTCTTCCAGACTCTGCCCTCCAGTGGTAGCCCTCACCACAAAGGTGACACAGACAGCCAGGGAGGTGCAGCAAAATTTGTCAAGGGTTTTCTGTCAGAGCCCATTAGAAACATGCTTTAATACCTTACCAAGCAGCATTTAAAATTATCACTGAACATGAATCCCTACAACATCTCTCCCTCTGTAGAATTCTGTTGTTTCCTATTTTGCTTGTCATAAAAAGAGTGCAGGAACAACCCAAGCTTTCAGACAGTATTTATATTTTTTCTGCCCTCACCCCAAGGCTGGAAAATAAGATGAAAAGCCAACAGCAAAAAACAACTGTTCTTGAATGTCTGAAGATCCAAGTTGATCATACAGCTTTCAACTTGTTTTCTTTTCTGGATTGGTTCATCTCTGTCTCATTATACCGTACACAAAAAAAAAAAAAAAAAAAAAAAAAAAAAAAAAAAAAAAAAAAAAAAAAAACAAAACCAAGCAAGCAAGCATAAATTCAGATACCAAAACTTTTTTGCATAAACACTGACATATTTGCAAATAAATCTATTTGGAGATTAAAAAAAAAAACACTCTTGATTTTTCAGCACAGTATTATACTAGAATACACAGTATTAGAGTACACAGTGCTACGTGGCTGGAGCTGTAGCTCCAGGCTGGTTATGAGTACCCTGGGGGGTCTCAGGGTTCTGTGCTGGAACCTCTTCTGATCAAAATCTTTATCAATCACCTGGAGGAGGAGATCAAGTGCACCCTCAACAAGTTTGCAGGTGGGGAGCAGCCAAGGAGCAGAGTAGCCTTTCAGAGACCTAGGAAGGTTGGAGGAATGGACCAACAGGGATCTCAGGAGACTCAACAAGGGCAAGTGCAAGGTGCTGCACTTTGGACAGACTAATCCCCTGCATCAGTGAGGACTGGGGACCAGCCAGCTGGGGAGCAGGTGGGATGGACAGGGTGTGGGGGTGTTGGCAGATACCAAACAGGGCTAAACAGGAGGTTTAAGGTAGGACAGGCTTGAGGCACTAACACAATTTGCCCTGGGTTATGTGGATTTGAAGTGCTGTGAGAGAACAGAAAGACCAGCCCAAGAGAGTTAATGTAGAGTTGTCAGACTAACAGCTGAAACTGTCACTTTTAAACATGACTCATGGCCCAACATTTTTAATTCCAAGACGATTAGGAGATAAAGCTGACTCATCCATCAAAAGGGTGGCTTTTCAGGAGGAGCTATGTGTTATCTTGACATGAATTTGAGAGTGCATTTTCAAATTCAGTGTATTTACGAATAACATGGAAAATACAGCGAGCAGTGAAGTATAAAATTTGCTGATTCTAAGAGGTTGATCAGTGTAATAGGGAGACAAGGTATTGGGGGGAGTGCCCTCATTAGCATGTTAGGTTTTATTGGGAATGTGCTTTCGAAGCAAATGTTTTGATTCTCAATGACTGCACTTTATTTCCCATTGTCAAAAAGTCTTAGAGTGCACAATCTACATTGCAGTCAGAGGGAAACTAAGCTGGATGATACACTCTGAATACAAAACAATCCATCAGCTCAGGCTAGTCCCAAGTAACCTCCCCCAACAGTACATAAAATGTATATACTGTGAATATTGGAGTCCCAGCATCAACTGGTTCACTCTAAAATTGGGTCACTTTAAAATCTTGTTTTACCACTTGCTTATGTACAGGACAACAAAAATGGAGATGAAATTCAGTTTATGTAACCATATAGCAATGCACTGGGAGAAGAGGGAGCCACTCCAGTAGTGCGTGGAAAGCAAGATTTTTGGGAACAGGTTAGATCCATAAAAAAAGAGCTAAATGGTTCTTGTACCTAAAAATGGGTAATAATTGGTAATCACAAATGGCAAAGAATGACTGAGCAGCCTAGGTAAACAGATAAAATACACACAACATCCTGAAACAGATGGTGTTGACTCTTCACTGACTTTTCCTGTATCCTTGTACTGTCAGCCAACAAATAGCACTTGTCAGAGTCAGGTTGGAAATAAAAGTGGTTCTTTACCCATCTGCAGTGCACTGGTGGATGTCATGTGGGTACAAATTATTTTTTCTTCTCTTAGTATCTGCTTGTGCTCAATGCTGGGACCAGACTGATTTGACCCACAAGCTGAAACAAGGTAAGAAAGGCAAGGTAAGAAAGACAAGAGAATCCAGAGGGAAGCATGGACCTCAGAAAGTTGTATTTTAACACCAATTGTGAAATCTTTTTTTCCACAATCAAAACCTCTCCCTATCCTCTTAAAAAGGCCAATAACAAAGTAAAACTGCAGAAATAACTTCAATGACATGTTCCATTTTTGCCATCTTGAACACAGCATGTGTTATTCAATGCTTTTGTAACAGTGTATTCTTGGTTGATTGCTTTGAGTCAAAAAAGAAAAGGTAAATTTAAGGCAATGAACCTCCTAAAGTAATGTTTTCCAGCTTGTATTGTAAGTCCAGGAAAGCCTTTTGTTAGTAGAGGCTTAAATCACTTTAAAGGAACATCCTCACCTTCACTGGAATGCTTTAGGATACCTTGGTTTGGGAATTACTCTCTCCAAGGTTGAAAGGGAGACCTGTTTCTTTTCATTTCAAGTCCTTGAGTGAAAATGTTGAGTAATAACAAGCTTCAAGAATAGCTGTCAGTCCATCAGACTGAACTTGGAGCTGGAGGTGATCAGAAAACAAGAGAAATTTGTGTAACTGAAAGAGAGACAGAATAATGTTCACAGACACTTGCCCCTGAGCAAAGCAGAGTCCCTTCCTGAGCACTGTTCCAGACATGCTGGCAGGATTTGACTGGGAGCTGGGGGTGCCAGGCAAGCAAGACAAAGATAAAAGAATTAGTATAATTGGAAGATGCCTTTTGCAGCAAGCCAAGATTTGAGCTCTTCAGTCACCATTCAGTTTGTGCTGGCTGAGAGCACTTGTTCTCTGCTTCTTTCTGTACTGTATTGTTCTTTCTACTCCTTCCTGCAATTTTGAATATATGCTTCCTGGTCTTGGAATTAATATACCATTTTAGGCATGGCAGCTCTTAATAGAGGAATACCTCAAAGTAGTGCTGTAGCTTACATTATTTTCATGGTTCAAACCATTCTGACAGGACACAATCAAACTTAACAGTTACCCCAGGGAGGAATTTGGCCCATTTAGTCTAGCAAGACATTATGGCCCATCAGACACAGCCTTATAAACCCAAAAGATAAAAATCTACCTATATTTTGTCTTCCCTTTTTATGTCTCATAATATAGGTAGCTGTCACTTTCCAGCTGCCTATTCAGATGATTCATACTACTAGTATTGATGACTTATGCACCTTGCTCCTTTTGTGTGAGGATTTGACCTGAAATGCTTGTTGTCTGCTCACTGTTTTAAGAACTTCAGTGCCATAGATTAAGTACTTGCAAGGAGAGTCTGGCATTTAATTTCCTCTTAGCTGAGAGCTGTGCTGCATTTTCTCAGCAGCTTGAACTTGATACCTGTGACATGGCCACTGCCAGAGGGGTTCAAAAGGGTTGTGAGTGGAGAAGGTGGGACTCTGACAGCTTCTGAACCAGAGCCATGGCAGAGTGAATTCCACTGCAGTGGCCACAAGTGTATGGGCAACGCGAGGGACGTGATTCTACAGTGACAAGTTTATAACTGGAAACAGATGCTTACATGTACCTGTTGAAATGGAAGATAAAATCAATAGTCTGAGGCTGGTCTCAGTTCTTATCAGGTTCTAAGCAATATTTTTTAAAACCCATTACTGTTTGTTTTTTTTTTACTGAAGTGATTATAAATTCTGTGCTCATATTGTTGCTTATAGACATAGTCCTTATTAATATTTTTCACAGATTTTTGTGACATACCAAATCCAGAAAAAAATTACCATGTTATAAAACGAAGGACTGTTTGCAGATATCAAAATGCAAATTTAACAGCTAGAGTGTAAGGAGTATTTGCATGGAGATGTGTGATGTTCAGAGAAGTACTGAGATGGCAGCTGCTTTATACTGACTTATTTCAACAGCAAGCAACAATCAAACCACCACTGCAGAGAATTCACTGAAGATTTTTGCTCAGCCCTGCAATGATAAATTTCAGTGATATCTTGCACTTGTGTAAAAGCTAAAGGCTGACCTATGTGAAGGTAATTTGTAACATTGGGGTCAGATGGATGGTCTCCTTTCCTCCTCACACCTGCTTTGTAAATCCTAATGGTTAAAAGATCAGTTAACTAGATATGACTTGAAACCATACCACATCCCCACACTAAGGACATTGGAGTCACCTGCTTTCTCACTGCTCAGAGAACTCTGCAATAGGAACAAAACTGAGCTGCAAGGGGGGCTGAGCTCACTGTCACTGCTCACTGCAAGCTGCTGTGGGTGCTGTGAGATGGGTCAGCCACAGGCAGGGTCTGCCTTAGACACCTGGGATGCTCCCTGCTGCTTGCACAGGCTGGCAGCTGGAGCCATTCGCCTGGGATGCTCTCAGGGCCTGGATAATAGTGGTGTGCTCATAATAGTCTACTTTGTTTGGGGACCTATTTTGTTCCTAATGACCCAAACTTGGATGTTACAGCAGCACAAAGGGACCAGCCACACAAAAACTCTCCCCGTGCAGCGGTGCATAAAAACACAAAGATTGTCTGAGCTAATGGCCTAACAATAAAGCTCACATTGCTCAGTTTTCTGCTGGAAGCTGGTGCAGAAGAAAAACATCTTACTATGTAAAAACAGTCTTTTTGTTAAGGTCAGTAATGACTCCAAACTGGTGTCTGCTGTGTAGTTTTACAAATTTATAGCAAGAATGTGTGGATCCATTATGAGAGATGAATATTGATGTCTGTAGTATATAGAGACAAATTGAGCTCTAATGATTTCCTAATAAAGTAATTTGTTCATAGATCACAAGGGGATACGAGCAAGAAATTTTTAATGGTAAGGCCAAAGTAATTATTTTTCAGCATCTAATTACACCTATACAACTGATCTGGGCTACATTTGCTGAACTAAATGATGATATAGAATGTCCCACTGAGGTTCACATTCATCATTAAAAGCCAGTTCCTGGCCTTTGACAAGAGGGCAGAGCAGCTTCTGAGAGGTAATTTAATATAATTAGGAGGATATCATGTTTACTATCTGCACATTGTGCTTGCTTTGGATTAGACCTGACAACTGGGGAAGTAGAAGGACGTTTTTCCCAAAATTAGCCTTGTCATCTCAGATCAAACTTTGTAGTTTTTTTTTTCTTTTCCCATCTCTAAATTGTAGCTAATGAAAAAGAAGAAGCTTGTCACAAGAGTCACAATAACAGTATATGCTTGATGGTGCTGGAGATACAGAGACTTGTGCAGGGCTAATAGAAACATGCAGGGAAGGGCCAGCCCTAATTTGCTGGATGCTGGATACAGGATATTGTTGTATGTAAACAAGTGCATTGGTATTTTTAGTGCATAATGCACGTTTCACTGGAAACTTAAAGAGTTTTAAATTTTTGCAATGTTTTCAGTAAACAGCATATTGACCAAAAAACTTTTTTTTTCTCTAAGTTTGTTTATACAAACAAATCCAAACTATGCTTCATTTTATCAACAGTTTTTTAAGACTTCCTGTTGATTGCTATCAGCATACTCCCAGTGAGCTTGGGTTTTTGTTTTTTTGTTTTGTTTTTTTTTTTTTTTTGTTGGGGTTTTTTTTTTGGGGTTTTTTTTGGTTGGTTGGTTGGTTTTTTTGGGTTTTTTGTTTTGTTTTGTTTTGTTTTGTTTTTTCTTTTTTGTTTTGTTTTTTTTGGTTTGTTTTTTTTTCTCTATGAAGGAGTTCCTACACCTTCCAAAAAGACAGGAAGTTGTGTATGTGAGAGAATAAGTTCAGTCTGAGCAATATAGAGTTTATCCACTTTTTGCTCTCTGTAACACCAGGCTGACAAATTCACACTATTCTTTCCAGCAATGCCTTGAGTGTTAGGGCAGTGAAGAAGCCAGAATCTGAAACAGAGTGGGACAGAACAGAACTTTGGAGTGGAACTTTTCAAGGCAATATGAACATCAAAACCAAAGTAAATTCAGGACAGTTTAATGACATCTAGGAAAGAGGTTTTCAGAAAAAAATTATGTAGTTTCTCTCAACATCTTCAACACAGGAAAGTTTCTGAATGCCAAAGCACCAAGGCTCCCACAGGCCAGCTAAGAATACTGAGAGAGATTAAAAAACATGAGGTTTGTTGGAAATTCATTTACATGTAAGGATTTCTTATTTCAGCAAACCATTCACTTGTATTTCTTCCCTCCACTCTTTAGGGAAATATTTCCCACAAGGTTCCCTGGTCCTTTCCTCTAAGCCAACCTCCTCTGCACAGGATACAGACCTGGACTCCTGCCATGAAAGGAAGAACATAAACTGGTACTTTGGAGATGAGGTCCTGGTGTGAAGGAATTCAAATTTTCCATCCCTTTCTCCTGCTGAACCTCATTGTACTTGCTGGCCAGGAGAAGGAAAGGTTGTTTTTCTTTACAGGTCCTTCAGTGAGGAGATAGTCCAGCTTGTTTGGACACCTGTGATTTTTTCCTTCTTTGCTGGAAGTTGATCCCCCATCACACCTGGATGCAGGCACAGAGTAAATCCTCCTAGCACAAACAGTGCTGCCTCCCAGTGCCTCACATCCATATCTGTGTTCTGCCCTTCTCACACCCACCAATGCATCTCCTCATTCCATGTGGCACAATATATTCCCAGGTATCTCCCCAGATAGCTCCTGTGCTGCTGTTTCTGCAAGATGAAATTCGGCTCCAACTCAAGCCAACCTTGTTTTCTGCAATTATCTTTGTGAAGATTACCTGAAAAGGTGTGTTCAGCACCCATTAGAAATTTAATTTATAATTTACCTAGGTTTCTTTCTGTTATTCAGTTCAGCACAATAACTATGCTCTGTCTACAGCAAAGGACAACATGAGCTAGATATTAAAAGGAAAGGGTTTTTTACTCTTTGTATAACTGGTGCTGCAGTGCTGTGTAGGGCAATGTCACTCTGTGACACATTTTATCCCTGTAATGCTATTAAGAACAGTATCAAAACACCTTATTTGCTTTGCCAGTAGCAGTCACATAAATTAAAGATGCCCAGAAGCAGCTTACATTATTTCTAGCAGCTTTGAAAAATGATCTCATTTTGATTGCAAGTAGTGTAACAATCTCCTCTGTGATATAACTCTTTATTTGATTTTTTTTCCTTCATTCTCCAGCCTCAACTTTTGCCAACTAAAAAAACTAGAGCTGGTTTCTACTACCACCTAGATTGTCTCCAGAAAGTCAGAGCATGGAAAACTGAAAGAATTTCTGCTTTATTTTCCTGTGTTTTCAATGAAATTCTGGATCTTTTAATTTAAAGGGGGTTATGGAATTGAGTTTTTCTAATGTTAATCTCTCTCCATCCAAGGGAACCTTTTTCTGATTTCAATGTCAAAAAGCCCCCTTCTTCTTTGAAGACTGTTACTAGGTGTATTAGTCATGTAATGAATTTCCTGTGAGTTTTTAAGCAAAGTGACCACCTTAGCAAGTGAGCTAAATGAAAGAAGTCTCTTTGCCCTCATGTTAAATTGTGTGGCCAGGTTTTCTTTCTAATTATTCTTCCATAAGTATCAGGAAGAAAGTTTCCTGTGTCTCCACATCCTCTGGTTTACGAGGTGTAAATTTATGACATCTCCCTGATAGGAAATTTATATAAATATATGAGGCAGCTCAAAATTAAAATAAAGAAACAAACCAAGAGTCTACAAAGAGTAATGTATTTCAGCCTTCATTGAAATGTTGTGTCAGAGCCTGGAATATATCTCTTTGTGGGGAGATCTGCATGATTTAGTGGTACATGTGTTATCAGATGTCTTAAAATTCTGATTTATTTGCTACATAAATTAAGAATTTCCTATTTTAACTTTGAAAATGCTTTCACATATTTTTTGTCTCAGTACACCATAAACTCCCAGTGGAAATTTTGTTCAGTCTTTCATCCAGGACACATCTAAGCAATTACTCCTGTCTTGCCCTGCTTTCAGAACAGATGGTATTCAGGATGGCTTTTTTTCCTTCATCAGATGGATTTAGTACTAGACTGGAAGATGACTGTTCTATGTGATGGCAACTTGCAAAGGGTTGAAATTAGTCTGTATTTCATGCCAGTCATTAGAACTGAGTAGCCTGTGCTGTGGGTAACATAAATACAAGGCTGCCATCAAAACATGAGCCTGTAGCCAGTCAATTAGTTCAGCAGACAAAAGCTCTGGGCCAAATCTCCTTTTATTCCCCATCTTTTCACAGTCTCATTCTTCCCCTCATTTCACAGGGGCAGTGCTGGGCCAGTGGCCACTGCTTTCTCACCACAGCTGCAGACTAGCAGGGCTGACACTCACTGTTCTCTTTCTCTTGAATCCTTTTCCCTGGCACTGGCACACCTCAGGAGGAAGGCACACATTGTGGCTCCCAGATGCATCTTCAAAGCACACAAACCAAAAGGCTCAGGCACAGTGCTCAGAGAACAAACAGTGTAAATCGATGTGCCATGATTTACAGCAACTAGGGAGTTTGGTTCAGGAAGACAAGCAGTCTGATGGCACTTAGAGGTGAAAACGCAGACAGTGGAGCCCACCGTGTTTACTATGTGGAATTTTGGGATGCAAGCACTCTTCTCCTCAGAGGGAAGCATCCCTGCTCAGGCAGGTGCAAGAGCTCTCTGGAATCCATCAGTGCTTGCAGCCCCTGCTGTGGTGCTGTAAATCAGAGGGATGCACACTAATGCAGAAGAACACTGCGTGCATCAATTCATTAGTCAATGGAGTGGGAAAGATTGGCGGATCAGTCAGGAAGATATATGGAGTCTGCCTCTTAATGATGTTAGCTGGTAGGCAGCTTGTGATGGAACCTTTGTGGCCTGATGACCGTGTTTAATATGTGCAATCCATACCCCAATAAATCTGTGGCTGGCAAGAGAGCACGGACATTTTGTTAGGTTTGTGGAAGAAAACTCACCACGTATTGTGGGCAGCATTAACATTTAACAGTGTTAAGCCAGCATAGAGAGAAGCTCATTATTGGATCCAGATTGAAAAATAATAATTACATAATGGAAGCAGTTGGTGTGGGCTGTAATACTTTTCAGGGCAGCATAGAGACCCATCAGATCCTGCTGCTGCTGCAGTCACGTAGGTGTCCGTAGGAACTGGATGTTCTGTGGAGTGTGTGCAGCATTAATCAGTCTAGAATTTGTCACTGCTCAAGGTGCAGCAGCTCCAAGTGCAGGCAGGAACTGACTTGCATCAAAAATGTCATACTGACACATTGCTGAACAGAAGAATGAGCCAACAAGCAAAGAGAGAAGAAAGTACTACATAATATGGATTAAAAACCCACACTAGTAAAATAATCCTTATCAAAAGGAAACTATTTCACAGAAAATCTACTTATTTATAAACAATTGTTTTTCAAATTTTTAGAGACCCAGAGCCTGAAGTGAATGGACTCTTCCAAAGTAAATTAAGCAGCATAAGTGTATACCAACCAAAGATCTGGCCCTACTTAGTGCTTCAGTTTCTTTCTGCTATGGTTTGCCATTGTAATAATCTGTGAAGTTATTATCTACCTCTGCTATGTTCTGCTCCCACAAGAAAAATGGAGAGTTTCTCCCAGTTCTGAGAAGGCATTAATTTTCAGACACAGCTTTCTGACAAAGCAGCAGGGGCAGGTAGCAGCAGAGCTCCCACCCACACAAGCTCCCTTCAGTGACTGAAGAGCAAAAGTAATTGCACCACAGCTGGGACAGGACTAGAAGTAAGGCTGGATGCAGGGATGAATTGGAAGTGTTCCTTCAATCACTGTGTCATAAAGAGTGAACCCTGGTTATGCTTTGCAAACAAACAGCAGCAAGGTAACCAGAATAGCTGTACCTCATAATGAATGGTTTACTGAGACCAATAAATGAGAACATGCACTTTAGAAAAGAGGTTGTAAATTGCTTGCAGTCCTGGCATTAAGTTCATATTTAGAAAAAAGTTTCACTCCTAATAGATGTGAGCTTTTTTTAATAGAGCTTAAAGTAATCAGGCCAACTGAAAGACTAATTCAGTGCATACCAAGCTCTGGCTTAATCCTGCCCGAGCACACACAGCGATCCTGGAAGATTTTCTGATGGAACTGCAGAAAATGTTGAAATATTTCTGTGAATATGAGGTAAGTCACTGAACTTTGTAGCATATGAAAACTCCAGATAAAGGTATGGGGACTTAGCTGTCAGCAATGAAACAAGCTTATCTTCTTCTTAGCAGTGAGTTTAAATACTGTCATTTGACTGCCAAGGAACAGAGAGCCATATTTTAAAACCTGGATAAGAAATTCAATAGGAAAACATGCTTACAGAAGAGGGCTTTTTAAATTTTTCATGTGTCCTGTATGACTTTCAAATACTGTATTTTTTCATATGCATGTTTATATATTCATGACAAAGAAAAATTACACCCAAAACTTCCCAAGTGTTTAAAAGTATATATGAAAATATAAATTCCATCTGGAAAAAAATGCATGCTATTTATCAATATTCTGCCTGTTATTAGTTTATAATGTTTATCTTACATTTCCTATTCTAAACTGCAGGACACATACTACACATCCAGAATTTGGCACATTTCACTTTATGAGTATCTACCTTTATTCATGTGACATTATTTCTCTAAACCATACATGGACCAGTGTGAGGAATTAAATTTGCACCTAACTTTGTCAGCTTCATGTCAAAGCAGTCTTGTTGATCATCCAATCACAGGGAAGTGCTGACATCAAAAAAAGGGTGGCCATGACTGATTTTGTGTGTATCCTTCAGGGTAAGATGGTTAGAAGACAACTGACCACAGGACTTAATTTAGCTAGCACTGATTTGGAGCTGAAGAGGTAGGTTTTTGCTCTGGCAAAAGACTGAGATGTATTACTCTTTTAACCACCACTTTGTGAAGAGAGAGGAAGCTTAGACAAAATAAACCCTTTTTCTTTCTTTGCAAGAGAGAACATATTTGATTTCTGTGAAGAAACAAGGACACTTGTTTCAATGCATTTATAATTTTCTTGATCTTTATGTTGCCAGTATTGTTTGAAGAAGAAAAAAAGTTTTAGATAATTCTCTGCAAAACCCATGCTGGCTTTACCATAAATACACAGCTATTTTGAGTGAAAGATGATCTAGCACAGCATCCTGCTTTGACAGATGACAGTATTGGATACCCAGGCAAAAGCTGTAGAGCAGACAGTGACACTTATTAAGCCAATATCCAGTGGTCTGCCACTAATGCCCTCTGCTTGTTTTTAACATGTGGGAGGGACTGCCCATTCTTTGGGGTTTAGGGGATTTTATTGATAGGCATGGCAATTCTGTGTTTGGATCCAGACCACACCATGGCTAGAAGTTCCATAGTTTGACTCATTTTGTTTCTTTGGAACCTTATGTGGGTTTGTTTCATGTGATGCCTCCATTATGCTACCACACTCACCCCTTCCTGGGCAACCCAAAGAGTCATATTTTTGGGAGAGATGGTGAATGAACTCACAAAAAATCACAAAAAAAGATGCAGAAGGTTTGAGTTCTGAATCAAGGAGGCTCATAGGGTAGAGTATTTCCACAAAATATGGTTTGAGGCTGAAGACCAACAGGCTTGGACAGAATAAAGGACAGTCAAAACAAAAATTCAGGATCTGCACCAAACACTCAAGTGGGAAGAATTCTGGGGAGGGAAGAGTTTTACAAATGGTGACAGTTCTTTGGAAGATAGCCAAAGGAAATGCAGGTTCAGGATTAATATATACTTATATAAGACATACTCCCAGGTCAGCTTTTGGGCAAAACTCTTTTTGCAGCAGGTGCACAGCTAGTGATCAGAAAGTTAATGCAGCAAAGCACCTCTTATTAGCTCTGGCTCTCTTATTCTAGCTGGCTGTCATTCAGAGAATAGGAAGCTCAGCCCTGCGTGGAGAATTGTCCTCTCCACCTGTCAGTGATTAATTTCACACGTTCAGCCATCAGGGACTCTGTAGGAGACTCTGGTTATATTTCTTTCTTGTCTCAAAGAAGAATTTACTCTCTGTATTTTGTATTCATTTCTAAATGAATTTTCATAGCTTGGGAAGAGGGGGAAGTCTTATAATTCTTTGATTGCCTTGGAATTAAAAATATTTGCATTTTTTGCATTTGAAGCAAACTATTTATGGACTTAATTTTTCAAACATGTTATTAAGCATATTAACACAAATAATTTTCAAGCAGGGTAAGGAGTTGGGTTTTTTCTCTAAATGAAATATAATGAATAGATTTTTCTTCCTTTCTCCTCAGTGCTTCAAGTATGGATTCCTTGTTATTTTGGCTGGTCAAGCAAACCCAGGCCTATGGCTGAAATTAATGATGTTCCTCTTTTTGCTTACAGTACAAGGTGCCCAGAACACTTCCTCTAAAAAATTTCAGACAGGTGAGGCACTGAGACCTTGATGCAACTCCTAACATGTGGAAACACCAATTCTGAGAAACCACAAGGCCTCCAAACCATTTTGTGTTGCAGGCAAGCAAATCTTTCAGCTACTTCAGCCCCTCCAAAGTTACTGTTGTTGGGCAGAAGCTTTAGCTTGATTTGTGTTCTGAGAGATCGTGCCTCTAACAGGATTAATGAAAGATTAATTTGATAAGGAATAACAGAAAGGGGTAACAAGGCAAAAGTGGCTGAGATCCAGATGAAAAGGACAATGTTACTGGTGAGAAAGCAGCTGAAGGGGCAGAGCAGGACATAGCTCATACTAAATGAGAGACTGAGCTGGAGGAGGGGAGAAAAGGAATTTGGATGGGGAAATTGATCAGAAAATTGGCATCTAAATAGTGTTTGTGTCCAGGTAGGGGAATGTCCATGTTAAATTTCATCTTGAAACATAACCAGGGATAGACTGTTGGACGAAGCTTGGTGTTAACTTCATAGTAAAGTGATCTGTAACATGTTAACATTTGTTATGGCAAACAGAATAAAACAAAAAACAAAAGCTTTTAATAAAAGCTGAAAGTTAAATCAAAACTCTCAAAACATTCAGAAAAAACAGCCATGATTATTCTCTGGAGACACTTGAGTTCATTCTTCCACTTATAGAAAACACATGGACCTGCTAACATGGAAGTCAAATATGTTGTTTAGAGGAAAGAAAGGAAAGTAAAACAATACAACACTGTTCAATTTTTATTTATGAAGTATTATAGACAAATCAGAAAAGGGGTGAAATTAAGGAAAACTAGTAAGTCCAATGTCAAAATTATAGCAATGGAATTAAGAGGAAATCCCTTTATGGAATTCTTCAGAATCTTTGTGACAATGATTTCTTTACTAGAAGAATTTGTTAAAATTTGAACAGTGTGAAAAAACTAAAAGTAATTACATTTTTTCTCCTTTGGGAAACCATTCTAATGAAATGCCTATGCAAGAAACTTGATTTGACCCATGAGACTGGCAAATTAATAATTGTCTGGCTGGGGAGTAGTTTTGATTAGCTGATGGTCTTTCAGTGGGACCTCCACTGCTTCCAGTGGTCACTTCCACTGATCACAGAGTTTGGAATTCCTTATGAACCAGTAAAAACTTCAAGCACATCTCAAAGGGAGCCTAGATTTGTGACAGCACATTAACCAATGCTTTCAAAACTATTCAGGTGAAAAGGAAATTAAGTGAGGAAATAATGTCAAGGCCTTTGTGGATTTCTGCAATCCAGGGGGAAAATTATATGGAAAGTTATGAGAAACCCCATTTTGAAATGTGTTTTTTTGCTTCTGTCCACAGGAACAGGCTTCTTGGAAGGTTTATCTTTCTAATACTGGAAGGTCTGGGGGTCCTGGTACTTGTACTGCAGTACAAGTGATATGGATAGAGTGCCTGGGGGAAGTTTTGTTATTTGACACTGCACAGCCTATGGTAGAAATTTGTGTCTGTGTCCTGTTGATTGTGCTTTCCACTACTAAAGAATGGCAGAAGGTTCTGAGGGCTATTGAAGCCCTTGAAAATATGACTCATAGCTTAGGGTTCTCAGTTGATTTATTCTAAGGAAAGACAAATGCAGGAAGTGTTCCACTTGAAGGGCAGAAGGCTCTTTGCTCTCTAGCAAAAAGAAAAACAAGGTCAAATGGATGAAAGGTGGAATTAAAACTCTCTCTGAGTTGCAGTGAGCCAATTTACCAGTGTTTGTGGATTCTGTTATCAATAGAAAGGATAAAAAACTAAACTTGGAGCTTTTTCTAAAGGATCTGCTCTGAAATAGAATCATGTTTCACATTTCTTTGATGTGACAGAGGTCACCTTAGGTATGTATGGTGGTCCCTTTATTCTTGCAATTGGTGAAAACAATTTCTCAGTAATGGGGGTGCTGTGACTGAAGAAGCAGAAGAGGCAGGCATGACCATTTACAGGGAATGAATTTTACTCAGCCAAAGGTGTTGGTTGGAAGAATGGAAAAGAGTCAGTTTTTTGAAATCTAAGGAAGAAGAAACATGATTTGAAGAAGGCAGACATGGAGGTAAGTACAGAGAGAAGCAATATTAACTTTTGGGGTTCATACGTGTGGTACAAGTGTGAAGTGTTAAAATAAATAGAGAAAAGGAAATCTTGACAAATCCAATGCTGGTTATCAAATCCTAAAAACCAAGTAGCAGATGTGACATTCTGACAGCTCTGGACAGGATGTCAAGCAGCAGTCTATGGGCTGAAAGCTAAGGGAAAGGTTTGACATGTTGGAAGTCCAGGGTAGTATTTAAATGGGTGTGAGCAGAGCTGACTAACCTGAAAGGAACAGGAGAGGAACTCCCTGTCCTGTGAGCTCAAGCAGAGCCAGCAGAGCTGAACACTCCTGTGGAGCTCTGGGAACATGTCTAGAGCAGGGAGGCCCAAGAAGAGAGGAATTTTGGACAAAGTGTTACTCTCTCTGCATCACATTGGAGGTTCTAAGATGCAGGAGATAAAGGCAAGAAGAAAGATGGATTTACAGCTTGAAAAGGTTGCTATTTTTAGAGCAAGTAATGTGAAACCTTGTCTGGGTGGAAACTGCTAGATCACTGAGAGGAGTCAAGAACAAGTGGAAGTGAGGAAATATGACAAAGAGCAGGGAATCTCAGCTCTCTGAGGGATGTATTTCTCCTAGGTGGAGATTACTGACAACTTTGTGTTAGAGTTTGAAACTATTACAACAAGTGGCTAAGAAACAAACAAGTTAAGAGTTAGAGAGAAATTTGTGTCTCAGGCAGACAAGCTGCTAGCACATTTTACAAATGACATCTGCTCTGAGCAGGAATGTTCCAGGGAGGGTTACATTTCAGCTCAATCAATTTTTTATACATAATTTATTTCTATAAAGGGGACACACTGATCTGGTTTAATTAGGCTAATTAGAGGTCTGTGTCAAATAGAGGAGTGAAGTATTTGGAGGTGGGTAGGAGGTGTAGGAGTGGAAAGATGGGGGGAAGTCCTTGCAAGGAGAATTAGTTTTCACTCAGAAGAATGTGACAGGAATCCAGGCAGTATAAAATCTGGAAATCTGGATGCTACAGAAATCTTACATGACTGAGTGCTATGGTCTCCACATTGAAGCCTGAGGTGGACTGAACAATAGAAAAGTAACATTTTTTTGCTGAGCTGCAATAACTGCAGGTGTGGGAAAGAATGGATTTTCAAACATGTGGATTTGAATGAGGGAAGCGAAGAATGAAGACCAAGAGACTGAGAGCCATATGGAGATGTTAAAGCAGAAATTACTGATTTATCTGAGTCTAAAGGATCAAACCAGTGCTAGGGACAAGAAGACTGAAAGAAGGAAAGCTGTTCAGGAAGGGAAGAAAGCAGAATTTCTCCTTCTCAGTGGCCCCATGCAGGAGCACTGTCCTTCGTTTCAGAAGGAGCAGGAGACAGTGGAACAAGCCAAGTGTCTCAAGTACATGACAGAAGTGATTTAAGTCAAGTTTTACCACGACTGAAAATAACAATTGAACTAAATCCAAGATACTGACCTCTGCAAAGGTATTTACTGCATCCTGATGAAGACTGATAATGTAGCCATAAATACAGCAAGTAGCTGGAAATTCACAGTTGTGAAATACCAAGAGCCCTTGAGGCTTTTCTTCCCTTCACAGCGGGTAATGTATTTCAGTGAAATGTGAGAACAAAAAGATGATATCCCAGAAAGATTTATCTTCTTGCTCTGCATTGCATATTGAGCCTGGATTCACTTCAGCCAACATTTTTGTGATCTACTGTTGCTTTACCAAAGAACTTCAAATAGAAAGGAGCTGTACCAAGGAGACTCAAATAGAAAATTATGCAATCAATATATCTGACTTTAAAAAGCAATAAAATAGTTAACTTGCTTGTAACAAATGTAAATTTGTGGCTGTCCTGGAGCATGAAGGGACAGAAAAATCTTTATCATTTGCATTACATAATTTCTAAACTAAAGCAGTAGAGGCTGATAGCCAGCATGAACACTTTACTGTTGAGGGAAAGCAACATTTTGCCACATTTAATAAACAGAGAACCTCAGTTACCAAGAATTCCTGAGAGGCACTGAAAATGGAGGAGGGGGTTGAAGCACAAGACATTTAATGTAAGGAAAATACTGTTTGTGCTGCAGATATTGAAGCTGGAATACAGGATAGCTGGGGAAAGGTGTGAGTGCTTGCCTTTTGTTGCTTTGAAGAATAAACAGTTAAAGAAATGTGCCCCAGATCCTATTGCACCAAAACCTCTTTTTCACTTGCTTCTAAGAGCACTTAAGCACTTGGAATTTCCTTGAGAAAACAGCCATCTGAAACAGATTCTTAGCATTGCAAAAAAAAATCTTAGCAAAAGTATATTTGAATTATATTCTTTCGCTGAAAGGTGTTAATGACCACAGTCAAGTGGGACTTTGATCAGCAGATTATCAACAGATTTGAAGCAGATGGGTGTGTTAATCACACAGGCTGGTGAACCTCACAGATGGGTCTGCTAATAACCCAGGCTTGTAAGGGAGGATGAAAAAAGTTTTGCAGTTTGATAACTGAAAATAAAAGGCTGTGTCTAATAGCTAACCCTCATAGCTTAGGTGGCTAAATCATCTAAACTGTTTATAAACGCCAAGGCTGCAGAAGGGGATGTGAAGGACACAAGAAGCTGCAATATATTCAGAGAACCAGCACAGCCCCAAGGTGTGGAAGGAGACAGGCACTGCAGGGTGGGGCACACAGGGATGGAGGGTTGGGGCACCACGGGGAGGAGAAGGTGGCACCCCACCTTTGGCATCCCCATCAGCACTCTGCAGATGGTGCTGGGTGATTGATTGTCACAAACACACCACAGATTGCTCTCTCAATTCCTCAGAGCATTCTGAATTGCTGGGTTTGCCATCGAATGCAGGGTTGGAGCTGTCCTGTGCCAAAAGAGCAAGTATTTATTCACCTGTTAGGTGTGCAGATTACTTTGTGAATAACACGTCTGGGGGAGGCTTCTCTCCCCAAGAAATCAATGAAAAAAATTGATTAATGTGATATTTTAAAAGAGTGACATTGTCCTCAGTCCACAGAGAGACAGAGATAAAATGATGGCTTTGTTCAAATTAATTGTGGAGTTCCTAGTGATTTCAGTGTCATTGAGGTTTCATGGATAATGTTGAAATACATCAAACAAAAGAATGGTTGGTTGTTTTTCATAATCTGTCATGTTAAGTTTCTGGGCAAGTAGATAAAGTTTGCATAGAAAATTAACTGTGAACTGTGCACCACTAGTCAATCAGCACTTCAGCAGAGATTTAAAAGTTGAAAAATTTGGGAAAAAAATAAGTATGTGTCTACCAAAGTTAACACAGTTACAATGCTAATAGATTTTTTATGATTTTGCTATTAGTGAAACTGAACATTTGAAAGCTGTTGAATCAAATTTAGGGCAATGTGGAGAGATGGATTAGGCAGGATACTCACACTTCTTTGAAACTTCTCTGCTATTAGGGTTTTAATGAAAATTTTGTTGTGTAAGACAGGAGGACATCAACGTTCCTGTGTGTGGCACTGTGCCATGAGGACCAGATACGCTCTTCAAGACAATAGACAAGTGTTTTTCTGAAGTATGTCCACATGAACATTATCATCCTTGGAAGCTGAATTAAATTTTCAAATGTATGACTTTTTTACCTATATCAGCACTTCACAGTTGGAAAAAGTCATTAGCTAGAATCTCCACATTAGGAACGGGGAACAAAAACATTGGGAAAATTTTGAATATTTGTATACTCCCTTTGATCAGAAAAAGGTTAGTTCTGGAAAAAACACAAAGCTCAGTTTGCTTTCTAAATGCAACACATTTAAATAAAAATTGATTGAATTTGTTAAAGAAAATTCTATATTAATCCATTATATAAATTTGTAATGTATTTTAAATATGCATTTTTACTCGGTTGATTTCCACATAAATCATGCCTTTTATATGGAATCTTTACACAATGAAAGGATAAAGGAAGAGTGAACTATTCAGAAATAAAATTTTATTACAGATTTCATCCCTCAGTGGCTTTATCTTGAACAGTATCATTTGTTTTCAACTCATTTTCATTTCATGCCTAGCCAGAATAAGACAGCTTGGACTCTGCCTTTATGCTTTTATTTTGACATAGAGACACCTGTCCATTGTCTATGTTGGTGCCAGAGCTGGTGGGTCTTTAAAGCACAGTACAAACCCAATTCCTTGCTCAGCATTTGAAGTGTGGGAAAGGAAGTGGAGATGAAGGAAGCAGAGTGTTTTGGTCTATTTTCATTTTTGGAAGGGAGCAATGCCTGAGTTTGTAATAGTTGCAATTCTGTTCCATGTGGCTGATATTTCATGAGACTCTATACTTGCTCCTCAATATAATGGAATGGATGTAATATAAAATTATTTGTTTCCTGCTCTGCATTAGATGCCCCAAATTATCCTGAATGATCAGGACAAGCCCTGTGTCAGTATGGAGAGAAGCTCCAGGGTTCTCTTTCTGCTTAGATGTAACTTGCAGAGATGGACACAGGATGTGTCCTGAATCAAAGATGGGTGTGATCAGCTCAGTAGGCACAAAGAGCACCTCAGCTCTAAACCTAGAATTTATAATTGTTTTCAGCCTTTCTGAGGTCATTAAACAATTTCATTGTTAGCACAGTGTAGGATACCTAGCTCACAGCTGGTCAGATGCCTGAGCTCAGATGTTTCCATACCCGTTTTTATGCTTTGAAAAACTGGGCACAATTCCCCACCTCTTTAGTCACAAAAGAAAAAATGGGGGGAAAAGGAAAAACCAACTCACAAAAAAAACAAACAAAATAGGCAGGGAAAGTCTTCTGCCAGCTCCTGGATACACTCTCATGCATGCCAGACCACTTCCAGCTCTCCTTGACTTTTGCACCAGGGACAGCTGCTGTCCTCCTGCTGCCAGCCTGCACTTCCCTCTGCCCACTTTCCAGTGTCTGGCAGTAAGTCCTGAGAAGAGGATGTCCCAGTTCCTTCCAAAGGTAATCATACAAGCTGAAAGGTACCTTCTATCTTGCCACTGTGCACTGGTTTTGTTTACCTTGGCTGTGCTAGGGTTCCAGGCTGCTGTTACCAGTCAAGCACTTGCTGGAGAGAGAGGAAAAGTCTGCACAGAATCTGAACTTGCATCATGGCACAGAACAGTGTGTTACATAAGTCTTCTTACAAAGAAGTTGTTAAAATGTGCCCAAAGGATATAAAAATAACTAAGATGATTTACTCAGATCTTATTTCATGATCAAGGTAATTTAAAAAACAAAACAAAACAAAAAAAAAAAACCTCTGGCAATACTTGAATTTTATTACACTGGAGCTAAAATGCTATTCTTGTTTATGGCTCTTCCTAAGCAAATCTGTTTTTTTGCTATTCACAGTATGGGTAAACATGTATGACCTGATTGCTGTGCTGGACAACCATTCTCCTCCAGAGAAGGGACAGGACCCTGTGCATTACTTTTTCCCTTAATGATAGGATAACTGGGTAATTAACTTTCTGGGTAATTTGTACTTTTTCCCTGTACTTACAGGTTTGTCTGAGACCATGAGAATACACAAATGCAGCAAAACCCACCATTGTGAAAACCCTTGTACCTGCTGCTTCCCAATCAAACACTGATTTGGGCAGTGGGGGCATTGAAAACACCTCCATACCTGACCTGAGGAGGATTTGTGGGGTCTCTGCCAGCGAGGTGCAGGCACAGAAAAAGCTTCTGCATTTGGGTGAGGGGCTGAGAGAGCACTGAGCAGTCAATTCCAACTCACTGTGTTAAGAGTATGCCAGTGACATCTAGTGTCTAACATAAAATTCCTATGAAACCCACTGGGTTTGCTTTGTAAAACCCTTGCTGCAGCTGGAGTGGTGGGTGCTGTCAAGGTGCCTGATACAAGGGGCAAGGCAAAAATGCCAAGACACCCTTGGCAGGGGACAAGGAGGGCTGGGCTCTCATCCTGCAGCCAGGTGAGCTCACAGCAAGCAGTGTGTTTGAGTTAATCACCCTCAACAGAAAATAAGTGACATTGCAGGGGTGTTTGCAGGGTGATGGAAACTCCCTGGTCTGCCCTTTGTGTCCTCCACATTTTTCTGTGTAACACACACCTTCTTATCTAATAAACTGGCAGAACATTGTGACTAGGTACTGTTTTATAAACGCTGGAATGAAGTCTGGTCACTGATAAGCTGTCCAAGAACATACACATACAAAAATTGCAGGGGGTGCAGTATGGGAGGTAGTATACTATAGTTTAATTTTAACAAGAGAAGACAGTTTCTCAGAACTCAGACCAGGATTGCAATTAATTCTAAAATAAAATTCCAGCACAGTAGGGAGCTCAAACTGGTGACACACCACTCAGATGCAAGGCAAAAGAGAAGAATATTCCAAGGACAATTGATATCACATTAATCACATATAAGTTTATGAATTCAATGTTCCTACAATTAATACTGACAGTCAAGCAGCTATTGAAGCTTTTTTTAATGTTTGGTTTGTTAAAATTCCTGGTTCTAAAAATAAGAATAAAATGGACTGTGAGATCATAAACTGTATAAAAATAGAGGTATGCCTAATGTTGTGAAACACAGTTAAAGAAGTTAGAATATGAATGACTAATCATCACTGCAAGTATCTCAATACATCATTAATGCAAAAATACTATTACATTACCAGTAGAAATAGAATGTCAGTTTGAACTACATACAGATTTATGACATTTTTATCCCTTTTGATATTTACTGAATCATAGAATAGTTTGTGTTGAAAGGGACCTTTAAAGGTCATCTAGTCCAGCATTCCCCACAAGGAGCAGGGACATCTTCTATCTCAACAAGTCCTAATAAAAAGTCTACCCCCATCTTTCTTATACTCTCCCTTTAAATATTTAACAGCCCAAATAACATCTCCATGCAGCTTTCTCTCCTCCAGACTTAAAAACCCCAAACCTCTCAGCCCTTCCTCACAGGAGAGGTGCTCCATCCCTCTGCTCATCTTTGTGACCCTCTGGATGCTCCAGGATCCAAGTCCTTCCTGTACTTTCTTGTGGACCCTGAACTGAGCACAGCACTCCAGGTGGGATCTCACCAGAGCAGAGCAGAGGGGCAGAATCACCTCCCTCAATCTGCTGGCCACACTGCTTTAGATACAGCCCAGGGCATGGCTGGCTTTCTTGACTGCCAGTGAACATTACTGGCTCATATAAAAAATAAAAAAACATTACTGTAAAAGTAAAGAAATGGACAAGTCACAGGCTGATTCACTATGAAGAATCCAGACCAAAGTTTGTTTTGGCTCCTGCAGACTTGCACACATCCATACATCCATGCATGATTAGATTACTTCAAGGCTTCAAAGATGCAAAGTATGTCTGAATCAGAGGCAAGCTGTAGGTCTGGTGTCTTACATTAGCAGAAGCTAATATATTTAGTGCTTTGAAAGCCATACAAAGTCACTAGAGACATCTTGAATTACCTTTTGAAATAAATTCAGCATCTGTGTTGTTTGATAAAAAAGTGACACAGATGTCTGAAGTTCTGAAGGCAGGGAGTATCAGTGAAGGTCATTTAGAGAAGATTATGGGACATAACAGGAAAAGAGGAAAGAAATCCTAAGAATTATGCTGGGACCAGAAGAGAACTTTGTTGCAGGGCCAAAATTTTCACTCTTCTGTTCCTGAAGTAAATTAATTCTGCTATATAAGTGTGATATTTTAGTTTAGACTGCTGCTGAGACAGTTAAACAAGAATTCACATATATGGAGACAGCAGAAAGCCAACATTGTCTATTCTGAATGGGTGAAGGCACTTGTTGTTACTGAGTATTGCACATTGAACTTCAGCCATAGCATAAGCAAAACCAAAATGCAGCTATAAATGTAGGTCATAAACCCAAGTGATAATTTTAAAACCTCTTACTTTTAATGACTCTTTATTCTGTGGATAAGGTTAGGTACTCCCAAGTGAGTAGAATAAGGGAAAGACTCACACTGTGCTTGATAGTTGTAGTGGATTCTTATTCAGTACTCCTTTCATTCGATTCAACTAAAGGAGGAAAAAAAATGCTGACAGCTCTATGGTCATTATATCTCTGTAGGGTTCATTCATTTTGATTACTGCTGTTACTCTGATGATTTTCTTGGTATCAGAAACAAAACTGCAGCTCTCTACAGTTCAGCTCACTTTAAGACACCATCACATTGGTATGACTCTCACAAGCTTTGGTTAAAGTCACAGTGACAGCTATTGAGCTTTAACTAGCACTGTTGTTATGCTTGCTATAAATAATTACTTTCATCAGCCCTTTTCTTGACCGTAGATCACTGGAGAATGATGAAGCACATTCCAGGTCTCCACACACATTAGTGCTGACTTACTGCCTCACCTTCTCTGTCTGCATATAAGAACAGTAGAGGGAGAGTTATCCATCCAGGCTTTTATTTCCTTTTACTTTCTGTCTAGTTTTAGAGTTTGACTCTGGTGACTTTGGGGATGGCTCTTGTGCTGTCTTCACGTGAGCAACATTTTAGCAAGGGTCTGTTGGGTAGATTCCCTTGTGCAGCACAGCTTTTTGCACTGCTAAGGCAGCAACGAGAAGCTCTAACAGAGACACAAAGTGCTAGCAGAGTCTCCCAGGACAGGGAAATCTGCACAGCTTGACTCTACCACTGCATATCTGCCTGCCTCCACAAGAGTAGGGGACAGAAAACACTTCAATGACAAGAGAGGACACCCTGGGAACGTGGCAGAGGAGGCTGCTGTCCTTAAGGAACTCCACTGGGGGGATGGAGTAGAACGGTTTTCCAGTAAAAGAAATACTATAGTTTTTAAGAGTTAGATGGGTGAGAGGGCTTACTACATCAGACTTCTTGTTAGAGGCCTTCTCATCTTTACAGTCACATTGTGGATCCACATCCTAAGTTGAGGTTGCAATTCCAGGTAACATACTGTCCCCATTTTCTATACAGTGGGATTGATGGTCATCTGACAGGGCTCAGGAAAAAAAAAAATATCCAGCAAGCATAGTTTCTTCACATTACAGGAAGATCAAATACATACTTATGCCAGTGCAAGAAAAATGTGGGACAAAGCTGGAGATGGGATGGGAACAGAGAGAAAGACAAGGAAAGCAAAGTACATCCAGTGCTACTGTGAAACTGCACCACTGAAGAAATAACTTTATCCTGATTATTTGAGACAGAGTGTAGAGCCAGTATGGGACAATATGTACCAATTATGTACCTCTTATGTACCATAATGGCACTACTGTGCCTTTTTGCCATATAAAAAGTTGGCATACAGAACTAGGTGGGGTTGCCTGCTCTTGTAGGGGACTGGAAAACAACCAAAGCAAAGTATAATGAATTAATTCTATTAAATTAACTTATAAATTCAGCTGTGATCTATTGTATATGGGTCTGTCTTGTTTGTTTGCTTATTTCTGAATTTACGAAATTGTTTCTGTCTTTATTATTTTCACAGAAGATGAATGCAAATAGGATTATTGAAAATTAAAAATATTTGGGGGATTTATTTTTTGTGAAGCAGGTAAGAAATTAATTTCTAACATATGCTTTTCTTGACAGTGTCACTTTAATTTTCTCTTAATAGGTTGGTGGAATGGCTGTTTCCATGACAGCACAGCAAATATATAGTAGGGGCAATGATAAACAGTGATGAATAACAGATCATTAGACTTCAGGGAGAATTCTTCACAATTCTCTTAATGCTTTTTAGATAGAGACAACACATGTCACCACCGTCCATGACACCAAGATAAAAGTTATGCAACTTCCAAAGGCCCTGTGTGCTAAAAGACAACAGTTACTGCCTTTGAAGATAGGTCAAATGCTGGCTTTAAACTATGTTAAAGTACCTCTTCTAAGAGCTAACTTGCTAACTACAATGATGTGCAATACTGAATGTCTGATCCAGCCTTGTCAAACTGGTCGTCAGCCCCTACCAAGCAAGAGTGCTTTAAAGAAGGAAGTAGCTTCTCCTGACCCACTGTCTCAGTCATGCTCTCCAACAAAAGCAAACTCTTACAGAAAGCAAATTTACCCTCAGGTTCACTGCTCTGGGGTTCCCTGTGCAATCTGTGAAAAGGTGCTGGGATCAGTCACTCTGCTGAAAGCCATCAAAGGGGCAGCTCGCGGGGGGAGATGAAAGCCGAGTAAGGGCTGGCTCATGCAAGTAACCCCACTGCCACAAACGGTGCTTAACCACATTCCCCTTTAGTTCAGCCTTGAAACATACACACAGGTGTCAGAAGGAAATCTGTAATTGCCTTTGCACAGAGAAACAGCAGCTGAAACATTGCTGTTTGAAGGAGGCTTGATAGTTCTAGATGCATCCTATGGCAAAGTTAAAATAAACTTATGTTTTGCAAGGATGTAGATAAGCACTGGGGAAAAAAACACATCACTTTCCTCTTTAAATCAATGACAACTTTGTCAAGAACTTAAGGGCAATCTGAGTTTTTTCCTTATTCTCTTGCTTTTTATGATAATTCCCTGTTCTGATGAAACCAGAAAAGGTGGTATTGAACAAAACATTAAATAATAACAATTATCTGCTTGTTTAGAAAATCTGCAGTGCAGGATGAAACAAGAAGGTCATCTGCATGCTCACATATTTTCTGAAAAGTTTTTCTGAAGTCCCTCATATTCTAACTATAAATGATACATTTAAATTTGTTAAGGAGTCAGTTCACACTGCCAAGACAAATACCCAACCTGAGGCAGCTTAAGTTTTGCTCTTCTCTTAACAAAATAACTGGTCTTAAATGGGTCCTCTGGTTTACCTAGATTGCTATCTATCAGATTTTAAGACTATAATTTACCAAACATTTATTTTGGTAACAGTCCAGCCTTCACAGCTTTGCACATGTGACCAATCTCCATTACTCCTTCTCCTACCTATTCCCCAAAGCACAGGTTCTGCTCATTTGTAAGACTACACAGTCAACAAACTGGAGATTTAAACAGAGTGGTTTTTGTCCTTTCTTCTGTTTAAATACACATAAGTTCTCATCTCATTAATTGCTAGCATGTGCAACATCCATATATTTTAGAAAATATCCAGCCATTTTTAAGGATTCTTGTATCCTTCCAAGATATCCAAAGTCAGGCTAAAGGTTATAGCAAAGCACTCAAGTACTATTCCCTTTTTAGGGTTAGACTACTGCCTAGCCCATCAGCTTTTAGAGTTCATTGTTAATTTTTTCCCCCTCCTCAGAAAGAAATATTTTATTAACAGTAATGCTCCATAGGAATTTCTGCTTTGTTTCATATGACTTTAGGGCACTGCATGGCTCCTGAAGAACAAAGTTTGCTTCTGTATTGGTCTAAGACACTCAACAGTTGTTATAAATCACAAGGCTTTCCCTCTGCACTTGAAATGTAAGTGATAACTCTCATGCTTTGGCACCAGAACTTCTGCAGTGGAACACTGTGCAGGCACCAGGGATAATACTGTGTAATAGAAATATGTGGCATTTCTCAACCATTCCCATTATGCAAGGCAGAGTGAAGCACCAGCATGGTGAGCCATCTGTGCTATTGCCAATGATGTTATTAAATCATTCATTAAATTCCACAATTTCATATTAGATAATTTAAATTCTTATTTTGGCATAGTGCATAGAATTCTTCCCCTAGAAATATGAAATCAATATGCAAATGTGTTTGCCCTGTTTTCTAATAAATTTATGTCTGCATTGAGCATCCTTACAAGTGCTGTGGCTCATGTAATTATGCCTTCAGATCTTGATAGTAGAAATAGAGTCTTACTTTATGCCAGATAATTTGATCAGTTTTTAGAACAAGTAAATTCATGTTAAATGATGAATCCATTTCTGCCAACCTCTTCTGCCCGTAAAACACAGTGCCATCCAGAGGTCTGCCCTAACCCCTCTTCCTGCCTCTCTTTCCCTGCAAGGAAAGGTGTTTCCCTCTCACATTTGATGTCACTTAACAGCAGGAATATTTCCCTAGGATCATTTATAGCAAGAACTAACACTGTGGTTTCACTGGTCACCATCCTGGTGTGCACCCATCGTACTGGTTGACCTATTTCTTCTAAGTGAGAGCTAAAGATATTGGTAAGTGGACATCCCTCTAGGCACTGTGCACACACAGAGCCTGCCCTAGAGAGCTCACAGCTCAGGTGAGATGGCAGCTCAACAGACAGGGCTGTTAAACTGGAGAGGGAAATCACAAACTCACAAAATGATTTCACTGAAAATTTACATTGACTACCTGTTTACACATCTGAGAATTGCCATGGAGACACTGGTGAACTCTATGTAGCTCTCTTATGATTTTCATTTAAAGAAGAGCAAAAGCTCCTTTTCCATGTAATTTAATGATGACTTCTAAATGGTACAGCAAACTACCACAGGATAATCACAATTTTCTTGTTTATTTTTGAAGATTTAATAACCTTGCAGATGAGACAGAAAAGCATGTATCTTTAATTCCCTTATGGATGTATAAAATATTCAGCATGAGGTCATCATGAGCAAGGTAATGAAGAAAAGTACCTGACTTCACTGCCACAGCCAATTTGCCAGAAGAAATCCTAACTGTAGGTGCTTTACACAACTGCACATTTCATGAAACTGTCTATGACCTGCAAGTGCACAAGCCCTTATTCTGTTTTGCTGTTGTGCAGTCCCCTTCAGCCTTTTGACTGAAATAAATAACAAACATAACCATGAAGTGGGAGAGAAAGGAGAATAATCACTGGGTAGATTTTATACTTGCTTTCCAAAACCTGCATGTGTTTAATGACAACAGCCTGTAAGATGCCCTATGTCCTTGGCATGCTTCACAAAAGTTTGCCCATGCTCCAGGCTCAGGGAAACAATTGCCTTTCCCAGCAGAGGAGCTTTAAGTCACTTTTTGTGTATCTCTAATGGCATGAAGGAGTTTCTGTGGGGTCCAAGGTCTGTCTACCGCCCCAGTCTAAGTTTGAAAGGTATATATAGCACTAAAAGAACAGTTCACAAGAACTGTATTTTTGTACTTGAAAGGGCTGCAGAGTGCAGTGAAATCCTAAGAGAATAATGTTTTCTTCCTCAGTAGGCTGCACTTCAAAACCCAAGTGTACAATGTCTTCTCCCTCTGCAGAGGCTCCCTGGCATCACAGGGAGCTAGTTTGTGAATGAAGCCTTTCAGAAGAGGCTAAGAACACAGTGCAGCACAAAAGGCACAATGGGTCATGGATTAAAGTTGCTGCAATTATTCTGGAAACTCAAGGTAAACATAAAAATAAAGCAGAGGAAAAAAAAATAAATTCTTCTTTAAGATGAGGCTCTGGTAGCTTCCTGATGAATAATAGGTGACAGTCACGTTGGAGCAAATATTCAGACATTCTTCTATCCAGCCAGAGGACTTTTTTTTTCAACCAGTCCATCTTTACACTTGTTAGTCTTATTTTATAAATTATTGTCCTACTTGTCAGAACCACAGCTGTCTCACAGAGAGTTCCAGGCTGAGTGCTTCTAGCTGGGGAGAAGGGGAGGAAAGAAAGAATGGATGCCAGAAAGGCAGAACAAGACCATTACAGAGATGTGACACAGTGAATTTGTGTGTGATTGTTCTCCAGGCTAGGAACCAAACAATGCTGGCTCTGGGGTTTGCCTCCCACTCCTCAGTGAGAGCAGTAGCAAAGCTCTGGGTGACTCCACTTGCTGAGATGAATTCAGCTCCTACAAGGTAGCATTTTCTTGTCCAGGAATTTTTCATTAATCTTCTGGGGTTCTCTTTTCTTTTAAACATCTCCATTCCGAGAGGATCCTGCTGTGCATGTTGGAGATACAGAAAAGATAGAGAACCATCTGTGAGCATACAATACAGATAGGAAGGCCATGCTGTATGAAAAACGTTCTTTTGACCCATTTTCATCCCTATTTTACCAAGCACAGAAAATTCTCCACTTTTATTTTGTCCACTATCACTAACAATGCTTCATGATATTAATTAGTACTGCAAGTGGTTAAACCTCAGGCTGTTTCACATGTGGATATTAGTTCTGTGGATCTGCAGAGCAACATCTGCCTGTGAATAGATTTTTTAAAATAATAATTAAATTAAACAAAAGAGAAAGTCTAAGCTGAATTTATGGCTAAATGATTAATATCACTCCATGTTTAAGAATTTTTTCCAGCCTATTTTGTTTAATGATTTTAAAGTATGAATATTACATGTCATTCTGCAGTCAATTATTTATGCTGAGGAAACATGGTACTCTCTGTACCCTTTTTGGATTGTAAATGGAAAGGAACATATTTTCTAGACAGTTCCTTCTGAATAGTGATGTCTCACAGAGGCTTCTTTCATCAAAGACTGAATCATCCTCAAGTCAGTTTAAGAAGGCTTGGAGTTCACTGGGAAAACCCTGGTTAGAATAGATCACTCACTGCTGGCCATGTCAGGCTGCCAGCTCTGGGTGGGCTTCAAAGAGCCTTGGCCTCAGAAATCCTTTCCTTCCTGGTGGGAAAACCTTTCACATGAAAGATTAATTAATAATTAAGGTCTATTTCAGAATTTTTGGGAATTTAGAAGAGTTTGCAACTGCCCAGATGGATTTTGAACTGAGCCTAGAATCTGACTAAGCAGAGCTTTGACATTTTGAGCTTTCATTCTGAATTGACACAAAAGCAGTCATCAAATATTGAAATCCTCCAGGAGCTGGAATTATTGTTTTCCACCCAGCTCCAATGATTACTGTTGCCCCTCATTCTGTGAGTTCCTCTAGGCAAGAGCTTTGGCTGAAAAAAACCTGCAGATATTATCTCTGTTATTGTGTCATTTCAGTCACAGAAAGATATGGCTCTCCTGCACCATAAATCCCAGTTAATTACCAAATCCCTGGAGTCAGGTCTTGAGAATTAGACTTCATAGTAAAATGATGGCACTTGAAGAGCCTGAACCATAAGAAATTGAATGAGATATAGGTCCCAGAAAAAAATAAGATTGTTTTAACCAGTAAGACTGCAAGGTCTTGTGGCAACCAGTCCCACTTATAAACTCAGTGTAGCACAGCATTTGGGGAAGCAGAGCAAAGTGTTACAAGCTGCTAACTACACGTGTACTGCTATTAAGTCAAGGAGGCTTCTTCTCTGGGGACAACAAAGCACTAATACAAGGAGTCAGAGAAATCTTTTGCTGAACTAAGCAGAGGGATATGAAAACAACACTTGGTATGACTTCTCTAATTTAGTATATGGTGGGTACATCAGCTGTGATTAGCCCTTTCTGGAGATGAGTTTGGAGATACACTTGAGCAGCCATAGAAACCAGGTGATGCAAAAACCGCTCTGCTGCTGCTGTTAGGCAAAGACAGAAGCAGACCTGGAAGCAGGCTTGGAAGCAGACCTGGATTAGCACCTGGATCTCAAATACTCCCCAGATGCAGAGACACTGGGAACGGCTGAGTCATGGCAGGGCTCTATCCCATTGGTGCCCCAAGGCTCCTCCACTGCTGCCCTGGCAGGGACCCCACCGCCAGGTCTGGCTCTCTGTCTCCTTGCTTTACTCATCCCACCAATCCCTCATCAAGGGAATAATGAGATTGGGCTGACATTTATCTCTGGGAGGTACAAGGTCTCAGCACTTATGCCCATTGCTGCAAGGTAGGGAATAGTCTTGGCTGCCAGGGGAGGGTGAAGGTATTCCCAGCTCTATTTAAGAGCAAGTGGGTCTTCAGGTGCTTGTTCCCCAAACCACTAATTCAGCTCTAAATGATGTAAACACAGCCTGTTGGCAAGAGCATCTCAGATGTCCATATGGGCTGGGCAGAGAGCAGCAAGAGAGAAAGAGACAGAAACATTTCTCATACCTGTAGCTCCTTGCATGTACTCAGTCTTGGACTCCCTGGAAGTCAGCCCAAATTGTGCCTGCAAAACAAACTCCAAAACCTGTGCTACATGTATGAGCTATTCATAAGGAAGTTTGCTGATGTTCCCGATGACATTCTGAGAATTTTTTTATTCCATACAAAAAATTTCATTATTAAATAATTATAAAGAATGAAACAATAAAAATTCATGGTGGTGTATCCTTCTCAGATGAAACTTTCAAAATGACAATTAAAAAAATATTTGAAAGAGCATTTTCAGATACTTTATAACTCCCCATATTTTAACAGGACTGCTTAGGCTGTGTGAAAGTCAGTGCTTACAGAAGCTGTACCATTGCCAGTACACCAACTAGCCATCCTCAGCTAACTCCAGCAGCTGCTGGTGCCATGTAAACATATTTTCAGCTGTTTTCTACATTTCCACAAAGTCCCTTTTACCTTGAAACCTTCCTCTTCTCAGGATTGTCTATGTTTAAACAAAAATATGTTTTCTGACTCCTAACAATGACATCTTAAATAAAATAACTTCCTGTAATTCTGATAGCAGCTACCACCCTTATTTCCATAGCTTTCATCATTCACCTTTAATCCTCTTTCTTTCTTGCTTGCCATTATTTGTCTTTGCCTTTATTCTTTCTGATCACTATTGTTATCCAATTTCCTTTCTTCTTTCATCTTTCCCTAACTCCCACTGCATTTGTGTCCTGTCATTTTATGATTTTGTTTTTACTCCCCACATAGCTTTCTATCAAATATAGAACTTTGTAACTGACTTTACCTTCATCTTCCTACCTTTTTTCCCTTTTTTTTAGTCATGCTCTAAGGATCAGACAAAGCAATGCAGGCAGTTGCAGACTTTTCTCACACAAAATCCACAGGGCACAACTGCTCAGTCTCTTTCCTTGATGAATGGAAGAGCAGCCCTTGGCTTCATTTGTTATTCATATTAGGCTGAAGGCCCTGGGGGATAACAAATCTCTCTTACATTGGAACAGGCTCCCCAGGGAAGTGGCCACAGCACCAAGCCTGCCAGAGTTCAAGAAGCATCTGGACAATGCTCTCGGGCACACAGTGTGATTCTTGGGGTGTCTGTGCAGGGCCAGGAGCAGGACTTTGGTGATCCTAGTGGGTCCCTTCCAGCTGAGATCACTCTATGATTATCTGCAGTGTGCAGTGCCTGGAATGTGGGGGCTCTGACTGTAAATGAGGTAGGTGCTATCCTAGTAATAACATCAGGATCTGGGGTCTGGCCTCACTGTCAGGCTTTGGCTCACTTGAGTCATGTGGGAAGAGTTGGAGGAGGCACCTGTGCTACATGGGCTTATCAAGCATTTATTTATTCTTTTACTTAGACTATTAAAAGTAAAGGGGAAAGTGAGGTAAGAAAATGCCCATGACTTAAAATTCTTTGCCATGCATTTGAATAGCGGCAAAGTAATGATCAGAAATCAAAGTTTCCACCACCAGTCTAGCAAAAACAGAACCAAGGAAACCCAAAATCTCTTCAGAGATTACTCCATCCCAAGAATCATTTAGTCTAACATGGCGTCCATCACATGACCTCATGGTATATAAAAAAGAAAAGGTCAGAGGTGAATAAGATTTTTTTTTCAGTTTCTCCCTCAAAATTTCCATATCTGGGATGTACCTGTCTTACTTAGTTAAATTTGGTATTTTAGACCACTTGGCAGCATATGACATGCAGCCATTTCTGAGGGGAAGGATTGTTCCCATGCCAGCAATTACCCAAAACAGAATAAATCTTCTGAATATATGAGGGAATTCCACTTTCTCCTTTTTCTCTTCCCTGAGGGGAATTGTCTTCAAAGTTCAGAGGTACACTCTCAAACAGATCAGAAGTTAATATTTAATACACTTCATTTGGGATTCAAGAAAATGGAAAATGGGTCATCAGCTTTAACTGCAATTCTGAAAATTTCCATGATACCAAGTTACTTAGCTGAAGCTCTGGAACACAGCTGTATTTTAGTTGTCAAGCAAGGCCAATCTGAATGATGTCTTATGCAGCTCCAAGAAAAATAGATCCTGTCCTTCTCTTGAGAGAAACTTGTCCTGACAGAGGTGTCAGGGACAATCTACTTCACTCAATTCAGGAGTCAGCTCTTTATCCCTGAAGTCGTTTGCTCAGTGGAGACAGACAACTCCAAGATGTTTCTCGAGAAAATTGCGCTCACAGACTGTGAGATTGGCGACAGACCTGTCCTAAAATACTCACATTTGGGATGAAATCCCACTCCCCTTTACATGAATCATTCTTTGGGCTTAAATAGCTAATGTCAGCAAGGCTCAGACCTGGAAGACCTGAAGAAAGGGTCCATGCTGGATTGCACTCATGGACTAAGCTTGTTATCCAAACATACAGGACCACAGGCTCCCCTGAACTTGCAATCCTCAGTCACTCTTCTCTGCCATTCTTGTTCTTGTTCTTGCTGCAACTCTCCTTCCTCTGTGCCACTGTCTCAAAGGAGGAGTGTTTGATTTCAGACAGGTTGGGTTTCAGGGGCTCAGGTTGCAGAATTGCTCAGGGAATTACACAGAATGAAGAATCTCCCTCTTTGTGCTAGTGAGCACCTACTCCGTAACCCTCACTCATACACTTCCAGTAGCTGTAGCAGAACAGAACTACACAAAAAGGTGTAGAAATCCACCACCCAAATACACTCATGTACCTCCAGGCTTGCCTGCTCATAAAACATATGGCTTTATTTTGACCCAAGTTGTCTTAAAACATTTATAAGAGTTTCAGGCGCTCGTGTCAAGCGCACAAATTGATCAGCTGAGTTAGGCAGGCAGTCTCCCTCTGCAGCTGTGTAAATGAGAAGGCATCTCCTTGAGAAGCTATCCCAGACATAGAAGCACTGTTTGCCATATCGTTGATGAGAGCTATCCTTAGGATGCACGCAGTGATGAACCCCTGCAGAGGGGGGAAGCAGCCAGGGCAACACACCCAAGGGCTAAGCACAGGCACACCTTGGCCCCAGTGTCTGTGGGTCAGAGCTGCTGGGCTCTTGTCTTGGAAGAGGGCGGCTTGCAGGCATGGTGGGATGGGGAGCATGTGAAGAGGAACAGCTGCTGGCCTGTCTTCCGATCTGGAGAGCACACTTCACTTCAGAGTGCTCATTAGGAGGAGCTACAGCTTCTTCTGTCAGCTTGGCAAATCTGCTTTCACTCAGACTGCACATTCGATACATTTATTTGTCCTGTAATGAATAGCAATTTAAACTCCTTGTGGGAATTTTGTCCTGTAAAGTGGTCCTACTGCAAGGGGTGTAAGCATGGAAAACATCTCTCTGCATTTGTGTTTGTGCAACACCAAGCACCAGAGTGTTTTCAGGCTGGAAGTAGGGTTCTTGGCCCTGCAATAATGAAAACAAAATTGACATTATTTGTTTTCTGGTAGTGCCTCTAGGCCTCAATCAAAAATGACACAAGACAACAGATGGATGCAAGTACACGGGGGAAGCACAAGACAAAACATTTATTCATTTAGTGAGCGTCGGCCACAGTGCACCAGCTGCTTAGGTATTAAATATTTTGTAGGCATCATTGCATAGATATAAAAATCATGATAATTGTTGGTATAACCTAGCCTATATGAGAGACAGAAAGGGTTTTTTAGACTATTGTATCATGGGAATGGAAAATGTGGCCATTAAAAGCAAACATTTCTGTAAGTATAAGCATTCAGTCATTCTTCAGCTAATGCAAACATTGCATTATCCTAGATTGTGTTGAAGCTGATAGTCATGTTCTCATTAAAAAGCTGATAAATATCATATTAGAATTTTCTGACTAGTTTGTCTGCAGTACACAACTGGTTATACTGTCAATGTTGGCTAATTTTACATCTGTTCATATATTTAAACTGTTTTGAAAAGAAAACTTACCCCTTCCAAAAACACCCCTAAGCATATTAAAGTGTCACTGGTAAATGAAACACATAAGAAGGAAAAGCAGATAACAAATTTCATTGCAGACATTAGAATGATATCTTAAAGATGGACTTAAGAAAATATAGAGCATGTGATTTTAGATTTTATGATTTCTACCAATATTTTATTGACTGTTTTTGAAGCCTGATTCAAACAGAAAAATATTAGGCCCCAAACTTATTGCTCATCAACCCCTTAAATGGCTTGGTTGTTTTGCCAAGAAATTTCCAATGAATTTTCTTTTTTCAGTTGGAAAAATCAAAAGTGCAATTTTTCAGGGCAATGTTCCAAGATTGATTAAATTCTGCACAGGGTTATTTTCTCAGACATTTAATTTTATTTCTGCTGCAGTCACAGGAGAAGAGTTAGGCATACCTGATTTCTACAATTCTTTTCATGTCAGAGGTCCAATGCTCATGCTGTGGGTGGCCCATAAGGTATGACTATCGTGTACTATTCTCACTTCCAAAAGTTAAGCTGAAAGATGCTTCCTTAATATGAAAAGGCAAGGATATTTAGTCCCAATCCATTTATGTCTAAAGCAAATGCATTTTCCCAGGTGATTTTGCTGCCCATTGTTTTTTTTGGGTTTTTTTTTGGTTTTGTTTTTTTTTTGGTTTTTTTTTTTTTTTTAAGCTTAAAAACTCTGTTTACTTGCTCTCAAATTTTATAACTAACTGTTTTCATCTAAGATAGTTTTTGTTGTCTTCATTTTCATTTTTAAGGGACAGAAAATATTAATGGAAATTCTTCCCCTTAACTTTTCAAGGACAACCTAAAGCAATTTTACAAAAAGCACATGAAGCAAGTGAAAACATGTGGAGGAAGGAGCTTATGCATACAGCACATGGTATGCTTCTCCAACATACATGACATTTATTCATAGTTCCAGCTATTGCTTTATATTTCTCTCTTTCTTTCTTTCTTTCTCTCTTCCTTTCTTTCTTTTTCTTCTTCTTGGGAAAGGGAAGAATGACAATTCTGAGTTCATTGTTTCCATGTGTGTCAAATAGTCTGGAACATATTCCCAACTAATATAACTAACCACCAACTCCAGAGAAGATATTCCAGATAAGGCAGCAGAATTTTAATCTTTCCAAACACTAGGGAAACATGACATGAGATTTGGAACTGCTTATGGCTGCTTTGTCTCATCAATAAACAATAACTATCTTTGGGGTGCTCATTATGTTTTGACAGCTGACAAAATCTGTAAAGTACAATTCCCAGGTATATGGAGCATGTGAGATTCAGATGTACTTTTTCTGTACAAAAATCACACACAGCAAAATTTGCCACGCACTCCTTAATATTTTCCATAGCTCTTTTTCCCTCTGCAAGTGACTCTTGTCAGGACAAATGGAAATAGAAAGAACTTTGACTTGGTCCCAAGTGACAGAATGTTTCATAGTGAGTATGCAATTATAAAGTATTTAATGCACTTGAAAGTGAACATATATTACAATAATATTTTTTTCTAAATAGGTATTTTTTAGATTCTTGACCTTCAGTGGATTTAATATGTACTTTGGAAAGGCTAAAAGTTGGAATATCTCTAACCACACCTCTTAAAGCTTGTCCCATCTCTTATTCTGGTTGACATCTAGACTAAATTACCCAACACAGGGCCAATGCCCATCCTTGAATAAATTCTCATCATGGTACTTAATCTAGTTTTTAGAAACATTTATATAGACAACTGCATTCCCCAGTGGTGCAAAATAAAAGTTGCATACATTTGCCTCTAATTAAATTCTGGGATTTTGGTGGATGGAGTTAATCACTTGAATTTCAGTCTCATATTTACATTGTCAGCACCTGTCCTATGGAATTGCAGCCTTGTGCACACCAAGCAGTCCAAAATCTTCCCCTCATGGACTAAGAAAAATTTTAGAATTTTGTACATCTTCTGGATTCTTGACAATCTAAGATTTTTTTTGCTCTTAAGAGGCCATTGAGATGGTCAGAGTAACCTCTTAAGACTCCTCCTGCCCATGGTAAACTCTTCCTACCATAAGGAAGCTGAAATCTCCTTCAGCAATGAGATGCAGTTTAGATTACCACAAGGGGTCAGTAGAAATCAGTGAGAAATATTCCCTCCTTCTCCCCCCCCAGAAACTATGAAACGCTCACAGCCACTATGTCATTCCCTGTTAATTTCAGGAATCCAGTCAGGGAAAACCAGACATGATTTTTTTTTTCCTTTATAACCAGACAGCTTTCCCCACTAACATATATGAGTGGTTTTCTGTATATATATTATATTATATATATTATAAAGAAGTTTGCTTTTGATCAAAGCTAGCTGGAGTTCAAAATCTGGGATTCAATAATTTTTCCAGGATAATTTTTTCTCTGTATTTGTTCACAAGGTTTGTTAAAATGAGTGCTTCACCCTGGCACAGATTCATGATCAGGAAGCAAAATTTTTGTTTCTTCCAAATGAGATTTTAAAGAATTATTCTTTCTTTCTAAGTTAATAAGATTGAATTTAAAATAAATCTTAAATTAAATCAAATCATATGTCCCTGCAACTAAGCAAGTAGTTGAGAGCAGTTGCATGTATTTTCTCTCCAAATGCTTATGTAACTCTATTTTATTCATGACTGCCCCATGAACATCATTCATCACACTTGCACTGGTCTCTCTGTATCACATTCCTTTCATTCCAAAGGATGCTGGGGAAAAAATTTTGATTTGAAGTTTGATTCTCTGTCACTTCTGTGACAAAACTGAACACGTAGGGAGCATTCCAGTCATAAATGACAGCAAATTAAGGACCTGCCTACACCACAGTGGGAACCTGCATCTCATAAACTTTACCAAATGCCATCTGACCATTTTCCTTCGGGCAAGTAGCAGGTCAAGCTGGTGTCAGTTAATCTTATACTGCAGTGGTACACTAGGTAGTGTTCATGGAGCCCTTGAAATTCCTCTCACCTTTTCTTGCTGTAGCCATTCATCCTGAGCAGTCCAGACATAATGCAGGGAAATAAATTTGGAAATATTCAGATTTTAATTTATTGCAGACACACAGGAAAAGGCTCAAAATACTGCTAAAAAAGAAGCCCAGTGGTTGAAGCTGTCAGGGAATTATGGGTTTGTAGAGTCATTTGCTGGAAGTATTATTGTACTTTGGTTCATTTATTTGACATAGACAGAATAAGTGGTAGGAAATTAAACTAGATGGGGAATTTTGCCTCCAACAAATCACAGTTTGGCCAGGTTAGAAAAAAATTTCCATTGGTATCACTGTGCATTGTTCAGAGCTGGTGTACAATGAATGTGTGTTCAGTGTATTGTGCAGAGAGAGTATGCAGAGTGAAAAAGGCTGATTTTTTATTGCATATTGCAAAACCAAAGCAACATCACTCTTTTAACCCAGGCAGTGTCATTCCCTAAGCCTCTTGTGGCTAATATGTGCAGCAAGAAGAGGCTCTGAAACACCATTTTTCTTTTACAACACTTGCAATTCATTATGACTGTAAAATGCATGCTCATCAAAAACAGCTTAAAAAAACTAATTGCAGCTTAAGACATAAGAAGCAGTGGATTTACAGCTGCATTCTGTTTAGTGCAGTTAATGTTGTGGGAAATCCTGCTAAAAATGTAGCAGAAACTGGTCCCAATCTATGTTGGAGGTAAAAAGTGCAAGTTCCTGCCATGTGCAGTGCGAGAGGCTGATCAGGAAATGGCAGATGGAAATGGGATTGTGGCTCTGGGATGCTGGTTGCACACACTGCATTCAGCTAAAGCCTGAGAGAAATCACCTCCCTCCCTGTTCCCACGGGAACCTGGAGAGTCACCTCTGTGGATGGTAGCAAAGGAAAAGTGGAAATGAAATCAGGAGGCTCACAGCTATTGGTGGTGAGGAAGTGCTGTGTCTGCTCCTTGTCATCAAGAGATGTGCACAGACAAAGGAGGTTATGTCTCAAATTCAGAAGATGCTAAAATGTTTTTTTTATTTTTAATTTATAAGAGAAAATATGATTTTTTTTTTTTTTTATTATGATGTCCTGGAAAACTCAAACCCAGATTTTTTGGGCACCAGAACTCATTTCCTCCACTGTGCAGAATGTCATTCTTACTTGTTTGTGAAGATCCGAGCAAAGTCATAGGGCTCAAAAAGCTTTGTGAGGAATGGCTGTGTCTGGAGGACCAAAGTGAGACTGGACCCTTGATGTGCTACCTGCTGTAAATAAATATTGGAAGTGGACTGAAATAAATAAATATATGGACTGAATAACCATGGTGGAGATCAACTATCACCTTGCCGAGCCAAGATACAGCTAAATGGCTTGCCTCAAGTCACATCAGAGCTTGAAACTGAACTTCAGCATCCTGAATCTCCTTTCTGCCTCTTAAACATCCTGTCTTTATCTACTCACTCCTGCAGTCATGATCCCAGCTGCAGATGTGGCCTGACAGATGCACCTGACTGAGGAGGGACTTTGTGCCAGTGTCCTCGGGAGGGAAGGTGGAAGGGGAGATCTGGATTGGAGCTCCAGGCGCTCAGAAAAGAGCTCAGCTTGAAAGCTTCAGAGGAGCTGTGAGGTGAGGGAAAAAAAAAAAAGAAAAGTTTATACTCAGTAGGGGGGGGAAAAAGGAAACTCTCTTGATAAATACAAACTCAAGACATATTTAGAAGCTGGGTATGCAAGCTGAATTTTCCCTGGGGCTAATTGCTGTAATGGCATGTTAAATAAATCCTTTCTAAACTTGGCTCTGCCACATGAATGCTGTTTAAATAACTCAGTGCTCATGGACAAATTATCAAAAGTGTTAGGCAAAAACAGGCTTTTATTTAACTGGAATTGAAATACATGGTGGGGTTTTTTCCATCTAGTTATTGTGACCATCACAAATCAGATTTTTTTTTTGCCTTTTAATCTTGGGGCTTCCCCTCCTTTTGCTGTCCTGGTTAACCACAAATACAACACATGCTTTTCTTCTTTGCTGTTTTGTACTGTTCCATGGCAGACATAGGAATGTTCTTTCTCTTTTATTGAGCAGTTGGTAACTCCTGGGCCTTTCCTTTTCCATTGTGCTTGCTCAAGACAAGGCAAAACTGCTGGGAAGTGGAAGATATTTATGAAATGATAGTCTCCATGGCCAAGCTTCTTGAGTAAGGGTACTTCAGCTGATAAGTTAGAACAGTCTGTGCCCCAATTAAGTCTGAATGATAGTGATCCATTCTGAGAAAAATATAAAAGAAAAAACCAGAGGAGTAGAGGATATTTCTGCAATCTAAAATTCTGAAATCTGGAAAGTTTCTCTCTTTCTGGGTATATAGAAATAGCTAGATTTCTATATACAAATTTATATGTATATAATTAATTAATAATTAATAATATAATTAATATAATTATAAACATTAGCTTATCATTTTAGATATATGTGCAATAAATAAATTTACACTATGTTTATCTATTACGTATTCATGCATATTTACATATTCTATAGAAATATAGAAAAAAATAGATTATCAGTCAAAAATTTCCTGTCATGCTTATTGTAGTGTAAAACTACTCTAAAAAAGAGTGCAAAGGCTCAAATGGCTGGTTGCACCTGAGGACTAACAGACTGCTAATGGAATTTTATAATCTTTTGAAAGACTTCCCTAGTCAATGAAATGATAAGAATGACCACCCTAATTGGAGAACCCGAAGTGTCAGTTTGTGCTGGGTTGCAATACAGGATGTGACCAGAAATGTGTATTCTATCACCATCTGTTGAAGCTGGGTGGGGCAGTGATTCCTTATCTCCATGGCACACATTATCTGCTAATGGGCCATCTTTAAACCAGGTGGGGCAATCATCTTTATCTTTTCCACAGCCCATCCTCCCTCCAGGAAGATACCATCTGCTGCTGGGCCATTCAGTCCCACTGTGTGACTGATAAAATTACATCATCCCATGGGAGATGCTCCAGCCAGGGGGAACAGCCAAGCCTTTCCTACCTAGATAAAAACTGTTGGACAGCAAGTTACCCTTCTTTCCACTGGATTCCAGAGGAAAACTGGACCTTTCCACATCATCCCTGGACCTTCAGAGGAAAACTGCACCTCCTAAAGGAGCACTGCTTCAGCTGAACCACATCTGTCACTGCAGGGGGATGCAGCCACCATTTAATGGGACTGCTACCAACACACTGACTGACTGACAGGGTGTCAGGCTGTATTCTGACTCTGTCAGTGTTTTGGGATTGTTCTTTGTAATACTGTATTTCTATTTTAATTTTCCTAGTAAAAAACTGTTATTCCTATTCCTATATCTTTGCCCAAGAGCTCCTTAATTTCAAAATTATAATAATTTGGAGAGAGGGGATTTATATTCTCCATTTCAAAGAGAAGCTTCTGCCTTTATTGGCAGATAACTGTCCTTCAAACCAGGACACAGTTGCAAAAACACCCCATAAAAGGAGGTGCTTTGTACTGGTTCACCCCTATTCCTTACCTGTTTGGTGGTCACTAGCTTTGCTGGAAAGCAGTGGAGTCACCAATTAAAGCATGTGCACTTAGGAGTCCTTGAAATTGGTAAGATGGAGAACCTCTTCTAATATTCACCCTCATGATCAGACATAATGCAGTCACAGAATATCTCAAGTTGGAAGGACCCATAAGGATCACCAGGTCAAATCCCTACTCCTCACAGCACTACCTCACACTAAACCATGAGAATGAGTATTCTCCAGACAGGTTTGATGCCACTTCACACAGAAGAAACCTTGCAGATTCACATCTTTTAGTGTTCATCGTTTTTAGTGTTCAAAAATTCACATCTTACAGTGTTTATTTAAGTAAGTATAAGGTAAAATTAGGAATGTATACATCCACAATGTGAAAAAGTAAGTTATTTTCTTGGTGGTTTTTCATCTGGGAACATACACAACACTTTATTTAATTATTTTGATAAAATATTTCCTTCAAGTGCTTTCAGAAGACAGGAGAAATAAAAGTATATGATTCTTCTAAGCCTTAGAATAATGTGTTTACCTATCAAGGAATCTCTTTTATGGAAATCAATATATTTTCATTTCATCTGGGAAAAAACAATATTAGACACTTGTTGGTTCTTGGCTTTCTTAACACTCATTTGCAAAGAGAAACAAAAAATTTTACAGCAGCTTCCAAGAAAGCATATATTAGATCTTAATACTTAACTGCATTTCCTCACAGGCATTGATTTGCTGCTGTTATTGTTGTGACTGCATCCAGGTGGTCATATAGTTTGAAGGAAATATGCAATTAAGTTGATATCACTAAACTGTACTTGGAATATTTGTGCCTGGCTAGGTGTCAGACTGAAAAGCAAATCATTTGATTTTTCTTCAGAAATGGGAAATTCATTTCCCTCTTATGAACATCTTGACTGCTAAAAACCATCAGGAGTGATAGAGAGGGAGGTACCATGGGGCCAGCAGAGTGGTAGACATCCTCATTTAGATTCCCACGCACGTTCCAGGAAACTGCCATTATCCCAGGCATGGTTTGGGCTGGGTTGGGGGAATGAAAGGTATGTGAGGCAGAGGAGCTGGGGCAAGGCATTGTACAGCTCTGAACGTGCTCCTCAAAGTGCTTCCCACTTCCCACTTCCCACTTCCACCAGGAGTCTGGGCTCTCTGAACCAGAGGGCCAGGTCCCTTGACAAAATGAGCTATAGAAACAACTTTCTATTCCTCCTGCCCAGAGGCTGATGCAGTCAGTGGATAATTGGTTGTACAAGTACTTTCACCAGGAACTGGATATAAAGAACTGGAACACGCAGAAACTGGATATAAAGTATTGATGAAAGCTTTCTTTCACAAACCATTTTTCTGTCTGAAAAATATCTTCCTCTAAACATGCCCAGCCAGCTCCATTGTGTATTTGTTAAAGATGTGAATGCATATGCTTTTTCGTTTTATTATTATCAGATTTATCTCTCTGTTGACCTTTATTCTGTGTCTGTTCTAATATCAGACTTGCAAAGACCATGTGATGTGAATATTTAAGTATCTTACCTAGAGTGCACTAAAAGAGCCTGAATTTCAGAAATCTGGGGCTGTGGTTTTCCAACATCAGCCTCATTTAGAAGTTTTGCAGTCCATTTGAGCTTTCAGGCAACGAGTCACTCCATCCATTTTTACACAGGTTGCAGCAAGGACATGAATTTTAACTTTCTCTAAATATCCCTGTGGATTTTAATTGCAGAGTAATAGGATGGGATATTCTTTCTTCTGAAAGGTTTGTTCTTACACATCAGCTTTGATCACAGTCATCAGAAGTCCTGCCAAAGAAACAATCACTGAAACCAGGCCTTAGCTCTGTGGTCTCTGGACAAAAACCTGCTCAGGTGCAGGTTATGGCACCTTGTCTTTCACCTGCTGCTACAGGGAATCTGTGCCCACACTGAAGAGGACCAGCTTTGTGCAGAACAAAGCTCATTGAAAATTCCCGTGTTTTGCTCTTCCTGTGGGACCATGACCCTGCTGATGGAACATGCTCTGCAGTGCCTGGACACTGCACAGTCCGAGAGCAGGGATGGGTTACACTGCCTTGGAACAGCCCTCATCAGCTCCTGGCTGCAGCTGCAGTGTCCCATGCCAAAACTGTGTAGGGGCAGCAGCAGGGGATGAGGTACCACTGTGCAGAGAAGAGAGGTCAGTCACTGCTGCCATGGGGCTGGGGGCACTGAGACCGTGTGTGCAGAGAGCAGGAGCACATCACACTTCCTGGCAGGGCTTCAACCCGACAGCTCACTTTACCCAAGAGAAAACTATGCCAGATTCTGGCCTTTGAAGATTTAGGTAAGCTTCTTTTTTCAGGCAAAAAAGGGTTGCCAACTGGGATTTTTCACGAGTTGACTGCTTTTCAAAAATCTTTGTGAAGGGGCTTGGTTAAGGGCATTGCTGGGGGAAACCAATTATAATTTTTAAATATGTTAGACTTAAATAAACATTTAATTAAAATAAGACCAGCTTTTTCAGCCATTGCCTGCATTCTCCTGTTTGTAGAGTTGGGGAGTTCTGGGGAATTCCTGATACTACATATTTTTTGAGAGCATCAGCAAACTTCTCAAACTAACCTTCAATACTTCCTTTCCTTTCTCTTCCCTCCCTCCCAACCCTTTTCCGTAGACACTTTAACCTACTTTTTAGTCTTTCATCTTTCAGTTTTCCCCTATTTCTTGCAATATCAAATTTTCTTCTAACATCTGCCTCCTTGCCCATTGCTCCCTGCTCCCCTTTCCATGCATTTTCTCCTCCAGTTTAACTGAACCTCACCACAAGCCATGTTATCTCCATAACAGCCCCTTCCTAACGATGGAAGAAAATACCCTGGGACATCAGTTTTCAGCAACTGGGAGCCAGGAGGGTGTAGATGATATGGCTTTTCATCTCCCACCTCAATCTGTATTATACTTCTTCAAAAGTCTGCCTACCTTTGGTGGCACCAAGAAATGTAGCTGGGCTAGCAAGAGGAAGAATGAGAAAAGATGATTTCATCACCTGAGCAGCTCTAAACCACTGTATTTATTTATGGCACTATCAGCATTGTTACCACCACAGAGAGTGCTACATTAGATGCTGAGTGTGAGCCTTTGCACTTATTAAAACCTATAAATATCCTTGATAAAAGCAAAGGGAAAATATTTGCCACAAGAGAATTTTCTTTAAAAATCATCCAACTGATTTTAGTTTGACCCAGGTTGAAAGTTCCCTCACCTGCCAAAATAATTTAATTCCAAATTGTCCTGCTCTTTTTTTTTTATCGTTTGCTTTTTCCCACTCTTCTTCAGTGACTTCCAGTGCTTAAATGTGCCTGCTTGATAGGACACAATTAAGGAGAACACCATACAACATTGAAATAAACTTTAAACAGTACTTTTGTCTCTATTTTGCTGAGAGACAAACATGATATTGTGCAGCAGCTTTACCCTGGTTGCTATTGGACTGTCCTGATTTTGTCTGGAATTGAGTTAACTTTCCTCCTAGCAATGTGCTTTGGATTCAGTATGAGAATAATGTTGATAAAACACTGATGTTTTAGTTGCTGCTAAACAGCAACAACTGTTAGGAACTGGCTGGATAGCTGGGCCCAGAGAGTGGTGAATGGAGCTGCATCCAGCTGGGATCAGGCACCAGTGGTGTCCCCTGGGGTCTGTGCTGGGGCCAGTCCTGTTCAATATTATTATTGATGATGTGGATGAGTGTATTGAGTCCTTCATTAGCAAATTTGCAGATGACACTAAGCTGGGAGCTTGTGTTGATCTGCTGGAAGGCAGGAGGGCTCTGCAGAGAGACCTGGAGTGGTTGGATGGATGGGCAGAGTCCAATGGGATGAAGTTTAACAAGTCCAAATGCCAAGTCCTGCATTTTGGCCACAATAAGCCCCTGCAGTGTTACAGGCTGGGGATGGTGTGGCTGCACAGTGCCCAGGCAGGAGGGGGTCCACACCCAACTGCACATGAGCCAGCTGTGTGCCCTGGTGGCCAAGAAGGCCAATGGCCCCTGGCCTGTGTCAGGAATGGTGTGGCCAGCAGGAGCAGGGAGCTCATTCTTCCCCTGTACTGGCACTGGTGAGGTCACACCCTGAGTGCTGTGTCCAGTCCTGTCCCCTCAGCTCAGGAAGGACATTGAGACACTTGAGCACATCCAGAGGAGGGAACAAGGCTGGTGAGGGGCTGGAACACAAACCCTGTGAGGAACTGAGGGAGCTGGGGGTGTTCAGCCTGGAGGAAAGGAGACTCAGGGGTGACCTTATCACTCTCCACAACTCCCTGAAAGGTGTTTGTAGTCAGCTGGGGTTGGTCTCTTCCACCAGGCAGGAACTGACAGAACCAGAGGACACAGTCTTATGCTGTGCCAGGGGAAAATTAGGCTGGATTTTAGGAAAATGTTTTTCACAGAAAGCGTGATAAAGTACTGGAATGCTCTGCCCAGGGAGGTGGTGGAGTCACCATCCCTGGATGTGTTTAAAAAAAGACTGGATGTGGCACTTGGTGCCATGTCTAGTTGAGATGTTAGAGCATGGGTTGGACTGGATGACCTTGAAGGTCTTTTCCAACCAGTCATTCTGTGAATTTTGTGAATTCTGTGGGTACTTACCCTAAGTCAAGGAGTGTTCAGTTTCCCAGCCTCTGCCATGAGCAGGTGTGCAAGAAGATGGGAGGAGCACGGGCAGAACTGGTGACCTCAGCTGGCCAGGGGGATGTTTCACAGTACAGGACATTTTGCTCAGAACCTAAACTGGGCTGGGGGTGGCAGTGGGGCTGGTTGCTACTGGGAGACAGGCTGGGCATCGGTCAGTGGGTGGTGAGCAGCTTTATTGTGTGTCACTTGGTTCTCTCTCTTCATTTCAATTGCTGGTTTTGTTCTATTTTACTCTATTTCAATTATTAAATTGTTCTTATCTAAGCCTGTGTGTTTTACTTTTTTCTGAATCTCCTGCTCACCTCACCAGGGTAAGGGGGGAGTGCAAGATGTTTCATTGCCAATGGAATTAAACCACAACAGAGAGAGGCATTGACACAACAAACCATCCTAATTTTTTACATGGCTTCAACAACACACAAAAGTGCAGCTTAGTAAACATGGGAAGTAAATATATATGTTTACCAACTGCAAACAAATAATCAAAGCATAGCTTTAGCCTTTCCCACAATTTAGAGTTATGGCATTATTTGCAAAATAAAAATTAATATCTAAAATAACCCAATGAAAAGCTTTCTATTGAAAAGAATGAGAATAAATTCTTATACACAACTCTCATGCACATTTCTGCTCAGATTTGTCTTTCTTTGGCTCCACCCTAAGCATAAAATATTTTCCCCCTATTTTAAAGTATTCAAAATGTACAAAAAGTCCTGTATACTTTGCCTGTCAACCTTAACTTCTAGGCTTTCCTAACTTTTAAATGTTTGCTCTCATAAATGTAGTTTACCACCAATCTCAGCATTCTTATCCTTGTACTGTAATTAAGGTTTTGGAGACATTTTGCTTTACATCTGTGGGTATTCTGTGAACTATCACTTTTTCACTTGTCAATTCGTTCTTAAAAGCAGAAGTTCTTTTTAAATTTTCATAATGTAGAAAAGTTCTTCAGGGAGATTTAGCAGGAGGATTCAGTGGCAGTCTAAATTAATCTGGATCAGGTGAGAAAATGTTTTCAGAGTCACACCATGAATGCCAGCTTGCTTACAAATTCTGTTTCAGCTGTAAGCAGACTGCTCAGACTAGAGGCATTTCAAAAGCAGAGGAAACATTTAGATCCTACTAAAGCTAAACAATTTCTAGGCATCAAGAAAAAAATGTAAAATCACATTCAAAGTGACAGGTTCGTCTGCCAGTTAAAATTCTTGAATAGAACTGGAAAGAAAAGCCTGGGTGGAGATCACATACAATGTTGTTTGTGTCATGGATTTGATAATGGTGCTCTGAATTTTGGAAAGCTAATAGTTGCTAGATTGGAGGTTTGGCTGCAGGCATAGTTCTCTTCATTTTCACACAAACAGAAAAATTCTGTAAAAAACCCAACTTGATGATAAGTTTTTAGGAGATCTATGTTTAGCTATAATTAAAAAACCCCAAAATATTATATTTCCCATTAATCTTTTCCACACCACAAGACAAATACTACCAGTTTCTACATAACTCCTGTCTTCTGATAAGGATTAAATTGTGCCATCTGTTAAAATACAAAATGTAGCATAATTTAAAAACTAATATAAAAAAAGACAGGAAGCATAACTCCTGTTTTTCAGTTTCAAAGGTAAATTGATCTATAATCAATCCAGGAATTTTAGTCTCTTTCAGTTTTTAAATCGTTTCAATTCTCTCTGCTTTCTAGACCCATTAAAATACAGATTCAGTGTTCTATAAATGGAATTAAATTATTCATTATTCCTATTAATATACATATGTATTACCTTGAATTGAACACTGGTTATTGCATAGTTCAGACAAATCACTAAATATTTAATATATTATACTACTTTTTCACCTATGGAAAAAAATCCAAAGCATGGCATTTACCAAACTACAGAAATTTGATACACTAAGCATGTCTGAAAGAGTCTGCCCTGTCTGATCAAATCATCAAACTAATGATGCAACCATGTAAAATGTCTCCTTCTAGTTAAAATTTTCATCATAACTTAATAGGCATTTTATATGTCATGTACATCATTTAGAGGAGATAATTTCCATACAAGCTATGAAAAAAAAAAACCCAAACCATTTATCTTTTATTTAGTTACACAGGTCTTCATCTCCTGTCTACTTCTTGCTACTAAGAATTCATGTATGTGAGTAAAGAATAGCATCCTTGCCCTATTTTTAAGACTCTAAACATCTTCCCCAATACAAGGAATTAATAGCCAGTGGGATTTGCTATATCTTGAAATATGAATAAAGACACAAAGCTTTATCTGAGAAATTAGACCTCATATGCCATATGTTTTCCAGATTTTTATATCTTTTTATTTTGTTAGAAAAGTTCAGAGAATATTATACCCATCTCTGAGGATGTGTTTTGCTTAGCTCTTAAGCGTCTGCATTCATATTTCACTTACAGCATTTCCAAAAATACATCTTTCAGCAACCTGAGAGCTAAAGCAGAGGGGTGGCTCCAAGAATGGGAGTATGGGAGTTTTCTTTTACTACCCCATAACTGCATTTCAGCTCTCACCAGTCAGGGGATACCCCTCCAGCTCACCCCACCCCCAACATTTTTGATGGGTCTTGCATAATTGTAAATGATACTACTGTTTGTGAAACCAGACTTAGATGGTAAACTCTGTGTTCTGAACTACAGAACTGCCTTTATCTATTAAAAGGTCCACTGGGTTGTCAAACCACTAAACTTGTGCTAAATTCTGACTGCTGGCAGAAAGGCATCTCAGTCAATGCTCCTGTGACTCTAAGATTTTGTCCTTAAAAGAAAAGGTGATGTGGCTAAGTTTTGTCTTAGGCATATGCAGTAGTGGCAGATGTTCTTGGCAATTGTTAAATGAGCTCCAGATGGTAGCTTAGAAGCTTGACCTTAAACATTTTCTCTCCTTCAACCATAATTTTTAAATGAAGAGATGTGTAGAGCTTGTTAAGTTTTTCTCCAGGATTTAGACTGAAGATAAGATGATGAGGCTCATCAAGAAGATGGATGATGATATTATCTTGTCTCGAATTCATTGCAAGTGAAGTTTGACAGAATCATCTGTTCACCATTATCTAAAAAAGATATTAAGGGAAAAGAAACAGCTCGGTAATTTTGTTCTTTTTAGACCTCTTAGAAACAAAAGAAAACCAATTTTCTATTTGAATCTTTTATTCATTGTTTGATAAAATTTCATCTATTTATGCAGATTGTTTTCTGCTAGGCTGCTCAGGGTAAACCCTAACATGATGTGTTTATCCTAACAGAGAACAAACGACTCTGCTCTGAGATTTAAAGAACTCATGTAAAACTTCCTTTCTACTTCAAAAGATGATGTACATATTTTTAGATCATTTACTACTCTTATCACAGTAATCACCAGATAGTTTGTCAGAGATTGCAAGTTCATCTCCACAGGAAGCTTAATAATTTAGAAAATAACATCTTAAATCATGAAACTCTCCTGCCTGCTGGATTTATTTTCTACATGCAAGGTTAAAGGAGGATAACTCATTGTTCATTTCCTCATTAGAAAAGAAAACAACATGTCATTGCAGTAAAACTTCTGTATGCTCCTTCTAGAATGGGTGCACGTAGTGAAGTGGGTGATTTTTTGAATGCACAATAGGCATGTGCTGCAAAATCATCATCTGACTTAATTTTCTCCAATAATTTCTTTTTGCCCTGATGCACCCACAGTTCTACCATTTAAACTGAAAATTGTACTCTAAAGTCACATATCTTCCAGCAGAGAGCAGGTAATAGTCCATCTCAGGAGGGCAGCAGGCTCAGGGCAGGAGTTGAATCCTTTTGGGGCACAGGCACAAGATCAGGGCTGTGATAGGACATATAGGACATATCCATGTCCTATCCCAAACTGGGCTTGAAAGCGCTGTGTCAATGCTTGCATGGACAGGACTCCACATTAATAGTGCATCTGGTAGTTTAGATATAGGCATAAAAGTAAAAACACCAGATATGGTCTGGACTTGCAGACCTCCTTGGCTAACTTGGTCTCCTTTTAGGACAGGGTGACCCACTTAGTGGATGAGAGGAACAATGCAGATGTTGTCTACCTACAGCTTTGGTGAAGCCTTGACACTTCTCCCACAGTATTCTTTTGGAGAAACTGGTTGTTCTTGGCTTGGGTGAGGAATGCTTCAGTGAGTCACCTGGATGGCCAGGGCAGAGTGGTGATGAACACAGTTAAATCCAGTTGGTGGCCAGTCACAAGTAACAAGTGGCAATCCCCAGGGCTCAGTGTTGGAGCTGTTTAATAACCAGTGAGTTCACAGGAAATACCAAGTTGGGTGGAAGTGCTGATGTGCTGGAGGGCAGGAAGCTCTACAGAGGGATCTGGACAGGCTGGACTGATGGGCTGAGGCCAATTGTATGAGGTTGAAATGCCAAAATGTTGGGTCCTGCACTTGGGTCACAATAACCTCATGCAGAGCTGCAGGCTGGGGGAGAGTGGCTGGAAAATTGTCAGAAGTAAAAAGCCCTGGGGGTGCTGATCAACATCCAGCTGAACATGAGCCAGCACTGCTTTGAGTGTCTTGTATCAGAAACGGTGTGTCCAGCAGGAGCAGGGCAGTGATTGTCCCCCTGTACTCAGCACTGCTGAGACCACATGTTGAATTCTGTTCAACACTCTCTACATTGAGGGGCTGAAGCATATTCAGAGCAGGTCAATGGAACTGGTGCAGGGTCTGGAGCCCCAGTCTTACCAGGAGTGGCTGAGGCTGCTGGGTTGTGTAGTCTGGAGTAAAAGAGGATGAGGGAAGATCTTACTGCTCTCTACAATTACCAGAAAGAAGGTTGTCATTAAGAGGGGGTGGGCTCTTCTCCCAAGTAACAAGAAATAGGACAAGAGAAAATGGAAATGGTCTCCAGGCACATCAAGAAATGTTTTCATTGGATATTGGGAAATTTTTTTCAATGGAAGGTCTACCAAGGACTGGAGCAGGCTGTTAAGGGCCTGAGATCTCTGAAGGCATTTAGAAGTCTTATAAATATGGTGCTTATGGATATGGTTTAAGGGTGGACTTGGCAATGCTGGGTTAACTGTTTGACTTGATGATTTTAAAGGTCTTTTCCAACTTAAATGATTCTATTATTCTATATCTTACTGTTTCAACCATTTATGGCACAATAACTTTAGGACACAAATTAATGAACTTTAGAAGAAAGAAAGTGAAGGCTAAATAAAGCTGGCAAGTAGAATCTGAACTTTCAATTGTAAAACACTTCTAGGTCCTTTTGAATGAATAAATCTCTGGAAATATTGACTTGGAAATATTTAAAGGCTGACATTGATCATATCTTTGATCTATAGATAATTCCAGAAAGTTAGATCTAATAACATATCTTATTAAAGCTGAGGAATGTAATCAGTAATTTTCAGCCTGACTGAATATTGAATATTCCTTTATATAGCAATAATTCAAAAGAGTAGGGAGTCATTGACCAAGGTAAGTGGAAAAAAAAGTCATGAGGCCAAAAAGGATTCCCTAAAGTTAATTACAAAACAGTTGGGCTGTGGTATTGATTTATGCAAATGCCCATTCCTGTATGTGCATCAGACAGGCAGGGGTACATGTCACTGAGGGAGTGACCTGGGAGAGGCAGAGAGGTCTGGGACAATCCCAGGTGGCTGAAACAGGCGCCTTGGTGCCCATCATCCATGCCTCATGACTTCAGGGAGCAAAGGGGGGCTCATAACACCCAAGCAGCACCTGGATGTAACCTGCAGGTAGAAGATTTTATGGTCTTTGATGAAATATATTAAAAGTACAGTTAATTTAATTACCATCCACTATAGGCATGTCCATCTTGGGTTCAGACAAAAAAAATTAACTCTTCTTTTCTGCCTTTTCTCCCCAGAGTTGTCATGAGATGCAGGCTAAGGTTCACTGACTGCTACACTACAGTGAGTGTGACACAAGTTTGGCCTGTGCAGAAGAGAAAAAAACCCTGTTTGTTTCTTTTTCAAGTTGCTGGAGAATGGAAGTTTGTATATCAATAGCCATGATGAATTCTTCTTGTGCAATTTGAAACCAGCCTGGTCCAAAATTGTCCAGAAGACTGTTAAAATCAATGTAACTATGGAGTGAATAATTTGAATTCAATCAACAGGGAAACGTGCTGATTCTCAAGATAGAGAAATCAATATATATTATGGCAGAAATCATAAATTGTAATGGCTACATTCAGAAGGCAACCTGCTCTGTACTCTTAAGATTACCAAATAATTACATCTTTCACTGTCTCTAAGGGTATCTATCCAGTACACACAAAGCTCTCTCTAGATGTACTTAGAATTTTTTTCCTTTATCATGAAAATTTGGCTCATGATAAACAATTTTAATGTTCTGGTCAACTTTGGGAAAATGCTAATTTTAAACAAAAAAAGCAAATAGAGAAAAAGACAGCTTTCTTCATGCAAATGAAAAAATCCACTCATGCAGATCACTTTAATAATTATATTAACCATTAAGGTAAATACAAGGATTTAGTCTGAAGGTGTCACATCAGAAAATTGGTTCTGTTGGTATTTCAGGGATTTAGAGTCCTGTCTAGAGGTTCTAAAAGGTCTATAATGGGCCTAGAGGTGTGGAGAAAAGTAACTGAAATGGTTACCAGCTCACGGTAGCAACTTGGGTGTAGAAAGTCATCAGAATTTAAGTACAAAGTGTGCAGTATCCAAAGCTGTTAAAATACCCTTCTTAGAATTCAGGAAGAATGTATTGAGAAGCAGATGTTTGCATCAAAGCTTCACAGTAAAGCTTTAACACGAGCTTCTATGGTTTATTTTTGGGTTTTGATACAAATCCCACTTACAATACAAGCACAGAAAAACCATGTGACATTATAAACAAATATATTGTACTATCTCTATTAAGCCACCTCATTAATGATGAGCAATAATATATTTTGGAGGCTTTCTGAGCAAGGCACACCAACCTCAGTTGCTAAAATTAAGCTCTGGAGTGCAGAAGAAAAGCAAGAAAACAAGTTACTGGAATAAAATAAGCAGAAAAGAGATGAGAGAAGAGAGTGACATGTAGTATGTTGACCTAAAAAATTGCTAAGTAAGAGATTTTATTTCTGTGATCTGTAGGTGATCCTCAGCTCATCTGTACATGGTTTTGCTTATAAAACAAAAAATCCATTTCTCAATCCTGCAAGCCAAGCTTAGCAGCTACTCCATCTGCTGAGCTACAGTAGCAGGCAGAGGCTGTACTGGGTGTTATTTGTACCCAGGGTACAGTGTAAGATTGCAATTGCAAGCAGTGACCTCCTTTTCAGCTCTCTGCATAGGAATTTGTACCAGGGACCCCCAGACAGAGGCAGTGTTTTGTAGATGGGCCCTGCCATAATTCCCTTTTTTCCCCTGGGGACAGGGAAAGAAGATCAGTGGGTTACCAGTGGGTGCTGAATTTCTGTCCTGGGCTGGCCAAGTGATGCTTTCCTTTAGTCCAGGGTTTAAAGCCTTGCTTCTTTGCAACTCATCAGTCTCCAATTCAGGTCAACTGCCTGACCAGAGGCTGCTCTGAGCAATCATGGAAGTTATTGCTGACCCCAGGATGCCCTGGTTTGGCATTAAGAGTAACAATTTTAGTAATCTAATGTAAATCTCAGTTTTGTGTGTGTCTTCAGCTCTGTCCTGCAGAGAAGCATTTAAACTCTTTATGAGTCTCTGCCATTTAATATTATACTATATAGGCTCAGCTTTCAAAAAGGAAAGTGCATTGGCAACTAGTTCCTTTTTTATCACTGCTAAATATCAGGCTGGCAAGACAGATAATCTTTCCTGATTACTTTCCTTATGTTTTATTAGAACATGCTCCTGCATTCATTCAGATATTTAATTTCACTATTGACGGCTGCTTCCTAAAACATAAACAATTCTGTCTTTGTTTGAAAAAAGGTTTATATGATATCCAATAATTGCCTAAAGTGACAGCAACCACTAGCTCAATGCATTCTCCAAGGTTACTGGACTCAAGAGCATTTCCAACTACTAATTGTTTTTCTTCATGATTCTTCGTTTTTCCTTTAGTCTGGTAATTAATTTCATCATTCCTTCCTCAGGTTTTCATGTTCACACACTAATTTTCTTCCTCAAGCTCCTGAAATCTTTTTGTATACCTTAACCTTTGGATAGAGACACCATCCTCCTGAGCATGCACCCCATTTCTTATGTGGGGCTTGGCTAAATGAGGTAATTCTAGGGCTGTCCTGTCAGACTCAGAAGGGATCCTGCAGATTTACACAGGTATGATTAAATGTGGGGTTAGTTATTCACAGATAAAATACTTTTTCCCTTGCAGTTCCATTAAGCACTTAGCATTTGATTGCTACATGAACTGGTAAACTTTAAACTTTTTACACTGGCTTTCTGGCTGGTCACTAACTCATCAGAGAGAGCCTGAGGATCTCTTCCTTCACTGCTTGAGAAAGGAATTGACAACAGCTAAAGGGAAATTCTGAATAATCATGGCACCAGCTGGGCTTACACTCCCTCTGAGAAACAGATAAAGATCTGGGTGCTCTCAAAGAGGAAGGAGCAATGAACTGAGGTGGCTGCAACTCTCTGTGGAAATAGTGACTTAGTCTCTATTAATGTGGAGGAGGGTGCTGGGCTGGGTGATGGCAGTGAGACACAGCCACCACTGGCTCCAGGACTCTTATCCCAAAGGTTTTGGCAGCATCAACCTGGCAGTTACTCATGCTCATGCAGGAGAGCACAGACATGTCAGAACAAACTGCCTTACCCCTGCCCATTAGAAGCTGTTAGCTGGCAACAGGATCTCGTTCTCCCAGCACCATAAACTGCTGCTTCTGCCATGACATGTGCTCCCCACAGGTTTTGCAATAGCTGTGTGTAACATTTCAAAATATTTACCTTGATTTACAAGATCACTGTAGGCAGTGAAAATCAGAAATGTGAAATTTCTTGACCTGCTCTGATCAGTGTTTAATGTAACCTCAAATGTAAAATGTGTATTTCTGGAATACAGGATATTCCATTATTGCATTTAGAGGGAAAATGTTTGTTATGAAGCATCAGTCTTTGTGATCCTGGTGACTAGAAGAAAGCCATTTGGTCTGAATAAACCTACCCATCCACTCTAAGCTACCATACATGAAAAATATGAAGAATACATTTCATCTGCTCACTTCAGGACACTAAATTGTGTGCACTTGACATAGCAGCTTTTGCTGTCAAATTATCCCATCTTTTGGTGGTGATAGGGGTAATGGTGATGGTTCTGGCTTTCTAACACTGTGCTAGGGGAAGAAAATACCTTAGTGAAGCAGAAAGTGCAAACATAACAATGTAGAAATGAAAAAGGATGTTCAGGGGCAAGTGAAATACCTGAAAGGTGTTGTCATTCAGTTATTGAAAATGACCAGGTTTCACGCTCTCATCATCTTCTTAAAGGATTGAACTCAGTCCTCTTTGATGGCTTAGAAGTCTCTTTTTCTATACAAGGTAATCTTTATAGGCAGCTGCTACAGAATGTACCAGAATGAAGGCAGGTGCTGAATACAAGATACATTTATGTTATAAGGTGAATTTCCTTCATTTTACTTGAAGCTGATCTATCAATTGCAAACCATGATCTGATGTAGATAAATGAGAGGCCCCAATTTCTTGGTAAGGTGGCAGAATGGAAATTGTAACTAGAGACTGCAGACCCACAATAGTATTACAGTACTATGCATACAACTATTGGGAGCAAGGAGACCTGAGCAAACTCTGTTAACTCAGTCATTCTGACTGCCTATACAGGATAAATTACCCCATATTAAAAATAAATTTTAAAAGCATGTAGCAGAAACTTAGAAAGGAAATATTATCTGAAGAAAGAATTGCCCCTATCTCATTTGCTAAATAAAATTTATTTCCTTTACTAAAACCTCTCCTCTCTCCCCCATCCCAATGTAAATTGGCAGTTATGGATAGTAAGACTGGTGGTTCAGTGAGAGCCCAAATTTTTCCATCTTCTTAGTTCCTTTTGATGGTTTGGGGGCCATTCACTGTAAAATCTGGTTGTTTCACAACTGGCTACCAGCAGCTGGCTAGTTAGTCCACCTGGAAGAAGGGATGTGGCAGCAATTTTGTGTAGGTCCTGGGCTGGGAGAAGAGGAATCACAGGTGAAAAATCTGGCTGCACACACAGCAGGAGTTTCATGTTGTGGAGCTCTGAACTTCTAGGTTAATAAATCCAAACTGTAGTGAGAGAATTTATTTGCTTCTGTGTCATGTATGGACCTCTGACAGCAGGGTGTCTGTGGATTTGCTAATAATGGTTCCTCTGTAAGCTATCTAACATATGGAGTTTTTTTTAACTGTAGATGACCCTGAAAATCCTGACTACTTCAATTTATTTGCTTTTGACATAACTTGGCAGCCAGTGTTATTACACTGACACAAGCAGCAACTGTGTACCTCACACCAATTTGAGATTAAGGAAAACAAACAAAAATTCCTGCTATTTTAATTCACTACTGGAAGTTTCAATTGTTTTATAAGCTAAGCTCTTTTTAGATGACTTGCAAGGCTGAAACAAAGAAACACACAGTTCCTTGGATTAAAATGCATCATGTATGCATACAGATTTAAATGTGTTGACTTTAATAAACACAATAAAAAATAGTTTGATGGCAACTCATGAATGTTTGGTCAAGGATGTTCCTATGTGTGTACAGGGCCCACATTCTTCCAGTTTCTGCTCCTGTCTAACATTAAAATAAAAAGACTTCCAGCTCTACTGACCAAGAACTTCAAAGTTTATAAACAATAAAATAAATAGTGGTATATGTGCTTTAGTTCTACAAGTCCTGTCAGATATCTGCCATGATGACTGTAAAGTTTTCCTGAGCAATATATTTTGTACCTAAGCATTTAGCTTTAAAGGAGTAATTACAAAGCAGAGCACTTACTTATTTATAAAGCACACAAGAGAGTAACAGGCTGCTTTGTTTATTCTTTAGCTGGTTTCCTATAGTAATTAAGATAATCCCAAAAATTACAAAACAAAAACATTAACATTTTTCCATTTCCAAAATTAGATTAAATTTTCAAGCCCAGATCAGGTGTGTACTGGGAAATGCACTTGAGAATATGTCCCTCAGGGTCACAAGTCCTGCCAGCAAACCTGCTCCAGTGTGGGCTTCTCTCCATGTTTCCACAGGTCCTGCCAGGAGCCTGCTCCAGCACAGCTTCCATGGGGTCACAGCCTCCTGCTCTGGTGTGGGGTCCTGCTCAGGCTACACGTGCATTTCTGCTCCACCAGCATCTCCCTGGGCTGCAGGGGCACAGCTGCCTCACCTTGGGCTGCACCCTGGGCTGCAGGGAATCTCACCCTGGTGTCTGGAGCACCTCCTGCCCCTCCTTCTCCAATGACCCTGGTGTCTGAATATTCTCCCTTCTCTTTTTTCCAGCTACAACCTGCTCCTGTGAAGTAACTTTTTTCCCCCTTCTTAACTCTGTTACCCAGAAGTGCTATCGTTCTCACTGATGGTCTCAGCCTTGGGCACTGGTGGCATGAACCCTGCCAGGCAGGGGGGAAGCTTCTAGCAGCTTCTCACAGAAGCCATCCCTGTAGCCTGCCTCCCCCTGCCCCCAGATATTGCCATGCAAGCCCAATCCAGGCTGGCAGATCACATTTCCCTCTCCAGATGTGGAGTAACAGTCTCTAGCAATGAAAGCAATGCATGAGGTATTTGTGGAAGTTCATGATCTGTCCCAAGTTACTTATTAAGTATTCTTACATTTCATTGCAAAGATGGAGAGGTGGAAAATTATGATACCATCTGGAAAGGATGAGTTTAGTAGTCAAAAGCCTAAAGTAAGTCCTAGAGAATGGGTTATTTTAAGCATGCTTAAGAAAGTCACCTTTATTCAGCAGGTCACGATGAGACAGACAGAAGGAAGGTGGCTTGCACTGGATTAATGAGATTAATTCATTGCAGAACTCAAACACAGGGTGAAGGATGATTGTTTCCTACTCAGGGAACAATATGCTGTGAGCTGTGGTTTCCTTGGTAGGAATTTACCATGTAGCATTGTCACATAAAAGGCAGTGAACTATCCCTTGTCCTTTGGGAAAAGAACAAGAAGAAAAGTGCATGAAATAAACAGGGGAAAACTATATTGGTTATGAGGAAAAGTTTCCTAAAAATAAAGAAAAACCTTCCTGTGAAACCTAATTACTGAGAGAAAGTAAGCCAAATCCTGGAGAGCATGGTTTATATACAGCTGAGCTGAGCCGAGCCAAGGGAAATTAGCAGGAATCCTGTGAGATGTGTTAGGATTTTATGATCCTGAGGCTCCATCATGGCATTCACTGGCATTTTTTTTGTACAGCATTTTGCAGCAGTGGGGCCTGAAGGCAGCAAAAATGGCTGTGGGTGTGTGACAGGAGGGAAATGCCCCTGGCTAGAGAATTTTCTGCCATTACCCACGTTTCCAGAATTGCTCCAAGCCTAGCTCCCAGCCTGAGCTGACACAGCTCTTCCAGATCTCTTTCTCTTTGAACAGTCCAACATTAGAGGCATGTTAGTTTTCCCAGGCTACTCTTCCCTTTAGTGTGTGAAGTTATACACTTTAGTGTTTGGAAAGCTTGATCATGCCATTATGAAGATGAAGAGTTTTATTGCCCATGCATGCTGCTGACTCCCAAATCCATCTCACAGCCCGGTCTTAATGAAGAGTTTCAAATTCATGAGGCTATTCCCAGAATGAGGAGCACAATTCCAAACTAGGAAATGGCCAGGAAAAGGGTTAAGAGAATGAGATGTGCAGCTTTATCTACCCTGCTAGATCTTATGTTAAAGAGTGCCACATGATGGTCAAGTCCACCAAATCCTGCCAGCAGATTCAGCTACCTCAGCACAGTTAGACTAAAATTTTATAGCTAAAAGATGACCCACCAGAGCAATCACCACTGTCTCAGTGAAATATCTTCATCTAAAATCCCAGCTGTGAGAATATTTTTTGGCATAAAATAGGCAATAATAGGTTAAGCATCTTGGTTGTGCCCCCTGAAAAACTGTCTTTTGTTTTATATGTACCTCAGCATCTAGCTAAAGGGGGTGTGTGATAAAAAGTGAAATTACTTGTAAATCTTAGGCTGGCCAGCACGTGTCCTAGATCCAGTATAGAATAGGAAAATGGCCACATTTCCTTAGACTGACACTGTAATATTACCTTGTGGAGGTGCAAAACATGGGACAGCCCTGACACTTGCCCATATGTGAACCATTACACAATGACCAAATACTTGGGACTAATGTTCACACAAGATTTTGGATAATTTTTTTAATCTCTAGTTCTTTTAGTTCTTTTTCTGTTTCTTACATACTGTGGTTGTCAATCTGCAATATTTATCCTACTTTCCACCTTCATTTGTCCCAGAATTTATCAGGAACTTTATTTTTTTTCTGGCACATATAAATGCCATAATATCATAATTTGCTCAGTGTTTGAATCCAAGCTGTCAGAAGGGGTTTAAGATATGTCCATTGGTTTTAATAAGCAATGCAAATATTCAGTGCATAGTCCAAAGCTGACACTGGTGAAGAAAAAGCCATCCTGTTTTATTTCATTCACTTCTCCTTTAGCTTCAGGACAGCTGCCAGACTGTCGTGTCACCATATTTCTGCTTTTTGTTCCAGGTGTTTTAGGGTGCAAGAGGAACCAGAACTTTGGAATTGCATATTTACTGGTATGGTATCTGATTTCAACAGATTGTGAATTACTTTAGAGGCACCCCAGCTTCATGAATCAGTTTGTTTCTCTGTCAATTTATATAGACAGCTTGTCAACAGATGTTGAATTAGTGCAGAACTCTGCACTATCAAGAGTGTTATTGGAGCAAGAGAATTTATTTTATTCAGGGGATATGTAGAGACCAAAGGGCAATATGTAGAATTTACTTCTCTGACATTTAGTAGTCATGTGTAAGATAGTAAAATTGGTCTAAAAGAGGTTTTTGTAAGGATTTTTTAAAGTCTTTGTAATATCTAAGAGCATTCAGTTGTAGCTGAGAAATCTAGACACCACTGTAAGGATTGAGAACATCAGCAGTATCCCTTAGTGAAAATTGGAATACAAGCACATACCCTTCAAGATCTTTATGGATACTTTTAAAGCATTTAAACCACACTGTTGAGGATTTTTTTTTAACTCATTTTTGTGTGGTCACTGTGATACCAGTAACTGAAAGACCAAAGAAACTGTCTCCCAGCTCAGCACTCTGATACAATAGGCTATTCTATTCCAGGAGCTACCATAATCAAGCATTATTTGGTGGAACAAAGGTGAATGTTTCCTCCTCTCTAGAATGAGACAATCTAGAAATTACAATGTTGCTTAGCTTTTACAAACATATTTCAAAAGGCCTGGAAGAACAGACTTCTTTTTTGTAGAGGAGGTTCCTCTACAAGCCACATTTCAACAGAAACCCTTCTGACACTAATTAAGGACCTCATTCATCCATTTGTGGTCTGTGATTCTGTGGAGGGCATTCAAACCTCATTTTTGTAGTGAGATGAGACTGTTTTGGGGAAAGTGTGACCTCCTGGTTTTCAGATGAGCTATCCAGGAAGACAGCATAGGACAACTCAGAGAGGATGGGATAAGAGGAAACCTGGGGTCCCACCTCCAGCACATGACTAGGTCAGCCATGGGGTCAGGCCAGGTTGCTCAGGAGTCTATCCAGTCTTGTCTTGAAAAGATTCTATGCATGGAACCTGTAAAACTGGATATACCTCGTCTAAGATATAAATGCATCATACAGCAGCATGAATACTCACATAAACCCTGTTCTCCCAGAGCTAGGGCAGAGGGGGTAAGACAAAGGGAGCTAATCTCAACCTTTCCATTTATACCTGTTAATGGAATTCCTCACCAGTCACTCAAATACAGAATTAATTCACTTTTTTTTTTTTTTTTTTTTTTTTTTCAGAAATAAATTTTTCAGGGCATCCTAAGGCATTTTGCAGCCCTGCAGCACTTGACAGAGTAGCATCTGCTATTTGAAGAACATTTTAGAATTGGAGTAAGATAATGCACCAACCTTCAGAAAAAAAATTGCTGCTACTGTTTACTTTTGCCTGTCTTCTGAGAACAGGAGCCCATTAGGATAAAATAGCTTCACAGTCAACTCATTGAAGTGTTTAAGTTAAGTTTTTGGAGACTGCTTAAAAACAAAACTTTGTAATAGCTGAAGAACCACAGACACTTTGAATTGCCTAATATTTTTGAATGAGCACACGGCTTGCTTAGAAAGGCTTTGATAATTACCCCAGCATACATTCCTGAGCAAATGAATTTTGTACCAAGTTGCCAGCAGTTTTTTTAAAGAACAAAGCAAATCCCCCATAGCAATGCTTGGTAGAAGCAAATTTTAGCCTCCTAACTGAGGGAAGGGGAATGTTTTGGGTGGTGTATTTCTAGCTAATTAGCTGAAAATGAAAAAAGCTCAAGGAAATAAAATGAAACTACTTGCTGAATGGTTTGTACCCTGGAGCAAAAGACACCTTCATAATGATAAAATGTTTTTAATCACCAAAGGCTTGTTTAATGGGCTCTATATTTATATATAACACACTGAAACTATGCCAGTGTGGCCTGTCCTAAAAGTCAGTGCAGCAAATGATAACAGCTCTTGGAATGAATTTGGCTAATCTAAAAATGTCTCTGAAGGTCTAATCCTTCCCCTTTGGAAAAAGATCAGGCCAAATCGACACAGTTTTGTCACTGCTGCTACTTGAGCCAGGGTTTTTACATTAAATTTTTCTTTAAACATAAGAATCTCAAATTCTGACTCCTTGAAATGTGCAAATGGCTGCCCTAGCTTTGCAGAAAATTTTGAAAAATGACAAATTGAAACCTAGGCTGGGTGGGCAGTTCAGCAAGTGAGGGGCATTTCTTAACTGCTTGCAGCAATGATGTAGATGGCTCCTGCCCCATGGTTTGAGCACCCACAAATTCAGGGGCCATACACAGTGCACAGTCCACAGAGAAGCAGAAGCAGCTCTGAGTGTGGGTTATGGTACCTACCTACCCACCCTCCACACCAAACATTCCTCCACTGCTGTTCCTGAAAATCTACACAAGAAATGTGTGTACAGAGCCCCAGTTGGTCTTATTGCAGAGTAAAGGGGGTTTTATTTCAGCAAATTGACCTCCAATTTTTGGCAGGTTGCAGTTTTGATTCCCAACCTGTTACCTTTCTTCTCTAAGTGCACTGAGCACTCCTGTTCCTGTGAGGAGGCATCACCACCTGGCTGTTGTCTCTCTGCTTTCAGAGGATGCTGCTGCTGCTTTAACTCTTGAGCTACTTGTCTACCAGAAATTATGGCAAACATGCAGAAACCTGCCAAGAATAGAGTTTCTGACGTAGGTGCTGGCTCCACACCAGCTCTGCTGACACAGACAGACTGCCGCCACCCTTTTGCAACTTGTTTCTTTTTTGCTACATGTCAGGCTTCAGAAGGTGCTGATTACAATTACGTAGTTGATGAGTTTCCTAATCCAGTGTCTGATTTCACCTGCATGTTGAATTTTTAATCTTTAATCTGGTAAAGATTCTTATATCAATAGCTGAACTATACCCTCTGCACCAGGAAAATCTGTGGAACAAGTATCTTCAAAACCAAATGCACTAGTCTGGAGTTCTTTGTGATTTGGGGTTTCTTTCTTTGGTTATTTTTTACTAAATTGTAAAACAAGACTTGGCTTTATCCCAAAGCAATTAATTTATTCTGTTAACTGAAGAAAAATAAAAAATAAAGACATCTGATCTATTCAGTTTTATATATAAATTTAATTAGTTGATGGATACAGCCTGAGTAGATCAATCTGAAGAAATATGTTTGCTGCATGTACTTACTGAGTGAAATTGAATCTACAACACCCAGAAGATTAACCCGTATATCCTTACTAGAAGCTTCAGTGACCTTCATTACAATTTTCTGAGTGAATTACATCAGGAAACTAAAATTCAGTTGGCATGTTGTTTTTCTCTAAATCTCACTGGCCATCAGGGACTAATAGATCTGTAATTTAAATATGAGGTTGCTTTTTTTTTTGGTTGGTTGGTTGTTTTTTTGTTTGGGATTTTTTTTATTTGTTTGTTTTGTTAAGGCATATGGTTAACATAGGATCATATCCCTGCCAGGTTGTCTAAAAGAGGAAATGTGCTCAACTCCCCTGAAATAGCAAAAAACTGCCAAATTCTACTTCACACTCCCCTTCCTCTCCTTTTATTTCTACTAGGCAGCCAGACAAGCTAGAGGTGTGAGGGATAGTCTTTAGTGACTAGAACTTTAAAATGGATCCATGGTTGGCTTTAATGGAAAAAATCTTTTCTCCCTGGCCTTTCTCTGAGCTGCTAGCTCCTATAATGAACTGTGACTAGGGAGACCATTAAGTGAGATAAACCAGAGAAAATTTACAGCACCACGGCGAGGTTATATGTATTCACACAACCCAAACTGAGCAGGAGCAGGACAGTTTAGCACCTGGACTGAAAATCCAAGGGAACACTCCTGCACACAGGTCTCGGCTGCCTACGGCTGTTACAGATCCTGGAGCGCTTTCCAACCAACATCTAAGCTTTGGACAGGGTAATTACACTCTGCCCATTTGGAACTCCCCTTGGAAATCTGAGCAGTGCCCAGCTCTGCACGCCCTGCTCTGAAACACTTGATTTCAGCTTCCTGCCGAAGGCGGTGCTGCCCTGGCTGGGGATCCCCGTGCGCTCTCTCAACAGTGTGAGATGATTTGAGACCTGCTGGAGTAAAAGATGTAGCAGAAACACGAATGGTTACATTACTGTTACTCCAGATGATGCCTCAGCGCCATAAGTGAGCAATGGGCAATGAATCCAAGAGCATTTTAGAAGTATCTGTCTGGTGGGATAGTTCTCGGAACATGGCACTGCCCCGAAATACCTAAAGGAGAGAGAGAGAGAGACAGAAGTCGTCTGAGCCCAGCTTTGGAAAGTCAGAACTCCTCTATGCTTGCCCCACCTTAGCAAGGGCCAGAGCTGTTTCTTCAAGGACTTCCCTGAAGAAATGTAAGCAAAGCGATATTCCCGTCGAAGAGAGATAATGCCATTTATCTACGTGGATGGTCTAATGTCACAATATGCAGATAAGGTTTGCAAGGCACACGTGAAGCTCCAATAAGCACTAATTAAACATTTTTCTCTGTCATCCCGTTTCCCATAGACGACAATAAAGTTTCTACGCTACCTGTTTTAGCAGCTAATTAAAGCTATGAGTTGCCTCTGCCTGGCAGCTCGGACATATTTATTCTCTAGCGCAGGGAAAGCCACCCCTGCGTGTGTAGCAGCAAACAAAACCTTTCAGCAAAGCTCCTCATCTCCGGGCGGCGGGGAGGGAGCGCTGTGTCCGGGGGGATCGCTGTGTCAGGGGGTGCCCGGGGGATCGCTGTGTCCGAGGGCACACGGGGGGATCGCTGTGTCAGGGGGTGCCCGGGGGATCGCTGTGTCAGGGGGTGCCCGGGGGATCGCTGTGTCAGGGGGATCGCTGTGTCCGGGGGATCGCTGTGTCAGGGGGATCGCTGTGTCCGGGGGTGCCCGGGGGATCGCTGTGTCCGGGGGGATCGCTGTGTCCGGGGGCACACGGAGGGATCGCCGTGCCCGGGGGTGCCCGGGGGATCGCTGTGTCAGGGGGATCGCTGTGTCCGGGGGCACACGGGGGGATCACTGTGTCCGGGGGGTGCCCGGGGGGTCGCTGTGTCCGCGGGGATCGCTGTGTCCAGGGATGTCCCTTGCCGCCGGGGCCCCTCCCCACCCGCCCGGCCCGAAGTTTGGAGGAAACTTTTCGAGCCGGCGGCGCTCCGGGCGAGGGGCACCCACCTGGGGCGAGCTCGGGCGGGCTCTGCCTGCCCCGCAGCGGCAGCCGGGGCTCTCGGAGGGGCGGCTCGGCCCTGCGGAGGAGAGCCAGCCCCGCTCCCGGCGTGTCCCTGCCGAGGGCTCCAGCCCCCACAGCTTGGGGACATCGCGGAGCCCCCGCCGCGGCACCGCGCAACTTTTCTGCAGCCGCACGGCCCCCTCTTCCTTCGTCGCACGCCGGGAATCGGGAATTCGTGGCACGTCTCCAAACTGAAAAAACGGGCTGGTGTTTTGCCTGTGCGTTTTCTAGCGGTGGAGTGAATGCCTGGGGCAGGCTGCGAGTCCTGCTGGCGTGCTGATAGCGCCTCGGCGCACTGCAGCCCCTAAAAAGGACCGTGTGCTTCCAGCAGTTCGAAAAAGGGCTTTGGCACAGTCCTTTTGCTAATGTTCCTTATCCTGAGAGTGGGGAGAAGTCCCACCTATAATCCTGTCAGGAGGCTGAGAGCCATCAAGTTGCTGTCTCGTGAGCAGTGTTTTTGTTTAACTTCCCAAAATCCAGGCGACTTCCGTGGGACTGCTCACTGACTCCCCGGAGTGCTTCAGACAGGTAAGAGCTAAGCATGCCAAACTTGCCTTTTTCTGCTGAGGTCCTTACTGGGGCATGTTACTAAGAATAACAATGATTTTTCCTTTTTGAAGCGAGATGTCCAGCAGCTGTAGGATGGAACCCTTGAAACTGAATATCCTGGTGAACTGGTGAAGTTCCAGACCTGATGCTTTCAGTGTCTTCTCTGCTCTCTGTAAGTAACCAAAACTTTCCATGATGCTCATGTGTCATCCTGCATACACATGGGTAGGACACCTTGGCATTTATCTATTCTTAACACAACCATAACTTTTTTGTTTGTTTGTTTAAAACTGCAGCTTTAAACTAATCTACAGGTGTAGGCAAGTTGCTATGTGCATTAAGCTGATATGGTCTAAAGTTTAGTAGGATTTGTGGTTGAGAAGCAGGACCAGGTAAGTTGTGTGCATGTTCTCAGAAGCAATGATTCTTGTTTATGCCCATTGTTTCACTAGATTGATTTTTTTTTTTTCATTTAGAAATATATCAATAGGATAACAAGGAACTAGTGATCTTAGTAGAATAAAATGGCAAAATCATATGCAAACCATATTTTCTTTGCCATGTTATTAATTTTTTTATAATATTTTGTATGCTATAAAGTGCACTTAAAACAAAATGTAATTGCTATAACAGCATTGTAGTCTGCTATATAACCAGGGAGAGTGAAGTTGAAAAATGTTAAATATGTACAAGTTGACTGGGTGGGAATTACTTTGGTGATGTTGGTATTTGGAATTTCCTGACTGCTGTTAAAATTTAAATTTTTAAGCTCTGTTTTCTAAAGGGGCTTTATTGTTTCATAATTGGCAGTGGGTGAGTGAAGAATGCTCACTTTGATAAAAACAGGTCCCTCCTTTGAAGAAAAATTCCTATATGTTTCATAAAAAAATATTTCATTATTTGTGTCTTATGGCATTCTCTTAACTTGATTTGCAGTGTTGGTAGGTTGTAATCTTCTATTATTGCTAGTAATAAAAGTTGTGCAGGCCAGATGGTGCCTTCAGTTATACTTTTACACAGCCTTCTTATAAGCAGCTCTTCAGGTGAAGAAGTTGCTGAGGTATCAGCAGGACTGATGTAACAGTGGGCCTGTATGCTGTCTGTATACACCTAGTAAATTCCTACAGACAGGAAAAACTCCATTATGGGAATTTTGGTTTGGGTTTTGTTGATTGTTTGTTTTTTTTTTCCTGGGGGATGTTTGATGAGGGGTTGGCTGTTTCAGTTTTTCTGATTTTTACAGACTTTCTCAGCATCACTGTTTGGCTATCATGATCTGCTTACTCACTTAATTCAGATTTCTCTAAGGTCTTTGACTTCACCCAGCCATAACACTCAGCATAACTTGCTGGAGCTAGAAAATGGCAAATACTGTACTTTTATTTCTAGCAACCTTTGTAATACACCAGGATGAAAAGCAGTGCTGCCTGATATGAGGAACTGTGCAAGCATTGTTAAGAGCTGGAGCTCTGCCTCGTGCTAGTCGTTGTGAAGGCAGAAAGTTGAGATGTGGACAGTGGAAAGGTGATCCTGGAGGATCATCTGCGTGTGAAGTAGGACATGAGCTAGCAGATGAGAGTGAGGGAGGAGGGGGAGCGTTGAAGTGAGAAGATATCCTTGCCTCCTTCTACTGACTGAGCTGAAAGTAGTCTGGGACACTGTCCAGAACATTCCTCACTGCAAAGTTTTCTTGCCATAATAACTCCAGTGGAGGTATCAGACAATGCGGTGCTTCCTGAGGTGAGGAAGGAGTGAAGAAAATGAAAACAAACAAACAAAAAAAAACCCCAAAACTGTGCAGTTAAAGTAGCTTTATTTTTCTCATTTTGTTTTCATTAATTCAGTAGTGTCTAAGGAGATACTGAGTGTGTAGGAATCTGTATTATCCCACAGTAATATGAATGCATTGACCATTATAAAGATTGTCTGGGTTTTTTCATCTGTATTCTGCTGGTTAACCCTGCATCTTGATATTCTTTATCTCCAGGTGAAGGAAAAAATGCTGGAATTAAAAAGAAAGGTTTCTAAATAGTTGGAGGTAATCTAATGTTTTGTGCTTTTGTGTCCTTGATTTTGGATCTAGGTGATGGTGAGGATGGGTTATGGTGGCAAGCAAATATAAAGTCAGCCACACATACTGACCAGATGCTGTGGGTTTTGTGTGGTCTAGTACAGGAAGGAGCCAGGAATGGTCCCTGAGTGCTGAGGTGCCTCTATTCAGCTGCAGGTATATTTGATTGCAAAGAGGAAAGGTTGGATAATGTCCTGAAAGAAGGAATCATGCCAAAAACAGAAGGTACACCCTTCCCCATTTTTGGGTGGCTGTGTTATTTCAATTGCTTGTGTCGGCCCTGTACAGGAATGTACCTGTTTGAACCCAAAACACAATGGGGAAAATGCAAAGCTTTTATATCAATAGAATGAGGATTCTTGAAACTCTTAATATTTGACAAATGTTAAACAATTTGGACTCAGAAGTGAATGACCTGTAAAATTTCTAAATTTTTGCTGTGTTTGTCATCTAAGTCACATAGTGCTATTGTCTGCCAGGTTTACAGCTTCTCCAGGATGGATAAGGTTATGTAGTAGTCTCTCTCCAAAAGAACTTGAAATTTCAGGGTGCATGACTTGAGTTGAAACAGGTGGGACATTGGGGTCCATACATCCCAAAGAGATGGAGGTGACATTGGACAGAAGCAAGAGTCTAGTTCAGCATAAGTGGAAGCACAGAGCAGTTTTCATGGCTACATTAGTTCCCTCATAGCAAGAACCATCCAGCAGGATGGTCAAGGTGCCACCCAGGGGAGCCAAGTCACCCAGGACTGGAGGCAAAAAAAAAGATTCACAGCTTAAGCAGGGATGCTGAACCTCTGTCTGGATTTGGCTGATCTCTTTTGAAAATACTTGGGTTGAAAGTAACTTCATCTTGGCCTTTTACAGCCATAAGAAATCATTTATCTTGATTAAAGAATATTTGCAGGTATTTCCTCTTGCCCAGGATGCCTGAGAGTGTAATCCATGACCATTGCTTTTTAATACAAAAGGAGCAAATTTGTCAGTGTTGTGCAGCCATTTTTCATGTTCTACTAGAAGATTCACAGACACAGATTTTTTTAAATGTCACTATAATTTTTTCATATGTGGGTTACAAATCACTGTGTTAAATAAATTAAACTACTCATTCAAGCTGAAAAGTCTTTAAAATCTTATAAGGTAGCAGAATAGTTGGGTTTGATGTATTTAGATTCTAACCTAAGCTAAAATCAGTAGTGTTAATTTAAAGTAATGTTACTCTTGTTTAAAACTAATCTTAAAACTTAGCCAACACATAAATGAAGCAGTTTCATATAAATTAAATTTAAATAAATTAAACTAATTGCAAGCAGCATGTAAACTCTTGATACAAAGATAATTATAGCACTGTGATGGTGGAGTGAATCTGCCTTAGGGTGTGTTTGCTAGTTCAAAAAACAAAAAAAAAAAAAAGAAACCCACCTTGAACTGTTGATTCCTTTTACAAACTTCTTTCCACTCAAAACCAAAACTAACCTAGAAAAATATCTGTTTTCTAATTAACAGATTAAACAGCTTAAAAGTGCTCCATATTTTACTATGCATTTTCATCATCACCTTTCAAGCCTTGTAGATGGTGCTGTGTCCAACCATGGTGGTGTTTGGGCAAGGCCAGCTCTATATCCTTTGCTGTCATGGGTCATTGATGTATGTGATACCAGCTATTGCTAAAGGAAAAACCACTGGCACTGTTCCTTGGGTAAATCCTTTGTGGGCTGTAATTTGGTTAAGCTTGGTCAGAAAGCTCTCATGTGGTGGCAAGGGCTGGGCAGACAGGGAGGATGTGAGCAAGTGGCTGGAGAGAGCAGCAGTGCCAGTGTACAAGTGTCAGAAATGTTCATGGAAGTGTGGTGTGAGATACTTTGCTTTCAGCATCATCTTGTGGCCTGAGAAAGCTTTCCTTGCCCACTCAAGGACACTGTTTTTCAGGAAGGAGGGCTGAATATATGAAAGCATTGTGTAATCAGGGATGGAAGAAAGTAACAACATCAAGAAAGTGGGCTTATTTGGAAGCATGCACTGTCATTGTGTGTGTGGATTCCTTTTGTTATGAGAGAAACTTGTGAATCCCAAACAACAAGAAACTGAGTCCTGCTCTCTGTTACTAATTTAAGTAATTTATTTCAAAGATATATCCAGACCCTCATATCATAATCATTTGTTGAGTTTTTTTTTCTTCCTAATCCATGCTGTCAATGTTCTGTTACATGAACAACACAGCTTTTGTTTGTGGGAAAACAGAAGAGGTTTGTATTCATCAATTCTATGGCTGGTGGTTCTTGAAGCATTGCTTATGCTGGGAAGCTTCTGTCTCATCAGCAGAGTGGCTTCTGAAGACGTGCAAACAGTGCACTGAAGTTGGGTGCAAAGCCCTAAGTAGCCTTGTGGCATAGATAAAGAGCTCTTTATCTATGAAAGGAGGTGAAAGGAGGCTCCACTACCCACACATACACAAAAAGCATTTCACAGCATTCCCCAAGCATTTTCTTTGTTTTTGCCCAATCTTCATTGCTTCCTTACAAACCTGTGTATCATCACAATAGCTGCAAACAGGTACCTGTATATAACATATAGGAAATTCCCTCTCTGTAGGATCAAAGCAGAAAAAGCAAAGTTAAGGAAAAAACCTCCATCACCTTCCTTTCATGTGCCTGGTTCAAACCAGTTGCTTCATGACCCTTACAAAAAAAAACTTCAGACAGAACATTTACATTCTGTTAATGTCTAGCTATTCTCTTCTGCAGAACAATTACACATCAAATGATTAATATTTAAACCGTGGCTTACATTTTCTGCAGGCAAGTTTGTGCTTAAGAGAAGTGTATAGTTTACTGGCACAGAATTGGAAAAACATCTGAAAAGTCCTAAATAGTTTTGTTGTTCTTGAAACCTTTTGTGTCTTTCTAACATGGTTACTTTGTTCATTCAACAGCTGTTTTTAATGGGAGTTCCTGCTAAGCTTTATGTCTACTGTATTTTTAGAAACTCATCAATTATAGATGTACAGTGCTGAGTTATTAAAAAACACAAACTTGAAGAACATGAAGTACTTCTATGATTCAGGATAAGTGTTATGCACCTGCATTTTCTTTTTTGTGTATTTAATAGATTTATCTTTCAAGTATCTTCCAGTCGGCTATATTCCTTTAAAAACTTGAGTTTTTCCTAGAATTCTTTGTGGTAGTTCATCAGACACTTCTGTCATATGCACTGGCAACAGTGTCCATTATGTTGAATTTTAAGGCATTTTCTTTTGCTGTGCAGGCCAGTTGTTGAAACAAGCTCTTCAGCTTCTAATAATGCACTTTCAAAAGTGGGCACATTCTCATTCAGATTAAGGAGTTGTCCTCTAGTGATCTGCAGTGTCTTCATGTTCTAATGTTATAAAATGAATTTTACAGCCCCTTTGTGGCAGATGCAGGGTATCAGGTAAATTGCTTCCTCTGGGCCCACTGCTGTTCAATAAAGTAATCTTTTTGATAAGTTTTTACAGTTGAGCTCGTTTCCATTAAACTTAGTAGCAAGAATTGAGTTCCTGACAAGTCCCTCTCCATATTGCAAAACACAGCTGAATAAAAAGATGAGCCATTAATTAATTTTCTGCTGTGTTACTGAGACCATCTTATGCTGGCTTTTCCTAATCATGCAAAACTCACCTTGGATTGGTATTTGAGGTTGAACACCATTGTGTGACTCCTCAATGCACTGGCTGAACCAGCACCAAGGCTCTGAGAGCAGAGTGGTCGTGCTGTGGGGGGAGCCATGCTTAAGGACACATGATTATACAGTTCAGAAGCAGAGGGGCTGGGCTGCCCATCACAGGGGGCTGGCAGCCTCTTGGAGTGTGACCCAGCCCCTGGGAGGCTCCAGCTGCTTGTTGGTTGGTGGCACAGTGGGGCTTTGGTGTGACCCAATGACCTCGTTTGGGTCATTACCTCCCTCTGTTATGCCAGCAGGTGATGTTGGCTCTTCTGGAGGTGGAATGGTCTTTTCAGCCACTTTGAGAAACACATCTGCTTGGAGCTCATCTGGGGGTTGAAAGAACATCAAGATTGTGAGCAGAAATATAAGCACTGAAAGCAATAGCTTGTGAGAGTTCCAGCTTGTATATAGTATGATGTTAGCACAGTCTCTGGTGAAGAATAAAAGTGTAACACGAGAACAACCTCCCTCTCTTGTTATTTCAGGTTGGTGTCTCTGGGGAAGGTACCAAAGAAGATGCAGTCTGAAGACTTCAGAAAAGTGAGCAATGAGTCCTTCTGAAAGCTGAAGAGGTCATGAACCTAAGACAAGTCTTTGTGTCTGTACTGCTGTTTGGAGTAGCTGGTCTACTCCTCTTCATGTATCTGCAAGCTTGGATTGAAGAACAACATACAGGTTTTCTCTCTCATTTTTAATTTTTCTAACTTAGTTGCATCTATTATTTTAAGATGACCATAAAACATGATGAGGACAGTTGAGGGTGGAGTCCCTCCCCCATCCTTTGGAAGTAAAATGGCATTGAAAATAGACTTGTTTTAATTGCTACACTTCATTAAGAAATTTCTTCAGTCACATGAAAAGATGCCCCCCAGCTACCTAATCATATTGTATCAGCTTCATTTGCAAAAGCAAGTGTTGCAAAAGCATTCTGCATGTCCAATTTAGAAATTATTTTCTATGATGATTTGTTGTGAGTTTTGTACATTATATTTTGTGTGGTAAAGCAATTTTTTGAGAACAACTGCTGTGTTTTATGGACAAAAGTGGTCCTCTAAGCAGCAGTGCTCATGGAATCATCCTTTCCCTTTCTTTTTTGTTGTTGTTTGTTTGAGACTGGGCTTACAGGACTTTTTATATATATAGCATCAGAGTCACATAACAACTTCAGGTAAATCTGTGTTAGCACTGGCTCAGGATTACTCTTCTGAATGGTATTTATGATTTATGATGGTTTGGGTTGGTCTAGATCCTCTTATGGACAAAACTAAACCAGATTATTTACCTCAGCCCCTACTGGAAGCTCAATTCATGGGACCAGTCTAGAGCAAATCTGAAGTAACCTTACACAAAATGTATGATAAGGGGTGCATGTCAGTGAGCTTCTCCACAGATTTGCTCTGCAGGTCCACTTCAGTTATGTCGCCTTATTGAGGGCATATCCTTGACTTAACTTGTATACTTGTATTTGGGTTAGGGTTTTGTTTTCAAGGTTTAGGTTTGGTTGGGTGTTTTGGGGGGGTTTTGGGATTGTTTGGTTTGTATGCTTGGGGGTTTTTTGTCAGTGGTTTTTTGTTTGTTTGTTTCCGACTTCTTAAGTCTTGACATTTAGATCCTCTTGTCTCTCTCACTCAGCTTTCATTTCCTCTGTAAAACTTTTATTTTATAGTATGTTGATACCATTGTGAAGAAATACATCTGTAAAACCACATTAGTCTCTGGCTTTATTGATCTGTGCTGTTATTCCATATGAGCTGCAAGGCTCCAGTGTGTTTTAGAGAGCAGTGTTGACAGGGAAATATACTGCATCATTTCTGCAATTGTTTGACAATGATCTTGAGGTTTTTTTCAACTAAGTGCAGTGATCACAGCATTAATTTTGGCTTGTTAATTTTATTGGGTTTTCCCAAAGTGTTCAGAAAACTGTTGTAAGAGGTAATACAGGCTCCCTTTGGAAAGGTTCCCTTGTAATCTGTTGTTGACAGAGGGGTGCTGGCAGAAGCTGAGCATGCAACAAAGCTGGGGGTCCTCCTTGAAAATCTCTACTGTTATCAGGAATGTTAAGGGCAGATATCCTTGCTTTCAAGGTAGTTCAGGAATGTAGATGATGACTGTAGATTATTGATTTATTTACTTGCTGACATTCTTCACATTCCTTGCATCTTTTCTTGTGCTGTAATTAACCTTTCTTTCCTTGCAGTGCTCTTTGTTGCTTTTTCTCACTGCAGTTTTTTTTACTCCTTTCTTTTATATGTATCTCTCTACCATTAAAAAGAAGCAGGAAAAATAAATTAAAGGTTGAATTAGGACAGACTCTGTTCTTTTGGCCAACCAGATGCTTTCTTTGGGGTTTTCTTTGATATATTGCTATAATCTTTTTCAGGAGAGAGGCTTCTCCTCACACACATAAGTCATTTCCATGTGGAAACATTTCTCTAATAAAATGGAAGCTATCATAAAATAACAGAATGGTTAGTGAGCTTAAAGTGTGACTGCAGTTTTGAGTGCCCTTTTATCTCACTGGACTGCTGTGACAGCACTTCATCAAGATCCCAAAAAAAGAATTTTGGCATTCTCTACAGTAGCAGTAGAGAATGTATATGGTCATGCACATTGGCAAGAGCATGGCAAAAATTCATTCTTTGGTGTCTGCTCTTGCTTCTTCTTCCAATTTAACATTTAGAGAGCCATTCTTTTTTATTTCAAACACCTGTATCTCCCCTAAAAACCTTCTGTGGCTCTGTTCTCTAATGCTTCCCTCCTGTATGCTACTTTAGAGTTGATATGAAATGGAACATATTTGCATATTCACAATATACTTTAGTTTAGTTATGGGCATTTTGCAAATTTTTTTCCCACTCCTTCTCTGTTTTTCATAATGCCATGTGCTGTGCACTGTGGCTTTTTTTGGGATGAGCTGTGTCTGGAGAATCCTAAACTGACAAGTATCTTTGCAAGGATTTTATGTGTTCCTTTAATCCTCTCACTAGCTGCACAGCTGTAAGACAGCTAGTTTTAATCTGCCAGTGGCTGAGCATGTGAGGTGAAGTCCTGTTAGGAAATGGAAAGTCTGCCTAGTGCTTGCCAATTGCCAAATTCCCAAATGCTATGAGCCTGTAGAGATAAGTGTTTGATGTAGGCAGAACTATTTTTAGCTCAAGACCTACAGCATCCATGTTTGCATTTGGTTGCTGAAGGAATGGAAAGTTGGATGTGTTTGAGTTTAGGAAAGTATCTGTTATGCACCTGTGAAATGCTTCTCCTTACTACCCCATTCTTCTGAATATCTGGAGCCTTTACAAATCACAGTCTCTGGAAAAGTCAGTGGATTTTGCTCTTTGTGGTTTGTAATGTTCATGCTTATTTCTCAGGCTCTCCTAACTGTGGTGTGAATTATTCCCAATCAGATGTAGATTTCTGGGGAGAACTGGAAATGGTAGTTTTCAATTCTCTTTTTAATGTTTGTCCTACTGTTTTAAAGTTGGACTGTTTTCTTTCACACTTACCATTCTTATTGCCACTTTTTCTAGTTATTCTAGAATTCTAGCTAGTCTAGATATACCATAATTTTTCACACTAGATCCAGTGCCAGTTTTTATTCATAGTTTGCTTTCTCTCTTTTGGGGTCTCTTATTTCTACTTCCTGTTCAGATCACTGAGATCTCAAGTGTGATTTTATTCCCTTCTTTGTCCTATTTTGCTCTAGACTGATTGTATCCAAGCATGTTTTACTCTGATTTATTCTTACAAACTTCCCTCATTGCTCAAATGTATCCAGCCCAGGAACACCTCTAATTTTTCATCCTGTCCATCTACTCCAGATGCACCTGCAGGCTCAGCAGCTGGATGCACCTCTCATCACAGCCATGTCTTCTGCTCCCTCCCACCGTGCTTGGACTCTTCAGAATATTTCCAGTCGTGTTTATCATCCCTACACCTTAAAAAAGAGAAAACCTTTCATTTAAAGATGTCTAAGAAGCAGCTGCTAGCTACATGGTGGTCCTCTCTGATGGCTTTTCAGAGACATTAGCAGACTGAGAGAACAGGGGAGTTTCATGGTTTGGCTCTGGGCATGGAGTGTATAAAGACAGGATGATATATCTTTACTTCTGTTTGGTAGCTTCAGCTCATCTCAGTGGAGTAATTTGGCACAGACTTGTCAATAGTCAATGTGAGCATCAATATATACAGACTACATCTGGATGGATATTTAATTCACAATATTGATAATATGGTATAAATGGAGCACTTCATGTTCTCCATATATAAATATATTCATTGTATATAAATTCACATACATGAATGAAGCTTGATGTAAATTCAACTGGATCTCACAGCTTTACTTGACAGTTCTCCATAGGATCTTGCATTATGCAGTGCAAACATCAAATATTGTGGCACTGATTAAGAAGCAATAACTATTTTTTACACACTTAGAAATTTCCAGTGCTGTTGTTATTATTTGGGTGAAGCAAACCACTGGGTCTTCCAGGGCTGATGTTGAGCTCTGTGCCATGAATCACCTGAATTAGGAGGTTGTGGGGTACAAAGGACACTTGCAATTAAATCTTGAAATATTAGAGATATATATGTGTTAGAGTTTTAAAATAGGAATTCTAATTTTGTACTTTAAAAGTCTTCCTTTTTAGGGAAACTGATGTGATTTAGTGTGAATGATTATTACAAAATAATCTGAGAATATCTTTGAGACTAGAACTGTATGCTGGGTTTGTTTGGAGTTTTGCCATGTGTTGCTTTTTTCCCTTCTCTCAAATTTTGTGAGGTTTTGGGGTTTTTTTTGTTTTGTTTTGGTTTGGTTTTTTTTGTGAACTATGCCTAGTAAATCCATGATTATGAAGGACTGCTTTAAAATAGTGTAGTCTTACCACTAATTAAAGGGTTGCACTGCCCTCCCATAGATTTCTGGTTCCCTAGGGTGAAAAAGTCAGCATCTGCTCTTTCCCAGCAGTTTTGTATCTCACCTTAAGGATGCAGAGATTTTTCTGTGTGCTTCACTTTGCAGAGTATCAGTTCTGTAGCATCATCTACACTCCATGTGCTTTCCTGCCATTTTGTGCATCTACCTCCTGAGGAGCTTCACAACACAGACCTCATACCCACTCCTCAGGCCACAAGTCCTCCTTTTGTAAAGAAACAAAATAAAAATTCAGATAAAAATCACGCTTTTAAAAAAGATGGAAATTCCATGAGCTTTCATGCAATTCTTTGCATGAGCTTTCACAATTTAGTCTGCTATTGCTGTAGCCATCCAGGTTGTATCCATTATACATAATCCTTGGCATAAACAGGTGGGTTTTTTCCCCCACTTTGCCAGATTTGGTAATCCATGGGGGTTTTTTCAGTCCTTTAGTAATCTGGTGAGATATTTTGACTCCATGGAGTGCCTTTCTTCCTTATCTTGGCAGTAAAGGTAGCAATTGAATATGTGTGCAGATATGATAATATTTACCTTTTTGTTGTTTTTATGAGTTGATTTTTATTTAGACTTTGTCTAAATTGAGAAACATTGATGTGGCTTAAAGAACCATGAATATGTGATGAATTGCAAAGGCAACTTTTTCATGGAAGTCATAGTTTTTCTAGACAATCATCAGAAAATACATTAAAGTAATATATTTGGAGAAAACAGGTTTGTAGATAAAAAAAAAACCACTGCTCAATCATGGATATTAATTATGAATAATTTAATACTTCTAGTAAAATTGAAATATTTCTGCTGTCAAAGTCCTGGGTACTTTATGGGAGCCTTCCTAAGTCTGCTGGAGAACATCACTTCTATGGCAAACAAATCTTCAGGTTTACAGTGCCCAGTCATTAATGAGGCTGTTCTAATGAGTCTGGGACTACTTAGACTTCACCCTTCTGGCTGGAATATGCTGTGTTTTGTGTGTGAAATGAATCTGTTTCTTTCTATTTCTTTGTCATTTTGGTTTTGGCTTTTTTTTTTAATCTGCCTCGTTATTGGATTGAAGCACAAAAGAAAGAAGATTCAATAGGATCAGTAAATGCTGCTTGGTGAACAATAACACAGGTATTGAAATCCCAGAAATGCTACAAAATTTCATTAGGTGAATTTCTCCATATAAATAGGGGTTTCCTTTCCCCCCACCCAGCTTTCAGTAGATGGAAGCTGTAGGGAAAGAACAATTGCCTTTGCAGGAAAAAAGCTGTTAAGAAACAGGTGGAAATTGGTATTTTCTTAAACCACAATGGTCTAAAAACACAAGTAAAAGTTGAATATAAGAGAAGGTGGTTTTCTGAGCTGATTGTAGAGTCTCACCCTGTCTTCCACAGTTGCAAACCCCAGAAGCTGTAAGAAAAAAAAAAAGTTAAAAATTCTTATTTTATAGCACTTAAGGCTGTATTTATCTATTTCTGAGGATATTTCTTCCCAGGTCTAGCTGTTTAGCAACCGTTTCATTCATTTTTTTCATTCAATCATTTTCATCTCGCATTTCATTCCTTTTGCTTTTATTATTCCTATAGCTAAATAGCATTTAATTTTATAAATCCTTCTGGTTTAGAAGAAATCCCAGCTTCCACATTCTGGTGGTATAAAACAAACTAAATAGGAGGAGGTTTTGGGGCTCCTCTTAGCCATATATTCAATTTGAAGTTTGAGCAGAAGCTGATGACATTTCATGTATTATTGTGTATAAGCTTTAAACAACCCACACAACCTTTTTCATACCTAGATCACAGAGATCTACTTCTAGAAAGGTGTAGCACATACCTTAATTATATATACTGAGGACACCTGAATGTACTCTTTGTTGCCTGTTTTCAAACACAACTTTCAGAAGAGGATTCTGTAATTTTCTTGTATCTATGGACATGTAACTGAATTAACTTCAAAATCTGAAATATAGGTACCCCTGAAGGGCTTTTTGGCTTGATATTGAAACACTTATGAATTGGGGTATCCTCCTTCCTGGAAAGGCTGAGTAACAGTAACACTGTTTTCTAAATGCTCTTTTGAATTGGATACAAAACATGCAGTAGGTGCCCTTCATGCTCGTTTCCAGTCAGTCAGACCCTCAGAGCAGAATATCTGGCTGATGTTCAGAAACGTGATCTTTACAGAGTCCTTAGCAGTCATTCTTTCTATTAAGTAGCTTTTTTTTTTTTTTTTTTTTTTTTTTTTTTTAACATGGTATATGAATTTTGTTTAGTTTTCCAGCTTCTGTTTAATTTCCTGACAGATGTGCTGTCATTGAGTGAAGTGGTTAATTTTCAGTTATCATCCACCATTGTTGCTTTCAACAACATTTGGTTCATGGCACTTCTTCAGTTCCAAAAAGTCTTTTCCTCAAAAGCTTGTCATTCAGGCAGTGCAGCCCTGCAGTCTTGTCTCTTTTGGGCATGGATTGTGTGATGCAGCACCATTTAAGACAAATATATAATCCTACAAAGCAGGAAGGGTGGAGAGGTAATTTTCACCTGGCAAATCATCATTTAGATGTAACAGCAGAAAAAAATTAGATCACAGAATCATTTAGGTTGGAAAAGATCATCAAGTTCTACCTTTGACTAATAACCACATTGTCAGCTATACCATAGCATTAAGTGCCATGTCCAGTCTTTCTTGAACACCTCCAAGATGATGACTTCACCACCTCCCTGGGCAGTCACTTCCAATCCTAAAATACCTTTTTGTTCTGGTTTGGAGGACAGGTGTCTGCCAAGAAAAAAAAAAAAGCAGGAGCCTCTCTTTGAAATGGAGAATGTAAACCCCCTGCCTCCAAATTATTATTATTTTGAAATTAAGAGGCTCTCAGGCAAAGATATGGAATAGGAATAACAGTTTTTTACTAGGAGAATTAAAATACAAATACAGTATTACAAAGAACAATCCCAAAACTCTGATAGAGTCAGAATACAGCCTGACACCCTGTCAGTCAGTCAGGGTGTTGGTAGCAGTCCCATTAAATGGTGGCTGCATCCTCCTGCAGTGGCAGATGTGATTCAGCTGGAGCAGTGCTCCTGTAGAAGGTGCAGTTTTCCTCTGAAGGTCCAGGGATGATGTGAAAAGGTCCAGTTTTCCTCTGGAATCCAGTGGAAAAGGGGCTATTTTGGTGTTCCAAATCTCAGTTTTTATCTAGGTAGGAAAGGCTTGGCTGCTCCCCCTGGCTGGAGCATCTCCCAGTGGGATGATGTAATTTTATCAGTCACACAGTGGGACTGAATGGGCCAGCAGCAGATGATATCTTCCTGGAGGGAGGATGGGTTGTGGAAAAGATAAAGATGATTGCCCTACCTGGTTTCAACAGATGGTGATAGAATACATACTTTTGGTCACATGCTGTATTGCAACCTAAGACACCCTTTCATGAAGAAATTCCTCCTGATGTCCAGCCTGAATGCCCCTGGTACAGCTTGTGGCCGTGTCCTCTAATTTTGCCACTGGTTTCCTGTGGGAAGAGATCCATCCCCATCTGCTATACCTTCCTTTGTGGTTGTAGAGAGTGATAAGGTCCCCCCTGAGCCTTCTTTTCTCCAGAATAAACAAACCCAGCTCCCTCAGCTGTTCCTCATAAGACTTACTATCTAGGAATGATGATGAAAAGATTAATGTTTTTCTTTTCCTGGCTTGTTCCATTTTCCTTACATGCACTGCACATTTTTAGAAGAGCAAGTGGTTGCTGCTGGAGTATATTCAAGGCTGCTTACCTCTGCATCTGGTGTTGAACTGCTTTGATATATCACTTCGTTCCAAACAGTCCTGTTAAAACATGTGATGTGGTCTCTGCAAAATTCCAAGGAAAATTTTTGGTTTCTCACTGGAGTTAAATTAGAAATTCTGGTGTTTGTTTTAAGTGTGTGTATATACATATAGGTATGTATGTATATATATTTATATATATTTGTTTAAAGTATCCCCTTTATTTTCCTTCTTTTTTTTTGTGGGAGTAGAGACCACTGGTAGGAGAAATATTTCAGATGGAAACATGTCTTCTAACCACAGTCAGCTACTGGGATACATGGAGATGAGTTTATATTGAAGAATTTTTTTTTATCCACACTCTAGAGCCTTTGTTTCTATTTTTTCTATTTTACTAGTTTGGTCTTACTATAAACAAGTTATTGCTATTAATTTGGGATATTTCTGGATCATCTTGCAATGTGTGAAACAAGCATTTAAAGATCAAGAGGCAGAGAGGTTTTGAGTAATGGGAGCCATTTTAGCATACAAGGGGTTAATGTCTGACAGATGATGTGTATGATTTAGCCAGAAAAATGCAATTTATGTCAAAGAGCAAAAGGTTCAAGGAAGAAAAGTGCCTTTAATGTCCTCTTCTGTTGTTTGCTTTTTAATGTGAAATAACCTGGTTTTATTTTTGTGGGTTTTTTTTATTTTTATTTTTAAAGGTAATTATTATTCACAGCAGCAGGAATATTGGCTGGGCTTTCAAGTTTGGGTCCCTGCTTCTTCAGACAAGGGCCTCACTTTTTGTAATTTTTTAAAAATTTATATTAATAGCATATTCAAAGAAAAAGGATGTTTCTACATTCTACAGTATTCCTGTGCAAGACATTTCCTATCTGTCAGTTTGACTCTGGGAAGATGCATGACACATCAGCATACAGTGTTTTTCTTTGCAGCCCCTTCAACCTTGAGCCTCGTGGCTATATGTGTGGGAGTGAATGTTACTGTCCTCAGCCACAAAGAAGAGAGAGCTACTGGGTTCTATCAAATGCTGTGTTTAAACAACAAAATCCAAAATAAACAAAGAAGCAAGCCCCTTCCAAAACTCCCATATTTGCTCATTTCTCTTGAAAGCCATGGTCAATAATCAGATCAGCTTAAAGCTTCTGCTTTTTGTAAAACAGTAAATATTCATTACTCAAGAAAACTGAAAAATATGCTGTATTTTAAGCATTGCCTGTAGATGGATAAACCGTTCCCAGGCATGTATGAGCCTCACTTGATGTAAAGTGATGGGGAATAGAATATCACACACATCCATTGGCTTTGGAATTGGTTTGGTTTGATCTTGATTTAGTGAAGATGTGCAGCAGCAGCATCCTATACTGCCTGGAAAGCCACACTTGGCAGCAAGTGCAACCTAGAAAATATTATTGCCTACAGTGGTTCTTTAGGGATTCTCACTCCCCCAGTCCCTCTCTTATCACCAAAAATGATTGTTTCCTTGTCACTTGAGAGCCTCCCCATGGTAACAACATCCAAGACTATCACTGACCTCTATTAAACCTGTGTGAAACCTGTGTACTAGAAATACAATTTGTCCCTCACAGCTTTGTTGTTTCAAATGATTTTGTTTATATTGACCACTCAGCTTTCTATCATACAATCCTGCCAGGAATTCACAGCACATAGTTCCAGCAAAATCAGGCTGAGTAGGCACAGGTTTTGTCTCTTGGCACCATCTACAAGGGGAAATGACATGAGTTATCAAAATATTTGGGGAATGGTAGACATATTTCTTCGGAGAATGATAGTAATAATTTTCATGTTTACAGTTCCATAATATTCTAATTAAAAACAAACAAAAAAGACTTGATCACTGTTAGACTTTTCCAAATGAGCAATGATTCCATTTTGTTTGGTTGAGTTTTTTGATTGGTTGGTTGGTTGAGGGTTTTTTTGTTGTTCAGTGGTGCTGGAGCACAGAAGGTCCTGGAATGGCAGGGATGGGATACAGTGTTGAGTCAATGGTTGCAAGGAGTTCAGTTCCCATGACTGAAATTCCTATGAGCCAAGCAGACAATGAAGGGGGAAGGAGGGGAGGAGCTCTTAAGAAAGTCATTGGCTTTGAGAAATTGACTTTCTTAAGTAACAGTGATAGCAAGGCAGAACTTGTCTCTTAGCAAAGAAATTAATTGTCCCAGAACATAACAGATGATGGCCTAATCGCCACAAATTTTGACATGCACATCAGGAAATATCTTCTGCATGTCATAGACACTGGGTAACATCCAGGAAAGTAACTGAAAATCAGCAGTGTAAAGTTAAAAATAATCAGAACCAATATTAAATTTCACTGTGGGTAAGTGCCAGGTGAAAGACGAGGTGTTAACTGATTTTATATTTAATATGATTGGAATGGAGCAGCTCATTTCACTGCTAATTATAATCCAACAATAGAAGAACTTGCCCAGCTTTGTGTACATGTGTGAGGACATAGATGGAGGAAGAAGTTGTTAAAAGTTTGCAATACTCTATGTGACAGATGTGTTATAACCTAGGCCTAATAAAAGCATGCACTTAGGATCAGCTCAAGTGAACTTGGGGTTGTTTAGAGTCATGTTGTTAGGCCCTGGGTATGGGCATGTTGCCTCCCAGTAAATTATATGCTAGAGAAATGAGGGTTTGGAGGTGTTTGGTTTTGATTATGGTCAGCTAGGGAGATGTGCATGAGTTCTGCTAGCTGCAGCTGGAAACATTCCATTGCATTAAACAGGAAAATATCAGTGCCTGATGCTTTGCCATTCATCCATAAAATAGCTCTGTTCAGAAAAGGAAATTTGTCTAACAGGAAATAATAAGTATAGAAAACACTGTTTGCAAAGACAGTTTTGATTATACTTTCTACTCTTGCTTAAATTTTTTAAAAGAAGAGTTTCTTCATGGGAAGATTGGAAAACAGTTGTTTCAGAATTGTTGCTATACTCCCATAATGTTTCTGCTGTTCAGAGGTATTATGTCATGAGAAGTTACTTTGACTTTGGCCTTACAACAGCAAAGAGAAGAAAAAGCTTTAGTTAGCAAAAGCTTAATAGAACTGGGTAAATCGAATTTCACTTTCTGGTCCACTCATCTGTGCAAAATCATTTTTTTATTCCTGGAAGAACACTTAGTGACCAAACAATGCAGTGGAATCTTTTGCAATAATGCTATTGCATTAAAAAAAATATACTATGGTATATTTCACACTGCACTTTTTGAATGAATTCTGGCTATACAAATTAGAAAAAAATAATATAAATGCATTAATTTTATTTTGTCTTTCTTTGTTTCTGGCTTTTTCATGCTCTAATTAAAGAGTCATTGATGCACAATATGCCTTGTCCACTACTGAGAATGAACAGGTACAATCTGCTAACACAGGTCATGGCATTTGAATTGTGTGTAAAATGCAGCCTGTTACTTTAAACATTGTGTATATAATTAATTAAATGTCATTGCTTTAAGATGATTTCATACTTGCAGTCAAAAATTATGGAGCACTTTCCTGAAAGCACTTCTGTTCTTGATTTTGGGCCAAAGAATCAAAACTTTTCATGAACTTCAGCTTGATTTATAAACTATTAGGAAAGACCCAAGCCAAGTAGCTCTACAGGACTGTTGTTAATAGAGGTGAAAGATTTTTTTTTTTCCCTAGAAACTGAAGTTTCTGTGGGAATATAAGATTCTCAAGTTTTCTAACCTTTTCTGCCTATCAAAGAGGTCATCAAATATGAAAAATTCTGACACTGGTGAAGAACCAAATCTGTCATGTTTTTTGATGGGAGGGAAAGAAGCAGCTCAGGCAGGCTGGTGGAGGGATGAGAATTTACTTGGATGTGTTTTTATCTTTTTTTTTTTTTTTTTTTTTTTTCTGTGGGAGCTGCTGAATTATTAATGCAATAATAAAGTCCATTTGATATGAGTAGACTCCTAATTACTAAAGAAATTACTTGTAAGATCAGAATCATTAAAGTGAGAGTTGGCTGACTGCCCCCCGATTAAATTATACCAATGAAGCAACAAACTGTAAAAAAAAATACACTAATTTTTTTTTCCCAATAATTATTTGATGAGTTTTCTTCTTCCTCTGTGCAATTTTATGTAAAGGATTTGCCATTGCAGTCTGATGGCAGGTAGAAGACAATGAAGAACATCTCTAAAAAACCCTTGGCTTTGCTCCTGGATTTCAAAACACTTTCATAGAATGGGGCCAGCACAAAGTATATGTGAAATATAACAAATAATATGGACTTTGGGGATTTTTTTTTAAATTTGCTTTATCCTCTTACAGATGGCAAAATTAATTTCACCCTACTTCTTTTCTGTTCCAATCTTTCCACTTCAGTGTGCCTACTTTGAAGATGAGCAGGCAGATGAGACCTGGCTTATGTAGGCTGAGGTAGTTGCAGTGAGGTATAAATACTTCATGATTTATTTAACCTTTGGGCAGAAATTTCTTTCTGGTAGAATTAGTCTGCAAATAGCTGACGTGTGCTACCACATAAATTATGATTGATCATGCAATATAACAAAACCCTATTGGCATCAGGTTTAGGACTGATGTACATATAAATATAGTGCAGATAAAGCTGCCAGATGCTGTGACTGACAGGTGGGTTCAAGGTATTCTTGGCAAGAAGACTCAGCCTTGACTCTCCAGCTAATAAAATGTGCATATTGGACAGCTTGTATTAATATTCTATAAATAAAATACAGTTGAATGACAGTTGGGAAGCAGTTTAAGCACAGTCTAGTCTGTGATGACCAACACTCACACAAATTAATAACTGACTTTCTGGAAAGTTAGAAGTTAATCTTGGTATTTTAAATGAGCTAATCCATGTGGACTAGTATCTACTTAAGGCAATCATATTGATTACTTGGGGGAGATCATATGTTTATTTATAAAACTTTCCTATCCCAGTTTTCATCTGGGGCTGAGGACCAGGTATTTCACCTGGTCAGAGGGCTGCCAGAATGTCTAACTCTACAGCTGGTAGAACAACACCTTCTTGGTTTTGTCTCTCCATAAGGGCCAAAGACCACAGGAAGGATCAAAACCATTTATTCATTCTCTTCAATGTGTTTCTTGAAGCTGACACATTCACTAACAAATGTGTTACTCGTTATCCCCTGAGGTAAACCATAGGGAAACAAGAGCAATTTAAAAAATGGCAGAGAAAAGAAAATGGTTTATGGGTCCTTGATGATAGAAAAGGAAGGTAGGCCACAGATGTTTGATTCTAACTTCTGATATGATTTATGTTACAAGAAATGTGCTAAACTTTCTTTATATTATTATATATTTGTTGTATATGTTTATGTTTTTCATGGTTGTGTTTTACTTTTCTCAGACTACTGCTTGGCAGCTCCTAGCACTAAAATATTTTTGTCCTTCAATTATGTTATTTCTCACATATCATTCATTAAACTCTCTATCATAAAATTGTTCTCTGGTGACACCATCTAAAGAAGGCTGTCATCACACAATCAGCCATTCATTATGACTATCCTGGCCACAACTCTGGTTTGGCCTTGAAAAACTTCTCACATTTCAAGTTTTTCCAGAATTCTGGCTCCCAGTGATATTTCTTTTCTTTCCCTCCAAATATCTGGAAGCAGCTAATGTGGCTGCAGTTTGTAGAAGTTTTTAATGGGTGGATTTGTAGGAATAGTTTCTCATTTTATGGTGCAACTTAAAAGTATCTTCCTCATGTTAAGATAACCATTTGCCAAAAAGGTCTGTGCTTCAGAGAATCAGTAGAATTAATGAAAACTTTTTGTGTATGTGAGAAGCACTGAAGTTTGACCAATTAAAAGTACCCAAGTGTTTGTTCCTGCTTTTTTTTTTTTTTTTTTCTAAGTATTCTTTTGCTTTGGCTTTTGATGTTTTCCTCTGATGTGATATTGCACTTGCACAACAGTGTTTGTGGTATAGAGGTAATGTTTCAGGTAGTTCTATTGCTACAGACAGTCACAATTTGTTTTTCAATAAATAGCCATAAAATTGAGCAAATAATTATGTTTGCATTCGATGCAATGCCAAACACTGTATTATCAAAAATGTTGACTTGAAACTGTACCTGTCTAGGAGTGCTTTCCAGTTACTAATAAAACAAAATATTTGTTGTGGGGGAGCAAGGCTTAATCTTATGTCTAAACATCCAATGTAACAGTAAAAATTTGCACCTTGTAATGGTGTAATGCTGTGAGCTGGGGAATGAGGAATGGTGGAGAGGAGGGGAGGCAGAGCCTGAAGAGGAGCTAAAATAGTTTTGGTGGCATGACATTGAACGAGTTAGTCCAAGAAAAACACCCAAATCATTCTGCTCTGGGTTTGTTTTTTTTTTTTTCTGAATAGGAAGACAGAGTAATCAAGTGGATCATAAATACTTTTTTGAATGAGAAATGTTTATAGGATCTAATGTCTTAGTCTTAGACTGCTGTGAATACCAGTGAGGGGAGGTATTCAGACAGGTAAAGACCTGAAAACTTTAGGTTTTCAAGAGAAATGTTACTTGAGCCAAGCAAGTATGGTAGCAAGATGATCACTCTGTGTCACCTAGGACATATCAGGTCACTTCTGCCTTCAGGTAGCTCGAGCAGAGCCTTAGGAATCCAATTTTCTGTGGCAGAGAAAAAGAATAAATCAGGTCAGGTTCAAAGGTCTCTCCAGCTTCATATATTGCCTCTGCAAACAATGCTTAGAATAGACTATAAACTAGCTAAATTTATAATAACAATTCAGAGAATTTTCTTTGCCTTTTGTGTTTTATAATTTAGAGGCCTTCTAGATTGGAGGTGTTTTCAGTAGCCCTGAATTATTCCTTCTTCCATCCATTTGTACAGTGTTGTCTTAACTGATGCCTTTCCTCTGAGATTCCTCTGATGAGAAATCCAGCTTGAATACTGGATACTACTGGAAGCATTTTTCCCATCATGCTCTTTAATTCCATGGAAATATTCTCCAGACTGTGTTATCATTGGATCACTGAAAAAAAAAATTTTCTACCTTCTGTCCCTGTAAGATCATAAAATCAAAAAGTGACTAATGGATGGCTCAGCAGAACATCCTGGCTACATTTTTACATTTTTGGTACTTCTCTGTGCATCTCTTTATCAAAAACTAATCAGAAATTATTGATTGTATCACTTCAGCTTTGTACCTATCAAAGTGTTGACAGTAAATTGGAGAAAGTTGTTTTTCAATAATTTTTTTTGTAAGAAGGAAGGAGATGTCTTAACTGTACTCATGGCTGTTCTGGGATTGACTTTGTACATGTGTGAATAAACTGTCTTTCAAAAAAAGAAATTTTGATAAGAGCAGATCAGAGATCTGATAGATGTTTGAGGGGAAAGGGGTTTAGGTATTAAGGACTTTCTTCATAAGACAAAGTTTAACATTTTTTTAAAATTAATAACAAGAAAACTCACTTCTCTGCCAGTCAGTTCAGTAAGATGACTGAAATTATTAGTTTTTTATTAGATGTATATTTTCTCCATACATTTGATAAAACATGCATCTCTTAGTGCCTAAGATGGAGAGGAAGATAAATAAGTGAGGATTTCTGCTTTTTTTGTATAAAGCATCAAGTGTTCCAAATGCCACATTTACTTAATGTTACTTGTGCAGTGATTAGAAATGGAGCTGACAGTCTGAGTGGGGCAAAGCATTTGCTGGATAAGGATAGCAAATAGAATAGTGTGATAGCTTGGGGTTTTTATCACTAGCTGGAATGAAATTTTAGCATATCAATCAGCTGCAACACCTTTGGGAGCAGCACAACGATTAAGCAGTGTTTGTGAAGCCATTTCCATCGCCCTGTGGATTGCTTAGAGGAACTAACCTGCTGCCACTCCGCCTCAGAAGAGCTGTCTGTCATTAGCAGCTCTAGGTATGCCAGCTCACTTCTGCAGCTCTGACAGCAGCTGAGGCTGTTCTACCCGTGAAACCGCTGCCCGAACTGCAGCAGACAAAAATTCAATTTTCTTGTCTTAGTCGACAATTAATGGGGAAAGTGGCTGTGCTGTCAAGTGCTCACTGTTGAATGATTTTTCTCAGCTGAGACGGGTGCATGAATGGAAAAATAACTTTACTAATTTCAAGCAATTTAATTCTAATGACTTTTTTAAAAGCCCCACAAGCTAGGTGGTCCAAAGGAAGGTTCTAGGAGAAATTATGTAAACACTAAACAGATGCAATTACCTACATTTGCTTTCATTTTAAAAATCACTTATTTTCCTGGCAAGAGGTTATAGTTGAAAAAAAAAAAAAAAGAAAAATTAAATAGTAAAGACATTTTAAATAATTTTTAAGGATATGGGGTTTAGGTTTTTTTATCCAAGAAGAATAATAATTAAATAGCTTAAAGATGAGTTAACTTGGAAACTTTCAGAATGATTTCCAGTGGAAAGTATAATTTTATCAAAGTAGAAACTAAATACAATTTAAAAAATAAAGCTATTTCTTGTTTATTTCAAAGAAAAACTTAATCAAAATTATTTTATTGAATATCGGACTTTACTTTTTAAGGAATGTTTTGATTCAAAGAAGTGTATGATATATAGCTTAACTGCAGTGTCCTGTTATGAATGGATAAAAAAATAGAATGTCAGACTTTTCTTCAGAAGAGTAATTGAGATTTTTACTAGCTGTAACAAAGGCTCCTTTAACTCATGCTGATATATTGGAGATGCATTATAGATTACTGAGAAGGCAAATGATAATGTATCACTTAATTTATTTGACAAATGTACTTTCCTTAATTAGCTACAGTACTTCATAGACTATTAGCAAATATTTTGCAGTCTGTCCTTTAAAGAATGATTTCACATAAAGAGCCCTTGCAACATCAATTGATTAAGTCTTGATTTGACATGAAACGTCCTCAGAATTTTGTGAACAAAGTCTGCCTGTGCAGTTTCTTGAAGCATGAGTTGGAGAGTTTGATGTAGAAATCAGCTTTTCCCATCCTTTATTAAACCTGTGAGGGTTTTATTTTAATTCTACTTAGTTGCATTTTCTGATAGAAGCTGTACTGTCTTTTGTTAGAACTGTTAGATAGAGGTCACATTCCATATTAATTCAATTCCTGAAAGTTAGAAAAAGACAGCATTCTGTCCCAGATTGAACAAACTCTAAAGCAGACCTAATGTTTATTTTAAAGCTTTCCTTATAAAAGCAATATAAGCCTCCTTACTCTGTTATTCCTTTTATGCATTTGTTGTTTGGAGGAACCTTGTGTTTGTGACAAAATATATCCTGCTTCAAGAGTAAACTTTCTAGGAGGAAGAATTCACCAAGAAGTCTATTTTTGGTCACCATGCAGTTAGGAGGTGCGATAATGCAAATTTTGGGCTGCTGAATCTCTGCCAAAGAAGTTCAGTGATTTTGTTTGTTTAAAAGCACAAGTCTAGCTGCTGCCTAAACACATGGCAACCGTTTTGAGGGGGAGTTCTAGCCGGATGGTTTCCATCAAACAGGCTGTCCAAGTGGGCAGCATTCTGGAACAGTAAAGCTCACTGTTGAATATAAAACAGCATTTGGGAAGGTTCAGAGCACCATGCCTTCTCTGTGTGCAGTGCAAAGGGAGAGGAGGAGAAGGTGACATATGCACTTGCTTCTCAGGGGTGCAGTGACAAGCAGTAGATGGGACTGCAGGTTTATGCACGCTTCACACTTTTTTGCCTGACAGTAGAAATGCCAGTATGAATTTGACTCCTCTCTTGCTTAACTTGCAAAATGTCAGTCAGTAGCTGCAGTGGTTTATGGAAATGAGGGTAATGTCAACTTACTTCAGTGTTATGCTTTTCATGCTTTAAGCAAATAAGATCACTTCCATAGCTCACTTTTATTCTGAAAAGTTCGAAATATTTTGGATTTGAGCAATAACTCATTGTAACATGTTTCCCATGTGATAGTGGACATGACATGGGTGTTGCCAGCAAGATACTTTTGATGAATGCTTCTAGCCCTGGATTACAGAATTCCAAAGTAAGTGACTCTGGATGATCAAAAAAATAGTTCTGTAGTGGATGGCACTCCTCTTCCTGCTCAGGTACGTGCTGTTAGTCCTACAGGTCCTATGGAAATTTTTTCTTTTTTTTTTAATGGACCTTTGCTGTACTATTTTAGCCTCAAACATTAGTAGATTATATTTGTGGAGTCCTTTAACCCTGAATTTAATTGCAGAAGTTCAAGATCTTCCATGCCTTGTTAAACCATGATGGTGATACATGAATAAGGGAGAAGATTTGTGTTGGTCTAAGGGAATTTATGTAAGGCTTTGTATATTATGTATGGAGATTCATCAAAGAAGATGTAAAAAATATTTCAATTCACAGTTTGCATCTTAAGCCCAGGGATGTGAATCATGAACTATAGAAGAAAAAAGAAGACAAGATGTGTAGAAGGGAGTTGAAAGAGGAATGTTGGGGTTGGTAGGCTGATCTTCCTGACCAGTGTGGTTAGTGGAGAGTGGTTATCTTCCTTTTTGTCCTGCAAGATAACTTCAGTTCTCAGTCTTTACTGTGGTGTAGTGTCAGTGGGGCTGGACTCACACTCTGGTTTAGATTAAGGTTGGGGCAGAGAGCTTGTAATATTTGTTGTTTGGAGCAGGGGCAGGAACAGGAACACTTGTCTGGATGAAGCCAAAAATGAGTGATGAGCAGGCAGGTGCAGGCGTGTGACTGGTTTCTATAGGGCTTTCTTTTTCTTTCTTTTCTTTCTTTCTTTCTTTCTCTTTCTTTCTTTCTTTCTTTCTTTCTTTCTTTCTTTCTTTGTTTCTTTCTTTCTTTTCTTTCTTTCTTTTCTTTCTTTTGTGTGTTTACAATTACAAATCCACTTTAAATATCCTTTTCTGACCATCTTCTATGGAGTCATAGCAGATGACAGGCTTAAGAGAAAGTCTAGAAAGAGACTGGTTTCCACTGCCTAAAATTAGCCTTGAGAATACCCCTTAGAGGTACTACAGTTTGTGTTCTCTATAAACTTCTTAAAGAGGGTGTGTGAAGGAAATCTAGCCAAGAATAGAAAGAGGTTTCATATTGCTAGGCTATATAAAACTGCAGAGGTTTGCCAGGTTCTTCTGTGGTTCTTGAGCTTAGTTAACCCTCTGTATGTTGTGTAGCTCTGTCCTGGTGTAACCCCAGACAGAAACCAAACACCACACAGTGCATTCCACCCCACAACAGGATGAGGGAGAGAATCAGAAGAGGGAAAATTTGAGGGTTGAGATAAAGACAGTTTAATGGGACAGAAAATGAAGAAAATAATAATACTGATGAAAGGATATGCAGAACAAGTGATGCAGAATGTGATTGCTCCCCCACTGCTGACCTATGCCCAGATGGTTCCCATGCAGTGGCCCCCAGCCAGCTTTCCCCTGGGTTTATGCCCTGAGCATGACACCATGTGGGATGGAATATCCCTTTGGCCCATGTCCTGGCTGTGCCTTCCACCACCTTCTGCCCCTGCAGCCTTCTTGTGGTCAGAGCATGAGAAGCTGCAAAGTCCTTGGCTGAGTATAAACACTCCTTAGCAGTAACTGAAAACACCAGTGTTTTTACAACATCGTTCTCACACTAAATCCAAAACACAGCACTGTACCAGTCTCTAGGGAGAAAGTTAACTCAATCCCAGCAGAAACCAAGGCAAGTTCTAGTTAACATTTTAAGATCCTTTTGAAAGACCAGTTCAGGTGCTGATCAAAAATGTGCAGATACTGTTTTGTGAATATAGAAGAAAAAGAATGGAAAAAAGCCCTGGTGCATAAAATGCTGCAAGCAGAAGTGTTATATGCTGTGTTGCACCCTCTTTCAGCCATTATACATTGAGGAATTTCTTTCTGTTTTATGAAGGTGGGTGGCCTTTCCTTTACATGTGATGTGCTTACCTGGTAAACAAGAAATTCAGAGATTTGTGCCATCAAACTCTATTGCCTCCCTCTCCTGTGGGATGAGGAGTGATGTCTCATTCAAGGTCCTAGACATGGTGGAAGATAACAGGTTCTGTCTGAATTTGCCAACGATTTCTTAAGAAAATAATACAGAAAACCTGTGTCCTAGGTCCCTGTCTTCAAAGCAGAGGTGATGCTAGGTCCTGCTTTGAAGGCTCATTCCAGTATTAGAATCCTGTGCTAACAGAGACACAGAATTTCACATTCAATGGAAGCTTGTATAGCTTTGAGACCCTTCCTTACAAAGGCAAGAGAACATTCCTTACAGCAGGAAGCTCTCTTTATTCCATTTCTCCCTAGTAACTCTGAAAATCCATGTCATTATGAATTTAATCCTTAGACAGAATTTTGCCACTGCTCAAGATTTATGCTCTTGTTTCATGGCTTACAAAATTCTTTTAACCAATTCATTTGTATTATCAAAAGGTATTGTCTAGTCAGATAAAATCATTTCTTGTAAATGACAGGGGTCATTGCATCCAGATTCAGAAGCTCAGTTTGCAAAGCAGACAGGAGGTGCATAAAATCTAAACTATAAGAATACTTCCCAATTTATCCTAGTTTAAGATCTATCACTCATCAGTCTGTCAGTGTGAGTATTCAGTTTACTGCATTTAGAAGTTAAGTCTCTTCACTGTCTCAAATTTTCTGGGTCTGTGTGTTCTTTTATATATGGCTTAATAAAGCAAAATTAAAAAAAAAAAACCACCCTCAACAAATATTGATTTAAAATATTAAGTAAAATTGAATAGGTAATTAAAATAATAAATTAAACATTGAACTAAAAAACTTACATCTAATAAATTCACAATTTTTAATTTTTCAATAAATATTATGTTAATACCTGTAAGACAGTTGCATATAACTTGGGTATTCACATATTTAAGAGCCAAAAGAAGTGGGAAAATATATAAAATATATATATATATATAATATATATATATATATAAAATATAAAAAATATATATGAACCATTCACTAACCATTTAAGCCAGAAATGTATACAGAGGATACAGTCTTGTATTTCAGCATCTATTCCCACCAAAGATGTGGTGGGAGATGTCTCAGTGCTGTTTATATTAAAGGGATTAATGCTGATCACTGTGGTCTAACCACGAGCTGTTTCATAACCTTAATATATTCTTCTTTACATATCATCTGTGTTTTATGTTTCTTCTCAGGTTTAATGTTAATATTTAAACATTTTGCATCTGGTGCATTAAGAGTCCTCATAAAGTTTGAATCTTTCTGCATATAAGTTTTTGCCATGTTCGGTTTCTCTTTTTGCTGCCTCTCATTATGAAAAGCAAAGTAGATGCATTTTTTGATGCAAGTTTTTTAAGCCTCATATAAAGATTTATTGATTTGTTCATATTTTCTATGTACTTGAGCTACAAACTGTTCAATTGTGTGAAAGATTGTTCTAAAGAGTAAAGACAGTGGAAGAGGCAGTGTGAGAGATGGTAATTTGTGTCAACACATCAATATGACATGGCTACAGATACTTATTATCAAGGAAATACCATCCCAAGACACAATTTTTGATTGTTAATATTGTTTTCAATATCCAAACTACCACCCATAATTCTTTGAGTATTCTTTTTATCTGAGCTTGTCAGATTCACTGCTTCTCTTTGTTCTCACATTTCTCTTGCAATCCCTCAGGCAGAATGTTCTTTTCTTATAATTTTAATTCCAGCAGCTATATATAATAAGGAGAAGGAAAATATTGAGAACCACTAGGCACGAATAAACAAAGGAGAGCAAGTTAGCTTAAATGCATTAACTTCCTTTGCTTTTGTTATCTGTACCCAAGAGCCTCAAACTACCTCCTTTTTGAAGGTAATGTTGTAATGATTTATTGCTAGGCTGTTCTTTTGTACCAAAAGAACCTGAAAAGCAAATGTTTACAATATATGCTAAAGTAAAAAAGGAGTCCAGTTATACCAATAATCAGAGTGGGGAAAAAAACCATGCTCTTATTTGTGGTCAAAGATACCAAGCATGGCTCTCTGTATGTATTCTTGTGTGCTATCCAAAGCAATGGCTTCATAAAGCCCTGGTTTGTTGCACAGGACAGCTAATTCTGTCATTAAATTAAAGATGGCACACACATACACACACTATAGACACTGTGGTTTTTTGCACTCTTTCTTCTCCCTTTGACCTGGATATGCAGTAGGATCTTGGGCACTGTGAAGAGAGTATCTTTTTGGTAGTAGTAGGTGAGAGATGGAAAACTTCTTCCCAACTTTTTGGCATTTCTTTCCAGATCAGCTTGGGTTTAGCACAAACTGTTCATGGTTCATTTTCTCTCCTCTGGTGCATCCCTGACTTAAAACTGCTCAGTGATTTGTTGTATTTTTACTATTTTTTGTGTACAAGAGGTTATAGTTCATTATCTTGTCATGCTTACTTGTCAAGCATTAGATAGCTTCAGCCATATTTTTAATGCTTTATAAAAAACAAATAGAATTAGTGAAGTATTGCAAGTGATGTAAGAGTTAGAGACTGGCAGGCAGAGCTGTGCTTTCTTCCTTTTGGCTAGTAATGGCAGGGTTTGTTCTCCCACACCCTTACTTTATGTATGGAGCCTGCAGAACTGAATGTAAGATATTAAAAGGTTTAACTTCTGGCAGTTTAATGGTTGGCTGGCTGACATGAAAAAACAGAGTACACTTTGCTCATAGGTACTATAGAAATAATGAAGTGTAAAGTATTTTTGTGACTCCTTATAAAACCAAAGAGCAGAAAATGGAGATAGAGTTATCTGCAGATGCTTTGTTATATTGTACTGCCTTCTCCATGTGTTACTGAGCTTCTCTGCTCTCTTCATTGGAGCATAAATGTGAGGGTATATAGAAACAAAGCAATTATTCTTTATTCTTACTCCTTTTGTGTCTCCAAACATAAATTATTTCTCCATTCAATACTGTGGCATCTTAAAAATACGTAATTTGGGTAAAACTTCTTAGCAGTGAGTCAGGCTTTCCAAGACACTCCAGAATCTAAACCAACCCAAAAGTCATGCCCATGTTTCAAAGAAACCTGAGAAGCAAAAGACAACAAAGTACAAGCTTGCCTGTACATAGACATAAAGGTTTTAGGTTGATAGATTCCTAACTGGATGTTGAAACCTCAGAATACCAGACTTCTCCTTTCTTTCCTTCAGAAGGTGGTGGCACAGCCCTTTCTCTCTTAGGAGAGCAGCTAAGCCATAGTATAGAAAGTTGTTTTTCTTGTTTTCTTGTTCTTCTCCTACATACTTGTTAGAATGTCTTCAACAGTCTATAGGGGACTGTGTTGGAAAGTTTGCTTCTAGTTTATATATACTGTTTTTAGAGTAGTATTTTTGCGGTGCTTTATTTTTTGGAGTTGGTTTTTCTCAATTACTGTGGGTTTTGCTATAGCAGCAGTGGAAACTCTCTGCTTGGAAATTTTTGTAGAACAAACACTATAGAAGTTTGTTGGTAATACTTATTTACAATTGGCATATTTGATTTTCAGCAGAGTTTCAATTCACCTGAAGGCTGGTATCAGCAACATATGTGTTGGGTTTTGAAATTTGCTTTAAAAAGTATTTGTAATCAGACTGAGTACTATTTTTTTTTCCACTTATTTGATATACAGATTGGTGGATGCTATTAGTGAAAAATTCCTAGAAAAGTTGAAAATCTTATGCATTTTCATTACTATTAATTAATTATAGAAATGCTACAGAGGAATACCAAAAAAATTGCTCTGAATCTGAAAATATTTGAAGAGAAGGAAATAATTGGGAGAAAAATAGCTGCAGCTATGACTAATTAAGTTATTCATCATTGCTACTTTAATAAACATTTTGAAGATGTATAGTCCATGCTATGACCTTCATGTTTTGCAGTTAACAATAATTGAAACTAAAGTGTGTTTCAAAGCATGTCTTAAAACTTGTACACTTGTGGAGTACTGCAGAGATAAAAATCTTTTTTTCATTTATTTTGCCATGTGGAAGAGTTCTGTTACAGCCCTCTGCCTGTTAATAACAAATATTTATGGGTTGGAATTAATCATCAGCTCAGACTGCAATTATTCTGGTAGGAACAGTTGTGCGTGGCCATCAGAGCTCAAATGCCATATCTCAAGGCCAGATCTCTTGAGCCAGTGGAACAGAGGTTGTTTGGATGGAAAATACAGAGGGATGCTGTCAGGTGGAACCAGAGTGGAATTCAAGCAGAAGGAGTTTTCCAGATGGGGAGGCATATTTCATGAGGGGTGAAGATAACAAAGGTTAAGAAGGACAAACTGTATTTTAGATAACTCGTTTTCAATTAGAGGTAGAAGAAAAGAAACACTTCTCAAGCTTGGAGCATGCCAGAATATCTGGGTGTTGCTGTAAGATGGGCACAGACTGTAGCTCTGGAAAATACACTGATAGTATTAGCTAAAATCATATTTCTGCTACAGAAAACTGGGAATTCTTGAGCTGCTGAGCTGCATGCACAGAGCTAGGAGGACAGGAGGTGCTGAGGCTCCTGTACATCCGAGGAAAGAGCAATGGGATTAGATCTGAAATGTACTATAGGAGAAATGAGAATGTGTTAAATAAAGCCTACCCACAAGGAAAGGGCTTGTGTGCAAAGACTGAATGCATTGTTACATATGTTTGAGGAGTATAAAGAGCAACAAAGGTGGAAAGATGTCTCCATGTTGCCTGGGAAACAAAAGCTGTTCTTGGCCCCTAGGAAACAGCAAGTTGTCATTTTTAGCTGAACACCAAAAAGTTGAATGTCAGTTGTAAGCTGAGAAGGCTGTCATGAAAATAAGGCATCATTACTTGTGTGGAGAATCTCAATGCAGTAGGTATTAGCACAGAATTGAGTTTTTGCAGGCAGGGTATTGAATTGTAGAAGTGATCATAAAACTGCATGCTCAGCATAGTGCTGAAAGCAGCTGAGTGTGGGAGTAAAAAGGTCTGGCTGTTAAAATTACGAGCAGTAGGAAGATTACTCATTAATCCATTAATAATTAATCTCATTAGGTGAAATAGCAGGTGTGGTGTGTTTATGTTCTTAAAGAACTGCTCATTAGGAAATTAATTTCAGTTAGCTTTAAATTGCTCTCACATGCAGTTGATTGAGGGATGGTTTTTTGAGAAGCCCCTGGCCATAAGTTGAGCAGTTTGGAGGGATATAGAAATTACCCCAGATGTTCATGGGCTGCAGAAGACTCCATGTGACACTTCCTACAGCAGCACTTCACTGGCATGGTCCCCAGGGAGGGCACTGAAGGATGAGAAGTTCTCTTCTGGCTGGGGAGGAAACTATCCTCTGCTTTCTCTCTATTGTGTTTGGGCATGCTGAGGCTGCAGAAAATGTATCTGAATCTGACTGAATCTGCCTTGCATGCTTTAGTCAGGGTGCCTGACACCAGGATTCTATCCCATTGACATTGCTGCTTCATGACAAACTGATGTTTCTTGGTATCACCAAGAAGAGCACTTGCTCTTTGCAGTGCTCTCAATCTCTGCCACACTAATGTCTTACTGAGGAAGCAGCTCCCACAGTTGTAAAATGGCATGGTAGCAAAAGCAAAGAAAAATTTAGGTGTAAGACCTGCATACAAAGTCTTAGGGTTCCATTCTAGTAAATCCTTTTCAATAAAAGCTATGTTTAGCTTTTCCCACACAATAAGCAGTGTGGGGGGGAGCAGCCTCTAACTTTAATGTTGTAAAACTTTTTAAAGTTTTGCCCTGGATCGAGGCTGGTTGCCCTCTATACCAGCAAGAATTATTCTTTGGCTTTTTAAAGATCAGCTGACCTGTCCAGTACTTCTGGTGGGAAAAATAGAGGCAGCAATTCAGAAAAGGAAGGCCAAGGAAAAAAAAAAGGGATAAAATATCAGAGTGTGAGTGGACACTAGGAAAAAATATGAAATTAAATGGTAGGTCCCCTACCCAGCTGAAATCTGAAGTTAAAGAGAAAAATAACTTGGGTGGCAATATGGAGTTAGTACTGCTACAAAGCATTATTAAAGAAAAACTACCAAACCAGAATGCACAGTCTGGTAAACCTAGAGCAGAACTGGTGCTGGAAATGTACCTGCTGGCTTTTAGGTTTGTTTTGGGCAACATTTTATTATCTCTCTCAATAAAGAAAAAATAGAATTGAATATTGATTGAAACAAATTCTTCATAAGCTAACAGTACATACTTCAAACCCCAATGCCATAGATCCAGCTTTAAAAAAAAATCTCTATTTATGGACTTAAAAATCCCATGCTTAGTACTTCTAAAATGCTGAATGCAAACTTTTCTATGTCTATAATGTTAGTGCAGAAACCAAAGTTAATTTGAAATAATGTCTCTAATAAAGAAACTGAAAAATCACTTACTCTTCTATACTACAGCCATTTTTGTACACTTTTTTTGCTGACATATCCATGCACTGCAGTAATGTCTTGCAGAAGTACTCTGCACCTCTTTTCACATGAAGAGCATTGTTTGCAGTTGTTACTTGGAAAGCACCAAGGTAGTGGGAGTTAGAAAAGGAGTCCAGCGTCACTGCTGGTCTCTGAAAGTAATTTTATGTTTTCTTAACTCTGTAGAGTTTGAAGACTACTTTCATTATTGCACCCATGTGTGCTTCTGGTGATGACCAGAATCCAAGCTAGGATTCTGTATTGAAAACTCTGTAACACTGCTTACTGTCATTTTGTCAAAGTACTATGTTAGCTTGCAGGTCAAAACCTGAGAAAACAGCTTACTTTCCCCAGAAACAGAGAAGATTTGCCAGTCTGTACTAGTATTGAGAATTTTTGCATTTCATCAGAGTGGATGTATTAGGATGTTATGAGGGACCACCATGCTGAGTGCTGCTTATATGTTTTTAAGGGCTACAACCCAAATTTCCAAATGGGTGTGTGCACCAGATATTGATTCTCTCAAAGTCAATGCTTTCTGTCTTCAGTAATGGAAAGGGATCTCACAGAGAATTAAAATGAGTATCAGTATTCCAAAATACTTGAAAAGTCATTCAAGTGTGTCCAGGCTTTTTAAGACAAGCTGGAGCAGAGTGGAAGGGAAACAATTTGAACTGCCTTGCTTTAGTTCCATAACATGATTAAAGCTGCAACACAGACAAAGCCTTTTGCAGATTTTTAAATGAGAGAGCTGGTTGTATAGAGGTCTTGAGAGAGTCAGAGAACTTCATCCTGCTGGTCTTGGAGTAAAATTATACATGGCCTTGTCTTTGCTGGTGTTTTGCTTCATGTTTTCCAATTCCACTGAGTGACTGCTGCTCACTAGGTTAAGACAGCCATTAAAGTCACATCCCACATTTGTGCTGCTCCATCTCTTGTTACACAGAACTTTTTAACATGTGACTTAAGCCCATGTCAAGTCCTTGATAACTCTTCCTAGATGTGGCAGATATGAATGGATATGAATTTTTATGCAGAGGTATGGATCTTCACATAAGATTGGAACAAAAACCTTATAAATAATATGCTAATTTACATGGACATATGTGTTTTTTTTCTTTAAATTGTGTGTAATTTGTACATTTCTATTTATTTCATTGAATATTAGATAATATTCTCATTGCACAATTATTTCTAATAAAGACACTGTAGTGTCTTTAAAGCTCTTCCAACAGCTAAGGCTGAACACTAAACCTCAGTATTAATTCTTATTGTGAATCAGTTATCTAAAAGGTTCATGTGCATCAGTTATCTAAAAGTTTCATGCTAAAATGAACCTTTACTATGCAAACTGTTATGGGTTTTTTAAAAATTATTTTTCTTGTTAATGCATATTGTGTTATGAGAACCTTGATTTCATTTTATGTCTTAAGCAGCTTCTCCAAAGTAGTTTTCCTGTCTCAGATCTGTGTGTTCCTCATGGCACTTTATAACAAAGAGAAACATTAAGCTTAAATGAACATCTCCAGGTAGCCTAGCAACAGGATATGATTAATAATACCTTTCACCTAACTGTATGCAGATAAATGTCTGAAAGTGAAAGCAAATTCAGAATTGGCTGGCCAGAGCCTGGTAGTGCAGTGAGAGAGAAAAGGTAATATGATAATATCTTGTGATCTCTGTTGAAAAAAGGAGAGAAAGTAAAATATATATTTCGTGGGTTATATCTGCCTTATGTAGTAAAATACAGAGCATAATGGATTTTTTTAATAATAATTGAATGGTGTACAAAGAAAAAGAATAAATGCTCTTGCTTCTTATTATTGGTTATCATCACTAATTCACCAGCCATGCTTTTTAATATGTGAGAGATCAGAAACAATCAGTAGTAATTACTGGACCATCACAGCTCAAATGAAATGTAGTAGAAATGAAATGTAGTATAATTTAACATAGAGTTAATGGCTTTATAGCACCATACCAAGGTTTTTAGGCCTGAAATGGACTTTTGTATTGAGTGCTATACTTAAAAAATACGCAAAACATTGGATATGGCATTAAGCTTATAATTACAGATTTCTAGCAGAGAAAAGGAGAAGCTGCAATGTTTTGTCTTAAATGGCACTACATTTTTAGCTTTTTCTTAAAACTTCATGTGTGCATATATACAAAAATAAGAGGACTCTGAATTTTATCTAGACATATTTGAATGTTATATATTTATAAAATGTTGGAGACATTTACTTTTCAAGCACTGGAAAGGTGTTAGAATATGAGTTGGCCACACAAGCTCAATCCTTTCACATTTTGTATTCATTCAGTATAAAGAGGCACTGTGGGAGTAGGGTGAATATGAGTTTCATTGTATGCTCATTTCATAATAGTGGGAAATTGCTGTTTGTATAGGAATAAAATGGAGTAATGTATTTGTGTGCTGAATGCAGAAGAACTAGTTATCTTGAGACAATCCCATGGACTGGCATAATATCATAAACATTTGCCTTTAGAGAAGGAATAGCCTATTACAATGCAGAAGCACAGATTTCTGTCCTGGGCTTTAAAACCTGCCTAACCTGCTTTTTTTCAGTTTTCAAATTACTTAATTATACCGGTCATGCCCTGTCTTCTGTGTGAAATCCACAGAGATGTTTATTCCTGTCCATTGGATAGTGTGTATTTATATTTGCTGCTCAGTGATGATGTGAACCTTTCAGTGTGTTGCAGAAGTTGTAGGGGAGAGGCTGTGAAAGGTTAGCTGCTGATTGTAGCTCCTTGTAGGTGTCCTGATGCATTTTTTAGCCCATTTAGCATGGGCTAACATCCATCAGCAATAATTTTGGTTTTCACTTTTTTTTTCCTTTACACAGTCTAAATCTTTAGTGCCTGGTAGTATTCCAGGTTTTGTTGCCAAAGCAGAGAGGGCAGATTTTTGCATTTAATAGGCAATTCCTTGGTTTGTTCACAGCTGGTAGCCTACTGTTAAAGTATGGTGAGTTTTTTTATTTAGCAAGGATGTCTATTTAAGCCCAGACTCCTTTCAAAAGAAAATTGCTGCTTTTTTCTCTAACCACTGCCATCTGAACTTACTACACAAAGATCTCGGTGTAGGTGTGTTATGGCATTTTATGGTGGAGCAGGGGATCTCTGACTCATCCTTCTGAGGCTAGTCCCTCATTAGCTAAAATTCCCTCCTGCAACATATCAGGCCTCAGTATTTGGCTTTGTCTCGAGCTGAGAGCATTCTCCCTTGGAAAACTGCTTCTGTAAGTTTCCCCTGCCTCATTTCACCTCAGTTGTCACCTGAATTGGTACCACCTTCAACATCTCCTCAGCCCCTTGTGAATATATCACTTAGTGTGATGACACAGGCATAAAGACATGTCTTTAATTTTCTTTTTTTTTTTTGTTTAAATAAACAACCAAATCCATAATTTTTGAGAGATTTCTCTAACATGTCTCTCTAGCATTAGAGAAAGAATTTTTGGTTAGGAAATAAATGCCATCCTTACTCTTGAGATCCAAGACTCCTCTTTTTGAAATCACCATAAGTTCTGCCATGGATTTACCTGAGATTTACCTGATGGTGCCCTTTATCTCTGGTTTTGCTGAATGAAATCTCTTAACTCCCTGCTTGCAGCCTAACTAACTGGTTATGCAAACAGCTTTTGGTGCTTTTAATTCTTTAAGAGTGCAATTCACAAAGATGGCTCACAGAACTAGTTTGACTTGTATCTTGGGTAATTATTTATTTTCTGAGAATTACAGCTTCTAATCAGTATAAGATATTCATGCAGCTGTTTCTTAGCTTTACTGACCTCCTAGCTTGAGTCAGCTGTTTTTCCCTGGATCTTTTGCCCTTAAATAAATTTTTTATATTTTTGGTTGAAAACCAGACAGCAAGACAAGAATTAAAATAAAATGCCCCTTTCTTCCTGTACTGCAGTTTTAGTGTAGCATTTATTTAACTGGTGAATCACATTTTCAGCTCAAATAAGAGAGAATTTCATAGGGGGTTCTGTAAACTTAAATGAGTTCAGAAATGGTTGTTTTCAGACAAACTTCATTTTACAGCCAGTCAATTTTAAGATGGAGTATAAGTAACAAAACAGCTGTGCACTGCAATTTTGCAAATGCATAAGATTTTGTTGCATAAGGCAGCTCAGAAACACAATACATCTAAACAAGCAAAATAGTTCTGCAATTAAAAATTACTGCTGTTTAAAAAAAAATATATATCTGCACATTAACTAAAGCCAGATTTGAAAATTTTTATGTGAGGCTATTCTTCAGAAGCCATTGTATTTGTAAAGGTGGATGGAATAACAATAAATGGAAGAGAATGTAATTAAATTCTATGCCCTCTGAATAATTAGTAATGAAATACTGCTTACATGTTAATTACAGATTACCTAGTTTAAATTTTCAGAAGTCCTGTGTGTCCTGGAATCTCTCTATCTCTTTTGTAACTTAACTGAGACAGTGCTGTAAATCTTGCTTGAATTTCGAGGCGCAGTGATGTGTGTAAAGCAGCATCCTTTATGCCTTTTGTATGAATCATAGTTCTGAGTCTTTTTCTCTTACAGTTCTGAAAAGAGCAAGACTTATTTGGCTGAGGAGTGCAGAGGGAATTATGAGTGGGATTTCTTGCATTATCAGTGCGTGCATGCATGTTTGGCCCTCTCTGCCCTCTGCCTGGGCTGCCAAAACACATCACAGTGCATATCTCTGAGTAGTGCTGAAGTGCTCTGCACTTCCATGAGTGAAAGAGGTGTCTCTGTGCTTCAATTAGCAACTGCTGTGTTGCAAAATGCCCTCAGGATCCCTAGGCTGCTGGAGGAACTGCACCAGCCAGGTGATCCACTTCCTAAATTGCTCGTTACCTGTTAGCATGACCCCACGAGCCATGTGCCTTAAATAGATGGAAACAGAATTAGAGCAGCTCCTCTCTAAAATCTGTTCAAGGGTCTCCTGATCTATTTGGTGGTGTAACACTCATGATGCTACCATTAATCTTAATATTTTTATTCTTGTGGAGATCAATGACATTCACAGAAGTCTGAGCAAATCCATTTTGTTCACTGAACCCTGTTCCACGCATCCACAGTGTTCCTGGATGGCTTCACAGAGCTTTCAGTTTCACAGATGTCTGAAAGGTTGAATGTTTTTTTCTTATCATTTGGAATAAGCAGAAGAGGCTTATTTAATAAAACAAAAGGGAAGGGGGAAAAAGGGAGAGTAAACACAGTGATTCAAATTGCTTTGAATCCAATTCAGGCTGAACATTGCTGTTCCTCTTTTGTCACTACTTGTTCATCAGAGTTTGCTGTAATATTGCTCAATTTCAAGTGTTCCTGCACTGTATTCCCTTTTATTTGGGTGCATTTTCTTCTGGAGCAGTCTCTATCATGCTTATTTTTAACATCTTTTTTTTTTTAATGTCTTACTATTGAGAATCACATCTCTTTTGACTTCTCCTCTTGATTTTTCTTTCTCCTTTTACCTCTCCTACTGTGTTCATGCTTTTCTTTTGCTGAACAGTTTCAGATATTTGCTGTTGTTGCTGAAAATCCAGGTTTTGGTCAGGGACTCTTTAACTGACCTTTGACAGTATCATCTTTCTACTACTGAGAGGAGAAGCTACTTTTTCATGTGAAACTGAATTGGCATATGTTGTTACCCTTTCAGCTGCTAACAATTTATTTATTTTATTTTTCCTTGACCTCTTGTGAAGCAGAATCATAGCATTATAGTGCAGTAATGGTGAGTTGGCTTTGTCTTGGACTATTGAAGTGGGTTTGAGAGTTTTAGCAAGGCTGGTTTTGTGGGTGTTTTTTCTGAGGTGGCTTGGATTTTGCTGGCTTGAGGAAAATATACCTGAGGAAAAATGTTGTAGGGACACTGAGAAAGTCTCAGTGTGTAATGAGACTTGAAAAATGACATATAAAAAATGCAGTTCCTAGCTATAACACCCCAAGGTTCTGTGGACAAAATTGAGATGCCTGTTTAAAACAGAGGCTGCCAGTTCCTTTACTTTTGATTTTTAGGTTTTTTCTGGTTTTTTTTTGTTTTTTTTTGTTTTTTGTTTTTTTTCTTGGGGAGTAACATCTCAAACCATTTTTGCAATTTGCTGGTTCAGAGGGCAATTTTATGCATCTCTTCTTATCAAGAGGAGAGAGGTCCTCCCAGGGAATGGCAAAAACAAAGCTTAGAAACCAAAGAGCAAATAATGAAGAGAATGAGAATAAGAATGAATGCTGATCAAGAGGCATAACAGAAAAAGCACTGGCTTGTGCAAAGCCAGGTTTGGAGCTCAGAGTTCCTCAGTGGCACCAATATCCATGCTTTATATTCTTGCTTCCTCCACCTGCAGGATGTGGGCCCTCAGAGCTAATAAATGAGGCTTGTGATTTACTGTGGCTGATTTTTTTCCTTCTGTGAAGCTTGTGCTTAGCTTGTGACACTTGAGTAGACCCTGAAGTCAAGAGGGACTTTTCATGTGGTTAAAACTAAGGCAGTGCTGAAGTGCTCTGGCTGGCTGATTTGTAGTGCTGGCTGCAGAACTAAATTTTAGTATACACAGTTTATTGTAGTCAGAAGAGGCAGATTTAGGATCAAAATTTGCTATGCCTTGTGTTCTATTTCTGTTTCTAATTATTTTGTGTTTCTATATCTTTCCACAAACCTTATCCTTACTGTGCACGTTTCTTTTTCCACGTCAGGGTCCATTTTTGAGAGTATTTCGTGACTATAACTGGAAGAGCCAGTGAAATTAGAAACATAAAAAGCAGGAAAATGATAAATGCATTGCAAGGTTGAGTAAAGAAGATTATTTTCCTCAGCTTTAATAATGGAACCATAAGCAATAAGACAAATAGGCTTAGAAAGGATAAATCTAGCCAGATTGCTTTTTTACCTTTCTGATAAGATTACAAAATAAGCAGATGAAAGGCAAGTGGTATAACACATGCATTTCAGTAAACCTTTTGATACCATCTTGCCAAAGCATACACAAATAACTAATACATGTTGGCTTAGATAGAAACATGGTCATACAGACTGTAGATGAGTTGAAGGACTATAAATAATGAGCAGGGATGAGTGGTGATGAACTGAGACAGGGTGTATTGTACTAATGAGGCTCTACAGGGGTCAGGATTTAAGTTCAAGTTTTTATTCTTTAACATCTTTATTATAGCATCTTTTCAGCTTGCTATTGATTTCCCCCCTTGCCAAAAATAACAGAGACAGATAAGTAAAATATTGATGCCTACTAGATTAACCTCAGACAGAAGATAAAAAAATTCATATTTATTAGAAATGCTTAGACCTTAGAAGTAGGGAGGCTAAAGAACACTTTCTTTCAAAATTATTATTTCAAGAGAAAAGACTTAATTTGCACTAGTGCTGATAACCACAGGAAGGCAAAGTGAATCTGGGTGACTGAGGAGTAGCAGCAGTGTTCAGCTGGATTCCAGGAATCCTTAACTTAAAGGGAGTTTAGTTTTCTGTCAAAGATGTGTTGCAGGCTATGGAATGATTTCCTAAAGAAAGATTCTCAAAGCTCTGCTGCTTGAAACATCACATTGTGTACTGGGGGGAAAAAAAGCAACAAAATGTTTGAAGAAATCTTTAAAGAAAGATGGTGTGAGTAACTTCTGTCTCTGTAGTCTTTTTTGCACCTTATTTCTTGAAGACATGGGATGAAACAGAAAATGGCAGCATGGAGCCAGTATTTCATACATGCTCTCTGCAGCATGGCAGAGTGCTCAGGAATGTAGGCTGAGTTTTGGAGCGTTGTTGCTCAAAGATTTTGACAGCAATAATATAGCAGAATGTCTAAGAAGAGAGTACTGAATGCCATCAAAGCAGCCAGGAATGGATTAGGCCTGCTCCAAATTCTTTTGTCAGGTTACTTTCAGTGAAATGTGCATGTCTTGTAAAAGTCAGCCATGCTGGAAAATCTTTTGGGGTTTTCTTGACAGATTGTCACCAAGTGTTGAAATGATTTCAGCTGTTCTGGAACTTGTTTGTATCTCCAAAATATTGTAATACATAAGATGAACACATAATGGTGTGTTACAAGCAGTCTAGATAAAAGTCTGTGTGAATAGGTCAATGGTACAATAATCAATACAATATTACCATTTTTCACCTAAATCTATCCTCCCCAGTTGCAATGAAAGGTCATCACTTGTATCTAAATAATTGTGTAAAACTGCAACTGATATGCCATGAAATAATGAAAATTAAAATTTACAATAAAATTTTTTGTAAAGTTGTTGCATGAGATACTGTGGAAATCCATTTTTTTCAATTTCTTCTCATTTTCTGTGCCCAGAAACCAATGTGTTTCAAGTTGCCTCTGTGGATGAAATAGTGTATTTCAATTAGTTTTGAAATGACTGGTTTACTTATGTGGGCATATAGACTATCTTCTCTATGCATTGGGAATTAAATAAGAATATCAAAAAATATAACAATAACAATATTTTATCCTGAATTTATAAGAAGAAAAAAAGGCAAACCAGTTGCTGCAGGAATCAGAACTCGTAAATGCAAGCTTTCAATTCCCTAAGCTTCTTGTGGAAATGTTATGTTTATTATTACGAAATTCATCAAACTGATTCAGTTACCCATTTCTTATGGCAGTTGTGATATGTATATCAGCCTGAATAACAAATGTGAATTCTGTATGCAGGCAGTTATCAATTAATAGCACTTCTGTACTAAAAGTTTGGGAAATATGGTTGATAACTTTTCTCTAATGATGAAATGTTGCAGGTTCTTTCTGCCACTTCTTGTAATTAAGCCTGTATGAGATGTAATTAAGCCCTATTATATGTGTCTCGTGCTGCTGCTGCTACTTGTCTTCTTAAATCTAAATCCAAGCTTAAAGAAAAACAAAACTGTTTTCCTCCACATTTTTTAGGTTCAGTTGGAGCAGACTTAGCATAAATGATAATGGAATTAATCAGATGTGAAAATATATCTTTAGTCTTGTGTGTAGCTTGAATTTAGAAAAAGGAAAAAATACAATTAGTAAATGATGTGAATTGCATACAGATTGTGCATCACTGTGATGCCACAAGGAAACTAAATTATTAGTTTGAAAGACTGGCAGACAGTGGCAACTGGGTTGTGTTTGAAGTGTATCTGGTAGTAACCATACATGTCTACAATTTGGGTTGTGAAATAAATGATTTGTTGTGTGATAATTTGCATTGGCATCATCAGCAGCAGTTGTTCCTTGACTTTGTAATGCAAACAACTTGATGTCTAATCCAATAAATTATCGTGAACATTTTGCTTTATTTTTAATGAATATCAAACCAATTATCATCCACTGTCATAGCAATGGCAGACAGCAATTGAAGCAGTTCTGTTGAATACCTTACCTTCAGAATTAAGGAGAAAATTACTACCATTGATTCACATTTGGTTCTGATGATGCTGTTCAGCAAAGGAAGTATTTATAGTTTCTAAAGAAACTGAAGCATACAATAATGCACAGACACAATTCTTTACTCTCTTTTAGAGAGGTTGTGAATGAGATGCCATTTGAGAGCAGCTGGAGTTGTGGAGCTGTACAATGGCTCGTGGTCAGTGTGCCTGTTTGCTTGAGCAAGCTTTGGGAAAAGTCTTCCCAGTATGGTGTACATAAAAGGAACTGGCTGTGTTCGTTTTGGTCTTGGCTCCAACAGCAGGAAAATCATGTTTCTTGAGCTAAATCTATGAGAGCAAAAGGAATGTTTGTTTATGTTAGTGCAGAGCCAAGTCTAGCTTTGGGCCACAGCCCTAAGGATTGTCACAGTTCCAGTACACACCTTTCATCTGATAAGGAAGGTCTTTATTTCCTGGAAATCTTTGGAGTATCCTTCTTTGCAGAATATGCTGCAGAGCCCTGGCCAGATGGGGCATGTCTCATTCAGCAGCACAAGCTCTGCTTTCCCAGCTAAATCTGTCAGTCTTGTGACCTGGATTGTGTGGTGGTCATCAACCCATTTGCCTGTACTGCATCATCTTCCCTTAAATTGAACCACATTTGGAAGTGACACGTTTATGAGGTGAGAAGTAGGGCTTCCTAAAGCTAAAAAGAGCTTATTCAGAAAAGAGAAAACGTTATCTATAAGCATGTATGCTTAGTTAAGAGTAGGTCACCTGTCTTCTGCAGCAGGAGAATTAATAAATGCATAATAAATAATACATGTCCTTGTTGTAGACCACTGTGGGTATGATACAGAACCTGTCTTTTCAGGTATCAGTATCCCCAGCCCACTCTGATCACTGGTTCCTCTGGTAACTCATCTCCTGATCACTTAGGCTGTAATACAATCACTAACAAGCCCATGTGGATATGTATAACATTTATTTTAAAATTAATATAGTAATATTCAAATATTCAGTGGTTCCATAGCATCTGTCACGCAGTGCCCCTAGCCAGGCTGCCTGGTAAGTGCTTAAAAATAGTATTGGAAAATGTGTTTTATCAGGAAGCCATTAGATATACAGATTTACAGATCCATTCCAAGCTATGAGATGAGGCTATAGGATAAACTATGCAGTAGTTTAATAATCAGGATAAATTTAGACCATTGACACATAAAAGCATGTAGATCAAAAATTAAGTATTCTACAGAAAGATTGTTTGAGGATAATGCTAAATACTGTTTTATTCGTTCATACATAGTGAATACCTACTTTAGCAATGGGAGCTTAGTTAAAATTGCACAGATTAATATTTGAGATTATAATTGAACTTCCACTGCAGTCAGTTTAGTTGTCTGTCTGGTGCTTTTTCTTTTTGAATACTCATTAGTTCCAGAAATTAGATAACAGTAAGATGCTGTATTTTTCTTCCAGTCCCCTAAGTACTTTATTCTTTCTCATGTTGGTGTTTTTCTCTTGAATCCTGCAGCAGCAGCCATCCTCAGCTCAATAACTGCACTTCTGCCTGCACATCTCCCATGCTTTTCTTGTGTGGCTCTGCCACTTTCTCACACCCCTGCCTCACAAATTACCAGTTTTCTCAGAAATCTGAGCCAAGGTAGCACAGCTGGGCTGGACCAGCCCTTGGCTTGGGATCACAGGCAGCTGGACCCAAGGAGGAAGGGTTTTTCATACTTTTCAGTAAGGAAATAATTTCAGGACTTGATTGTCCTGTTGCTAAAATACAAGTAAGCACAATTCCCTAGAGCAAGTCAGGGATTTTTGTGACAGAACATTCTCCTTCAGAAGGAAGCGCTGATCCAGTGCAACCACAGAACAGTGTGTGGGAAAGAAAATTTCAAATGAATTTTCTATTTAAATTCATTTCTTTGGAGGACTCTGCTGACATTATTGTTTTGACATCTTCTGAATAAAAGAATCCTTTCTTAGATATTCTGAATTTGTCAAGAGTCTGCAGTCTAAGTAAAAGGACAACATGTTTTGAAATTATTTGGAAAATTCAACTAGTCAAAAGAGTGAAAAGTACTCTTTCTTTAGTTAAAAAGTCATTCTAATCTTATATTCTTCTCCCTGATTTAGAGAAGAGAAGTTTTTTAAAAACCCCAAATATTTTCCCAAATTAGGATAACTGTTTCATACCTGTCAAGGTAAGTGATAATTAGCAACATTCTTGATAATAATGCATTTTTTCAAAAATAAACAAGGATGCTGAATCTGTATTTTTGTCTAGCAGATGACAAGGGGATTAGAGATAAAAAATCCTGCTACTTTAGAGAAAGAGAAGAGGAAGGAGGAGGATAAGGCACACATATGCAAGCCAAGAGGCTCAGAAAAAGAGGGATCTTTCTTAGGATGATGATGGAAAGATGAAAGGCCAGCCATGGCTGTATTCATTTTTATATTATAGCATCATCCCAGAGCATTTCTGTCCAGCATCCTGTTTGTCTTTATGGTCTTGAGTATTTTTTCTCTTTTTGCAAATTAAATTATCCTTTCAGGATAAGGAAGAGGACAACTAACACAGGGAAAACTGGGTTACCCTGGTCCTGTTTGTGATACAGAGACTGAAAATTGGGAAAGCAGAATTGGCCAAAAGAAAGATTAGCAGATTTTTTTGTCTAATCATGCCTTGTGTTCCCACCAAGGGTAGCAGGGGCTTTTCTATGCTGGGCTGACCCAGCAAGGCCCATGACCAGAGGGATCCCAATTGATATTTGTAAAAGGAAGTGGCTTTTCTATAATGGGGCTGTTGATATGCAGATGAAAAAACTTAGTACAATGTCTAAAGCTGCCATCCTTTCAGGGAAAAAGCAAACCATTTGTGGTCACATGAACATTATATGATCTATTTTAGATTATGAACAAAGTCTCTATAGAATGCATATGACATCTTACACAGGGCTGTGGTGTATATTGTGCCTGCCAAGAGAACTTTGTGTTTCCACATACTTGTTTCATGAAAATATATCCTGATACTACTAACTTTTCCAAATAAACAAAAATGGCTTATTTTTCCAGATGTTTTCAAAATCAATAAAGAATATTCTTAGTCACCAAAAGCTGCAAAGGCATACACCTTCAGTGGAAAAATGCATCCATTTTATGACTTCTGGAAGAGTTACCAGTCCAACTGCATTCTAGGGCAGTTTAGAGGCCAGTTGTTAAAGCCATCCTCTTCTTTTTGCAGTCTATGTGCATTGAAAGATACCTATCAAAGAGTCAGTCTCTTAAGATGGTGATGTATTTATGCTAATGCAATCTACTTGTTGTATTTAAAATAAACCCAAGGGAATGTTTATTGTGATTTGATAAGAGTATTTCCTTGGAAAGATGTGCCTTAAAGGTCAAGGGCAAGAGCCTGCTTTGGAAGAAACCACCACCATTTTTATTGGCATCAATACAAATTTCTTCTTACCATAGCCTCCTTTTTGCACCTGGTTACCAGAAAAGCACTATTCCTGATATTATCTTATGTTCTTTCTAGTTCTGGTCCAAAAGTTATGTCCCACGAAGTGATATCCTCAGGATAGTCCTGGAGAACACATGTAATTGTTTTAGGTCAGTGATGATGAAGGGGAGGATACAAAAGGAGGACAAAATCAACATTTCAGTGCTGGGGTAGGAGGCTCGTGGCTCTTTGTGGCTGGTGCCCTGTTAGAGTTCAGGGGAGCACAGGCTGACCTGATGGGTGGGCAGACCTTCAGAATCCACTATCCACACATCCCTTCACCTGGCTTTGAAAGGCTCTGTGTAAGTCACTCACCCGTGTCAGTGCCAGTGCATCCAGGACAGATGTCACCCTGCATCCCATATCTTGCCCCTTAGAAGCAAAGAAGAAACTGTCCAAACCAGGTCTGGATTTGACCCCCTCAACATCCACTTTCAAACTCAAAATTAGGAAATCTGCTGAGCCCATTGTCCAGAAATGTTACAAAATCACTAGGAAATTGTTGAGACTATCCTGGATTTTTTTATTTAATATTTCCATTCCTTCTTATCAGAAGGAGGAAAACTTTCATATTGTTTTTATTTTTACAGCTGTACTCTGGGATTGTAACATACAGGTTTCTATCTGCCTCCAGTGTCTGAAGCCACAGTTTATAAATGTGCTTTAAGGTAACAGAGCTGGATTTCTTTTTGTTGAAAATGTGGCTCTGGAGCACCATTTTTCCTATTTCATGTTTCTTTGATGATGACTTGTCCCCCTGGCACCACACTGGAGAAGTAACATCCCAAAATTCTTACACTGGGTGAAGGATTTCTCTCTCAGACTAGTAAAAATGACAGCATTTTTTTCCCCTCATCAAATTGACCTCTTTCTTCTGTATCCAAATATAACTCCTCTTGCTTTTTTGAGTTAAATTATGCACAATTACAGCAAAACACTATTCTGAATTTTGTCATGCATAGTAATTTCATGATTAGTGCTTAGGTTGCCTTCACACTTGGGCATTTACAAGTTGATTAAGTGCCTTGGTTACCTACTTGGGTAGCAGTTGTTAAAGATTTGGAGCATTTTGAAGGGAGAGGGATCCTTGGTTTTTTGTAAAAAATTCACAGTGCTGTAGAAAAGGTGGGAATGTGGAAACCTTGGCTGTTGTGAAGAACCTGGTGCAGGCAGTGGTTTTTCTTCCCACCTTTTGTTCTTTTTCACAGCATTTCCCTGGTTGGGACCTGTGGTCCTTTGCTCCATGGTGGCTGGGCTGTAGTTGTGTTGGGCAGTGCCACTCTTCAGAGGTACCTGTGGTAGGACAGGACTGAAAAGGAGAGTGGGAAGGATGCAGTGAAGAGGTGCTGTCAGTGCTTTTTTTCCCTCTGTGGTGGCATGTCCAGCTCTGCCTTTAGTGCCACCATGGGCAATTCGGTGTCAGTGCTGCAGGCACAAGTTTTAAAAGGTCAGTGTGCCAGAAGTTATAAAATGTTCTCCTCTCTGGAAGTGCTGGCTCAGTTATCTGCCCCTAAGAAATCCAAAAGCCTACTTTAAGGAATTCCACCTTCTACTTTGCTTATCAAGGGTTGCAGTTGAGGCTGGAAAATGCTTCATCTCTTGTACCTACCACCCCAGCAGTGCCATCTGTTTATTTTCTTAGGGAGGTAGAAAGTGTCTCTCCTTCTCATAGACATACATACATAGGAATATGCAGCCATTACAGTTTAAAATAAGAAAATACTGAAAACTACTTATATATATATGAAATATATAAAGATATGAAATGGAAATAAGAGTTGCAAATTTGAGAGGGCTTTATTTTAGCTTGCTGCCTTGAGTTGTTTGGTGAGTAGCATGTTGGGCTGATCTGAGATCCTTTATCCACCTTCTTTTCAAAACCAAATAGCATTGGAAGGGTCTGTGTGGGATTTGGGTTGCTTTTTTAAATTTCTCAGTCTTTCAGTAGAATTAATATCCCTTCCACTGTCTGTACAGCCTGGCATCAATATTCTGTACCTTACTGCATTTATTTGTAGTGTCTGTCACTGAAGACAGAAGTTCTCAAAGTGTTACTACTCCCCTTGCTGGTGTGTTGTAGCCATGGCACTGCAGTGCCAAGCTGCTTCTTCCTATTTGAATTCATGAGGATGATTTTATGAAGAGACAGAGACAAATTTAAGAATATAGGCTTTTTTCTCCTGTCTTATACCATGTGACTATTAAATTAATAGGATGACTTTCACACATCTCTGATTTACACAGGCATGGACCTTGGATGTGTGTAGACTCATCAGCACAGTTTTATTTGTGATGGAAGCTATTTAAATAGTAGCATGATAACTATTTTAGCTGGTTTGTTTTTCAGAACAGTTTATTCTCTTGAATGAAAAAAAAATTTTAAAAGGCTTGTAGACATCTGGGTAAAGATTTACAGATATTGCTATATTAAGGAATAATAATAATAATAATAATAATAATAATAATAAATTTTCCACAACTTGAAAGATGGAACTGTTTAGCATGGTAAAAGTGTGGTTTTTTCTGGCTCCATGTAACTGATGAAGTCAAATGTTCCTACAACATCACTTTCAGGTAAAATCTGTTCTTCATCGTGCAAATAGAAGTAGCTGTGAGGCTCTTTTGTGTCACTGTACAACTCATTAAAATATTCATTTGCATGAAGAGATTATAAATAAGATAGAGTAAGTTTTTTTTTTAAATTTGGATCTTTAGAAGGAACTTGCTGAAGTTTTTCTTTCTTTTTTTTTCATACCTTGACAAAAAGTAACAGAAACAACACAGATCTATATTTCAGGAATTCACCAGCTGCAACACAGAATAATGATCTCCTCCTGCATCTGGTGCTGCACTTTCATAGGATTTTATATAAGCAGGTTTCTTGTCTGCCCAGTTCTAATGGGCCATGTGGAGCCAGACCAAAGTTCTGCTGACTACAGTTATCTGATCTGCAGCAGGTAACCAAAAGCAGATTGCAAGTGAAGAATGCAAGAAAAAAGCAGTAATTCATGGTCCCTTCCCCCAGGGCTCTGCCAGTTCCACTTAGGTAATGCTCTAACAATGTTACAGAATAAATTTTGGGGGAAACAATTATCCTTTTTCTGTGGAGGACCCAAAGGGGAGGAAAGCTGGTGGTGTTTGTTGGAATGGCCCTAGAATGTAACAAAGCTTTAAGGAAAGGTGGAGGTAGCTGATTTTCTTTTATTTTTAAATGGAGAGGGTGGGTCTTTGTCTGAGGATAGCAGCGTGGAGACCCAGTGAACCACCAAAACAGAACAAGAATAGGAAAATACACTTTGTGCTCATCTCTGTGAACAAGACCAAGCCAAATGCTGAGTAACAGTGGATTGGGGTCAGTTTGTGATGTGCAGACCTCTGGCTTATGAATATTGAGTCTGAGACGCAGCATCTGATTCTTAGCCATTTATTTTGATTGTAGAAGCCAATCCATTTCATTCAGGGTGCTTTGCCTCCTTTTGTATAGGCAGCCCAGGTGAGGTGTCCTAGCCACATAGGTGCTTGGCAGGGAGATTTATGGTTAAAACAGGTGAAAAGCAGGGGGATACTGTCACCCCCATCCTATCATCTCTTACCTCAGTACTATATCCTGCAGGATACACTGCTCTATTCTGCTTTTTGCAGCCCATCTGTTCCTTATGCTTGTTTAAGAACATTCGTACTTAAGAAATGGCATTTAATTTTATAATTAAAATATAAGTTGGCACTTTTCATTGTTTTCCTGTCTGGCTTTCTATGGCATACTACAAAAAAAATATTTAAGAGGTCTGTGGTTGCAAAGATTTCTGCTTGAGTGGGCTGCATTACTTCTTTCTAATTTTTTTTTTTTAAAGCAGACACAAAACCCCCCAAACATTTTAAAATTAACCACCTTAAGGCTTGATGTAGCTAGTTGAAGACACTGTGGGATTGTAATCCAGAATCACAGAACTAATTTTCTTGTTTTACTTTTAAATTAGAGGATTTTTTTTAATTTTTTTTTTTTTCTTGACTAGAATTGAAATGTTTCAGTTATGAATAATGCCAGGAAGAACCAGCACACTTGAGTGGGCTTAATGAGTTGCATGTGTTTTTGCTGCTTTGTGAACGTGTGTGTGGTGGTGGAGTTTCTGAGACCTGTCACTTAATATATACAGAAATGCATGTTTTATTTATGATGTATTAATTTTAACTATCCTAGCTTTTTTGTTTTATGAGCAGAGTTTCTGCAGAGCCCTAAGATCATTTTAATATGATCAGAAGAAATTTCCACAGACATTGAAGTGCAGAGCTTTATGTCTCATGAAAGTGTAAGAGTAACATGTTTCTTGTCTACATTTATTAGCCTTAAGAAGGCACTGGGTGTTTCTGTCATGACTGAGAAAATACTTAAGGGTAGTTTATTCCTTTTACTGGGTAAATCAGTCATTTGCATTTACAATCCTTGATATTTTATGTCGATTTTAACCAATATTAGGCAGTGTGGAGTATGGACAAAGAGGCAGAAATGTAACTGCTGTGATAAAACTTGAGAACAGGAGCTAACCATAAAACTGTACCCTTTTTTGACAGTCATTTGAAAGGTCAAATTGCAATTCAGAGCATTTTAGTATTCGTGTTTGTTGTTTTTAAGGAAAAAAATTTCCTTAGGAGATTTGGATTTACTTCAGTGCATTTTATGCTGTGTGCATTAGAAAAATTTGTCTCTTTTGCCACATCCTTTTTTTGGTTTATGAGCTGTTTTTTGACCTCTCTAAGAAACTGCTTACTGGAAGGCTGTATTTTAAGCCTTCAATTTAGTGTTCCAGAAAAATATAGGAGTACTTCTGACTAAATCCCCAGTTTTACAGTAACTTGAGAGCAGCACACTGGCAAACAGCTTTTCTAGCGAACATCATTGATTATCTTAGTGCAAAGACACTGAGTACAGCAAAGAAAATTAATGTGGTAAGGTTATTACTTCATTAGAAAAACCAGAAAATATAATCCATGCTCATTAAGTGTGAAAACAAAAATAAAAGCATGTTTTCATTGAAGTGTTTTCATTTTTTAAAAAATGCATAGAAGAGAACAGTTTTACTTAAATCATTCATTGTTGGTCTTTTAAGAAATGACCGAGAGCTGTTTTACAGACTGAAGTGTAATTGTCAGGGTGAGATTCTCCACATTAGAAAGCAAATTGCAACATCTGAAAAAATAGGAAAAATGCTATTTACAGAAGAGTGATGAATAATTTTGAAGCAGCATCCAGAAATCTGATCATGGAAATGCTATGAGTGTGTGTGTATATATATATATATATATATATATATATATATATGTGTATATATATGTGTATATATGTGTATATATATGTGTATGTTTATATATATATGTATATATGTGTGTGTGTGTGTACTACATATGTAAGATGCAATGTATTAATGTTTATATTAAAACATAGTATAGAAAATATATATTGTGCATTACAATAATAATAATAATAATAATAATAATAATAATAATAATAATTTCTTCTCTGTTAAGAATAGATTGTAAATCTTCAGCTTTCACCTAAAGGAGTAGCAGTACAAAGTAAAGACATTGGTGTCCTTTCTATGATTTCTCTAATTTCACAAATGTAAAATGATTGAGGGACAAAAAAAATATAGGATTATTTCTTTTGGAGGGTTTTTTTGTTCTCTAAGCCAAGCTTCCCAAAGTCCATGTTTTCCATGTACATGAAATGAAGGTTATGAAGCAGGTGCCTTTTAGACATGTTTGCTCCAGCATGTGGGTGGGCTGTTCTGGGGAAGGAATGACTGATTTGAAGTTTCTGTGTGGAGTGAGGGATTTGTAGCAAGGGGCAATGGTTGCAGGGCTGGCCCAGAGTTAATTCTCTCTTCTACTTTGCAGCATCACCACTCAGTGGCAGACAGCTCTTAGGAGCAACAGCAGTTCAAGCAATGTTGAGTAATTTAAACAACCCACCATGTGTCTCCCTTGAGTTATAGGAATAATAACATTGATGCAAAAAAATACTCATCATGTTTCAGTAAGTAAGGTGTATTTTAGACTAACAGAGTGATTGATGTTTATTATTATTATTATTATTATTTTATTGTTATTGTTGTTACAGATAGATTGTGCTTGCCTGTTTTGCTTTATTTTTTTAAAATAAAACAAAACAAAACAAAACCATCAAGCAACAAAAAATGAAAAGCAAAAATCAGAATTAAATGAAAACCAAATCAAACAAAAAACCCCTCAATGTTTCAGGCACTGACAACCAAAGCTGTGTGACATGTGGAAGTGACTGTGAAAGTTATTTGGAGTAGGACTTTGTCACTAGAGGGCACTTAGTCACATAAAATTAGCCATCTTTGGGTTGGGTTGGTTTTGGGTTTGTTTTTTTTTTTTTTTTTTTTTTTGGCAATAGTTTCTTTCTCTAAAATATCTTCTAAAACATTTGTTGATTTTGCTGGATTTTATTATTGATTTAAGAGTATGCAAGTATAGGCATAAATATCTGTAAACCTAAGAGTACCAGGGCAGTGATCTGCAGTGAAACATTTCCTTTGGGACAGGAGACAGTGGGGGAAGCTAAGGAGAGGCTGCAGTGTACAGGTTTTAGTGCAAAAAACACTCAGGCTAAAATTATACCAAGAGATTGCTCAATTAGTATTAATTTAATTAATAAAACCTGAAGTGGAACAAATCATCATACTTAGCAGCAGGGGTGCATAATCACAAACACAGACACAATTCTCGAGTATCAAAATCTCTGCTGTAAATTGACAAATGAAAAAAACTCCTGTTATTGCAAACAAACAAAGCCAGAGCCCTCATTTGTGCACACCACTCATGAAGTACAGAGTGGAGTGCACTTTTATAACTGGGTTTAACATACTTGACACTTCACTAGACCACCTAGCTTATTATGCTCCAGTGGTTTGCTCTGCTGGACACCAAAGCAGTGATTTCAGCCTGACCACACAAGGGCATATTGGCAGCTCATGGCATGCCTTTAAAGCTGCCTGTGTGCTGGGAAGTTGTGCACTTTACCTCCTGGCTTCATGGCTGTGATAATTTGCCATGGCACCTCTTTTCTCTGGCGGATAAGCAATTCCAGTGGGCTGGAGAGCTGATGCCCCAAGGGGTGTCCTAAGAGGGTGGGGTTTGCTTTATTTTTTTTCCTGGCTGTTACTGCCAATCACAAAGAGAAAGAAAGCACTGAGGGACCCCATCTGCCAGGCCAGCTTAATGCTGAGGTATGCAGAATGCCCAGTATAAATTTACACATGCTTTCAGCAAGCATGGCATGCAGTCATGGTATGTCTGTTTGTCAGCTCTGTCCTTGGCTCCTGACCAAAGCCTCTCATAGAAGACCTTGGTCCAGTGTTACTTGGGGTTTTTTAGCTGTCTGGGCAGCCTGACAGGTTAATTATCAAAACAATCAGCTGTTGTGAGTGGGTGGAACCAGGGGTGAATATTGCAGGTGTGAACCTGAAGGGGTCTGCGAATGGGAAGGGATGGAAACTGCCAGACCATGGATGATAGAGCTTGTGAAGAAGCAGAAACAGTGACAAGGACCAAATATACTGGAAGCACATGGTTTGTTCTATTTCTAAACCAAACTGCACCAGGTTAAGCCTTTGCTGGAAATTTAAAGTTTTGAAAACACAAGTAGCTACATATGTAAATGGGTTTTTATATTTTCCTGTGTCTCCTGTCTTATATGGAGGGAATGCTACTGGGATGCATGGAAGACATGCAGGTGGGATAATAGAATTGTAACAGCTTGCCAGGATTTCCTGTGTCTTTTCTGCTCAGAACTGTAGCTCATGATTAACAGACATGTATACCCACGGCTACAGTGCTGCCTTTGCATTCATGGACTTGAGGCCAGGTGTGACTCTCTGAATGCCATTTGCATGGCTTCTGTCCCTCCACAAATGGACATGGAAATATTTTCTATTCTCTAGGTCAGAGAAAAACAGTTTAAAAGTCCACAGGTGAGTGTACCCTCTAACAAAACCCAAGGGAATAGATTTCCTGTTGATTTTCTATATCTAAGGAATTTCGAGCAATCCCCTTGGGCAGAACTGAGAATTTAAAGTGCAAGTCAGAGTCAATAACTGTGGATTATCACTTAAGCTGAATACAAGGTCAAAACCATTGGGACAGACTTTTTCTGGGTCCTCATTCATGGTGCTGGCTGTCTGCTATGGCTTACAGGAACTTTGTCCTTGGTGCAGTGGTATCTGCATGAGCACCAAGGTCTGTCCCTCTGTAGTGTGTGCCAGGTACTCAGATGGCTGTATATGTGTTTCACTGCATGGATCATATTGCAGGGCAAGGATTTACAAGCTGGAATTCTTTTTTCTCTGTCTGTCATGATGAACTTCACTGCAGTACACCACCTACCACATTTCCTGGAAAGATGTGGAGAACTACTGAATTCATAATCCCACTGATTGCTAAGAGAAGTTTAAAATGATGTTTTATGAAAACAGGATAAAATTATGCAAGGAATACATATCTGCACTTTTTGTAATAGCAATCCCTACCTAGACTGCAATGTAGAGGAGAATAACACTTCCTACTCTTGGAATCAAAAGAAAGAGATTAGAAATCAGTTCCAATCAGAGTGGTAAGACCAAAGATTTAAAAAATTGGAAAGTGAAGTTTTCTCTAGTTTTGCTGCCTAAGCTTTTTAAGTGGAGCAGGTAGAGGGCAGTAGGTGCTAACATTCAGGATCTCGTCTCCAAAGTCCCAGTGCTGGGCAAACCACTGCTGCTCCTCAGCCTGGATTGTAGGTAACCTGATTTTACAAGGAAATAGACTGGGAACACTCACACAATCTGAGTTAACATAACTCAGCAGCTGGAGCTGTAACAGCTCAAAATGCTAAAAATGAGCCTCTTGGTAGGTCTTAAAAATCAGCAATGAAAATAGTGTAGGCATTGACTGGGGATCTCCATGCAGGTAAACTTTGAAGCTGACACTGATTTTGTCTAACACAGCTAAGATAATTCATGTCTTGTACAGATTTTGTCTTTTGCTCTTAAAATAAATTAAGTGATAAGCATTATTTGCCATGAAAATGAATCTCTAGAAAAAGATTCATTTCAATCTCTAGAAGGAGAAAAAACATAGGAGGATAATGGTATGAACAAAGCTTAATTAAAATATAATTGTATTTAATCAATGCAGTATAATTAAAAATAGTGCTTAAGAGTTCATTTTAATGGCTGTTGGGCTATTTGTATTTTTTAAATTAATATCTGCCTTATGAACAAAGATCCAACTCAGCTCACTCCTCAAAAAGACTCATTTGTTTTTCTCTAGTGATTTTTGTGTAGTTCTAAGGAAGCAGAACCAGTAAACCAGAAAATTGATAGGTGGCAAAAAGTTCCTGTAATGCCTTCTCAACCCTTTGTATTTCCAGCCTGTGGCATTACAGGGTGATCTGGTGTTGGCATCTACCTTAGGGTACTGCAGGTCAATCCCTTGCTCACAGTAAACTTTCCAGGGAATATTGGAAATCACTGAGATCATTGTGTTTGTTTATTTTTCATTACACACGGAGTCTAGTTGTTTTAATATTCAGTAAGTCTGTTCTTCCTATTTCTTGGAAATTTATCTAAGCACTGGTCAGTCCCTGTGGTTGGAGGCTCAACAGGAATGGTCAACAGCATGTGCAGGTGGTGCAAGTTGTTATTGAGGATGTCCAGGCTCTGAAGGGTTTTAAACTATTGCCTTTCTTTTTTAGCTATCCTGTGTTGTTGCACATGCACACAGCAGCAACACTGCCTGAGACCCAAGCTCTGTCTTGCTCAATATCCTAGCAGCAAAGTGAAACCTTCTCTCGTTACTTTCTCAAACTCCAGCAGTTTGTGTTGCAGAAACTTCCTGTGCCAGAGGTGCTTTTTGTTTGCTCATCAGCCCCAAAAGGATCTCCCGTCTCTCAGCTTGTTCAGTTGTCCCCTGAATCCATGTAGAGTTTTAGCAGCTGTAGCATCCCCTGGCAAAGAGCTCCTGAGCTTCCTTTCTCAGTTGCATGGAGAGCTGCTTCCTCATGTTTGTTTTCCACCTGCCATCTGCCTGCTTCATCTGATGCCCCCAGCCTTGTGTTACAGTGGGCAGCAGCCAGTTCTGATTCACCCCTTCTCTGTCACTCAAGATTTTACAGATGCCTATCATATCTCCTCTGGATCATTGCTTTCCCATGTTTTGTAGTTGTTGCTCCTTGTAAGCCAGTTTATCCTTTCAGTCCATCCTCTTTTCTTCTTCTTCAGCTGTGTGGAAGGATCAGAATTGCAGATAATATTTAAGATGCAAGTGTGTGAATATGCAGAAACACAATAGTTGCCTTTGAGGTTTTCTCTGGTCTTCAATTTGCTTTCTCTACTAGTGAGCAGGAAGATGATGTTTACACAGAAGTTTTACCATCCAAAGATCTAATTTCTGGGTAGCAGTGTGCTTGTAATTCAGTTCAGAGTCCACTACTTTTGAGTCTAAATTAAGCTTTCCCCTACAATATTCCTAGCATAATTTTGTATAAATTGTGCTTCATATGTCATTTTATTATGATGCTACTCTCATAGAAAGTTCTTTAGCCTCCATCATTTCTACTCCAAATAGTTTAATATCATCAGCAAATATTGTCTCTTCCCTGTTTGTTCCCTTTCTCAGGTGAATTCAGAACAAGTTGAAGACCACTGATATCCTCAACATGAGGCAGCAGGACTCCACTGGCAATTTTCTTCCACAGTGAAATTTGACTGTCCTCTCTCATATTCCTATGCCCTGTTTCCTATGTTTTCAACAGCTGCTTTTCCAAATCTGTACAAAGGTGTTCACTCTAGTTCTGTGCCTGCCAGGTTTCCTTAAGAAACCTTGTAAGAGAGATATTATCAAATACCTTTTGGAAAGCCAAATATATGATGTATCTGAGTATTTAAAAAAAATAAAAATTAAAAAAAAAAAAAAAAAAAAAGGAAAAAACCAGAATGCCATAAAATACAAGCCCTAAAAGAAAATAGCTGGTTGTCAAGGGAGTTTTTTTATCCCTGCACATGTGAACTATTCAGTCAGATGCTGAGGGATCTGAAGCAGCTGGGCAGATAAGGGCTCTGAGCACATGGAATTATAGGAGGTTTGTGCTGATGGGGACTTCTCATTGTCCCCACTGCTGTTTCCAGCTAGGTGTCTTGATCTGCACAGCTGATGTGGCTGCTCTGAGCTCATGTGGTTGAAAATCATCCTATCAGGCAAGATGAAAAATTCTAGCTGAGTCAGGACTGTGATGTGTCTTGACCTGCACTGCAGGTGCACTAGTGGCCAGCACATGGGAGGAGGAAGAGCACATCCCTGCAGCTGCAGCAAGGGCTGGGCATTGGGAAGCTTAGACCAATGATAGCAGGAAGCCCTAAGAAATTATGTTTGTCTGTAGCTTGTATAAAGGAGTATTTTTAGCTAAGATTATTTGGGTCTTGAGTGTGTGTAGGTGGCTGCATGATGGAATAAGTTTTCCAATAAAGAAATAGTAGTCCATACTGGATTTGTAGAACTGGTCTAGTCTCTTCTCAGAAATGAGAACTGAAAATGAAGGGATTTCTTTATAACTTATATTTTTTCTGTCTGTCTTGATTTCTTCTGTGATGAGCCTAGCTTCCATTACAACAGTAAGTTAGTTGCTATGTTTAATCTAAGCTTGGCTTTATACAGGTTTTTAATGTGATTCTGGGAGCTAGTTATCTGTAATCCATGGGAGAAAAAACATTGCAAGTAGGAACATTAGTGGTATGCTTGTATGAAGAGAAGAAATATTAAGCTCTGAGGTGTTTGCATCTCTTTCTTCCATAGTCTCTGACTGTACATCTAATTAACCAGCCATTTAAAAATATTAAGCACTTCTTTCAACCCCTGCCAGGAACATCAATATGTAAAATTAATTTCTCTTAAGATTTGCCTCTCACATGCTTGCAACATTTGGACCTAGACTTTAAATTATAAACAATCCACGGTATACAAATTACTTTAATTATAGCAGTAGGTCAGTATGTTAGTGATGCCCAAAAGTTATGTGGGGGGTGGATGCTCATTTATAACATTTTCTTTTTTAGATTCCTAGGAAGGCAGGAAGTTCAGTCCTCTCAAAACTGCTTTTTTACCCTTCACTAAATATTTAAGCAATAGCAATTGGTGTGGCTTTAGTCCAAAATGATTTCTAATCTGAAGAGAATTTTTCCACATTTCATTTGTGTTTCTTTTCACATTCTTAAATCAGATTTCATATAGAGTATTATGTCCATTGGAACTAAATAATAATAATAAGCTAAACAGAAATATGCATTTTCCCTTAGTCTTGGACATATGCAAACACCTTGTCCCTGCAGTTAGCAGGAAGTTATTGCCAGGTTGGTAAACACATACAAAAATGACAGTGTTCTCCTGCAGAAGAAAAGAGAAATGTTTCGTCCTGAGTGGTCACTTCATTAGAAATCAGTAATTTACATGTGAATAAAGTCACCATATTATGGTACTGTGTTGCTTAGTACTTGCTGAAGCTTACTTTGGTCAGTAATTCTCATGCTGATTCATGTCAGGCTTGGAGAATTAATTTTACTGCCTGGAAAAGAATGCAGTTCACTAGGGAAGAATAAACAAGGTGGGCTCTTTCAGTCATAGAAAACCATGTTGAATCACTTGGTGCAAAGGACTCTCTCAGAAATATTTTCAGCTTTGCAGCTGGCACATTAATCTTGCCCTCAGTTTGGGGTATCATCAGAGCTACCAGAATTAGTACACACAACCAAACCAGGACTGGGTCAGCTTGTTTCTGAAATCAGTCTGCCAGTCACGAACACGACTGCAATTCTGAATTCTGCCTCTCCTTGCTGAGCCTGGCATGGCACATCCTATGGAAAGATTGTTGTCTGAAGGCTGCTGTGTAAGTAGTAGTTGTTTGCTGTGTGCTCACATTCCCATAGGTCTCCACAGTACTGCACCTGCACATTTATGGATGCAAATTGTACCTCAGCACCAGTTTTGGTATGTGCATATGGCCCTTTGCAAGCAGCAGCAGTATATTTTGTAGGCAGAAACTGCTGGCATGTACAAAACCTGCAGGTGTGGTTTTAAAGCTTATTTTACCCTCTGTACATGAAAAGGATGCACTGTACCTGAGAGCATCTACTTAGACTGCCCAAGTGATCAAACTGATCCAGGGCAGCATTTATGCTTTTGGTGTTGGGGTACTTTGCATTTTCTGGGTACTGAAAACCTTACCATATACCACCTTGCTGTTGTCATTTTGAGTCTCTGTTTAATTGAAAAGAATCATTTAACTGTGTTTCCAGAGGGTATGTTGAGTTCAGTTCTCATACACATTTCTCCAGCTGAACTTGCTTCATCACCCCTGCTGCTTTCACTTTTGAGCACTGCCAGTATCCTCAGGGGTGCAGCAAGGATGGCACACAGAGGGAGGCTCAACAGGCATCCCTAAAGTGAGAAAAAGGCTCCTCCCAAGCAGAGAATGGTGCTGTTTGTGAGGCTTGGAGCATCAGGGTGTTTCACCTGCAGGAGAGGAGGCGGCTGCAATTATCCACAGTAGGTGCAATATATACCCAGTTTATACACAGCTGCCCAAAGCTAGAGGTAGGGCAGATTGCAAGTCTGAGCTACAGGTTTGCCTTTAAAGACACTAAGCATAAAAGAATATTTTTTTGCATAATTTCAAATGAGCTCTCATATAGTGGTGGTGAATCCTTTACAGACTGGCCTTCTGAATTGATTTTAGGTTTCTGAAGAAGTGTTGTCATGAGATCTTGATTAAATAACTGCTGACAGTTCTCTCTAACATGAATTTTCTTTTACTTCTACATTATTGTATAATTTTTCTTTTCCCTAATCAACTACCTTGGATGATACAGTTTGAATTTTCTGATCTTCAGAGAACATTACTAACGATCTTACATGTTTTTATATATCATTGCACTTTCCTTGTTGAGGATTGCTTGTGCATCATCAGCTCTTCTTGTAAGGAGCTCTTTAAAAATCATACTTTTAGTGAAAAAAACAAGAAAAAAAAAAACCACAACAGCAACAACAAAAACACCAAAACCAAACAGTGCTAAAGTTAGTGCATAAAGTCAGATAAATATGGTTCCTAGGAGAACAAACTATCTTTGCCTAAGAACCTTATTTCCTTATTTCTTATTTCCTTATTTCTGAGGGTCCATAATCTTTTCTTGTAGTGGAGAATCTGTGGAAAGAAGAGGTTCTATCATGCTCTAGACAATAAAAATTGACTCAAGTTACATTATTAAATAAGTAGCCTTGTTTGATAATGTAATCTTCTTTGGTAATATTTAAGTAATGTAGTCATAAATGGCAAGCATAAAAACTGTGTATCCTCTCATAATTTGCATTCACGTAGTGGAAATTGATTACTTAGATTAACTGCTGTTACCAAATTATAAATCCATTTGAGAACTGAATCTGTAGCAGTGAATGAGGTTCCTGCCCTCTTTTTCCTTCCCCAAGTTCTTTTGAGCAGCACAAACCTGAATCCTTGTGCATCTTGGATGCATATTATGTTCTCAGTCATGGATGACCTTTTACAAATGACTTCCAATAGCTGCAGCTGAAGTCAGCCACAAGATTTGGTGGTAAAAGGTCATATTCCAGTTATACAAAATGTAGATAAATTTGCACTCCCTGCAGCAACTGATTGCTGTAGGTTTTTGGTTTGTATCTGACCAATTTTAATTCAAAGCTATGCATTAGAAAAGGTTATGTTCTAACTTTGTTTCTCTTTGCCTTTCTTCACTTAATTTTCTTTCACTATAAAATTATTTAGTTTGCAGAATTTTTTTACTTTTCCAGTTGTTAAAGTTCTATTTCATAGGGTTCCTATTTCACCTTTTCCTTTTTCCCCTCTCTTCTTTACTAGTGGATTAACTACAGATTATTCCTTGTAAGTGTGAGTAGTATCTTTCAGTTATTGTCAGGTTCTCACTGGGGAATATTCTACTTCTGACTGGAATGAGTTCAGAGAAGTTCTTTGAGGCCATTCTGCTAAGAGTATGCCTTAGAGTGTCACATTTAGACCTTAAACAAAGAAACAAGGAAGATTTAAACAACTACAGTTTGTTTATGTAGGCATAACTCAGAATGAGTCGTAAATTAAAAGAATATTTACTCTCATCACCACTGGTTACTTCCTGCCCTTATGTTGTACAGACAATTCTTCTTCTTTTTATTTTCTGAAATACAGAAACTGTAGACTAAGGCTTCCCATGGTGACTTTGCCGTGGGACTCTGCTTTGTAATTAGTGCCAAGAAGCTGAATTTTTCCATCCCTGTTTGGGCTTGCTGTGTACTTTACATGCTCACACTACTGCTGCTGATTCACACTAGAGAATCTTTGCAGCTCAGCTGCTTGTGGTGCAGCTGTCCTAGCAGGTGAGCCAAATTAAGTTTCTCTGGGCTTGTGTGCTGCTTCCCATTGGTACTGGTACCTTCATGTGCCATTTCCATGGTGTTCTAATCAAGATTATGTCAGTATAGTGTTCTCCAGAGGTGGAGATCAACTCATCTTTGCTACCAGTGAAAAACCAATATCTGACCATGATGATGACCAGGATGATGAGAACTCCATGAGGCTTTGCCTTGAGGTGGTTAATTGGACTGCAAATTTCAACTGCACTCATATCCCTTATCTGGATAGGGGTAACCATATGTTCTCAATATGAATAGAACCCAAGCAGGAATCAAAACCAAAGCCAGACTACTGCAATGTTTCAGTCCACTGTGAGCCCAGCTGCCTAAGACCACAGCAGGGTATATTAAAGAGAGAGCTGTATGTCCACAGCTTTGTTTCTGTCTGAGCATGTGGATTCAAGCTCCAGCTTCTCTCCATGGTCTTTTCTATCATGACAGCTCTTACTGTGATGTTCTTAGAGTAAAAACCCAGACAGTTTTCCTTTGTTGGGAAAAAAATCAGTCAACCACCCAAGGCCATGTGGTTGGAGCTCTGAGGAACCTGGTCAAGTGAAAGGTGTCCCTGCCCATGGCAGCAGGGTTAGAATTAGGAGATCTTGAATGGCACTTCCAACCCAACCCATTGTATGATTTTATGGTCTCTCGCAGAATGATGTACTAAGAACCCTGATACAGGAAACTGAAACAGGTGTGTAGAAACAGCTTCCTTTGTGTCAAAGCCTGGAAACCTATTTTTTATTTTTAATACAACTGAATAAGCAATTGAGCTTGGCATAGGAGCACAGTCAAAAAGCTATTTTAACAGATGATGTGACCTACCCTGCAGATGATCATTGCTTAAAGCAGCATAAAGCACCATACATAACTAGCAACATGAAAGGGGAGACTTTGTGGTTTGTATGAGTTCAGATGAAAAAGCAATGGCCCTTGCAGTGTGGGAACTGAGAATTTTTACCATTGGATTTGGATCACATTGTGACAGAATTTGAAAAAATGCATCTACTAAGACATCATTAATTGAGCTTTGCTTGTGTATTACAGATGAATAGGAATGTGTAATTTGCTCCATTCAGTTCCTTCAGAGTGCAGGAATGTGAAAAAAGTAGTGAAGCATTTGGATAAAAGGAAAAAAAACTTTTCAAAGCAGTTGCACAGTGAGCTGTAAAACAAAATTGAAACAAACTACTCTTGTTGTTAGACACAGGATGAATGCCAAATAGGCATTGAAAATATGTGCCATGTGCAGCTGGAAACCATCCAAATCATGATATCAATATTGTGTTGATGTTACAACCAAATACACTGTTTGGCACGTTTCCATTATCTCAAATCTTCCATCCTTAAAGGAAAAATATGACAAATTTTTGCTTTCCCTTTTCCCAGTTATAGAAAGCACAGCCTTCTGGAAGAAAACTGGCAAACAAGGCTGCTTACTAATTCCATTAGCGGGCATCCTGGCAATTCTGTCTCATTTAAAAATTTTTATTACTGCTGATGAGGCAGAGAGCAGGTAAAACTTCAAATTTTTAATTAATTTATCTCCTCGCCCTAAGTACAGTTACACAATGTTAGTCAATGCAGGATTTGGTCCAGGAATGGATTTATACCCCCACCTCCTTTTTGTGCTCAACAGAATTAATGAATGAGAACCCTCAGTCTTATTAAGACTAATGTTCCTTTGTCAGTCCAATTTTTTTTTTCCTTTGGGGTTCCTTCTTGTTATGACTTTGTTAGGTGGAAACTGAATGGTCTATGTTAATCAGCACAAGACATTTGGCTACTCAAGCTTTCGTAAATGTTTGGTTTCCCAGGGTCCTTTGAACCTCCCAGGGAACAGTTCTGCATCCTTATTAGAGACTGACAATTAAAGGTCTGTTTTCATATCAAAAGTAATCACGAAAAATTAGCCAGGGAGACCTTGGAATGCTGTGAGAGTCTCAGTGTTTTGAGATGGCCAACTTTCCTTCATTTCCTTCAATCAGTATCAACTTAGGTTTCTTTTTATGTTTCCTTCTGCCAAGGGCAACTTATGAGTTGGCATTGTGACAACTGAGAATGATTATGCAATACCATGAAGATGTGATTAATATATTTTAGGCCACTGTAATCATATTCAGTTGCATAATTATCATTGAGGTGCAACAGTAAGCTAAACTGGGTTTTGAAGGCAATGGTATAAATGAGCACTTTTAGTTTATTGAATTTCTTGTTAGAAGGAGGAAGAAATGATGTGCAGACCTGCAAGAGCTGTGTTGCTTACACACTTCAGAGACTCTGCTGATAATACATAGGAAATGTATGGTTCTGCCCTAAATATTTTAATCTTTGTGTGCCAAGTTACAGGCTTTCACAGAAGATATCTGTTAATGTCACACCTTGTCTGTTAAAAGCCTGAAAAACAAATCTGAGTGTTTCTTTCCCAGACTCTTGTGCCATGGGTATTTGCTGCAGAAGTTTATCAAAAATGAGTGCTTTGATTTGCTTACACTTCTCAGAATCTGTGCTGGTAGATCAGAACTGCAGCAATCAAAGTGGGGTGGGTCAAAACTTAATAGCTTGCACGTGTGTTTAAGCCTAGAAACATGAAGTAAAAGTTGAAGTTGGTAGGGTTTACTTCACAAACTGGAAAAACAAAACTAAATCAATATTGGAGCACCAAATTCCCGCTTCACAAATTATTTTGTTAGAAGTAGCATTCCCACTTGAAATTAAGTGAATATGGCTGTTCCAGATTATGCATACAGCAGTTTCAGAGCAAGGCTGGGGGTCCCTTTTGCCCCCTGAGAGATCCACACTATTCTCAGTCTTGCTGGAAACCCTAAGAACAGAGAAACAGACTAAGCATTTCTGTTCATCCCCTGCCTTTCTGCCATGCCACAAATATTAGAAGAATTACCTGAAGACTTAAGGAAGCAAACTTTTTATTCCAGAGCTTTTATTTTGACATTGATGATGAAAGTATATAAAAACTTGAAGTATATAAATTTGGATTTGAGTTTTGGAAGGAAAAAAAAAAATTTTGTTGCTAGGTCTTATAGCAGTCATGCCACATAAATTGGCAGATCTGTATACTTAAGGGATTTTTCTCTCTAATTAAATGCAGTAATAATGTCTGGCCTTTTGAAATGAAATCTTTGGTTTTTTCATCTACATACATACAGAACAAACATGCTGTCAAAATCCTTAATGTATCCAACTATTTGAACATAAAAAACAGCATCAAGCTGTTATTTGTTCTGTTGGAGTGTACTCATATTTCCAATCTGAATCTTTTGTACCTGGTGATCTTAATTATATTTGAGCTGGAAGTAGTTTAACATTAAAGGGAATTACAGCAGATTAATCTGTAAACCTGCACAAATATCACATTCCTTTGTAAGGAGGTAAGCAGGGCATAGAGTGCATAATTATGTGTTGCTCTCTGTGTAGGCTGTGTGCATAAGGCTGAGGAGCTGGTGCTGCCATTCCTCGTGACAGCAGCAATTATGGCACACTCTCATGTCTTGCAGCTGTCAGTTGCATTAGGAAACATACATTATTCCTCTCAGTAAGGTAATCTTTTAATCATGGACAAGCAACCAGAAAAAAAAAAAAAATTGAAAAAACCAACTTGCCCTGGAAACAGGAATTAGTATACTAATTAGTGTATGAACATACAGAGAAATCTTTTAAACAATGTTTGTTGTAACTTTTTTCTAAAGTGATATAGCTTGAGGTCAACCCAAGAAGGCCATTTATCTCAACCAGTCAACCACCCACTACACTTTTTGCTACTAGAGAGACAAAAGAAAATCACAAAAAATTAGTTGGTAGAGATATGTTTCTCCAGTCCTGATGCAAACCATCACTGGAATCCAGTTGCAGCAGTCTGGCCTCAGCTAGCACGGTAGGAAAGCACAGTGTCAGCAAACAAGAGTGATAGTTTGTACTGGTAAAAATAACTTTGGAATCACAAAGTATCAGTTATTTGTCTATGATTAAGGCCTTTGGACTTGACTGTGACTTTAAGGCTGCTCAGGTGGCACTATTGAGCCCATTTAGGAACAGTTTGCAAGATGACAGGAAAATGAAATTTCAGAAGAAATACAGAAGAGCAAGTGTGAGCTGCAGAAGGTATGCTCTGGGACTGCACTACTGGGCAGCTTCATGTAAGTTTTCAGATGGCAGTAAATTTCCCACTCAGTTTGATGTTGTTGCATAGGCTGCTACCTCTTTGCAGCAGCTTGGGAAAAACTGTCAAAAATTTTAAATTTAGCATGTGTACATCTACCAGAAATTAAACTTCTTGCAAGTGTCAAGTATTACCTGAATTTCATGAGACTGACATAGGTGTTGTCCATAGGACTGGCTGACATGTTTTGACAGTTCTGGTTTTGTCAGTGTCCCAATTCTATATGTCCTTTGAGTTAGCAGCAGTCTCTCCAGTGGTGTTTTTTGAATCCTGCTGGTGAATGCTGATGGTCACCACAAATGATCACAAGGCACCGACACAGGAACATCCTCCTCAAAACTGAGAGTGCCAAAAATAAAACAGATAAGATAATTCTGAGAATTTAAAAAAAATAAAATAAAATAAAATAAAATGGCAAACAAAAAAAAAACCCAAAGCAGGATTTAAATTCTGCCCACTTTCAATGGCCTTGTCCTGCCCTACAATTAGCCTCTGTCAGCTGGAAACTGAACCCCCTTTCAACGTTGTAGGTGTCATGTTCTTTCACTGCTTTTTGTGATGTTTATTCTAAAACAATAGTACAGTACACACCAGGACCTTGCAGATTTCCCTATGCAATAGTGCCAATATATTTCCACCCTAATTTGCAGAGTGTCTGTTTTTACAGACCTTGGTCCCTCCTGAGCACAAGTGCTGACTCTGCCAGATGCACATAGTTGTTCTGTGATGAGGACAAGGATCATCTAGTGAATAAATGGAGAGCTCAGTATTCAATTTAGTGGTGACCTTGAATTTGATCTCTCTTCTATCCTTAACAGCCCAGTCAATCTCTGTCCTGTTTAACCCATGTCACCATGGCTGCTGTATCATACAGCCTCTTCTGCAACTGCCTTTGCCTTGGTACTGTACATTTAAATCACCAAAAGAAAGAGAACAAGGAAAGAATTAACCATAAATTCTTCTTCACCTTTTTCTTAATAGTGTCAGGAATGGCTGCACAGGTCTTTCCCAGTCTTTCTGTTCTTCTTTTTATATTTGGCTGAGGTAGAAACCACAAGATTGATTGATAATTCAATTTGCATCTTGAGGGATCACTGGAAATACAATGGCATGAAAGGCTACTCTGGCAGAGCACACTTTTCCCTCAGGGCTGACTTTGGAAACTCATTGATGTCACTTCCTTCCTCAGTCAGCAAGTGAATTTTCACTAATTCTCAAGACCAGCTGTCCATGCTGTCAACAGAAAGTTATTAAAATTCCTTTAAAGTGAATCAAAATAGCCTAAAAACAAATGTACTGGGAAACAGGAAAGCATCAGTATTCAAAGTCCACAAACCTTTGAGCAAAATAGTGTTGATCTAACCAGAGATTTCAAACACACTGCTTTCCTAGCAACTTGTATATCATTAGAGAATGCTAAAAACACATACTCCTTTAATCTTCTATCACCAACAATCTATTTGGCTAAAATATTTGTTACAACAATAAATCTTATTTCTCCTAAAGATGAACTCAGGCATGAATGAGGGAATACATTTTAAGAAGTAAACGAGAGTTCTGTGGAGTTTTTTAAAAAATACAATTTTTATATTTAGGAAATAAAAACACAACACAAGCATGCAGGAAGTAATTATCATAAGAGACAATCTTATAGCCTGAAGTAATTATCTTCATCTGAATAATCTATAATGCTTTCATCGAAAAGAGGAGTATTCTCAGGGATGGGAAGAGAGGATCATTTTCCTTTAAGTAGAGTCTTTATATTGTATTTTAACACTTTATATATTTTCACCTCATTTTAAAAATTCTGTTTGTGCCACACTTATCAATATGGAAAATTTTTGTTGAAATGGAGTATCCTTTCCAGGGCTGGAGATGGCAGCCACCCAAGCTGGGCAGGCTCCTGTGACAGTTAATAGTGATACTGACAGGTTGTAAGTCCTGTCCTATCATTATTATTTTTAAAAACCCTCTGGGTGCACGTAGCCTAGCTGGATGGGCAAGTGAGAAATTCCTGACTTTCCCCAATATGTGTGGATGGTCTCCAGTAGGAAACTGATACCAGCTGCCCTTTTGACAACCAGTGCATGGGAGCAGTAAATGAAGCAAATTACTGCCCCTTTTGGTTGGAAAGCAACAAACAGGTTTGAGGTGTCCTTGCTGCTCGAGTCCAAGGCAAGTTGTGTAGAAAAGCAGTGTTCAGTCTAGGTTTTGATTTTATCTCCAGGAGCACTCTGAAGGACGCTGCAGAAGAAGGCCAGAATAAGGAAACAAGACCATAATTCAACTTGCCACTTTGTGGATAATATCAGGATAGAATTTCTCCCTGGGCCAGCTGGTGCTGAGCCTCAGTCTTGACACAGGCATTTGATTTTATTTTAAGGTAATGGCAGAAGTTGCTTTTCTACTCCAGTGGTCAAATCCTGATTGGATACCAGCATCCAGGTCATGTAGTACATCTTGCAACATTAAGAGGCTTCATACTATATATTAGAATTATTTTTCTCCCCTTTGAATGTTTAAATTTCTTGTGGTGTTCCAGGTTAGCAAGATTGGCTACCTATCTTCTTTCTATCACATCTTTTTTATAAGAGAGGTTTGTATTTCTTTTATTTTAGGTGTATTTCCATTTCAAACTATCAAGTAATTTCTACATGTTAAATTAATTATAGGTTTTGATTATTTTTTACTAATTTACTGTTTGCTGCTTATTGCTCTGCAAGTCCCCTATCATATTGATTAGAATATATGCAAACTAATTATTTTCTTTCCCTTTCAGAGTCCGGAAAAAAACTGCAACAAGAGACAATTAATCAGGTATTTAGAAATTTCATACTTTTTGTTAACTTAATTTTTCAGGCAGAAGAGTAGTGGCAAGTAGAAAGGAGAACTTCACCAGATACACTAATATTAACCATACAGGTGTGCAAAGGAGCAGACAACTGGCTGGTTCTGCAGATGTGTTGGATTCACAAGTGTAGTCGTCATTTTTATCTAAGATTTGCCATTTAAACAATTTAGTTCATCTACTTCCCAGCGTGTTGGTGCTGAGGACAAAGCCCAGAGGTAATTTGCTCATTATCAAATTTTCAGTATTCAAATTATCAGTATCAAATTTTGTAGCACAAGATTATGCTTTTTTATTTCCTTCTGTTTGCTAGTATTCCTTTTAAAGGGCAGAAAGCTATTGATACAAATAACTGAAGAGCACATGTAAGCTGTGTATCTCAGTGTTTCTTAGGTTATTTCTGCCATGAATTTTCATTGAGGCTGCACTAAACTGTGACATTGCTTGCAGAGGCATTTTCCGCCTGTACAAAGAGTAATTACTTAGGAAAAAACCTTTATATATTGTAATTAGTAATTTCAGCATCAGGAAAAGCATATAGGAACTAAACTGTAAAAACTTCTAACCAGAAGGAGAGGAGGGAACAGAGTTTGCTTTCCTCAATTGCATGCCCTTGTGGATCAAAAGGATCTGACTCCACAGAAGTGTTCATGCTTGTCATTCTTTGGCTTCTTGTCCTCTTGCTGAACACTGTTATCCAGATGGCAAATAAAAGGGCATCTGGATTGTTTGTGAGGTTTATTTTGAAATTCTACTTAAAAAGTGATCATTAAAATATTTGCAGTCCAGCAATTACCCTCCCTTGAGCCATCTTCCCTCTAAGCTATATATATCAAGGCATTGCTGTAAGTACATCACAGTTAGCTGGGAACTGATCAGCAAGATGAAGGACTAACCTGACAGGGGACTGACCACCTCAATATTGAGAAACTGACAAATAGATATTTAGTCCAGAATATGGCATTGCATAAGCAAAGGAAGTCTTTCACTTTTTAAAATAACTGCAGAAATATTTTGGAATTTACTGGGAGTTCTGTGCTTTGACTGAGAGTTTATAACCTAGAACAAGTCTAATTAACTTTTATAACCAAAACTGCATTTTAAAATTAGCCTGAAATGTCTTGCAAAGCCACTTTTGGGAGTCTTTGTTGGCCAGAAGGGGGGGCACTTGTATTTTTAAACCACAACTTGAGGCAACATTGGCCATGTGTTGATTGAAGACCTAATTCTGCTCTGTGCATGCCATCGCCCTTTCTGAGGAAGAATGTATTGTGATTTTTAAAAAAAAAATTGCCACATTTTGAATGGTTGGCTCATGTGCTGTACTTTGTGTGTTCAGTCTTGGTCTTTTCCCACATGCTGCTGTCTTGCCTTCTTGAATGGTTCACCTGCTCTGTCTCTCTGCAGTTAACCTAAGAGTGCATGATTTTGTAAGAATATTGTATTGTCTTCATATGATGAATGTAACTAAATAATGCTGTAAAAAGTTGATTTGTAGGCATTCCCATTTAAATGGATACTACTTAAGCTGGTGATGTCACATTCCATAGGAAGTTCCTTTGGATATCCAAGAACTGGAAGAGTGTTTCATAACAGAAATCAACTTAATTTTCAAGTCTGTCATTTACGACACAATTACAAAAGCACTTCATATTTGATTTGTTGTTTAATTGCTTCAACAAAAATATTTAAACTGGTGTTGATCCTGATGGATTATCTGTTGTTGAAGGATTCATTTTATTTTCAACGCTGAACTTAAAACTTTATATTCAGAGTAAGATCCTTTAGTCCCCTTTAAGTTCAGTTCAGTAACAGTGAGTTAAACTGGCTGCCAGAAACTTAAGTGAGGGAGAAGCTCTCTGCAGAAGATGGATGATGTTATGACTTGACAGGAACAGGAGTGCAAAGGGGCAAATAGCAGGAAATATCTTGTTGAGAGGTGAGTGAAACAGAGAGGGGATGGAGAAGTGATAAAGCTGCTGTCCCACTGATCTCCTGCTGGGTAAACCCCTGACTGTCTGTGTTCATCTGGGACTTTTCTTGAAGACCACTCTGGTTTCTGTGTGGTTCTTAGCTCTTCTACAACCTAAGCAAAGTTTAGTGAAACCTGACGTAGACAAAACACCAGGGGATATCTGCTTCCAGAAACCTTTCACTGCAGTTTCATCTTCACTGGCTTTTGTTCCCTTTGATCATAAGGCATCTGCTGGTTTTCCTCAAACACAATTTTTGTCATTTATGTATATAAATATGTATGTTCATTTGACAGCAGTGGCCACCTACCACCAGCAGTCAAGCAGATGTAGCATACACTCTGCTTTTCAATATCTTTTAACTATCTTTGCAACTCCAAGGGTAAATCCTGGCACCAGTGTACAGCCTGTTTACTGTAGCATGTTAATGACTGCTGAGGAAAATGCAAGGAAAGAAAAAACCTTGAGTTTCTGTGTAACAGTCTTGGCAAAACAACGCAGTACAGACCACCAATCAAAATATGTCTAGGGAAATCCTTTATGTTTCATCCTTACCACTCATATTTGCTTGTGTTTTGGTCTTAATGTACACTCCTACACACAGTTTTGTCCAGTGCCTCTGGATCTCTGAAGGACTGGCAAGAATATGTGTAATTCCATTTGGAAGTTGAAGTTGCTTGCAGAGTCAGACTTTTGGGTTAAAATCCCAGCTGTGTTTGAGCTCAGACTTGAGGCTGTCCCTTCTGCGGTGAAGCTGCAGGTCAAGCTGGGAGAGCAGTGAAAGTGCTCCACAATATCTGTCCCCTTGTTTTGTCACTGAGGAGTTTTTGGTCCAGGCAGATTCTCTTGAAGTGGCACATCCATCCCTCATTCTTCTAAGCTCTGTCATGGAGCATTTCCCTTTCTGCAGATGTGTTTGAAGCAGGAGCACAGAAAGGATAATGATGAGGCAAATGTACTTGCTAGAGCTGGGGTTGGACCATGGGTAGCTGCAGCTCTGATATACTGTCAGAATGTGTACACCTTGTGCCAAAGAAATTAAGTCAAAGACAATCAAACCTCTGTTAAATGACAATATAAGTTTGTTGCACAGCCCATGATGAGGAATTGCTTATGACCTGAAGGTTGCTTCAGGCACATAGAAATCTATATTAATAAGAGTGAAAACTTCACAGTTTGGACCAAACTCCTTGGTTGCCCTTGTGCACTGCTGCAGTTTACTCCAGTTCTCTCCTCTATCCCCTTCATCATCTCAAATGACCTAGCTAAAAAAAACTTCAGTCCTTTTATGCCAGCTTCCAAGTCCTGCCACTTTGAGGTTATCTGATAGGTATGGCCCTTGCTTCTGTTTTCCCAGTTTGAGGTCAATAAAGTGTTACATACTTTATTCCCCAAAAATTAAGAGTTTGAAAATCTATGAGAGAGCTAATGCATTTAGCCCACTAAACAAACTGAACTATTGTTTCACCCTCATGTGCTTTATAGAATCACCAAATGGTTGAGGTTGAAATGCATCTCTGGAGATTATCTTGTCTAACCTCCTTACTCATAGAGCAGGATCACATCTGGCTGGATTTTGAGTACCTTCAAGAAGAGTGGCTCCTCTATTCCTGGGCATTCCTGGATGCCCGTGCTTGATATTCACACAGTAGAAATGTATTTTGTTATATTTATATGGAATTCCTTATGTTTCACTTAGTGCCCATTTCCTCCTGTCCTATCACTGGACAACTCCAAGAGGAGTCTGGCACTGTCATTTTTACTCCCCCCACTTCTTCCCTCCCAGGTTATATACATTGACAAGGTCTCTGCAAGCCTTCTCTTCTCCAAGGTAAACAGCACCAGCTCTCTTGTATGCCACATGCTCCTAACCTTTAAATACCTTGTTGCCCCTTCACTGAACTCACTCCAGCATGTCTACCTCCATGTCCAGTTGTACACTGGAGGCAATCCAGTATGCCCATGTCTCCTGCACTGGGAAGTCCAGAACTGGACTCAGCACTCCCAGTGTGTCTGTGTCTCACCAGGGCTGGGCAAATGTGAAGGATCACCTCTCCTGATCTGCTGGAATTTCTCTGCCTAATGCAGCCCAGGAGGCTGTTGGCCTTTTTTGCTTTGAGAGCACATTGCTGGCTCACAGTCAGCTTGTTCTCCAGTACTCTCAGGTCCATTCCTACAAAGCTTTCACTGCAGTTTCATCTTCACTAGCTTTTGTTCCCTTTGCAGCCCCCAGCCTGTGCTGGTTCCTGGAGTTGCTCTTCCCCAGCTGCAAGACTGCATTTCATTTTGTCAGATCCCTGAAGTCCCTGCTTAGCCATTTCTCAAGTCTGTTGAGGTCCTTGTGAATGGCAGCACAACCTCCTGAGAACAGGGGGACAAACCTTTTCCTAGTCCTGTTGGTCATACAGTTTTTGATACAAACCAAGATTCTATTGACCTTCTTGGCCACCTGGGCATACACACTGGCTGAGATGCAGCTGCTGTTGACCAGCACCCCCAGGTCCTTTTCCACTGGTCAACTTTCCAGCCACTCCTCTTTTCCCTGATCCACTAGGTGGGTCACCTGGTCATGTCTTGTAGGCTCTCACTTGTTCACTTGTTTGAGGTAGACAGTTCTGAGCCCAGCCTGGCTGAATATGAGATCCTTCCTTCTCCCCCTGCACATTTTGTTTATCAGTAAGCAGAATTTGCATTTTTTAATTTTTTTTTTAATCTGATATATTATCAGATAAAAATCAGTTGGGAAAAAATGTTCAGTTTTTCCCTACACATAACATTTTCTTTCTTCCAAGCTGATAAGGGCTTCTTCTGATAATATTCTCTGTCCCCTCTGAGTTCAGATAATATAACAGTCCTTCACTGACTAGTGCTTAATATATAGTACCAAGATGGTGACTCTCAGAAAAAAATGCAGGAGGAACTGTTATTTAAATAAATACAGTGGACACTTTTATGTGAGAAACTTTTCAGTCCCTTGTGGAGGAAACTGTTCCTCAGCCTGTACAGACAGGAACATAAGTGCAGTGTCTGAAAATAAAATTATCTTAAATTTTATGAAGAATTACTCTTTTTGTGAAAAAAAAAAAATAAACAAAAAAACAACCTAGGCATTAGAATATGCAACAGATTGAATGCCCAACAGAAGCATTGAAAGACATAATGTGAGGTCTGAGCAATACAGGGCACCATGGACTGGGAAGTTAGGTTGCAGTCCCAGTTACCAGATTTCTGTGTCTTTTCTTTCTCTGTAAAATGACAATGTTTTTCCACCAGTGTTAATCAGAAAGTAGGAATCACAATATTCACATGGGCTAGGCAATTATTATCTTTCCTTGGTTTACAGACATGGAAAAATGAAGTGTGAAGGTCAAGGGACTTGGATAAAACCAAACACTGTGGCTCTGGTGGGTGCAGCTGCCCTTAAACACAGAGCTGCTCTTATGACTCCTGTGCTTCAAGGAGGGATGGTGCTTGGACCAGTTAGTGTTTGGGTGGCACACTGATCAGCTGTGGCACTGCTTGCATATTGAGTGGATAGCCTCACAAAATCTGCTACAGAATAAGCTGGTGTATTTTCTTTTACCTGTGATAGACATGACTTTAGCCCCTTAGGGTCAGTCACTGTGAGGATGGAGTTTGAATAATGTGAAACAGTGAATAATGCCCTTTGTCAACTCACAGTCTATTTTTTTCCACTGTAATTTATGAATGCAATCAATTCTCAAGTATTATTATTTCCATCTAGAAATGAACACACAAATTTGTTTAAAAGTGTACAAATGTAGGAAAATACATATTTTGAGATATTTGCCAACCTAGAGTGCATTTATATTTATTTTTATTTCCTTTTTATTTACCAATAAAGTCATCTAATTTGAATGAAATGCTAATTGTGATTGAAGGGAAAATGTTTTGAGACCTTTAGAGATCTTAGTATCTCTTCCAAAGCAATTTGGGGGAAATTGAATTCTTCATGCCTGAATATACATTAATATTCTTCATCTGAACTTAGTTTCATTTGAAACTTTTCTTATTATTTCTAAAAGAGCAAGATGACTTGTTTATGCTGGAAGATAAGTGTGTTTACCTGCAAACAAGATAGAGATGGATTCTGTTTACCAGAAAAAAAAAATCCCTGTTAATCTTGCCACAGCCACTAATGTGAGGGATTCTGCTTTGTGTGCAGAAGCATTAGATTTCAGGCCTCAAAGCACTTGCTGGAAAATGGGTGCCAGTGTGTCAGTCCAAGCATGCAGGGTTAACCTTCAGGATTAACACCCAGCAGTTTGGTCAGCTTCCTGCAAATTATGTCTGTTCATGCAGATAAGGAAATGGGGACAGGGTCTCTCCTGCAAGGCTGGGTGTTGATCAGCAAGGGCTGAGGTATGGTCCCTCTTTGGATAAAAGAAGTGTTGGTGTCCTTTTTCTTTAGAGAGGAAAATAGATGTTTTCTGAAATATGAAATGTACTCCAAAATTCCTGCCTGACTCGTGAACATACAAGAGACATTATTTGTTTTCAAATACGTGTTTCAAATACACTCAAAAATAGCAGTTTTGGGAATTGCATTTGTCAATAGCAGGTCATTTGTTTAGGTCATTTGGTTTGTTCTGTGCTTGAAGTTATGAAAAAGTAAGCACATTAGCATTACTTAATGAGTTAAAATAAGAAATCAATATGTAATATACAGAGATTGCCTGAAAGTGTAATCTTCAGATTTAAGCTCCCTCTATGCATAAGGTAAACCTACTTGTCATGAAGCCCTATGCTTCATAGAATGAATATTGCATGCTTAGTTTAGGCAGTTTTTAATTTCAGGCTTTTGAAATTGCTTTGCTGTGAGATTGTTCTGTATAGAAATATTAGTGTTGATGAAGATTTCTGGCCACTGACCACAGTGTTTGACTTAGGTTTTACTAACACAGAGGAGGAGAACTGAGCTCAGAATTAAACCATTTGAACACATTGGTTTACCTGTACCCAAAACAAGTGTTGCTAGGTAGGAAGGAAGTTGGGCTAAATATGGCCACGTGTTAAGAGGTCCATGACCTGAAAATTGCCTTTTATTAACAGTGCATCCCAGATGCACATCTAGAGACATGCACTCCATGCAGATTGGCTGCAGACTCTGCCCAAACACTAGTTGTAAGGGCTGCAGTAGCTCTGGGCTTATTTTCAAGTCTGTAAACTGTATTACAAAGAACCTGCACCATAAAACTGTTATCAGGAGGCAAGACAAGCAGCATCAGCAATGCACTATCCTGAAACCAGTTTATTATTGCTATCATTGACCTTCACTATTATTTATTTATTAGTAATAAGGGAAAGGAGTGTTTTTTTTATTTGCTATACTTGGTTGTAATTGTATTGATGAATCTTTAGTCTGCCATGCAAAATTTAGTTTCTGATAATAATAGCATCTTTATTGCTACTTTTTCTATTATTTATGCCTTCCTCTTTCTTATTTATCCCATTCAAAGCATGGTTTGACTGTGAAGGTGGAAACAGGAGGGAGTTAATTCCAGATTTGATGAAGAATTGGCAAGTAAATTAGAGTTTAATTTCCTTCATCCAAGCTGCTGACCATGTGAATCAGCGTGTGGAAGTGGCTCGTGCAGACTGTCTTGCCTCATTAGCATGACTTTGTGCTTTCTGTAGATGAAGACAGGGCAGGGAGAGGAGGGGAGCCTGGTGCCAAGCCAGGAGTTGGGTATCTAGGAGGTCTCAGCCAAAGAGAAGTGGATTTCTCCTGTCTCCTTATTAAGGGGGGACAGTATGCCATATATCACTATATCACTATACTTGTGATAATGTTACTGTTTATCTTACCCCACTGGGCCTCCCCACTTTCCCCACTGCCCGTGGGCCTGGGTTCTTCTCCTCCAAAACCATCTCTGGATTGGGGCTCTCTGCTCAAATTTTTCGACACCAATCACTGATGCTTGGCCACACCATATAGCAAGAAAAAACCCCTCTCTTTCCCTCTGTCTTTTCCTTCTTCACTGCCTTGGTCTCTATTCTTGCCATAACTCCAAGTCACTGTGCAATGGTGACTGGACTTTCTGCTAACAGATTCTAGGGGCAATAGTCACTGATTCACAAAGCTGTGTTTTGAAAAGCAGTATTTAAAATTACTGGTATCTGTTAATTAAAATTTACCTGCAGTATATTTTTCTTACTGTGATCACTTGTTCTATTTTGTGTCTGGATCAGAGTTCACAAGGATCTCCTTTGAACCTAATTGTAATTCAGCTACAAACTATGAGGTTTGCCTTTTAGTCTCTGAAGGAAGCCCTGAGTATCTTGTATACTCTTTTTTCTTATTTTTTTCCCCTCAACCCATTTAGTAATCTTAGAGATGCTTGGTACAAGTACATGGGGTTTAGGGATACATATCTCATAGAAAATGTGATGTCTGTGACAGTAAGGTCTTGCCTCTGGCTTTTGAGGAATGTAGCATCAGTGATATGCCCTAATAAATTAGATAAGCCAAAAATTCATGGCTCTACTGGGAGGTGAGGGGTTAGTGGTGCCTATTATATTTGAAGTAGCTGATACAAGCACAAGTGATGAATCAAGAGGTTTATCTCCACTGCACAGAAGGTGAAGCACCCCATCAAGAAAATATTTTCTGTCACTTGTGGCCAGCCTGAATAGTCTCTCCACTGGGAGATCCTGTGGGAGTTTGTTTAGCTCACCAACATTACACTAAACTGCTATGATGTGAGAGAGTTCTGACCATATTTACATGTTGGCTCAGGTAGCATAGGAGTAGTAGAGGAGTCTGGCCATTCTGAATTACGTTTCCCAAATAGTCTTCTGGCACAAAGTTAGGATAATCTCTCCTTTTGGCAGGCTTGCACATACAAGCACAGCTCTTCATGTTTGTACAGCTGAAGTGAGGTAGTTACACATCCAGGCTTCACTGGCTTGCTGAAAATAGGAATCATGCCAACTTTTCCTCATATTTAAACCGCATATCAAGTCTGACCTATGTGCCACAATCATGGTCCTTGGATTAAGAGATTCTTCTAAGTGTGCCCAACAATTATCACAGAATCACAGTCTGAGTTGGAAGGGACCTTCCAAAGGTCACTTGTCCACTGGTCCAATGCCCCTGCAATGAGCAGGGACATCTTGAACTAAATCAGTTTGCTCAGAGCCCCGTCCAACCATTATGTGAAAAATTTGAGGTTTTAGGCTGAAACCATTGGTTCCAAAGTTTTCAAAGACTCACAGATATGTACCATCCAAGTAAGAGGATGTTTGTTTTATAGTCCCCCAGTATTCAAGCTGCCTTCAGCTAAAAATCTAGATTAAGTGACTCATCTCTATGTGCTCCTTGATCATTACAGAGTCAGAGTGTGAACTGAAAAATGAACCTTGTCTCAAATTACACTTTGTCATTTTTCTGCAGAGAGATCCTAGGTAAACAGGTAAGTTGGCAGCAGAGAAAAGCACAAGAAAACAGAATATTTCTTTCTTTTACTATTCTTCATGCTATGTTTTCTGTTGGACTTATTTAATTTTATTATTCCTGTTAGTAAAAACTGAATATCCAGCACTAAGGCATTTAGGAAGCACAGCACTGTCTGCACTGCAGGCCATTAAATCTTTGTAAACCAGCCCTGGAATATCAGCCTTTCCAATACATCATTATCTTTTTGCATGGTGAGTTGCTCTAATTGCAAACTGCCTAGATGTGGTCCTACCCATGCATCTAAAATCACCACAAAGCATAATTGGATGAGTCTTAACCATTCTTGGCAGTAGTCAATCTCTTCTATCCCAGTAGCTGATGAAGGTATTAAAGGAAAAGACAGTTTCAATGTGTATAAAATAAAGTATTGGCTACTTATTTTTACAGTGAGGAGAAATCCTTTTGTGAATGGGGAGGAGCAGGGAATCTCCAGCAATAAATATATATATTAAAAAATCCATGAACCCATTGATGACTCTAAAATGCCTTTAGCTTCAGCAGCTTCACTGAGTTGCTTGCCAGTAGCTAAACATCACACAAATACTCTATTCAATTCTATTTTTTCCCCAAATTTAAACTCATTTTTAAATCTTCAGTTCCAGCCTAGCTAAAGTGAGACAGAGACAATGTGCATACTCTTCTTGGACTCATGGCCACTTCTTAAGTTCCTTTCAAATGTGTCCATGCAAACAGAGGACAGGGATCTCTGCACAGTTACTGGCACAGGTGCAACACTTCACAGGGTTTCAGTTCTCAGAGTAAATGTACACAACCTGCTGCACAGGTTGTCAGCATGTCTCACAGACAGCCTTGCATCTTCCCAAGGTTCATCTCCCACACCAGGCAGCTGGTTCCCAAACTTAGCAGCTCTTTGGAAAGCCATAAATGGACATCCCTGTCCTTGGACACTCTGCTCAAAGAGTTTGGTAAGGGCTGTCTGCATGGGCAGTTCTGGATCCAGAGTCTGGATCTGACTGATACTGCCTGCATGCTGCCTGTTGTTGGTCTATGTCCAGGTGTTTTCCAGAACAACAGTGCTCAGCAGCTTGTGGAATGGACTGTTAGGAATGTAGATATATGGACATGGATGTTTGCTAAAAGTGTTTATTGTTT